>NC_142085.1:12246925-12889425 GCF_054644295.1 Miniopterus natalensis | reverse complement strand
TATTTTACGGCCCAAGGGGAATTTTTACAAGGACTTCTTATATTTATTTGGGTTTAAAATTAATATTTAATCTATTCGAGCTGTGCATTCAGAAACCTACTTCAGCCTACAAATCTTATGATTCTATTTTTAAATCTAGTCACTATTACATGAAAGGAAGAGTAGTCTCCTATATTATTTTATTAACATTTGGTTAATTTAAGTTTAAGAGCTGAGATTTCTCTAGAAAATTAATTCTGATTCCAATTTAGGTAATTTAGTTTGAAACCTCATTTACATATTTAATGTGCCTGATTTCTCAGGCATCTCAGCTGCCTGGTGGGGTGTACTTAGGAACCTAACAAGAAAATCATTCTAAGCACTTAGGTAACTTAAAAAAAACCCACAGCAATTAAACATATACATGGAGTAAACAACTTAAAAATAAGCAACTTAATAATAATAATGAGACACGTACATGCAGTACATTAACCTCTCTTAAACATTCCCACACTATTTCCAAATTTAAATCAAATGTTCTTACGCCTTTCAATTTAATATCACAAGCCTGAAATCAATTACATCTTTCAAATTGAAAACATAATCTCTCTAAGTATTTCAAACTCTTTAAACAAACTGAGAATAGCGCATTGATATGAAAATTACTCTAAAACATATCCCATGAAAATATAAAGAGTAGTGGTTTGATAGACTTTGTGATCCCTATTGTGATTTATTTAAACTCTCCCGGGGTGGTAGCTGAGGTGAGGGCTGTGCTGTCCTTGGGCGTCAGAGGTAACTAGGTGGAATCAGACACCCCTGTAGTGAATCACGACTCGAGACTGGCCTGATTTGTGTTCTTTAAAGCTGGCTCCTTGCGGCTGGGTGGCAGAGCATTGCCGGGGCGGGAGGTGTTAACGTGGCAGTGAGGTCTTTTGCGCCTAGGTCCTCGCTGGCTCCTTCCTGGAAGGGGACTTTACTCACGGCCTCGGGGCATTTTTTATTATCACCAAGGACTCGGGCGCCTCCTGCACCTTCTCTTGGATTTGTTTCCCCACCACATGCCTTTGTAACGCCTTTTCTGCCCCTTGATTTTCATTTCATCCCAGTCGTACTACTGGAGGTGGGTAGGGTGCTTTAGATTCTTAGAGTAGAGGAAAATCAGGCCCCGAGAAGAAAATGGGATGGGGGTTGGACTTAGTGGTGGAAGAAAAAGAAAGAAAACATTCGTGACCCAGCTCTGACAAAAATCTAGACGTACCCACAGCATGTGTTACCCTGAGTTATCTCCTTGGGACAGGTCACGGAGGACTTTGACTTTCTACTCTAATCTACTCTGTGTTTTTGACAAGAAAATATACTATTTCTGTAATCAAAGGAAATTTTTAAAAGGAATCAAAATAAATGCAAACCAATGGGGATTTGTGTGGCGACAGGGTCAGAGGAGGCTTTCTGAAGGTGGTAGAAGCGGATCTGAGTGAAGACTTGAGCCTGCCTGTCTAGAACAACTATTATTACATCTCTGTCCATACAGAACTGTGGTAGGAATAGATTTTGAAACCGCAGCCTTTGATGGGTCTTTTCAGACTGGTTGTAAATGGTGGTCACTGTGTGTAGGCGCCTGTGAATGTCAGCCTTTCAGGGTGATTGGTTCCACGATGTAATAATTGAAGTGCAAGTAAAACCAATTTGGATTTTGCAGCTCTCACTGAGCGAGCAGCAGTACCATGAATAGTAAGCAGCAGCTTTTTTTCTGAAGCACTGCAAGGTGCTTTCATAGGATTTACAGGGAGTAAAAAGGAAACTATTTCTTGCCTTAGAAAACTTGATGTGTAATTATGGAATCATGCATAATGGCTTCATTGACCAGAATAATTTGATTTTAACTTTTTACTTATTTGGAAAGAAAACGGAAGCTTCTGGATCATATTAGCCTATTCAGACAATGCCATTATCTCACGTCAACTGTTAGTATTTGGAGTTGCTCTGAAGTTCTCTTACTAGGGGCACAGTGCTGAATATGTTTAGACTGATGCCATTCATGTCACGCAATAGAATAAACTGTATATTTGGGGCTCCTTAGCTCAAAAATATTAGGCTCTTTAAAGCCTGCTTTAACCTGGGAGAAAAAAATGCATGGTTTCTGCTGTTGAAGCAAAGTTTCATTGACAAAACTATGTGAGCAACTCATATGTCTGAACTTGGCAACCTGTACTTCAAAACCTCCAAAGAGAAATTGGCCACACAGCTAGATAACTTACACCCTCATAGGTGGCTGCTCACCCAGTACCCTTATCTGATTTGATGATACCCTCAGTGACTGGGCAATACCCTGTGGCCAGGACTTCTCATCCGAGTATAGACTAGGGTGTACACTCTATACGTGCTAGTATAGCACATGCATTTTACTTATTTATATTGCATCCAGAACAGTGCTGTGGAAGAGGGGGAGTGTTGGAAGAAAATGCATGAAGGAATGAATGGATAAAGAATTGGCCTTCAGCAAATTTCTGATTGGCTATTTTAGTGTACATGAACTGTTGGGTAAATATGACATGGCTAGGTTGGCCCGTTTTCAGCATGGCGAAATTTAAGCCATTTCTTTCAGGCTAAATAAATCATGCAGAACATGACTTTACCAACTATGATCATTGCATAGTTGAGCTGATCCACCCTGACTTGATCAGCCATGATGTGGTGAGAAAGCCGTTTGGTTACTAACCGCCTGGTGCGGCGCATGTATGCAGAGCCGGTCGCCTGTGATCTGCTGCTTTGCTGGCCTTAGACTTCTTGTAGCCACATTTGAGAAAAGAAACTCAGATTAATGAGATGATATTCCAAATACTGTAACAAAATAGGACATAAATTTTCTATATGTAGCATTTTCTTGGCCCAGATATTCATAAGTAACTGTTGGGAAATTGCTGTAAAATAGAGAGAGAATCGGTCCCATTGTATGAGCCGTTATGGTACAATACAACCTCCAGGTCAGGGGACCACATGTTAAAGCCACACTGGGGCCAGTTTTCCGGTTCAAATTTCAGCACAAAGCATTTACTGGAGATATCGGGAAGATTTCTTGACAAAGCTATTTAATACTAGAATGAGTTATTAGGAGCAATTGTGGATTCTCTTGGCAGCCTCTGAATACGGTTTAGTTTCTCCTCTGTCCGGGATAGTTTGGGTGGGCCCACCTGAGAGCCGACGGACAAGCCGACTGCTCCTTCTGGCCCGGAGTTTTTGTGTTTCATTATAACTCAGAGTTAAGCCCCAGCGCTTAACCGATTTAGTAGCTTTCCCGTGCACTCAAATAAGAGCCACACACCGTGCTGGACTTTCACGCCCCAGCTTGGCCGACTGCCCCTGCGTGAAGACCTCCATTATTGAGGGGTTTTTTATTCACTGTAAACTTTTTCCCTTGGGTGGGAATGTGTGTGCCTGGCCTCAGCTTGGAGGGAAATTATTTAACGTATAACTCCTAACTTAATATGCTGCATTAGGTAGTAGTAGAAAAAATAAGCTTTCCCTCCGCATTTGTGAAATAACTTACTCTCTACAAGAGAGATGGGTGCTTATTTCCCACCCACCATGCTGGAATTCTTTCTAAAATTTCTGCACCGAAAAGAGTTTTTAGGGGAAAATAAAATAATAAGTAGAATTGAAAAGATGTTGTATGATTGTTCGGTATATATTTTTTTGCTCTTTCAACCACTACAGAATTTTCAAGATACCTAATAAGATCATGTACTTCCCTTCTTTTGAAAATAGGTGCTTTCTGTATTTTTGTTTTAGATTTTTATTTAAAATGTGCTGAAAATGCGTAGCAGTTTTTAATGCAGTTGGAAGTATTCTTAACGCAGTGTTGAATATTTAAGGTTAAACCACCTGAATGTTTAAATGGAACAGGCTCCCTTCCAGCTCCCTCCTACTTGTATCCATATGTGTATGGAAAACAGATCATATTAGTGTTAGTTATTTGAAAATAAAGGTAGGCATCCTAAGCAGGATGAGAATTTAGGTTGTTTATATACATGTCCTTTCTGTGTTCCAGCTCAACACTGAATGTTTTAGTATCTAAACTAACACATGTAGAAAATATAAAGTGGGTAAGTTAAAGTCCTTATGAGGCCCATAACTTCTCAGTTTCCTGGATGTTTAAACTTGAAACCATAATGTTGTATTAATGGAGTTTTGTGTTTTATATGTACATGGACAAGTCTGCTAGACAGATGCTAAATATGCCAAAATGGTACTAACACAACTCAAAATGTTCTGTAAATGGGATTTTAGGGTTTAGCCATCTTGTTGAGCTTATTGCTATTATTTTATTTCTGACAGAGCTGTATCGCTGACTGGTCTTTAATATATGAGCAGAACATTCATATGTGCCAAAGACATCCTTAAGTCTCACTTGAGCACAGGCTGTCTTAACTTTATAGACTGCTGAACAACTGTGCAAAGCAAATATTCGTACACTTGTCACTTACTACCATAGTGTTTCTTTATTATTTTATAAATAAAAATTAAAAGCATATTGGCTACAAGACCAAAAAAAAAAAACCTTAAAAATCTTAACTTTAAATTTAGAGAGAACTTGTCTGTGGTATTGCTCAACTCATAAATTTGTTAGAGGAACAATTATGTAATTGTGTCTGTACTATTTATTAAAACACAGGACAGAGTTAATTCTCCTCTCTCCCTGGGGACTTTGTTGTTTGTTCAACAAACAAGCATGCTGACTATGATCTACTTTAAATAATGAGCAGAACCCTATATAGCTCCCAGCTTCCTGAGAGCAGAAGCAGTAATTGCCTCATTCAACCCTCCCTCCCTTCCTGCCTCTCTCCAGACTTGGCTTCCTTTACTCCACAGGTTTTATCCAGTGTCCGTAGGCTTCCAGCTACCCTGCCCTAGGCTTAGGAGATGCTGAATTGAGATAGAATTTCTGTCTGCAAGGAGAACGCAGTTTTATGGGTCAGACAGACAGGAAGAAAATGAGTCGCTCACTGATGCCGTGGACGGTGAAGGGGTGGGAGGGGACACAGAAGAGCCCCAGTCCCTTCTTGCGACGGCGGTGGGAAGGTGGGGTGACCGTGGAGAAGTAAGAACCGTAGCGCAGGCAGTGATGGGACTGAGCCCGAGACTTGGCAATGCAGGTGTTACTCGAGCACATACATCTGAGGAAAGAACAAACTTGGTTGGGGCAGAGGGTTGGAGGGCGAGGCTTATGGGTGGTGGAGTGACTTGGCCTGCCACACACGACGACGTAAATTGGTATGGATGACTATGTGGGAAAGCTATTGAGAATGACAGGCCAGACAAGTGGCCAGAGAACGGGTAATGTGGAGATAATTGGAAATGACACATGAAAAGTGTTCGAGGTTATGAAAAGCCTCATACGGCCTACAGAGAAAACTGGACCTTATCCTAAAAGCAATCAGAAGTTGCCAAGTAACTGAAATCAGAGGGGTGGCCCAGTTCTACGTGTCATAGAAAAACCATCCTGGTGGCACTGTCGAGAGAGGATGGGCCAGAGGGTCGTGAGACTGTCCAGGAGGGTGTCACCGTAGTGCAAGGTCCTCGAGGCAAAGTCTGTCAGATAGCACAAATAAGCCAAATGGGCCAAGTTTGGAAACTTGAGAAGGTGGACCTCGGGCCCATGTAAATAAGAGGAGCAGCCACCACTTGCTCCAGCCAGTCGCTGCCATTTGGGAGAGCAGAGACCCCGCCACAATCATCCATGCTCTGTTGCACATCCATTATTTACTTTTGGCTCTCAGGTGGGTGTCAAACGTTTTTAAAAACATGAACAGGTCAACACTCTGCTGACCAAACAAAACAAACCTTTGGGCCAGGTGCAGCCTAAGCCAACGTACCACTGAATTGTGTTCTTTTGAACAATGATCTTTGAAAAATGGGTTCTGTGGTCAAATAAGTTAGAAGAATTGGAACTTGACGAAGCGGATTTTAAAGTTCACAAGGAGAAGAAAATGTGTAAGAACAGCCGGGACAATTTTCCAGCCAGATGCGGAGCCTTGCCCGCCAGGCCGCACGCCGCATCCAGACCTCTAACAGTTAAAATAGCGCGGTGTCGGTGGGGGATAGGCAGGTAGGTTGGCGGGACAGGACGGGCATTTCAGAAGCAGTTTCGTGTACAGGGTGGGGCAAAAATGGGTTTACAGCTGAGTACATGAAGCACAGTTTATTTTTTTAAAAATATGTCTTTATTGATTTCAGAGAGAGGCAGAGAGAGAGAGAGAGAAACACCAGTGGTGAGAGAGAGTCATTGATCGGCTGCCTCCCGCACGTCCCCTGCTGGGGATTGAGCCCGCAACCCGGGCATGTGCCCTGACCGGGAATCGAACCAGGATCTCCTGGATCCTAGGTCGATGCTCAACCACTGAGCCACGCCCGGCGGGGCCACAGTTTATTTTTGTATTATTATTTATTAATTAATATATCATTTTCTATATGAACAACTGTAAACCTACTTTTTGCTCTGCCCTGTGTCTATGAAAATTTAGTTTATTATGAAGATAGCATTTTGAAAGAGTTGAGGGTGATGGATCATTTAATACATGGTGCTGGGGAAATTAGCTATCAACTGAGCACAAAGTTATTTTTTGCCATTAATAAAAAATAAACATAAGTGAATTAAATAACAAATTGTAAAAAATAAAGCAATAAATAGAGGGAAGTGGAGAAAACATGTTAATGATGGAAACAGAGGCCCTCTTAGTGACACAAAATGCAAAAAACAAATGTGACCTGATCAAGAAAAATTTGGACAACGAAAGCCACCATAAACAATATTAAAAGGTAAGTTACTATCATGAAGAAAATATGCAACATATAACAAGATCCATATCCATAAAATGGAGATAACTCCTCCCAGTTAGTAAGAAAGAGACAGACAATCCATCACAAAATTAGTCAAAAGCATGAACAGTTTGCTTCTTGAAGAGGAAATATAACTAATCAATAAACATGAAATTATGCTTAATATGAATATGAACCATGAATGTGAAAATATGCTCAGCCACATTGTGGTCAGGTAAATGAAAATTAGTCCCACGAGAGACCTCTTTCCCTTATTGAACTGGCGAAATAAAATTGGGTAACGTCAGGAGTGCGCAGCAGGAGCTCCCGGTCCACAGGGATGCGCGGCTCGGGGAAGCACTGCGCCCCGAGGGGTCGAGGCCGGGCTGGGCCTGCGGGTGTGATGAGAGGTCTCCTTGAAGGAACAAAACAAACCCCTCAACAATGCAGGCTATTAAACCAGCTATTCGAAAAGGGCTTTATGTTTTATTTAACATAAAACAACACTAAATGTGAGGAAGTCTGGAAGGAGGGTGGCCCGTGGCTCCCGGCCGCAGGAGCGAGCACCAGAAGGAGGGTGGCCCGTGGCTCCCGGGCCGCAGGAGCGAGCACCAGAGACCACGCTGCGACCCGGGGGCCCAGTAAACACGAGCTGCGTGGGACGCTGCCACCGAGGCACCGCATGCTGTGCCACAGGGAAAATTTAATAATAGGAAGAGTACACTCTAAATGTAATAGTGCCCGGCCGGGCGTGGCTCAGCGGTTGAGCGGCGGCCTAGGATCCAGGCGATCAGGGTTCGATTCCCGGTCAGGGCACATGCCCGGGCTGTGGGCTCGATCAATGACTCTCTCATCACTGATGTTTCTATCGCCCTCTCTCCCTCTCCTTTCCTCTCTCTGAAATCAATAAAGATATATTTTAAAAATAAATAAATAAATGTAATAGTAAAAAATCTTAAAAATAATAATGACAGAAGTATATATAGTAAATAAATTAACCACATATGTGGCCCGGGGCTGATGAAACAGCCGTACGTAGCTCGCGACTACTTTTTTCGCTGTGAGTTTCTGAGGAGAGGCCCTTTGGGACAAATATTGAACGGAATATGATTCTAATGGACACCCTGCGTTATTAAGTTTTCTAAAGAGATGGTCAGGTTCATTTTAGGTAGCAGCAGGAAAGGAACATAAACGCCTTAGAGATTACGTCAACTGGCTTCGTTTAAAAATATGTGAGGGCTCATCGGAGCAGAGAGATGGTCGGTGCAGCAGACTGCGCTGTGGACAGCCCTGCCCGGTCCAGCGCTGCCCTCAGTGGGCCGCAGGAAGGAGGAGCATTCTGTTCGGAACCACACAGACCTTGATGGTAGTCCTGTCACTTAATCACGTGACCTCGGTCTAGTTAACTTTTCTAAAACTCAGGTTTGTCATCTTCAAGGGGGCATAATAGAGAGAAATCTCAGGAGAAATCCCCTGGAAAGTGAAGGAGGAGGAATACATTGGGGCGGAAAAGTGACTTCAGTGTGTTGCTGGGCCTGAGCTCGAGGTGCTCGGGGAAATGCAGGGGTGCGGCCCGAGCCGCTGCTCTAACGCTGGAGGCTGCTGGGTGTGTCAGGGCCGCATTGTAACCAGCACTCTGCAGAGGCCGTGTTTCCCCTGTGCTGCCGTGAGCCCACAGGCGGGCTTCTCCCAGCGCCCTGTGAACAGTGCCCCCTTCAGGGTGCCCCCAGGGCCCCTCACGCGATGCCAGCACCGGCCTCCCACCTCTGCTCCCACCGTGCCCCTCTAGTGACCACCAGCCCCCTCTTGGCCACCACCCGTCTGCGCAAACCCCTCAGCGGCCCTCCGGGCTGGCAGGACAACCGCGACACTGCTCTGCTGCAGTTAGCTGATGACGGCCTGGCCCACGCACCCTGCCTCATTTCCGCCCCTCCGCCCCGTGCCCTGTGGAGCGATGCCACTCAGGTCACGTCTTTCCGCTTCGGACCCTCAGCTTTTGAACCTCATCAAGTCACTGTGTGCCAAGATATCACTAAGCCACAGTGAACACTGAGGAGTCACTTCCCGAGATGTATTTTTAATTGACCTTTCCGCTCCAAAGGGCAATCCCCCCTTGGGTGGTGTCCACTGAAATCTGGTGCGATTGGATTCCCAAGAATTTCACACAGGATTGGCATCAAGTTAGAAGGTCTTATTTTGCAAATAATCCCGAGACTGGAAGTACAGGGAGAAGAGCTTGTAACTCAGGCATGACCTAGAGCTCCAGGGGGTCTCGCCTGGGGACAGCGTTGCTTTTGAAGATGCACACAGGTCGGGGTGTACTCGGGCTCCCAAGGCAACGCCAGGGGTGAAGGAGCCCATTTTCATGTGTTGCAAACGTCTTAAATATCCTTCCTTCTCTGCTGCTTCTCTCAGCATCCTCCACCCCATGGCAGCGACCTGCTGCTCTCCCTGCGACCCTGAAGGTCCCTGTCCCCACTGGCCACTCTCTCAGATCCCTCCAGGCACCCCCTTCCCCGCTGCAGGCCCTGCAGTGCCTCTTTTCCGTGCCTGTCTTCCCCTCTTCTTAATCTGGGTCCCTGGATTTCTGCCTCGACCTACTCAGCTGGCTGGAGGGCCCAGAAGCTCCACTGAGTCTTTCCAGGGAAAGGATCATACCCCCAGGGAAATACAGTTTTCTCACTTTGCCTTTTTCTAATGAGAACTCCTTGTAGGGGACTCTCTGTGAATTCTCCATCTCTCCACAAGACACATTTATAAATGTGCTTCTCTGTTGTAGACTAATGTATAAATCAGACAGTTATATAGGCGTAATATACGTGCACATGCTCATATACCCGAAGATGCTTACCTTGCTAATTATTTTGTTTCACTTTGCACTGTAAGTTTTCCCCTGTGAAGTCACACAGCACACAGCTCCAAGCTTCTGATATGATGATATAACGGATGCTTTAAAGATGTGGTTGGTCACTTTACTGACAGAGAACTCAGTGTTGCAATTTTAAGGAAAATTATTTTCTATTTTCTTTTGTATCCTTAGAAAAGAAAGACAAAGTAGTAAGTTCGGCCTTTATGCAAGACTGTGCCCAAGTAAACTTCCATAGACAATGGCTTTTTCCATAGTATTGTATAAAACTTTTATTGTTTCATTTGAGTTTCCTCCTTAGATGGTCATCTGAAAATGATTATGTGTTTAATGAATCTAAGTGTTTAGTCTCAAGGGTCATGGAAAAATATATGTCAGAAACGCTACAGTAAATGCATTTTTCGTAAGGTAAATAAGATAAAAATCTTGCCTTCCCATTTTAGTGTATATAGTATACTGGGCTCAAACTGAAACACATTTCGGAACTGGATTGTGTTCAGAGGGGTCATTTTCTCCTATTGAAGTTTCATGCATTTCTGTTACGTTTCCAGGTCTAAGCTGCTTATTATTAGTAATAAGACAAAATGGTTTCTTCTGGAACTTGGGAAATAATAAACAGCCTCGTTTAGCGAGCACTTGGGCCTGACCTGGTTCATGAACTTATGGACATGTGCTTAAGATCTCGAGCATCCTGTCGAGGGAGAGTGTTTGGATTATGTGCCCATGATGTGTTTGCCTCTTGCAAAGTTTGGTTTAAAGTAGTTGGGACGAAACTGTGAACAAATCCCTGAGAATCACAGAGCTGGAAGGAGCCTCAGAGGTACTCCTGCTTAGCCTGTATCCCAGCAGGAGAATTTACACATCACTGTGGACAGGCAGCTGCTGATCCGGATTTTGTGGCTCATCCAAGCGTGGAAGTCCTGATTGTGCCCTCGTGACTGTGTGAGAAGAAAGCCCAGCATTCTTGTTGTCTATCATATTTAAAACTTAAGCAATGTGAGCGACGATTGGGAGAGAGATGCAGCCTTGTTCTTGGGCGGTGGATGGTGTGAGGGGTTGCCTATGAGAATCCAAAGCCTGAAAGATTTTCTGTGCGCATATCATTCTTATATTTGATTAATTTCGTTTTATTTTAATCATGGTGTTAGTCTCCTAGCATTTATCTGAGTTACTTTATACCAGGGGTTTCAAAACTCAGACTTGCACAGAGGGCAGGCAGCTTATCTGAAGTTAGCCAATGGGGGCCTTGGGGAGCGGTGACTCCGAGCGTGAACTGGGGGACACCAGTCCCAGGAGCCAAGAGCAATCAGACTGAATCGAGAAGAGGAGAGAAAGAGAAGATAGTGCCGGCCAAACAAAATGCTCTGTCTGCGGACTGCGTGTGGCCTGCGGGCCTCTTGTTTATGATCTGAGTCCAACAACCAGTATGCTCACAGGTGCTTATGGAAGGCTTTGAATGATGATCCCAGGTGTATCGGTGACTACTTAATATCCACGTTTGCCGGTTGTTGTTTTTTTCTGACAAAAGCATATTTTGGATGTGTAGGTTTTTAATCTATATATCCTTGCCTTGGATGTTTCTTTCCACAAAATAGCTGATGCTTTCCTTTAGGTTAACTAAGGCCAGCTGTGTAGCCGACTGTGTTTCTCTGTCAGGATTCACAGCTAGGTCAGCAGGGCATACGGGTGGAGCTGCGAAAGACCCTGCGATGCTTTGCCAGAGCATGCTTCCAGAAGGGATGCTGTCTAACCTGGGGACTAGACTCAAATGCTTTCACGCAGGACTGTGTGTCCCACACCTCAAGGGGTGTGGTTCGCAGTGGCCTGAGCACATGCCAAGCACCGTGCCGCTCTGGGGAGCGGCGGATTCACTCGGACTCCGGCGTGAACAGCACGCCGTAAGGGCAGTGATGCAGCCCGGGCTTCCAGTGTAGGCAGGTCACATGCATTAGGGAAGCGACAGAGTCCAAGCAATAGGGAGCGCTGGAGATTGTGGCAAAGTGGAGAGCAGATGTCCCACACACAGGCAGTCAGGTGTAGATAAGTTTAAACCTGCCTGTAGGCAAGATGCACTGCCAGCTAGAGACCTCTGGTCTACGCCAAGGTATAAAAGATGCTTTTCAGATGACCCTAGAAACTTTACATTAGTTAGGACTCTTGGTTACATATAACAGAATCCCAACTGAAAGGAAAGAGAGGATTTCTTACTCACATGACTGGGCTGGTTCAGAGGACTGAAGGGAGTGCTGTAAAAATCAGTGTCTTTGCTGCTCGGACCAGGCACCTGTTGCAGCCAGGACTCCTTCTCCGCCCATCTGACCTCTGCTCGGCCTGCTTCCTGTGCAGAGGGCAGGGGCCTGGCCTCTGGCAGCTGCGGGCCATAAACCCCAGCAAAAAGAGAGCGTTTTTCTTCTCAAAAGCTGTATGCTCTACTTGAGGCATGTCATCAGCCCCTTGGGACGGTAGTTGTTACAGATGGGCAGGGATTGGAGGGACCGCAATGGAATGAGGTTGTGTGATTGGCCAGGCCTGAGTCACGTGCCCCAGGCACCTGCCTGGTCCTCATGAGCTTGGAGAGGGGGGTGGGGGGGGGGCTGGGGGGGGGGGGACAAGGGGTTATTACCAGAAGGACTAAGAAAGCTTGCTGGGCAGAGAAATCTCTCTCCAAGTCTACTGCCCTCTCAAGTTCCCCAGAAGGATAACCCCCCGTGGTTTTTCCTCTCTTCTTTTATAGCAAAGGGAATTCCCCATGGCCAAATTTTGCTGGAGATTTTATAAATTGCATGCTCCTTTGGCTTAACAGATCGGGAGATTTTATTTTTTTGATGTATCTTCATTGATTTCAGAGAGAGGAAGGGAGAGAGAGAGAAACGTCAATGATGAGACGCCCCCGACTGGGGATCGAGCCCGCACCCAGGCCTGTGCCCTGACCGGAAATCGAACCCTGATCGCCTGGATCCTAGGTCGACGCTCAACTGCTGAGCCACGCCGGCTGGGTGGGGAGATTTTTATATATGGCAGACTGAGTTGTGTCATGTTAATTATGACTTGCTGTTGGTTTTGGTTCAAACGTCTCTGAAAAATTTAAGCTTCTGAATTCCACACTCAGAAATACTCTGAAAGTGGGACGGTTAAGAGCCGGTAAAAGACAACGGGCTGCCCGAAAGCGCGGCTCGAAGCTGCCTCTGAGGGACACTGTTCTAGGGAGAGGGTTGCAGCGGACAGAAGTGAACTGTTCTGAGCATCAAAAACACATCAAAAGAACTGCATTTCAGCTATTCGGGCTCTCAGAACTGTGTGAGAGGCAGGATGGAGTCACAGAGTGACCATGTATTTAAATATGGGCCTGCTCTGCCCGGTGTGGCTCAGTGGGTTGGAGCGTTGGCCCATATACCGGGTTGTGGGTTCGATTCCAGTTGGGGCACAGACCTAAGTTTCGGTTGGATCCCTGGTCTGGTCGGGCCATGTGTGGGAGGCAGGCCATCGATGTTTCTCTCTCCCCCTCTCTCTCCCTCCACTCTCTCTAAAATCAATGGGAAAATATCCTTTAGTGAGGATTTAAAAACACGGTAATCATAAAATAGTGGCCTTAATTTTGATAATTCTGTTCCAGATTAATCTTGTTGATATTAAGCAAAGATTTTTAGTGAAGTTAAACATAAACGTAATTTCTATTAGCTTAAAAATTTCACTCTTGGTACTAAGTATTTGGTTCGTTTGTGCTTTCTGAGTGAACTGATTTCGTTTATTCCAATACACAGTTTTTAAAAATATAAATATATATGTTTCCTGGGATTCTTAATTTTTCTAAGACTAAGCTACATGGTCTTTTAAGGTAGCACCTCACCTTTCCCGCTTCCCGTCCTGCTCAGGAATCAGACGGCTGTTGAAGCACAGCGCAGACAGTGTCCGACTCTTAGAAATATCTGAGAAGGTTCTTCTGATGGACAGAGAGCAGTTAGAAGACCTCTGACGACACCAACTATAAAGTCCATGATCCTTTCTCGTTGTCGTTTTTCCGACTGCTGCACCTTCACACTTGAGGGCCTATAATATCATTTGTTTGGTTCAGTGAACTAAATTATCACAGTGATCACTTCTGTGGGTTGCTTTGATTTAGAATCACGTAAGGAGACTCTTAAAGTCTCCTTTCCCAGGTAAACGAAACGAAACGAAGCCTCACCTCCTGCAGATACTTCCAAACACCTCCTTCTACTTGGGGTCCAGTTAAACAACAAGTCATAAAAGTAAAAAACTTAACCTGAGTGGTTCGTATTTTTCCCCACATCTGCATGTGCTGTGTGTGGAGTGATACTTGGTTCATAATCTCCAATAGGGTAGAAGCTTTATTTTTGTTTTATTCATGAGAATATTGAAAGATAAGAAATGACAAAATATCTTAGCTTTATAATTTAAATTTATAGCGAAAATGCATTTTGCTGAAGGAAGGAGAGGACTGCTACTCTGGAGATTTCACCTGATCATCAAACCTTGGGTTTATAGAGCATAGATTTATTTACATATCAGAACTGTCTCCACCTGGGATGAGTTAGGCAGCGAGTCACCTGCATTTCTAATTTCCATAGAAGCTCAGAAATATTTCTCACCCAAAATGTCTATCCTGTTCTTTATGGCTGAAGTTTATCATTAGTTTTCATATGTTTTTAAAAATTTACTATTGCATATTTCCTTTTTTTTTTTAAATCTTCACCCGAGGACATTTTTTTCCATTGCTTTTAGAAAGAGTGGAAAGGAGAGGGGGAGAGAGAGAGAGAGAGAGAGAGAAACATCGAAGTGAGAGAGACACAATAACCAAATATTCATATTAAAATTTACAACCTAGTAGTTTTAGTACAAATGTGCAGCCATCGATCGCCGTTGTCTGCTTCTAGAACACTTGCTCCCCCACCCGCATCCGCTCCCAGGGCTCCGCTCTTCCCCCGTCTCTCTGAACTGCCTTCGGCCGGACGTTTCATGCAGATGGGACCGTCCCCTCCGTGGCCTTCTGTGACTGTCCTTTCACTTCACATCACCTGTGCAAGGCCTGTCCGTGCTCGTAGCAGTATCAGCGCTTTATCCTTTCAGGGCCGAATAGTAGCCCGCGGTGTGGGTTCCACTCGTCAGCTGACGGGCGTTTGCGTTGTGGTCACTTTGGGGCCGTTGTGAACAATGCTACCGTGCAAATCCGTTGCACATTTCTCTGCGGCACGTGCTTTCCCTCCTGCCGGTCGCGTGCCCGGAGCGGCTGCCGGGCCGTGTGGGGACTCCGTGTGCCGTCGGAGCCGGGGCCCGCGCTGCAGAGCCCCGCGGCCAGGGCGGCTCCGGTTGCCGCTCGCGCCCAGCAGCACCGGGGCGTCTCAGTGCCTGTCTTGAAGTTCACTGCCTTTTTCTTAGTGAAAAACTGTTTTCTTTACCAACTCAAATTTGCTGTTGTAGTGAATTTTTTATTTTGGTTATTTTACTTTTCGACTCCAGAATTTCTGTTTGGCTCTTTGAAATGAGTTCTATTTTTTATTATTATTTTCTTTAGCGTGAGACATCATTGCCCTGCTCTCCTTTAGCCCTGCATTGCTTTTGTCCTTTGAGCAGATTGACAGTGGCTAATTTAAACTCTTTATAGCTAGGAAGCCAAAATCTGGGCGTCCTCAAGGACCGTTTCTTCTAAACGCTTCAGTTCCTAGGTAGGAAAGGCTTTCCTGTTTCTTTATGGATAAGAATTTTTTTGTTGGAAAACTGGGCATTTGAGTAATATAATATGACAGCTTTGGAAGTCAGATTCCTACCTTTCCAGGATTTGTTTTTATTTGTTACTGTTTTTGTTGTTTCTGCTGCTGCTGTTTGTTGGAGTGAATTTTCTGGACTACTTCTGAGAAGCCTGCATCCTTCATTGTGCGCAGCCTCTGAAACCGGTGCTCGGGTAGCTCCTTGGCCAGCTAATGACTCACAGAGTTCCTTCAACGCCTTCAACAGCGTCTCCACGCCTTTGAGGAAGGGCTCCCTGTGCCCAGCGGGACCTTATAACTCTGCCTTCCCTTCGATTCCTGCTGGTGTGGAGCCTCAGGGTCAGCGGTGGTGAGACACAAAGACCTTCTCAGGCCTTTCCTGGGCATGCAAAACACCTGCCCGTGTACGTGGCCTTCTAGAGCCCAGGACTGTTTCATAACTTTTCAAAGCCTCTTATAGACATTGTGTTTCAGATTTCTGTTGTTAGACTTATTCACCTATTTTTTTGCCTTGCTGGTGTTGCAGCCTACGGCAACTGTGATGTTAAACACTCAATATGATTTTTTTCAGAAAACACTACGGGGGTAGAACTGTTTGTACTGCTTGTAGTGAACTCTGAGTCAGACAAATAAAGACAAATACTGTGAGTGAGGCTTTTCCTGGGAGCTGGCGAGAGAAGCGTACTTCTTTGGGCTTTGGGGGAACCTCCAAACATGTAATGCCCCCGTGATAGTTGCTAGTCTTTGTGTTTGCCAAGATCCTGCTTTTCCAGGCTACCATGCAGCTGGGGAAAAGGAGTGGGAATGGTCAAGTTAAAACACCATAAATCTTTTTGTTCTTACTGAGATTCAGCCATTTTTCTTAAGTGAGCACTCTTTGGACTCCTGTGAGCCTCTGGATAACTTCCAGGGTTCATAAAAAGTTGATTTTGACAGTTTTTCCTCTGTTATCATTGTGCAGGATGGATTTTCTTATTTTTCTTTTAGAGACAGAGGGAGGGAGAGAGAGAGACACACACACACTCACAGAGCTTTGTTGTTCCACTTACTTATGCGTCATTGGTTGATTCTTGTATGTTCTCTGACCGGGGATCAGACCTGCAACCTTGGTGTATCAGGACGATGCTCCAGCCAACTGAGCTACCGGCCAGGGCCATGGACTTACAAAGATATTTAATTCGCCATTTTTCTTTCTTTAGTTTAATTTAGTATCTTCCCTTAAGACAGATGAGACTAGAAACATAAGAAATTGCCCAGTACCCAGTGGAGAGGGGGCACAAGATTGAGTTGGGATAAGGGACTGTAGAGAAAAGGAACTAGAGATAAATTTCCCATTTACATTAATTTTACATTAATTATTTATTATATTACAGTAATAAATTGCCATAGAGTGTGTATATATATATATATATATATATATATATATATATATGTACATACATACTCTCTAGATCTTTTTTAGTTTTACACAGCACTGTGAAGTTTTACCGTCTAGCTTTCTGTCCCACAGCAGATGTGGGGAAAGGAGCACACCGTAGGGGCTGGTATACTAGGACAACTGGCATGGGAAAGAAGAGTTACCTATGAAGAGATTTACCTGTAGCAATCAGCAGGTGACAAAAAATGTAGCACACGGTGGTACTCACTTTTCATAGGCTTAGCTAAGTCAAAATGAAATGCTCATTTGTGCTCTGTATTCTTTGCTTTTTAAGACACAGAACGCCTAAATATTTTAGAAAATTTTCTATAAAAAATGTTTAAGGCTTGATACTTAACGTTATAGGCTTCATTTACCTAGAGCAGTTATGGCCAACAAATATCAGATATCCAAGTGGTATTGCTGATGAGACATTGCTATATCATTGATGACAAATTCTGTTGAGCAGAAAGCTCCTATAATCATTCATCTAAATATACCATTGTAGTTCTAACTCCAAGTGTCTTCACATGGAGAAAAATTATTAAGCCTCTTGAATGTGGAAAGTTGGACTACACAGGAGTAATGCCTTTGATCATTTCTTGTACTAAGTCCTTTAAGTTTCTGAAAAGAGTCCTTCAGGTGAAAGTGGAAGGACACTAATTAGTAACACAACAATATATGAAAATATAAAAATACGGGAAAAGGTAAGTATATGGTCAAATTCAGAATACTCTAGTACTATGATATGATGGTGTGTTAATCACTTAACTCTAGTATAAAGGTTAAAGGGCAAATGTATGAAAAATAACTGTAGCTACAATAATTTATTAATGAATACACAATATAAAAAGAGGTAAATTATGACATCAAAACATAAAATATGGGAGAGGGAGTAAATGGGTAGAGTTTTTGTATGCTGTCAAAGTTGTTATCAGCTTAAAATACACTACCTTAGCTATAAGACATTTTATATAAGCCTTGTGGTAAACACAAAACGAAAACCAATAGTAGATACATAAAAGGTAAAGAGAACAGGATCAAAGCATACTGCAGGGAAAATCATCAATTCACAAAGAAATAAAGCAAAAGAAGGTCTAAGGAACAAAGAAACCAAACAGCAAGAAAACAATAAATAAGATGGCGTTAGTAAGCCCTTACCTATCAATAGTTACCTTAAATATAAATGGGTAAAATTCTCTAATCAAAAGGCAAAGAATGACTGACTGAATTAAAAGACAAGAGCCACGTATATACTGCCTATAAGCAACTCACTGCAGCTTTAAGGACGCACAGGCTGAAAGTGAAGGAATGAAAAAAGTTTTATGCAGAAAGAAACCAAAAGAAAGCAAGAGTAGCTATACTTACATCAGACAAAATAGACTTTAAGCCAAAAACTGTAACAGGAGTCCAAGAAAGTAATTATATAATAATAAAAAAGTCAACTCATCATGTGGATATAACAATTGTAAATATATGTGCATCCAACATAGGAAGCACCTAAATATATTAAGCAGATACTGACAGATCTGAAAGGAAAAAGAGACAAAAATATAGTAATAGTAGTGGAATTCAGTACTCCATTTTCAACATTGGGTAGATGATCCACGCGGAAAATCAATAAGGAAACACTGGATGTGAATCGTACCTTAGAACAAGTGCACTTAACCTAGAAACACAGAACATTCCACCCATCAGCAGCAGCATATGCATTCCTCTCAAGCAGAAAGAGAACATTCTCTAGGATAAATCATCTGTTAGTTCACACAACAAACCTTAGCAAACCTAATACAATTAAAATCATGCCAAGTATTTTTTATGACCACAATGGTATGAAACTAGAAATCAGTAACAGGAGGAATACTGGAAAATCCACAAATGTGTTGAAATTAAATAACATACTCTTAAACAACCAATAGGTCAAGAAAGAAATAAAAATGGAAATAAAAAATACTTTGACACAAAAATGGAAACACACGTACCAAAACTTATGAAAGGCAACAAAAGCAGTTCTAAGATGGAAGTTTATAGCTGTAAGTGCCTACATTAAGGAAAACAAAGCTCACAAGTAACTTAAATGTCTACCTTATGAAACTAGGAAAAATAAGGACTGAGCCCAAAGTTAGCAGAAGGAAGTAACAAAGACCAGAGTAGAAATAAACAAAACAGTGACTAGAAAAACTACAGAAAAGATCAATGAAACTAAGCTGATTTTTTGAAAAGATAAGCAAAATTGACAGACCCTCAGCTAGACTAAGTGGAAAGAAGACCCAAATAAATGAAATCAGAACTGAAACGGGGGACATTATAAGTGACACAACAGAAATACAAAGGGTTATAAGAGACAACTATGAATATTATATGCCAAAAAAGTTGGAAAACTTAGAAGAAATGGATAAATTCCTAGAAACATGCAATCTACCAAGACTGAATCATGAATAAATAGAAAATTTGAACAGAATAATAGCAAGTAAGCAGATTAAACCAGTAATCAAAAACCTCCCAACAAAGAAAAGTCCAAGACTAGATGGTTTCACTGGTGAATTCTACCAAACATTTTTAAAGTATTGCTAATCCTTCTCAAACTCTTCTAAAAAACATTGAAGATGAGGGAGCACTCCCAAACTCATTTTATGAGGCCAGTATTACCCTGACACCAAAGCCAGACACTTCAAAAAAAAAAAAAAAGAAAAATAGAAAACCACAGACCAATATCTCTGAAGATAGATCTGAAAATTCTCAACAAAATACTAGCAAACTGAATTCAATAGCACATTAAAAGTATCACACACAATGATCAATTGGGATTCATGCCTGGAATTCAAGGATGACTCAATATACACAAATCAATAAATGTGATACACCACATGAATAGAATGGAAAATAAAAACCATATAATCATTCTAATAGGTGCAGAAAAAGAATTTGATGAAATTTAACATTTTTTATTAAAAAAAAACTCTCAACAAATTGGGTATATAAGGAATATACTTCAATATAATAAAAGCCAGATATGATAGACCTATAGCTAGCATTATACTCGATGGTGAAATGTTAAAAATCATCCCACTGAGGTCAGGAACAAGAACAGGGTACCCTCTCACTACTCCTATTTAACATAGTACTGGAAGTCCTTGTCAGAGCAGTTAGACAAGAAATAGAAATGAAAGGCATCCAATTAGAGTCTAAGAAGTAAAGTTGTCTCTGTTTGAAGATGATACAATCTTACAGATGTAAAAATCCTAAAGATTCCACCAAAAAACTGTTAGAACTAATTACTTCAGTGAAGTTTCAAAATACAAAATCAGCATACAAAAATCAGCTGTGTTTCTATACACTAACAATGAAATATTTGAAGAAGAAATTTTTTAAAATCCCATTTACAACAGCATCAAAAACAATAAAATACTTAGGAATAAATTTAACCCAGGGGGTGAAAGATGTGTACATTATAAATTATAAAACATTAATGAAAAAAATTGAAGACACAAATAAATTGAAATCTATCCCATGTTTGTGGATTGGAAGAATATTGTTAAAATGCCCTTACTACCCAAAGCTAGCTATAGATTTAGTGCAGTCGCTGTCAAAATTCCTAAGGCGTTTTTCACAGAAATAGAAAAAAATCCTAAAATTCATGTGGAACCACAAAGGACCCTGAACAACCAAAGCAATCCTGAGAAAGAAGAACAAATCTGGAGGTATCACACTTCCTGATTTCAAACTATGTTACAAACCTATAGTAATCAAAATTATATGGTACTGGTACAAAACACACACATCAACTAATGAAACAGAATCAAGAGCTCAGAAATAAACCCATGCATATAAGGTCAACTAATATTTGACAAGTTAGCCAAGAATACTTCATGGGGAAGGATCCATAGTCTCGTTAGTAACTGGTGCTGGGAAAACTGGATAGTCACATGCAAAAGAATGAAATTCGACTCCTGTCTTACACCGCTCACTAAAATTTACTCAAAATATATTAAAGACTTAATGTAAGACCCAAAGCTAAAACTTCTAGAAGAAAATATGGTACAGCTTAGTAGTTAGACAATCATATACTTAACATAGTGTTCCCTTTGATATTTCCAGTACCCCAACTGGCACCATACATAGTAATCACAATATTATTGCCTATATTTCCTATGCTTTACTTACTTCCCTGTGACTATTTGGTAACTACCAATTTGTGATTCTTAGTCCTTTCACCTCCTTCATCCAGTGCCCCAACATTTCCTCCCCTCTGGCAACCACAAGTTCTCTCTTTCTATGAATCTGTTTCCATTTTGTTTGTTTGTTTATATTGTTCTTTAGATCCCACATATAAGGGAAATCATATGGTATTTGTCTTTTTCTGACTGACTTATTTCACTGAGTATAATACTCTCTAGGCCCATCAATGCTATCTCAAATGATAAGATTTCATTCTTCTTTATGGCCAAGTAATATTCCATTGTATAGATGTGCCACAGCTTTTTTAACCACTTGTCTGTTGATGGGCACTTGGGTTGCTTCTAAAGCTTGGCTAATGTAAATAATGCTGCAATGAACATAGGGAGATTATATATATATGTGTGTGTGTGTATATATATACATATATATACACACACATACACACACACACATATCCATCCTCTGGCAAGGGAAACAAACAAAACAGAAAAAATGGGATTGCATCAAACTAAAAAGTTTTTGCATAGCAAAGGAAGCCATAAAAACCCCCACAAAACACAACCTATTAAATGGTAAAACATATTCTCCAATGATACATCTGATAAGGGGTTAATATCCAGAGCTTATAAAGAACTCATACTGCTCAACACCAAAAAAACAAACAAATTTAAAAATGGTCAGAGGACCTGAATAGACACTTCTCCAAAGAGGACATACAGATGGCCAAGAGACATATGAAAAGATGCTCAATGTGCGCATCATTGGAGAGATGCAAATTAAAACCACAATGAGATGTCACCTCACACCTGTCAGAGTGGGCGCCATCAATAAATGTACAAACAACAAGTGCTGGCGAGGGTGTGGAGAAAGGGGAACCCTAGGGCACTGTTGGTGGGAATGCAGGTTGGTGCAGCCACAGTGGAAAACACTGTAGGGTTTCCTCAAAAGATTAAAAATGGAACTGCCTTATGACCCAGTAATTCCATTTCTGGGGATTTATCTAAAAAAACCAAAACACTAATTCAACATTAGACTTGACAACAATCATTTTTGGATCTGAAACCCAAAGCTCAAGAAACAAAAGTGAAAATTAATAAGTAGGACTGCATCAAACTACATCTGTAGTAAAAGAAACAATCAACAAAATGAAAAGGCAACCTATTGTCAAACCTATCTATCAGATAAGGAGTTAATATCTAAAATATATTTTGAACTCATTAATATTGTTAATATAACAAAAATTAAAAATAGCAAAAAAAAACAATTAAAAATGGGCAAGAGAATAGAAATTTTTCAAAGACATACAAATGGCCAAGGTACGTGAAAAGGTGTTCAAAATCTTCAATCATCAGGGAAATGCAGTTCAAAACCACAGTGAGATAGCTCCTTAGGATGTTAGGATGGCTGTTATCAAAAAGACAAGCGACAAGTGTTGTAGAGGACACGAAGAGAAGGGAATTCTTGTGCACTGTTGGTGGGAGTATAAACTGGTGCAGCCACTATGGAAAACAATACGGAGTTTCCTTTAAAAAATTAAAAATAAAACAACCATATGACCCATCAATCCAAAGGAAATGAAATCACTCTCTTTAAGAGATCCTGGCACTCCCCTGTTCATTGCAGCGTCATTCACAATAACGAAGCCATGGAGAACCTAAGTGCCCACCGGCGGGCGAGTGGATAAGGGAGACGGGCATGCACATACCTGCACTACAGGAATGCCGTGCAGCCAGAGAAGAGGAGATCCCGCCCTTTGTGACAGCATGAATGGACCTTGGGAGCAAGACGCCAAGTGAGTTAAGTCAGACAGAGAAAGACAAATACCATATATTCTTATATGTGAAATCGAAAAAACCTAACTCATGGAAATAGAGACTAAAGTGGTGGTTGCCAGGGGCTGCAGGTAGGGACAACTGGAAAATGTTGGTCACAGGGTACAAACTTCCAGTTACAAGGCGAATAAGTTCTGGGGATCTAATGTACAGCATGGTTACTATAGTTAACAATACTGTGTCATATACATGTGAAAGTTGTTAAGGGAGTATATCTGAAATGTTATCACTGCACAAAAAATGGTAATTCTGTGAGGTGATGGACAGGCTAATGAATATTATTGTGGCCAACATTTCACATCAAACCATCACATTGTACACCTCAAACTTGCATATGTTGTATGTCAGTTATATCTTAGCAAAGCTGAAAAGGAGAAAAAGACATTATATAAAAACCAAGGACATTTTAATAAAGTTTGTAATAATATGTCTATATTGGTTCATTAGTTGTGACAAATGACAATAGCAGAACATCGGGGAAAGTGGGTCTGGGGTATATGTGAGCTCTTTGTTCGATCTTTGCAACTTTTCTGTAAATATAAAACCGTTCTAAAATGTAAAACTCTAATTTCTTAAAAAAGAAAATATTTAAGAAGGCTGCCCCGTCCCATTTTTGCTGCAGGATCTTTATTAGAAGAAAAGATCAATGTGCGGATGCTCTTGGCTGAGAAAGTCGCCCTAGCTGGATGCGCGCGCACGGCCCTCCCTGCAGGCGCCTTCAGTAGCGGCGAAGCAGGCTGCCTGCAACATGCGCCGTTGCCACAAATGCCATGAGCCATTTTGATGTTGACAGTGTGTCGTTTCTTCCTGCAGCGTCCTGGCTGGTTACAATGGCACCATCTTTGCATACGGGCAAACAGGCAGCGGTAAGACCTTCACCATCACGGGAGGGGCGGAGCGCTACAGCGACAGGGGCATCATCCCAAGGACGCTGTCCTACATTTTTGAGGAACTGCAAAAGGTATGAAACTATATAAGTTCGTTTTTTACTTGATATAGTCAGCAGAAGTTTACCGTGGGCAAGAAATTTATTGTGACATTTTATTATATTGTATCTAAATGAGCAGGTATTGTTGTGCAATATTCCTGGTCTTTTCATGGAAGGGAAGTTTGGGTTTTGCTGAAGAAATGGAAATTAAGAAGATGCTTCTCACTGAAGGGACGCTGTTTCAGCAAAGGCTCAGAGGGAGCTCTTTCTGATTCACATGAAGGTTAAAAAGGAACCGGCAATGCATTCCACAACTGATACCTTATTAAGAAAGTGAAGAATGCCCCTTTGCCAAAACAGCCCTTTATTCTAGCTGCTAAAGCACTGACTAGGATATTGTGATTGCTCCCTTATCACACTTTTTATAGAAGCCTACAGGAATCTACCACAGTGAAAATCCTATTGCAGTTAATATTTCTATAAGGACAAATTCCCAGCTGTAATATATGCGTCACTGTGTAGCTCCAAGTGCCAGTTGCTTTATCAGTATGCGATACAGTGAACACAGCTAACAACGTAGTTACCCGTATGCCTACTTTATGTTTGGGAAGACTAAGTCTCAGGTTAAATAGCATTCTCTAGGTCCTTATAAGGTGCTCAGCTGGAGATCCACCCAGGTGTGTGTGAGGCCAAACTCTGTGCTTTTTATCTCTGCACTCACTGCCTCTGTATCCCAGACTGGATTTGTTTCACTGGTTGTGTTTAAACAGACTCTCTACTGTGAGCCGCTTCTCTGGGTTTCAGTTCTCCCCTCTGTGAAAGTGGGGGTTGAATTTACTAGAGGATCTCCAGCTCGCCTAGTAGCTCCAACAGCTGCTTGGTTGTACTAATTCTGTGTAACAAATGTCCTAACTAGGTCAGTGTAACAGCCACTCCAACATTTCCCGACTGTATGCTGTTTGCATTTTAAGTTGCAACAATGAGAAGAAATTGCTGAGATCTGCAGGATTCTAATTTCCATCCATAAAGTAGCAATTACCCATTAGTTCAGCTCATCTCTCACTGGCTCAGACATTCCAACTCTGCCTGCCAGAATATTTGGAACAGAGAGTTGAGCAGAGTGTACACGCTGGCTCCAGATCCCTTCCTTTCATTTACTCATTTATTTCTGACATTAGCTGTTTTGTTTTTCCCCAGATTTCACAAACTGGGAATGTAATTTCTAATGGTGTCTATTGCTGCGGCCTAATGTAGAAGCCTGTTGTCTGGGAGAGGCCGACCTGCTTCTACTTGCAGCATGTGGACTTGGGCAGTTCCTAAAGTTTCAGGCCTGTGGAGCTGCTCTGAGAGCTGAGCATACTGTACATTGTCCAGTTTCTGGCACATATTAGGTGCTTATACTGTACATTGTCCAGTTTCTGGCACATATTAGGTGCTCAATACAGGCTCGTTATTACTACAGCTGTCAATATCCACATACAGCAGGTCCTCGAATAACGTCATTCAACCGTCTTATTATAATGCTGATGAGATGCTGCAGGAACGTAAATTTTGTTTATTTAACTAGCCTATGGTAAAACTGGTTTGGTTATACATCGTTTAAAGCCACAGAACCCATCAACAGCGTTAAGTGAGGACTTACTGTACTATATATGCATGTGGACAGAAGACCCCTGACCAATTTCAAAGAACCCTTTGAAACTCAGAACAAATGAAGCCAATACCCCTGATAAAGTTAATCAGGGTAAACAAATGCTTTCCTAATAGAAAGTATATATGTCCCTCTTTAAATTTTTTCTGTGGTTACCAAAATACATTTCTAAAAGTCTACCTGTCTCCCCAGCACCTACCATGTGTCAGGTTCATTGTTTTATGTGTTTGTCGTCAACATTACTCTAAACCCCATTTCATTCCGAATGGTCCAATTTACAGCCAGGACAACCCTTTGTAAATGGACGGTTTCCGTGATGGGGACGGGCACACTCATTGCAATCAAACCGAGCTGCGGCAAAACGAGTCAGAGGCGGCCTGAAGAGTGTCGTAAAGTTTTTCTGCAATGTATAGCCGAAAAATGCAGGCAGGCGCTCAGCTGTCCCTAATCGATTGCTCTAGAGGGCCACCTGGAGTGCTCTAGAGTTCTTAAATAAAACATTTGATTTCTGCAAAGTACTTTTTTCAAGATAAACTAAGACCCAGCGCATACCGGGTCCTGCAGTGCCTATGAGTGTGATAGGAGCACATTTTCAACTATTTTAGAAGAAGAAAAACGAGTCCATTGATTTTAGAAATCACTGCTCGTTATTTTTGAGTATTGTGAGGTTCAGACTTGTTTTGGGGCAGAAGAGAAGGCTGTCTGCAGGAACATGTGTGTTACATTACAGTCTGGCAACCCTAGACACTGAAAAGGGCAATAAGGAAAGGTAGCTGCCACATCGCTCGGTGGGTTGCATTCCAGTAAAAGCCCAGAAAATGCAGGGGCTGGAGGAGCCAGAGGCATTACCCCGCCCATCTCAGGGCTGTGGGCCTGCGTTTCCCTGCTTTTTATGATTCCTTCTCATTTCTGGAAGAAGACAGTGTCTCCACTGCAAATGGACGTACAAGTTAGCTGTTCTCTCTGCCTCTTTTCCTTTCTCTTTATATTCACATATTGAATTCTCCATTTGAAGGCTTTAGAAATAGTAAAACTAACGACAGCAATAGTAATAAGAGCAGCGACTACAACAGTTTGTTGGTGCCTATTACAGGCCACTTATTTTTGGTAGGATTTTAAATACAGAGCCCTATATTTCTGTCGCAACAGATAGGCAAGACAAGGGTTATTATCCCCATTTTCATGGTTAAACAACTGAGGCTAAGGGTAGAAATGGCAGATCCAGTATTTAAACCCAGTTCTTGGTCTGATGCTAAGATGAGCTCAGAAGGGTGTGCTAGAACTTTAAACCATAATCCGTGAAATATTTCAGATACATTCAGATAAGTTTTAGAAATGTGTTGTTTTAACAGGATCTTGGGATGTTGCTGTGGCCTTTAATCTTCTCTGAGAATCTTCCAGAGAGGAACAGCATATACAGGGTGGGGCAAAAGCAGTTTTACTGTTGTCCGTATGGAAAATAATACAATAATTAGTAAGTGATAATACAAGAATAAACTCTGTTTTGTGTACTCACGACTTGTAAACCTACACTTTTGCCCCACCCTGCATGTGTTGACCATGGATCAGTTTTTCCAAGAGTATTTCATGGAATGTTTTAGGAAACACTGCCTTAGACTAAAGGCTACACAGAGTCTGTCTGGTATTTATAGTCTCTGATACCTGCACTAAGCCAAACTTCAACCCAGAGAATTATGTTGGACTGTGCCTTCTCCAGACTAGGGTGCTAGTGTCACTGATGGATCATTTGCAGGATGAGCAGCCAGAGACCCCACATTGGTGGGATTTCTAGCATTTAGGTGGGAGAAATTTGTTCCATGGAGATTCAGTCCACGCTGTCACCTTCCCAGAACAGCAGAATGTGAAATTTCAGCTGTGGCTTGGGCATTTTACTACATTCGTGTGCTGGCTGAGAGTTGCCTTAATTTTTCATGTATTATTTTATTTCAGTGAAATAGTGGTATCTTTGTTCGAATGGTTTGAGCTATTTCAGGACCGGAGAATTATATTAATTTTAATCTGAAGACGATGTAGGGAGTCATTATCCAGCTTCCTTGCTTTGATGGACATGGAAACTGAGACCTGACATAGTAGGGCTGGCAGCTAGTAGAACTAGGTTCCAGCTGCAGGGCTACAGGCCACTGCTCTCTCCCCATCTCTGCGGCCTGCTCCTCTCTCTCCTTGAGCAACATCTGTTAAATGGATTGTCTTGGATGCGGATGAGAGTTGACCAGGAGGCTTGTCTTAAGTAAACCCCTGTGAACAGTCACTCTGACAACCTGCTGACCCTCTGGCACAAGGCACAATATATTCCCCCCTTATGAGAAACAGGATATCTGCATAATATTTTGGGAGGAGCAACAAGAAGGTGATATTATTTGATATTTTATATTAAAAACTGAACTTGGAATTTTCTCAAGAGCTGAAAAAATTCCCTGTTTTATTCCGCTGCAGTGGGAGTGGGTTCTTTCTGTCTGTTGGCAGAACCAAGACCAGAACCGTAGAGCCAGTCCCCTTGACTTTTTATCCTAATTCCATTGGTACCTATGTCATTGCATTTCAGCAGTGACCCATAGAAATCGCCTCTCTCTAATCAATAGCAGGGTACCCCTGATTTGCCACTTGGGCCAGAAAACTTAACCAGATAGGTATAGGCGGTGAACTGGTAATGTCCACCCTTATGATTACTTGATTGACTTAACTATTTCTGTCCCCCCGAATTTACTTTACATTATCTAATTATTGTCTGTTATCTATTTATGTCACTAGAAAATATGAATATTAGAAAAGTTAAAAAAGATTTGTGATTAAAGATGGAAACTCTTTTGCTACTGAAGTTTTTAAACCAAAGTAACAGTCTGTGTTCTTTTATGAATAGACTATTCACAGAATACAAGTTTATTTTTTCTTGGTAACCTTTTATTTTGGTCTGGAAAGTAAAAAATGGTCTTATACGGTTCCGCTACCCAGGCAGCTCACCGTAAGTGTAGACTGACTTGTTACGTGGACCGTGGAGCCCATACAGAGTAACCGACTGAGGCTGCTTATACCCATGGGTATTGGCCATTAAAAAAAAGCTCCATGCATATGGTAGCTGGCAACTTGAAAGTGTCATGAATCGAAAATGTAAACCATACAAAGTGTGAGAGAAAAGGGGAAACTGTGGGGTAATCACAGTGATAAATGTGCTCATCTTCCTCTCAGCCGAGTCGTTATTTCAGGCCATTAAATGACGTCTCTCCCTTTCCCAATCAGGACAGCAGCAAAATATATACAACGCACATTTCTTATTTGGAAATCTACAATGAATGCGGTTATGATCTATTGGATCCAAGACATGAAGCCTCCAGTTTGGAAGATTTGCCGTGAGTAGCAGAACAACAAAGAACAGGGGAAATTGCTTTCAGATGTTTCCTTCAATTGTTTTCTCTGAAACTTTGCATGTTTCTGGTCGCAATTGTAATTAACAAGCTCTGGATAACAGAATCTTTTTTGTAATATAATGGATACCTTTTCATAGTGACAGGAACTGAACCTGCTTAGAGCTCACTCCTTGGGAAAGCCTCTCGGAGCTGCCCCAAGGAGCAGTGAGCGCCCCGGACTGATGGGGCGGGACGGTGCTACTTTCCTCCCGCCACATGAAACCCTCCACGCCTCTAATTGTGGCCTTTCCCTGAAGGAGGTATTCAAATTAGGGTTCCTGCAGCAATGAGAGAATCTGAAAGAGAGAAAATAAAACTTGAAGTTTCCCCAAATCCTTCTTGACTGTTCTTAAGACCAACAGTGACAATCATTTGGTCACGATCGGCCCTGATCGTTTCGTGACCGAACTATAAATAGAGTGTTCAGAGCTTATCTAATCCTGGAGCAAGTTGCCCTGCCAGCATTTCTGTAACATTACTCACTGCTTGTTTGAATATCTGCCTGAATTAGACATATGTTAATTGGCAACAATGCATATACTTTATCCAGACATCTTCATATATGAGAAGATGCCAGAACCAAGAAAACACATTTTAATGTTCTTCTTATTAAATATTCTAAAGCAATTAAATTTTATGTATATTAATCCTCTACCCAAAAGATCAACAACCAGGTATTTAATTTGTAAAGGAAATAAAAATAATAAAGAAAATAAGTTATACTCTTTGCACCACCTTTATATGTATTCTTCCTTTAATGTTCATTGTTTGTTTTTACATATCATCTCTTTTATGCTTACTGTATTCATTAGAGGAAGTTAGAAAAAGGGATGATTGTTGCTACTCTAAATATTTGTCTAAGAATTAAGAGAAAGAAAAAAAAAAAACAGAGTTAAGAGAAAAGAAAAATTACTGACTTTGTGGAAGACATTGGCCTTAAAGAAACTATTGGAATTATGTTTACAGAAAGGTAAAAGTTTCCTATCACTACTAAAAGAAATCTACTATGTTACAAAACAATTCTGTCATCCAGTATTTGCTAACTGCAATGGAGACCAGAAAGAGTGGCTTTACACACTGGGACAAGCTCTCGCTGAAGTCCTACCTGCCTAGTTCCCTGGTTGGTTTCATTGTTGTGAGCGGGAAGGTGCCAAACACTCTAAACACCATCCAAAAAGGTAAAATCTCATGGGAACAACATTAACGACAGGAGGCGTGGTTGGAAAGGCCAGGTGCTGAGGAGTCACGTGAAGTAAAAGCTGAGGGACCAGCTGAAGCTGGATTCTGAGGGACTCAAACAGCAGGCTTTGGTGAGAGATTGCTCTTCATTCTTACAGGTGTCTTAATTAGTTTTCCAGCTCCAGTTGGGCCTATATACCTCTAGGCTAAATCTCAATTAAAATTGCTTTTAACAAGTCACATCTACACCGAAGAACATAAAGCCTGCTTAGCAATAATACAGAAATGAAGGGCTTGGCTGTAATGACCATGAAGGAGGAGATGTAAATGTGAGAGATATGCAACAATAAATAAATAAGAAATAAAATAAATTCATTATATCCATCACCTTGGATTTGATTGTGCTTGGAAAGAAGGTGAATCATAGTAAGTTGGTGCGCTCCTCATTTTACTGGTTGAGAAAAGAAAGCTCTAAGACGTATGACTTGCCCAGGGTCAAAACTAATTGGGTCATGGTAGAGCAAAGATTAAAAACTAGAATTCTCACTTTCATGCCAGAGCAGCCAAAAGAGCCTCAAGATTTTACCATGGGGTATAGAGAAATAATGAGTCATGGACCTAAAAAGGAGATTTCCATTAAAAAACTTGATTGGGTGGTGATGGACTTCCTATATATGATATCAGAGCGCCAGACTAATGTCCATCGCTTTTTGCAAATGTTGCTATAGTCATTTAGCAATGAGTTTTTAGATACAATACCAAAAGCATGATATGTGAAAGAAAAAAATAGATAAGTTGAATTTTATCAAAATTAAAAACTTATGCTCTGCAAAAGACACTGCTAAGAGAATGAAAAGACATGCCCCAGACAGAAAAAATATTTACCAAACACATATCTAATGAAAGACTTGTATCCAAAATATACAAAGAACTCCTAAAACTCAACAATGAGAAAACAAACAACCCAATTAAGAAATGAGAAAAAGATCTGAATAGACTCCTCACCAAATAAGCATATGAAAAGATGCCCAACATCATCTGTCATTAGGGAATTGCTAATCAAAACAACAGAATACCACATCACACCTATTAAAATGGCTAAAATAAAAACATTAAAAAAAAACCAAAAAACTGTCAACACCAAATGCTGGCAAAAACATAGAACAGGAACTCTCATTCATTGCTGGTGGGAATGCAAAATGCTACAGCCACTTTGGAAGACATTTTTCTAATTTCTTACAGACTAAACATTCTTACCAAATGATCCAGCAATCATGCTCCTAGGTATTTAACCAAATGAGCTGAAAACTTATGTCAGAAGTATAGATAACAGCAGAAAGTCAGTGGCTGCCAGTGTCTGAGGAGGGGTAGGGTAGAGGGATGAATGGGTGAAGCACAAGGATTTGTTGGGCAGTGAAACTATTCTATATGATACTAATGGTGGATACATGACATTATGAACTTGTCAAAACCCATAGAATTTTTTTTTTTTAGCAAATCTATCAGCCATTAAAAAAAAATTGGCCAGTGGAAATCCCTTCAAGGTAGCCTCTGTTTCCTTTTCACACATTCCTATTAATCTTGGAAAATTTGTTTGCTTTCTGGCACAAATTGTCCTAGACCGACCTTGTGTTTTCGTTTTTTGTTGCCCAGGTGTGGACTCATCCTTTCTCTAAGAAGCCCTGTGTTTTTTTGTTGTTATTTTTGAACTTATTTAAACAAAAAAATAAAACAGTTCACCCAGTTCTTCCACCCCACCCTCCACCCCTCCCCCGTCAGGAATTGTAATCTGTCTCTGTATCTATGAGAATTTACAACACAAAGAGTGAACTCTAATGTAAACTATGGACCTTTAGATAATAAAACAACAATAACAAAAAGGAATGAATTATTGATACATTTAACAACTTGGGTGAATCTCTAGGGAAATAGCTGGGTGAAAAAAGCCAATCCCCAAAGGTTATATGCTGTATGGTTTTATTTATGTAATATTTTTAAATGGCAAAATTATAGAAATAGATAACAGATTAATGGTTGAAGGAATTAGGGAGGGCAGTGGGAATGGTTCTACAGGCCAGTGAGGGATCCTTGTGGTGATCTTGACTGTGGCTGTGGATATACAAAACTACCCATGTGATACAAACACAGACACGTGCACAAGTACAAGCAAAACTAAAACATCTGAATAGATGAGTAGATTGTGTCAATGCCATTGTCCTGGTTGTGATATTTTTAATATAATTTCTCAAGGTGTTTCCATTGGGAAAAACTGGGATACAGGTACATGGGATCACTCTATTATATCTTACAGCTGCATGTGAATCTGTAATTGTCACAAAATAAAAAGTTTAATTACAAGTAATTGGCTCCTCTGTCAGATATTAATTGACCATAGAGGTATGGGTTGATTTCTGAGCTCTCTGTTCTGTTTCATTGATCTATATGCCTGTTCTTATGCCAGTACCAGGCTGTTTTGATTACAATGGCTTTGTAGTATAGTGTGATATCTGGTATTGTGATCCTCCAACTTTGTTTTGCTTTCTTAAGATTGCTGAGGCTATTCGGCATCTTTTTTGGTTCCACATAAATTTTTGGAATATTTGTTCTAGATCTGTGAAATACGCCATTGGTATTTTAATAGGGATTGTGTTGATTCTATAGATTGCTTTAGGTAGTATGGACATTTTAATGATATTAATTCTTCCAATCCATGAACATGGTATATGCTTCCATTTATTTGTCTCTTCCTCAATTTCTTTCTTCAGTGTCCTATAGTTTTCCAAGTACAGGTCTTTTACTTCCTTGGTTAAATTTATTTCCAGGTACCTTATCCTTATTTTTTTGTTGCAATAGTAAATGGGATTGTTTTCTTAGTTTCTGTTCCTGATAGTTCATTATTGGTGTATAGAAATGCCATCAATTTCTGGATGTATCTTTTGTATCCTGCTACATTTCTGAATTCAAAACAGTATGGAGTTTCCTCAAAAAATTAAAAATGGAACTACCTTCTGACCCAGCAGTCCTACTTCTGAAAATATATCCTAAGAATCCCAAAACACCAATGAGAAAGAATAAGTGCAACCCTATGTTCATAGCAGCTCAATTTACAATAGCCAAGATCTGGAAACAGCCCAAGTGCCCATCAATAGATGAGTGGATAAAAAAGCTGTGGTACATTTACACCATGGAATACTAAGTGGCTGTAAAAAGGAAGGATCTCTTACCTTTTGTGACAGCATGGAGGGAACTGGAGATGATTATGCTCAATGAAAAAAGCCAGTCAGAGAAAGACAAATATCATATGATCTCACTTATATGTGGAATCTAATGAACAAAATAAACTGATGAACAAAAGAGAGCCAGAGACATGGATACATAGCACAGACTGACAGAAGTCAGAGAGGAGGTGGGTGGGACAGACATGATGAAAGGAGATGAAGAGAATAGTTAAGGACATATATGCATAGCCTATGGACACAACAACAATGTGGTAAGGGCCAGGGGTCAGGGTTGTTATTGTTACAAAAAAAGTCTGTAAACTTCAGAATCTAGTATTGAAATCTTCGCTCTGTAGTGTTTTTTAAATACTTTGTCATCAAAGGGGAAAAAAGTTGACATGTTAAATTTAATTCAACACGTTTCTAATACCTAATGGCTATGAAACACCGCAAAGTGCCTCAGGAGTTACAGAAAGGACTGATGAGCAGCCTCTGCCCTGGTGCTTTGGCCTAGCCGTGTGGAATCACTCAGTACTCAGGAAAGGTTTATTGAGACCCAGCTCTGCTCCACGCACCGCCCTGGGCACTGAGCTGACTGTCAGCCTTTGCTCTCCCGGCACAGAGAGTGGGTGGAACGAGCACAGGACAGCACAAGGTGGGACATGAGAGACATCCTAGGAGGCACAGAGGATGACACGCTTCCAGGAGAAGGAACTCACATCAGGTCATTAGAGAAGATGACAAATAAATAGTCCTTGAGGGAGGCTGGGGCTGGGGGGTGGAGTGTGGCACCCGAGCGTAAACAAAGGTAGGGACGTTGAAAAGTGTACGGCTTGTTCTGTGGCAGTGAGCAGACCTGTTTGCCTGGAACCCCGTGAGGGAGCAGGCGAGAACATCGGGCCTGGAAAGATGAATGCAAGATCTGACAGGCCAGGTGTAGCCCTCAGAGACTTATTCCAGGGCATAGCATAACTGAAACTGCTTTTAAGAAGAAAAATCAGCCAGCAGTGTGTAGGACTGGAATAAATGGGAGTCGGGGAGACCCCAGAGCACTGTGGGAGGTTGTTAGGGCCATTTAAGTGTCAGTGGGAGGGAGTAATAAGGAGAGGCAGAATTGCTAACCCAGTTAATTGAAATGTAACTATGTACAAGGTTCTCCTGCAGTGATTGTGGAAAATGCAGATCCCTGGCCTTCACCTTTGGAAAATTTAAATGTGAAATATGCTCGAATAAGTTTCCCGGGTGATTCTATTGCAGGTGGTTTTTCTTAATCCCTTCCCTCATCCACCCAGGAAAGTTCTTTTAGAAGATACCAGGAAAGCCTCTCAAAGAGGGAGATGGGCACCTTCATATGCTGGTATTTATTTATTTATGTTTTAATTTATCTTTATTGTCGAAAGTATTACAAATGTCCCCCTTTTTCCCCCATTGGTCCCCTCCCCCTAGGCCTTCACCACACTCTTGTCTGTGTCCATGGGTTATGCATATATGCATATAAATTCTTATGTTAATCTCTCCCCACCCACCCACCCCTGCCTTCCCTCTGAGATTCGGCAGTCCGTTCCATGCTTCCATGACTCTGGATCTATTTTGTTCATTGGTTTATTTTGTTCATGAGAGTCCACATATGAGTAAGATCATGTGATACTTGTCTTTCCCTGCCTGGCTTATTTTGCTTAGCATAATGCTGTCCAGGTCCCACCATGCTGTCCCAAAGGGTAAGGGAGCCTTTGTTTTACAGCTGATTAGTATTCCATGGTGCAAATGTCTGAGATGCTTGATATGATTTCAATCTTCTTGAACTTGTAGAGACTTGTTTTGTGTCCTAACATGTGGTCTATCATTGAGACTGTCCCATGTGCACCTGAGGAGAATGCCTATTCTGCAGCTTTGGGGTGAAATGTTCTGTAAATGTCAATTAAATCCATCTGATCTAGTGTGTCATTTAGAGTCACTGTTTCCTTGTTGATTTTTTTGTCTGGAAGATCTATCCAGTGAAGTCAGTGGGGTGTTAAAGTCCCCAAGTATGACTGTATTGCTGTCGATCTCTACCTTAAGTCCTCCAGGAGTGTTTTTTCAGCGTGTGTGAGTCTTTTGTTCTGAGATGGGTCTCTTGTAGACAGCATATATTTGGATATGCTAGTCTTTGCTGGGGACCTTACATGCATCATCTCATTTAAAGAAGTAGATGCCATAATCCATGGTTTATACATGACTACACAGGTTCCCGTTAAGTCATATTTCCCCAAGAGTCCCTGTCTGCCATATATAGACCAGGATCAAACTCAGTCCATCAGACATCAGGGCTGGCAACACTGGTGCATTTGTCAGGGAGATCTGTGCTGTGCCCTGGTGTCCATCTGAGCTCTGAGCAGACTGGTTTTCTGGGCTTCTTCAGGCCTCCAGAGCCTCTCATGTGAGCCGAAGCTTTGAGTCCATTTCAGCTCTCTGTTGTGTGTCAGCCACTCTGCAGTGCTCCTGCCCTCCAAGGACTCTAGTGCAGTAGAACAGACTCATAAACCGATCATTTCAATCTCACACAGTAAGTGATAAGCTGCTCTGGGCTCCCTAAGGGCAGAACAAGGGAGGACACTAATTTCAACCTGGGAGTTTGGAGATGGCTGAAGAAAAACTCCACCTGATGTGGTCCACCTCAGCTGGGACCCGAGCCTGCTAGCAACGCCTTCATGTGTCCAGCCCTTTCCCCCCAGTCTTCACGGTAATTATATGAGATTTCTGGCTCTTTGATCAAGTACTACCTGCCCCAGTTTTCTTGGAAACCGATTATATTCTTAGCTCAGAGAGAATATGGACACTGAGACAGGAGTCCATTCACCTTCCTGCCTCCCTCCTGTTCCCACTCACCCGCTTCCCGCCAGCCTCAGGACGCTGTGTGAAGGCCAGGCCTTCACTTATGCTCCGGACCCTGCTCGCACCAGCCCCGCAGCTGCTTTGTTTGGCCTAGACATTTTCTGATTAAAATTTGCAAAGTTAGTGCCTCTAGCTGAAGCGTGTGTCCTTTGGTTCTTGTTCCTGCCTGTTAATAGCATTCCACTTTATGTTTGTGTTATTTTTCTGGCCCCACTGAGCATTTGAAGAGATTTCTGGGCCTTTGAGCATAGATCCCAGAGTTAAAACTAACTTCAGTCTTTTCTTCAATTGAGTCAGCTACTAACACAGCTGAGATGCAACCTCTTTAAGAAGCTGGGGTGCTGTCTTGCAGGATGATCTGGACAAGTGACCAGTGGCCAGTGATCCATCATGGATGGGCCGGAGATGTATGCCTAGGAGTGGAACATTGCCAGTGACCATGGCAGAGGGAGCACGGAGCCTGTCCCGCCTGAAAACAACTCACTTCTACTAGAGTAGTTAACAAGGCAGAGGCTGGCATCCCCCACTCGGAATGGACAATTGAAAGAAATCTTTCTCAATATCAGAAATGTCTTAGGAGGTTGTCTTAGTTAGCTTGGCTACCATCAAAAATGCCACATAGACTGGGCGGCTTAAACAGCAGACCCTTAGTTCTTACAGTGCCGGAGGTGGGAAGTCTACACAAGGTGCAGGCAGATTTGGTCCTTGCGGACAGCTCTTTCCCTGGCTTGCAGACAGCTGACTTCTTGCTGTATCCTCACATGGGTGAGAGAAGCAGAGCTGTGGTCTCTCCCTTTTTATAAGGACACTGATCCCACCATAGGGGCCCCACCCTCATGACCTATCAAAACCTAATTGCCTCTCAAAGGTTCTGCCTCCAAATACCACCACACTGGGGAGTAAGCTTCAACCTATGAATTTTGCAGGGACACAAACATTCCGTCCATAACCCAGGTGTTAGTTTTCACCAACAGTTGCCTAATATGTGACGTGTAGGAGAATGGGGAAAAAGAGCGGCAGTGTTTTCATTTATTCATCTGCAATATGAAAGCGTATCTGTGACAGGAAAGACACTGTCACCTCAGTCAATTCCATTTTCCTCGTGCTTTGTATATTGTATATAGACACATGCATACAATTCCTTTTTCTGAGAATAAGAGGTGAAACGCACTTTTAAAATTTTGCATTGGTTTGCTTTATTTTGATGCTACATCAATTTTTGCAATCTGTTCTAAATTTTGAGTAAATAAAGGAAAACCATAGGATTACCTAAGAGAGCTTTGAGTAATTTAGGCATATAGTGTCCTTCAAAAGAATAGATGGAGTTTGGAAACACATCTAACTATTATAGCTCAACCTATAGAGAAAGAAATTATCACAGCCTTTCAGGAGAGTCATCATCATATATACCAAGCATTTACTATATTGCAAGAATCTCAGCTCTTCTTGGGGCATTATAAAGAATTTAAACTGTATTCTATCTTTAACTAACTTATCATTTAGTTGGAAAATATAGTGTGCATGTGAATCCCCTCAAGAGACTTCTGCAAAACTCATCTGCTCTCAACATCTAACTAATAATGAATGTACATGCAAAAAAAGGCGTGACTTAGAGCTCGGTAGTCTCATGAGTAGAGCCCATAGCAACCAATAACTTTTCTGCATAGCCCAGTCCAGTCTGTTTTCACCAGTGTCTTGCCTTTGCTCCCATGACCTTCAGTGGTTTCCTAACTTGAGTGGCATATGCCAAGACCAGAGCTCTGATTGAGCTAAGAGCCGGCAGTGCTGCCGAGGTGGGGGCAGTGCTGAGCCGACCTAGAGAGGACACATGGGGAAGAGCCTTTAGAATGAGATCTAGGTAGCTAAGGCAAGGTCACAGATGGTGAGAGGGATCACCTGGACCAGGTGACCAGGGTCACAGGTAGCATATTAATCTCCCTGCTTTGAAACTTCCATAGCAGTTAGTCTATGTGTCATTTAGCCAGTTATAATTGACCTTGCGTTTTCAGGTTGAGATCTAGGATAGTTGAAGACATTTTACAAAATGCAAGTTGGTTGTCATAAACCGGAGATCTGACTGGTGCTATCCCGGCTGGCTGACCACCTGTCGTCTTTCAGTTCATATCTAACTCAGCCTAAGAAGCGAGCCTTAGGAATAACCCAGTTAGAAGAGACAATGGCAAAATAGGTGTATTTTACAATAGCAAAAGAAAGTAAAATACTCAGGAAACGTTCAGGGGCTTTGTGAAGACAATGGTATATTTTTTGGTAAAAAAAAAAGTAAAAGATTTGAAGATAAATGCAAAGCTATTGATCTTGTTCTGAATGAGAGGTGTGGATACCTTGAAGAGGTCAGTTCTTTCAACATTAATGTCAAGGTTCAGTGAAATTACGAGCAGCCTTAAAGTCTTTAGAAAACATCGACATGACTCCAGAGTTTGTCTGAAAGGATGCACAACCAAAAGAGCAAAGAAATGTCTGAAAACTAGAGAAATGAGGGAGGACTTGTGACACCACATAGTCACATTAGGTAAAATCTCCAATAAGGAAATCATGTCACAGCACTTCAAAGTTATGCAATGAAGAAGAAAGGGCAGATAAACCAGAATCAGATCCTGTGCCATGGTATTGTTTAATGAAGAGGGAAAGGTTTTCAGTCAGTGGCATCAAACGCTTTGTGTTAGTAAATTAACCAAGAGCTGCGTGTAACAGCACCCCAACTTACAGCGGCGTAACCAGCTGGCCTGTCCCCCCCCCCGAACACGGTGAGGGTTCTGGAGGTGGCGCCAGGGCTGTGCGGGAGCCCCAGGATGCATCAGAGCTTCTATCATCCTGCTCAGCCTTTCTCAGCAGGTGCTTTAGTCCCTGTGCAAAGTGGGTGTCCTACCTCCCCTGTCCCATCCCCATTCCTAGAGGGAAAAAGAAGAGGAAGGGAAAAGGCACGAGTTGGCAGAATTACCTCGCATGGCCAGCCCTGGTTCCAAGGGAGTCTGGGGAAGTCTAATAGTTTAAAATGATTCCCTAAACAAAATCAGAGCCCGATAGTTAGGGCGTAAGGGAGGACAGATGCCTTGTAGGCAGCCTGCGCTCTGAGCCACACGGTTATTCAGGTGGGAAGTCTATGTCGATGCCTCGTTTCCTTTCCTGCACCTGTATCCTGAATGGTAGAAGAAAACATATGATCATTAATTATGTGTATCATTAATATGCTCTATATTAATGCTAGTATAACATAAATACATTTATAATATTACCACAAGTCTGCAAAATATGTTTAAGAAAATTACCTTAAGGAAATATATTGACTTAGCATCATTGTCTTTGTGGGAAATAAATGAATGTTTCACATATATGCTAAATCTCAATGAAATAATTAAATAACATTAACCAACACATAAATAATAAAATAATTAAGTAGCAGTAACCAATACATAAATAAATATAACCATTTTTGAGAAAAATGTTGGTTTTCCTACACATCAACTGTACCTAGTGCTGTGCTGTCTTCACCTGCCATAGGTAATTCTCTTTTTGGTTTTGCATTTCCATGGCAGTGGCCAAAAGCTCCCAGTACTGTCTTGAGTGTTTTCGGTGATGGCTGTTTTCACAGCAATGAAAGCAAAGTAGTTAGAAGCCGCAGCTTCTTGAAGGTATGAAGATGTTTCCACATCGGCTCCAGACATCCTAGAGTCTTGCAGGACACATTACATTAAATGACTTGATCCCATGCTTGTTTCAGTTTTGCTCCCTTTCAGACAGGGAGTAAATCATATACAGACAACTTTAGAGTAGTTTTAGGTTCACAACAAAATTATTGGAAGGTACAGAGATTTCCCCAAAACCACCTGCCTTTCTCTTTATCAACACCACTTGCCAGAATGACACATTCGTTACCTAAAATGAACCTTCGTTAAGATTTCAAAATCTCCCCAAGTCCGGAGTCACCTCGAGTTTCACTCTTGGAGTGTACATGCTATGGGTTTGGACAAATGTGTAATGACATGTGTCCGCCATGATAATATCATACGGAGTATTTTCACTGCCCTCAAAATCCTCTGTGCTCTGCTAGTCATCCCTCCTCCTTCCCTCCACTGGCTTCATAATTTTGCTTTTTCCAGAATGTCACGTGGTTAGACTCAGACAGTATGTAGCCTTTTCAGTCCGGCTCCCTTCACTTGTAATATCCATGTTTTTTCGTGGCTTAATAGCTCACTTCTTTGTAATGTTGAGTAACATTTCGTTGTTCGGATGTACCAAGTTTATTCATTCGTTTACCCACTGAAGGACATCTTGGGTGCTTCCAAGTCTTTTAAATGATGAATAAAGCTGCTGTAAACAGCCACGTGCAGGTTTTTTGAGATCATAAAAATGCTTTCAAATGCTGGCTCTCAAATTCTCGATGCTCCGGATGTTGGCCATATTCATAGGTGTGGAGTGGTATCTCATTGTTGTTTTAACTTGCATTTCCCTGATGACATATGATGTGGAGCATCTCTTCATGTGCTTATTTGCTCTTTATGTATCTTTTTTGGTGAGGTGTCTGTTCAGATCTTTTCCTCATTTCTTAACTGGGTTGTTTGTTTTCGTATTGTTGAATTTTAAGAATTCTTTATTTATTTGGGATAACAGTTCTTTATCAGATGTGTCCTTTACAAATGTTTTCTCCTAGTCTGTGGCTTATCTCCTAATTCTATTGACACTATCTTTTGCAGAACAGAAATTTTTAATTTTAATGAAATCCAGCTTATCAATTATTTCTTTCAAGGATTGTGTCTTCAGTGTTGTATCTATCTAAAAAGGCATCACCATACCCAAGGTCATCTAGGTTTTTCTCTATGTTATGTTGTAGGATTTTAATAGTTTCACATTTTACATTTAGCTCTATGATCCATTCTGAGTTCATGTTTGTGAAAAGTGTAAAGTCTGTGTCTATATTCATCTCTTTGCATGTGGATGTCCAGTTGTTGTAGCACCATTTGTTGAAGAGACCCTCTTTGCTTCATTGTATTGCCTTTGCTCCACTGTGATCCATTGTGAAAGATCAGCTGACCATATTTATGTGCGTCTGTTTCTGGGCTCTCTATTCTGTTCCATTGATCTATGTAAGTCTTAAAGTCAGCAGTGTCAGTCCTCCAGTTTTGTTCTCTTTCAATATTCATTTGTTATCCCTCATCTTTTGCCTCTCCATATAAACTCTAGACCTATTTCGGCAATATCCACAAAATAACTTACTGGGATTTTGATTGGGATTGCATTGAATCTACATATCAAGTTGGGAAGAATTGACATCTGGACAATAGTGAGTCTTCCTATCCATGAACATGGACTCTCTCTCCACTTATTTAGTTCCTCTTTGATTTCTTTCATCAGAGTTTTGTAGTTTTCTTCATACAGATCTTGTGCACATTTTGTTAGACATATACCTAATTATTTCATTTTGTTAGGTGCTAATGTAAATGGCATTTTGTTTTTAATTTCAATTGCCAGCTGGTCACTGCTGGCATATAAGAAAGTAATTGGCTTTTGTATATTAACCTTGTATTCTACAATGTTGCTATAATCACTTACTAGTTCCAGTAGCTTTTTTTTTCCAGTTCTTTTAGATTTTCTATGTAGGTGATTATGTCATCTGTCAGCAAAGACGGTTTTATTTATTCCTTCCAATACATATAGCTTTTATTTCCTTTTTTGCATTATTGCGTCAGTTAAGACTTCCAGTACAATACTGAAAAGCAATGGTGAGAGAGGTCATCCTTGCCTTATATCTGATCTTAGTGGGAATACTTTGAGTTTCTCACCAGTTGGTGTGATGTTAGCTGTAGGTTTTTGTACTAGCCTTTTTGAAGTTGAGAATGTTCCTCTCTATTTCTAGTTTACTGAAAGCTTTTATCATGAATGGGTGTCAGATTTTGTCAAATGCTTTTCCTGAATCTATTGATATGGACATATGATTTTTCTTTTTTAGTATGTAGATGTGATGGATTATATAATTGATTTTTGAATGTTGAACTAGCTTTGTATACCTGAAATAAATTCCGTTGGTCATGATGTATAATTCTTTTTATATATCATTTGATTAGATTTACTAATATTTTGTTGAGATTTTTACATCTATGTTCATGAGAAATATTGGTCTATAGTTTCCTTGTCTTGTACTGTGTTTGTCTAGTTTTGGTATTAGGGTAATGCTGGCCTCATAGGATGGGTTAGAAAGTATTACTTTTGCTTCTATCCTCTAAAAGAGATTGTAGAAAATTAGTATAATTTTTTCTTAAATATTTGCTAGAGAACCTCGTGTTTTTAGCAGGTTAAATTAAATAATTTCTAAAATGTCATGTGATTGACGGTATCCTTCCTTATCCATAAAAAGATGTAACGTTAGATAAAACTGTAAAGAAAAAACGTAATTTTGGGCTACTAGAGGTTTCAAAATATCTCAATAGTAGTTAAATAGCAAAAATATCCATTACTTTTATCATGTTCTGTCTGTTGGTGGTAGGAACCTCATGCCAGGTGTTAGACCGGTGATGCCTGGGTTCAGCAACCTCGATACTTGAATTCCGGCTTGGAAAGAATTCAGAGCCCAGACTCCAACTGTAAGAGAACATCTATTTGGAAAATCACAGAGACAGAAGAAGTAATCTGTGGAAGAAATGGGCTGAGGAAACAAGTTATAGAGGCAAAGGAAGGGCCCTTGGAGCTTAGAAGTGAGGAAGGTCAAGGTGACTCCCCTGGGGGTCGGGGAGGGAGAAGGGGGAAGGCCAGGTGAACTCCCAGGAGGTAGAGCCAGCTGGATTCTCTGTCCTAAGGGTTTTAAGTATGGAGATTTTAGGGGAGGTCCTAGGGGCCTCCCTTACATATTTCTCCTAAAAATTTACATCTCCTCTTTTCCCCAAATCTTCACCATTGAGAGCTCCTGAGAATGTGTGTTGGGTGGAATATAAAAGGAGGTTGAAAACCGCTGAACCAGAGAATGTTCTCTTTATTGAAATAAATAGTGAGGCTGCGTTTACAACATATGAAACATATCTAGTTATTTAGAAGAGCCTGGTGGTTCCCCTCACATTTTCTTGAGGCCTGCCCACTATTGATGTTGCTCTGAGTCAAGGTACCTAGACAGGGCTATCTCTAGTCCCAAAGGCACCTTCATGTGAATTATTAAAAGGCACCCCTGCCATTTGCCGGAAAGTTGTGGTCATATGCTGGTTTTGTTAGAGGACGCTTTACTCTGATGCTCTGACAGACGTTTGTCAGAATAAATATACAAACTCTTTATATTCATTGCAGCCCCCTGGACTTGGCACCATGGCGCAGGGCACTGCCTGCACAGTCACATGGGGCATTTGCAAGTAGGGAAGGAAAAATAAGAAATCGCCATGGCAACATTTGTCTGTACCATGAAAACGAGAAGCCAGGCTCATTGCAGTGACCCCCCAAGTTCCTGCTCAGCAAGCTGGCGCGTGGAGCGCTCTGGAGGTGGCGCGGGGCGGGGAGGTGCTTTCATTGATGGCCTCCGCTCCTGAGAACGAGAGCTTGGCTATTGCCCTTTACGTGTCTTCAGTTAGAAAGGGCCTGTGCATTCCAACTACTTAGCTCAACGGAAAAGATTCTCTGTTTACAGAGAAAACACAAAGCTTGTTTCTTCCTCATGATTAAGCAGACGGAGCACGCTTAGCAGGACTTTTCCACTTAGGTGTCCAAGTTAAGACTATCAGTGACTTTTGTTTGAAATCTAAACTCTTTAGAAACATTTTGTAGGAAAAACGCCTCACAGGCCCTCTCAAAAAGAATCAAATAAATAGTTTGGGGGTTTCCATCTTGGAATTGGGGTGTTTATTTAAGAAACTCTAATAAAGCCCTCTTTCAAGCCCAGGAAAATTACAGGCGGAATCGAGTGGCGACCAAGGATTCAGGAAATAGCTATTGATTTGTGAGAGGGAGAGGGGTAGAAAGGGCCAGGGAAGGCAGCGACTTGAGGAGAGACTTTGCGAATGGTTCTTATTTCCTCCGGCTTTGGGAAAGCGTCCGCCCGCGGCAGTTCCAAACATGCCCACTCCCAGGTTAGCCCACCTAGGCAGGAGGCAGCGCCGGGGCGCCTGGGCCTGGGCTCCTCTGAGCAAAGGCCTGAGAGTGTTGGGGCTGACACACTGGCTAGAAGCTTAGTGAAAAAGAGATTTTTCCATGAGAGCAGGCAGGGCAATAAGGGAAAGTCCAAAGCCTCCTGCCCAAGGGGTTGGGCAGAACCCAGGGCAGAACGGGAGGAGGAGAGCTGGCAGGGGCGATCCTGAGCGCGGGGAAATGTGCCGCGCAGAAGAACCCACGCGGGTGCCAGAGACGGAGCCCTTCAGAGCCAAGCAGGGACCCGGCCCGGAGAGAGAGCTAAACTAGTTTGGAAACCAACCTGCCTTCTGATTTACTTTTCATAACCTCCATGGGCAAGAAATGAGAACACAGTGAGGGAAACGTAGTGTCAGAGGAGTCCGAGGAGTGCGCAGTGCTACCTTTTGAAAGACAGCCGAAAGCTCCAGACAGAGAAGCGGGGGCCATGTGCACATTTATTCCGAGCAAAGTGACAAAGCTGGACCGGCACCTGGAAGTAAATATAGAAGCAGAATCGTTCTGAAGTAGCCACATTGGAGATCAAAGGCTCTGAGCCATTTAGAAGAAAAAGGTAGCTTAGCCCAGTGCCGCTGGTGACGTTTCACAAACACGATCTGCCTTATGCTCCTAATTACTCTATAGACATAAAACCCTAAGTCCATTTTGGTTGTCTAATAAGTGAACACTCTCAGAACTCCTTAGTTGCTTGTTTGCCGTGTTTTTTATCCCAGTGAAATAATGGTGAGAGATATATGTATAATGTGTCCTTAGTGTCGCTTAGGTTGACTCAGCAATGATATAAACCCTGTGGCAGTTTAGGTAGATCCAGAATCCCCGATTGCACTTTAGTTATTGTTGTGGTTAATGGGTGGCTTAGTTGACCATCAGCTGCACACTCAGGGAGGTAGAAAAGGAACTTCGCATGGAGGCGACAGGCTCTTAAGATGTGACCTTGCCAGTTAGATGTGGCTCAAGAGTGACTCCAGTGACAACCAAGAAGATGAGTGACTTTCGCCTTTGGGCAGGGGGTGGAGCTGGGTGGAAAGGAAGCTGAAGGAACCAGAAACCTCCTCCCCATGTGCCTACCTTGAAGGGTTATGAAAGATGAAACCAGTGGCTCTGAGCCTTGGCTGAACATGAGAATCACCTGGAGCTTTTACAAATTCTGACACAGACCACGCCGCAGGACAATCAAATCAGAATCTCTGAGGAGGGGACCTGGCACCAGTGTTTGTCGTGCCTTAAGTTCCGCAGGCTGTTCCCGAGTGCAGCCCAGGTGAGCAGACCTGGGTGACATCCGACGCCGCAGGTGCCCCTCACGCTTGTGGGCCCAGTGAGTGTGAGCACCCACCCTCCTCTTTGAAGCATGTCCTGCCACCCGCCTCTCCCTTTTCTGAACTTGCACAGAACAGTACTATATCTGTCCGGGTCTTACCACATGTAGCAGAGGTGACTGTGCCTCAGAGCTGAGAATTCCCTTTATCTTCATGTTGAAAAAGAGGGAACTCTCTTCTCACCTTTTTTGGTGTGTGTGCTAGCTCATCAATTATTTCATACGTTTATCTCCCTTCCAATATTACTTACCTTCGTTCACCTTTCAGTGCCAGAAAGATTTCTAACTTCTATGTCCCTAGAGTTTGAATTTAGCCAAGTCTTTTTGCTCACTTCAGAAGGATCAGGGTGAAAATAAAATTTAATGAGTAAAGGGGGCTCCTAAAAATAGAACACACTTCATCCATTTCAGTTAAAAATGCCTTCATGTTTTCCAAGCATTTTTTAACTCTTAAGCCTTTTTAATAAGCTTACTTATGAGTCTTGTTGAAAAATAAATAAAATATACTTGTTTTCATTAAGGGAAGAGATCTTTTTCCATCTTAGTCGGTAATGTTGAAGCAAACTAAAAGGAGTCCAAAACTTGGCAAAGGGCTACCTAATTAGTGACATATTGGTCACAGATGTGCTGGGAGAGCTATACTTTCTTCCTGTGATTAGTGTTTTAAGTGCCCACAAATTACATCTGAAAGTCAGATAACCTCCTTATAAAAGGGAAGGGTGAAAATTATGGTATTTGTAAAACTTTTATTTTTAAGGTATTGTAGGTGTGTTTTTATAAACAGATGAGTGACAAATATTTATTCGCAAATTATACTTTTAGAGACGTAGTGCCAGATGATACCAACCTTTACTTATTAACCTTTATTCCAAATGTTCAAGCAAGTGCAATCCTTGTAAATTATAAGATTTCCTTCCCTCAACAATTCTTAAGAAAGTCCGCAAGACAAGACTCAAGAGGCTGGCGGGAACTCTCTCTAGTAACCTCATTGCTCGAATCTGTAGGCCTCTGAAGCGGAGAATGAGGAGCTTGGACAAGTTGTGACCAGTCACTGAAAGTGCCACAGGACTTTGAGAGTATGGACAAGCCCACCCCGGGAACCGGGCTAGGACGCGCCTGGGAGGACATGGCGTTGACACTGGGATGCCCGTTAAGGCCGTTGTAATAGATGCAAGTAATTCTAGCCCCAAGGCTCTGACTAAGTATGTAATGGAAGGAAAAGGGATGTTGTAAAAGAAACAGGATCCAGAAACACATCTTATGGACATAAAAATAATAATGACAAACCAAAACTTTTATAAGACTTCTTGAGATTTTTTTATTCACGTTGCTAAGAAAACTAGACAAGGCAATGACCCCTAGAGGGGTGACAGATGCCTCGTTTTTCATCATGTTTAAGTTGCTGAGCTAACCAATTTCTGATGTCCTATAAATTGAAAGTGATATGAAATTGAACAAAAGGGGGAAAGGAGTTGAAAACTTACCTATGTAAGAAACTGAATTATGACACAGGTGGCCAAGTTTCCTGACACATAGGTAGAAGGTCATCTATTTGTATTTTTAGTTCGGTGATAATATGCATCTTAAGATGATTTAGTGATCTGATGACTGCAGAGACAGGTGGCTTTAAATTGGGAGCTTGTGACACATTTTGTAGCCCCAAAGCTACTTGATGTGCTGTCAAGGTGATGTCGGTGTTTGATGCTAGTCGAGTACTGTCTGCTGTCTCGTGTGTTATTTGATTTTATAAGTTCAAGACATCATACTATACAGCTTTTAAAAACTAAACCTGTAAAAAAAGACTTCAAGTTGTTTCCATTCTCACAGTGCCTTGCTCAGGTTGCTTCCCATTTCCCTAGGAAGGTGACAATACTGGAGGACCCTGATCAGAACATTCACCTGAAAAACCTGTCTCGTCATCAGGCGACCACGGAGGAAGAAGCTCTGAATCTGCTCTTCTTAGGAGACACCAACAGAATGATTGCAGAGGTAAGAACCTGTTCCCTGCAAGCTGGATTCGCAGGAGATATAGTGAAATTCTAGGGACAGCGACGACCTTAGAGATGGTCTCCTCTAACTCTCACGTTACAGAGCAGGAAACCCAGAGCCAGAGAAGTGAGAAGGCTTTCCCCAGATCTCAGGCGGTTAATGGGCAGGAACTAACATCTAGACTCTTAATTTTTATGTTTTTCAATTTTATACAAATTGGTTTGCAGCTAATGAATGACAACTCATTAAATGTCTTAATTATATGAATTTTTTTTGCATAATTTTGAAATTTAAAAATACACAATCCATTCTTCCTAATCTCAAATTATCCATGTGTTGGCATTTGTTTCTATATCCATATGTTTCCATGCATTCAGCGGATGGTTATTTATAAAGCATTTAGAGTAATGCAGGGAACACAGGGAGTGTCCTCTGCGTTGGCAGCTGTTGTTGGCAGATCTGGGAACCCTGCCACTGTGTGCAATATGAGTACGTTTCGCTGTAATATTTGGGACATACTTATATTATTTGTTGTTCATCTGACCTTCAGACCTAACTGGGCACCTGTATTTTACCTGGGAACCCAGGGCAGGGGCCAGGATTGCCCCGGCTTGGTCAGGAGACGCTGACCTCAGCCAGCTGCTGGCTGGAGATGGAGGGTCATGAAGCTGTCATCCCGCGACACTGCGGGGAGAGGAACGGAGCAGCGGCGGTGGTGATGGTGGTGGTGCGGGAACAGTTCCCCAAATGTGCAGCTTACTGGTAGCCCTGGCAGTGTCCTTCTCCAGCCGTGCTCCCGGATTCTCTGTCTCTGATAACAAGCAGTGTGGAGGATAGTAGGCTGGGAGGCTAAGCATGCTGAGAAAGTCTACCAACTGCCCTTTTCCTGCCCATTTCCACTCTCTGGAAGCACTACCTTAGGTCCAAGATAGATAAATGGAAACCAAATTCAGATACTGAAAAATACGGTGTTGACATGTGTTTGGGGATTGGGCCCTTACTTTTGTTGTTGGTGGTGGTGGTGTTTTTTATGGTTCTGCATCAGTACTTTTCAGTAGACTAACTTCTATAAATTGAGCTTATACGCCACATATAATAACGGACCCTTAAACTATTACTTTCATTTCAGGAGACCTTTACATAGTTTTTAATTTCAGAATATCTTGTTTGGCTGTACAAAATTGGCATTTGTGTTTTGCTTCAACATGTTGCCCGCGTGGTCATCTGGGGGGGGGTCTTATTTGTCACAATAATTACAGGTTAAGGAACAAAGGCAGATTCAGAATTAAGGAGTATGGTGATGGAAGATTTAGTATGCCCCGTTAAAAATCCTGCTCCTTCACACAGTTTAAGAAACACAGAATTTAGATAGGTCCTGCCCAGCAATGAAATGTGGAAAGAGAAGAAATACCATTGGAAAACCATGGAGAACCTACCCCTGCCCCAGTGCCAACCCTCCTCCCAAGGCGACTCCCCCGAAAGATGGCTTTGCCTGTCCTCACAACCGCGTCCCCTCGTCTGAAATGGGTTGTTGAGGCTCCTGGCCCTTAAATACCGTGACCTCTATTAGCTTAAAAGCGTGGCCATTGCTCTCTAAGTTTGTTAACTTTAGCTGACGACAACTTTTCAAAGTATTACAAAGTTTTGAGGACCTCAGGCTTCCCTTGTGCCAGCTTGTCTCATGTTCCACCGCCTTACAAAAGCGCAGCAGTCTTTCCCTATTACGTACTGAGGGGTATCTAATGACACCGTTATTAATAAGCTGAAGCCTGAAGAAGTCCAATGCAAATAGTGCTGGTGTGCATTGTGTTTCTTAATTTATTCAGCTTTCCAGTGGGAAGCCTAAGTGCTTTAAACCAAATCTAATAGGTTTTGGATGTTTCTGGGCCTGTTTTCAGTTTTCCTTTGGTAAGAATAGCTACCAGGTTATACTGAGAATCTGTTTAATAGACTTGACATTGTGGCAGATACTATATATTTATATATTATTTCAGATTCTTAGTTACAGAGGAAGCAGAGGCTCAAAGTGTCAGAACACTTGTCCAGCATCACATGACTGGTAGGTGGCAGAGCCAGGGTTCGGCTCCAGGCCTGACTGGTCCAGAGCTTGTGTTCTTTCCTTCCGCCACCTCCCACAAGTGCAGCAACCACACTGACATGTGTCAGAGTTTTCGAGTGAGGACAATTTTTTTTTTAAAAAGAAGGATAGCAAGTACTTAGCACTTCAGTTTAATCTCTTGAATTCATTGAAAGCAAATACATAAAAATATAAATGAAAAATAACTGTCAATCCCTGGGGATCGTTTATTATTCAGTCTCTAAAAAGGCATGTTTTAGATTACAACCTAGCTGTCAGAATGTAATTTGTCAGCACCGAGCAAGTTACCAGGATAGAAAGAACGCGCTATTATTTTTTTCAAAAATAAGCTTCCCAAATTCCCATTTACACAGAGACATCCAGAAGTTGTCATGGTAACCAGCAAACATTTGCAAAACAAAGTCTGCAAATGTGGGACACAAGTGGAGTGCTTTTTCCTTGCGCGGTCTCGCTCAAGCCAGCATTTTAAGGAAAAGTTATCCAGATTAGCTTCTTCCTCTCTGCGTATCCAGAGCTCTTAAATAATTTCTGTAAATCTACCAACGTTTTGAATAAGACCTGATTATATTCTGAGGGTAAATTTTTTTTTAAAGTTGAATTGCCGTGCCAAAGAGAATAAATATATTGAGAGCTGAACTGTGTGTGACCCAGTGTCAAAGCCCACAAGCAGCAAGTATGACTTTGTTATCGGAGAAATTGGGGTGTCCTCTCCCCCACCGGGTGCTGGGGGCGGGGTCCTTACAATATCTCAAGGAAAAGAGTTTTCTGAGACTCACACGGGAGGATAAGTGATTTCTATTTGTGTGGAATTACATCCCTGCGTTTCCACAGCCCCGTTCCAGTCTTTCTAGAAGAGTAGCTGGGGTTTCAGGAAAGCTGAAAGCAAAGCCAGTGCCAGGTGTCCCTTCGGTGATGCGGCCGGGTCCCCCTTAGCACCAGGCTCCCTGCAGCCTCAGCCCAGCACTGCCAGGAGGCAGGAGCGAGCCAGCCCGCAGGTCAGGAGCGTGACCCTGTTCAGGGGGTTCAATAGCCCAAATTTTGGACCCTTGCAGTGGCCACACCCGTTCTGGCCAATGACCTATCCACCCCCAGGTGTGACTGACAAGCAAGTACCTTCTCCACGGCAGCCCTACTTACTGTGCCGCGCCTGTCCCCCCTGCCGGTCCCTTCCCCCAGGATCTGCAGGGAACAGCCCACGGTCCCCTGCCGAGTGCAGAGCTGCAGCTTTCTGGCAAAGCTGCCCAAGTGACATGCATATAATGTTTGGTGTTATTAATAACTAGGCTAATTACAATGGCATCCACTTGAGACTTTTTGTCTTACAGTTAAATGTTTCTATCAATTAATCAAGGCTAATTGAACACGAGAGCCTTTGCTTGATTGTCAGTCCCGCACGGTTCCGTGGCTGGCCCCTTCGCCCGGCCCCGCCCGTGATCATGGCAGTCCGCGCCCAGGTATGGTCAGGGGACAGCCTGCGGTCGAGTGTCCGGTAGGAATCAAAAGACAGTTTCTGGCATCCCATTTCGGATCCGTGGGTTCAGGATCTCTGCAGCGGAGCCCAGGAGTGCATATTTTAGCACTTAAATGTGCTCAGGCTAAAGTTGGGGACAGTTTGGGGTTTTCCATTAAGAAGCTGTTGAAACCCACTCCCAGAAAAGTTTGTGAGCAGGTCTATGTTCTGCATCCTTGCTAGCACCACTAAATTTGAGAATTTGGCCATATATATGGCCAAATTCTCAAAACTATATATATATAGTTTTAATTTGTGTTTTTGATTACCTAATTGTTTTAATTCCTTTTTTACCGCCTGCATTTGTATCTTTGTTTATGCCTCCTATCTGCTTTCCCCCCGGCATGTTGAGTAGGTCTGGTTGACACGCTGACTTTATGAGGACCCGGATTGGGTCTTGTCCACCCTGTAACCATCGCTCCTAGGAACAGAGTCCGATACGTAGCAGCGCTCAGTAAATAATTATTGAAAATTATTGAATGAATGAACATTAAGGATGATAATTTTTTGTCTTTGTCATATATTTAGCAAATACTTTCCCCATCTTATAAATTTATTTTAGTTTTATTTTCTTCATCTGGTCAAATCAGTCTTTTCATTTTGGGGTTTCTGCTTTGGGTATCATGCTTAGACATGCAGCAGTTCACTGAGGAATGATTCCACTTGTTAGAAAGTGTTTTGTTATTTTGAGTTGAGATGTGGTGCCCCGTTGCATCCACCCCATTGTTCCCACCTTGACCTGGGACATGGAGGGGGATGGTCATCGTCAGGTAGGAGTGAATCTTATCAGAAGTTTCTGGAACATGAGGATTTTACCTGAATCTTGAAAAACAAAACAAAACTGTCCTAAGTTAACAAAATCAAGGTTCATTTTGAATCCTCTCTCTAGAAGTAGCCTCCATTGATAAAAGTGCCATTTAAATGTCCATTTTAAGACGCAATAATGTTGCTCGGAGTGGATCACGAGGCTAACTCCAGCCTCTTATACAAGCCGCTGTGGAGGAGAGGAGAGTGTCTGGGGTCCTTCCACCGAAACTTCACAGTAGTGTCTGTTGTGGGTTAAACTGTGTCTCCCTTCCCACCCCCTGCCCCAGCTCATATGCTGAAGTCCTAACCCTGTGCTTCAGAATCTGGCCTTGTTGAGAGACGGGGTCTTGACAGAGGTTATCGAGCTAAAATGAGGTCGTTAGGGTGACTGCTGAACAATACAACTGTGTCCTTGTTAAATGGGGAACCTTAGAGACAGACACTTACACGGGGCAATGCCACGTGAACAGGAAATGGGCATCCAGGAGGAGAGGGGCCCGGGCGGCTCCTTCCCTCAGTCCTCAGAACAAACAAGCAACCTGCCGACACCTCCTTTTTGGACTCCAGTCTTCAGAACTGTGGGATAATCCATTTCAGTTGTTGGAGCCACCCAGTTTGTTGTATTTTATTATGGCAGCCCTAGCAAATTAACACGGTGTCCAAATAACCTAGGTTATAATTCCTTCTATCACAGGTACCTGGTGTAGGCCTTGACCTCAGTTAATCCAGGAGCAATGCTATGCTGTACCTGTTACACAGCATTTGCTATGAAACTGCTTGGAGGGGAGCCTTGGTCAGAAAAGAGCAGTCTGAGCCATTGCTGGGCAAGCCCGGGGGCCCATGGGGGTGTCTTGCTTTCTTCCCATCTGGCTTCCTTCCCCAAGTGAGCCACCGGGTGAGCTCCTGCAGCCAGTGCCAGCGCCCGCTCTGTGGCTTCCTCTCCCCCTGCCAGGCCGTGGCGAAGGGCACGTGCTTCCGAGAGACCTGCTCTTCTCCCAGCTCCACCCCTCCCAGGGGTGTCCTTAGACACGCCACTTAACCCATCTAAAACGCGCTTTCTAACCTGTAAAATGAGCGTAATAACAGCTACCTTGTAGGATTTTAGTAAGAATTAAATTTAATGACACTTGGAAAGACCCTACAGTTCTCAGCTAGCAACTATTTAAAGACAAGACTGTTAACTGGAACATCTCTGTTCTCTCAGTGCCAGGCAACCAGGTGGTCAGTCATTAATTAACTATTTTATTGAATTGACTGGAAGAGAAATCCCTGACAATTTCAGGTGATGAGGCCCAAAATCTCAGGCCCAGAATCGAAAGTACATGAGTATAGAGCACATCACAGATAACTTGGACTCTTAAAAAACTTTGTGAGACTCCAGACCTTTTGGAAAAGTTTACCAATAATGTTTATGGGATTTCTAAATTATTTTTCCAGGAGCCATCCCAGGTCTTCTTACCTACTTCTTGGCCCAAAATAAAAGCACACTAGATTTACCTGAGTTGTGCTGATGTGCTTTGTAAGCTCTCAGAGTGTGCGCGTTCTCAGGCTTTTGGTGTGAGCTGTGTGACCTTGCGGATGTGTAAAGACAGTCAGGAGACAGGGTGTGAGTGGAGCTAGTAGGTTTGTCCAGTTACGGGAACAGCTGTCATTGGACATGTTGTCTGATAACATCAGGGTAATATAGGAAGGAAAGAGTATGTTTACTATTAGGTTGTGTTTGTTAACAACACCAGGCCTCAGTCTCCTTGTGTGGTGTGTGTGAGAAACAAGTATTTGGGTGGGAATTAGTGTTCCAGAATCACATTCCACTACACCATCAGAGGGACGCTGACCACCACATACTCACAGACTTCTCTTTGAAAGGTATATTAGTTGTAAATAATTACCAAGTTTATTCCAAGATTTGTGAACCCAGGAAGAGCAAAATACACAGCAGGCTAAATATTTTTGGCCCTGCTTTTATTATAATATGAATAGCATCTCTTATTATTAGGTCCCAATAGGCAGCTAGAAGCCTTAGCAGAAGATGTGTTAACAACTGTAACCTCTTCTTCTTGTCTATTGTATATCCTTACCAGAAGGAAACAGACTTAAACTTTGAGCACATGCTATATGCCAGGCATTTCTCTTTTTTACATTTTACATATGAGAAATACACATTTTCAAATGGTGATTCTGTGTTATAACATAGTTTGCATTCTGCTCTCATGTAATTTGATTTGTGCTATTGCATGAACCATCAGTTTTGAGATCTAAAACATTTATTAAATAAGTGAAGTGGCATGGTATAGTCATTATTAGAATGTTCAAATGTACATACCCTATGTACATGATTACAGAAACATAATCCTTTTGGCTGTAAAAACTTAGCTCTGGAGTTCCTTCTGATCTTTAAAATTCTCATTTCTGATTAAACATAGCAGAAGAAAGTAATTTTTACTCTACTCCCTATTATTGAAATTCACCAACAAGAGCAACAAAATGTGAAAAAAAGAGGGGAATGAAAGTCATCTTCAGAGAAACAAGGAAGCAGCCATAACCTCAAGCCAAGAGGAAACCTGCCAAATACTATGAAATTTGAATTATGGCGAGGGAGGGTGCTGAGAGCCAACACATATATTCTCCAACCTCAGGCAGGATACTGTTTCCCCTTTAAGAAAGGGTCACAATTTTCAAACGCAAATCTGATGATCTTTTGGTTAGAGTGATGAGATCTAAGAACATAGGCCAGTATGGGGGAGGTGTTGTACAGATATTTATTCTACACTATAAAAGGTGCATCCAAAGAAGAAATGTTAAAGACAGGCCTTTCTGTGGTCAGTGTTCTAGGCTCATTGCCAAGAAAGATGGCCTTTTTGGGTGGGGTTCAGTGAGTTTGTGACTTATGGGGTTTTACCATAACAGGCCTCTTAGTGCAAAAAAATTGAGGAAAGTATATGCTGTTAAGGCTAAGGACATAGCAGATAGGAAAAGTAGCTTAATTTTGAATATTTCCTCACCCATCCCCAAGACCACTCGTTAGAGAAAAGATAGGCATGTTGAAAGATAAAATTATCAGAAAGAAAACAGCTAAGGCCTATCCATGTATATGGAGTGTGTGGTGGAGAGGAGAGAGGGGACTAAGGTATGCATACAAGGGTGGGAAAAAGCAGGTTTACAGTTGTTCATATGGAAAATAATACAATAATTAATAAATAATAGTACAAGAATATACTCTGTTTCGTGTACTCACAACTGTAAACCTATTTTTGCCAACCCCTGTATTTTGAGACAGAGGATTTGTTCTTCATAATCACAGATGTTACCTAAGTTCATTCTTTGTTGTTGTTTTGTTTTAAAAAAATGAAGCTAAAAAATGTAGGAAGGGTCAAAGAAAAGATTACAAGACAAGAGAAGAAGATAAAAAGAAAACTTGCGGAACTCTTAAAACAAATGAAAGAGGAAAAGAAAGTTATAGAGATGAAAGTGCCATTAGAAGAAGAGGAGGGAGAGAAGGAGGGGGGGAAAGGAGAGGAAGAAATGTGGCTGAAAAATAACTAAGGATAAAGAAAGTAATGAGGAAAGTGACACTGAGAAAGACAAAGGAGAACCTAATTATACATAATTAGAAATCCTGAATAAAAGAAAGGGAACAGGAAAAGCACAGGGAGAGAGGGAAGGAGGGGGAAGAGAGAGAGGAAGAGAGAGATATCCTGAACTTTGGAAAGACTTGAATCTGCAGATGAAAAAGGCACACTGTGTCCAACAAAAAACTGAAAGAGCTCAAATCCAAGAGAAAATCTATTAAAGTTACTTAATTCCAAAGCTAAAGAATGAATCTTCTAGCTATCAAGTCAGAAAATGCAAGCCAATTGTGAGGGAAAATGAAAGAGATTGTTCTCAGGCTTTTCCATAGTAGCAAAATGGAAGCAATTCTGAAGCAAGGATGTTGTGTCCCAATAATTTTATACCCAACTAAGTTATCAATCTGTTCTTAAAAATACAAAAACATCAGAGAAATACTTTTAAGCATGTGTGAATTCAGAAAGAAAATGAACTGAGGGATTCTTTTTAAAAAATGCTTGACAGTGAAGTCTAACCAACTACAAGGTAAATCAAACTAAAGAGCTTGGGAACTGAGAAGCATTCTGGAAGGAGTGGTGAGAAACATACAATTTAATGTAATGTTAGACATAAAAAGAAACAGCTATGTAAAGTGAATATTATAAATCTCAAAAATATAAAAGGAATAGTAAATCTAACAAAAATTTAGAGTTAGAAAGGAGAGAAGAGAGTGGTGTTATATGGAGTTATAAGTGGGCTAATTTCCTTATATTTCAAAGCAAGAAATGAATAGATACTATCTAAATGTTGACCATATTATGTCAATCCAGGTCCCTTAATGTTTTCCATGAGTATTTCTTAATTCTAAAGAAATAGTTTTAGAAAAAAGATACACATATCTTACCATGGGTGGAGGATAACATTTATTTAAAGCTCACCAATTTTTTCAGAGTCATTTGTTTCTTTTTATATCTATTAAATTCAAATAAAATTTGATTTAATAATTTTCAAATATGTGCAATATGCTTTTGTTTTGGTAAAAGTACTTCTGTTTTTCTATTTGTATGCATGTATAAAGAAATGTCTAAAAAATTTTTATCAAACATTAACATTGTTATTTTGATTGGGAGATTTCTACTTTCATCTTTGCTCCTTTTGTGTTGTTTGGATTTTTAAAATAAGCGTGGTAGAAATTACCAGTGCTCACCAAAACTTCTAGTTTATTCCTTCTCACTCATGCTCCCTTGAGGACAGTTCATGTGACTTGCACTAGCCAATGAAGTGTGAGTGAATGTGAGATGTTACTTTTGCATTGAAGCTTTTAGGAACTAATGTGAGGTTCTCCTTGATCTCTTCCCCTTTTGTGGCAAACCCTGAAGCTTTATGTTGAGATGGTGGCCTCACAAGGTTGTGGCACCTCCCCCAGCCTTGCTGGCTTAGTGTCAAGAATATGGAGCAGAGCCACCATTAAATCATATTGGACAAACAACGTGAGCAAGAAAGAAACCTTTGGGATTTTAAGCCACTGAGATTAGGGTGCTATGTGTTAATTTGCTACCACAATGTAACTTGGTCTATCTTGATGAATATAATGTGTGTGTCATTTACAGTAATTCATTGTTCCTCATAAAATTCAAATGTGGCATGGCTTTTTTAGTAAGAAAACAATGTTTATGTTAGTGCTGTCTCATCTATTTTTCCAATGGGTCTGAAGCAACTTATAGTGTTAAAACATATAAATCTGGACAAAAATGTCAAGGATAACAAATTTTTAAAAAGGTAAACTTTAAAAGAAGATAGATGGATATAATAGACAACTGGAATGAGTTAATTATTGCCATTAATGACAGATTTTAACTCTGATTTTTGGGGCAGATAAGTAAAAACAAGGGAAACATTTAGGCATTTTGAATGACAGTTCTCCTTGTTCAGAGCAAGCTTACATGTATTGAACTGTAGGTAAAATATATGCAAGGATCCTGTGTGGCAAAATGGGCAATGTCATGCCTGTGACTTTGAAAGAAATGCAAGACTTTACACTTCTATCGGTCTTGTATAATATCTGAGAGCATTATATTAAATATAGTGTATTTAATTAAGTGTATTAGTCAGGTTCCAACCAGGAAAGCAAGTCACTGTATTTAAAACAAGAAAATCAATGCATGGGAGATCCAAGATGGCGGCAGATTAAGTGGAAGCTACATTGACACTCTCCTAAGACCAAACTGGAATTAAAACTAAAATACAGAAAAACCATCCTGAATAATCAACTGCAACTGCAGACGAGCTGGGGAGCACCCTCATAACCAAGGAGGAAAAGTGGAGACCACATAGAGACTGGTAGGAAGTGCAGAGGCGAGAGAGGGCTGGCTGGGCTCCCAAAGGCAGCAGCTGAAGGTCTGCAGGGATAGCTCAGCTGTTGGGGGTTCCCACTGAGGACTCTGGGGCCTAAACCCCAGGCTGGGCTTCCCAGCCAAGAGCACCAGCACTGAGAAAGGTGCCCACATAACATCTGGCTGTGAAAAGCAGCAGATTTTCTATCTGCCAGGGAGAAACATCTAGAAATGCAGGCACCCTCTTAAAGAGCCAACACACAAAGTTTTGTGTGCAGCCACTCACCTTGAGCTCCTGCAGAGGGAGGGCAGAGTGGACTAGAGCTGTGTGAGGAGAATCCAAGGGGGGCTGGGTAGGGGGACAGATCTCAGAGAGCATCCATCTGGACCTTGGTGCTTAGTCACTCCCCCATACGGCAGAGGACAATTTCTCAGCCAGACACTTACCTTCCAAGCAGCTTTTGCCTGGGGCAGGTTGGGGGGAGCAATTGTCCCACCCTGTTGGAAAACTTCTGGCCCCAACCCCTGGAATTTCTACAGCCTGAAGCTCCTTAAAAGACTGATTAACAGCCTCTGGGTACTTTGAGTCTTTGCCTGATTTGCTTCTGGACCCAGGGCTTGGAAAAGCAGACCTTGGTGCACATCTTGATCCTCTCCAAACACACCCAGCCCCAGCAGAGGAAACCAGAAGCTGTGGAGTGCGGAAAACTTCAAATAGGTTACTCAAGGCCAGTCACAAACAGCATCTGACATTGGCCTGCACGAGAGACCATCCAAAACACTAGGAGTCCTAGCAGATTTACCTAATACATAGAAATAAATCCAAACAGGCAGCCAAAATGGAGAGACAAAAAAACAAGCCCCAGATAAAAGAACAAAAGAATTCTCCAGAAGAAGAGTTAAATGAAATGGAGATAAGCAATGTATCAGATGTAGAGTTCAGAATACTGATCATAAACATGCTCAACAGCATGAAAAAATATATAGAAACTAAGAAGGAAATTAGGAATGACATAGTAGAAATGAAAAAAAATGGGAAGGAATGAAGAGCAGATTAGGAGAAGATGAGGGTGAGGATTGGATCAGAAAATTATAAGACAAGATAGAAAAAAGTCACTCAATCAGAGAATCAAAAAGAAAAAACAATTAAAAAACAGGAGGACAGTTTAAGGGAGCTGTGGGACAACATGAATGTAACAATATTCACATCATAGGAGTGTCAGAAGAGGCCAAAAGTAAACAAGAGTTAGAGAACCTGTTTGACGAAATTATGGCAGAAAACTTCCTTAACCTGATCAAGGAAAAAGTCACACAAATTCAGGAGGCACAGAGAGTCCCAAGCAAGAAGAACCCAAAGAGGCCCACTCCCAGACACATCATAATGAAAATGCCAAAAATTCAAGACAGAGAGAATATTAAAGGCAGCAAGAGAAAAGCAATCTGTTACCTACAAAAGAGCTCCCATAAGGCTGTCAGCTGATTTCTCATCAGAAACTCTACAGGCCAGAAGGAAATGGCATGAAGTATTTATCCAGCAAGGCTATCATTCAGAATAGATGGTGAAATAAAGAGCTTTCCAGACAAAAAAGGGCTAAAGGAATTTATCACCACCAAACCAGCATTGCAAGAAATGTTGTAATAAGAAGTTGAAATAGAATGAGAAACAGAGGCATAAAGAAATAAACTGGCAATAGATAGGTACCTATCAATAATAACCTGACATATAAATGAATTAAATGTCCAAGCAAAAGACATAGGGTAGATATGAATGGGTAAGAAAACAACACCCAAATATATGCTGTCTACAAGAGACCCACCTCAGAACAAAAGACTCACACAGGCTGAAAACAAACAAAAAAGCTTCTGGAGGACTTTAAAGGAGAGATCAACTGGAATATAACCATAATAGGGGACTTTTAACACCCTACTGACTTTACCAGATAGAACTTCCTGACAAAAAATCAATAAGGAAACACTGACTTTAAATGACACACTAGATCAGATGGATTTAATTGACATTTACAGAACATTCCACCCCAAAGCTGCGGAACAGGAATTCTCCTCAAATGCACATGGGACATTCTCAAAGATAGACCACATGTTAGAACACAAGACAAGTCTCTACTAGTTCAAGAAGATTGAAATCATATCAAGCATCTTCTCAGACATTTACACCATGGAATACTATGCAGCTGTGAAAATGAAGGATCCCTTACGCTTTGAGACAGCATGGTGGGACCTGGACAGTATTATGCTAAGCGAAATAAGCCAGGCAGGGAAAGACAAGTATCCCATGATCTCACTCATATGTGGAATCTAATGAACAAGGCAGCCCGGCCGGGCGTGGCTCAGCGGTTGAGCGTCGACCTAGGATCCAGGAGATCGGGGTTCGATTCCTGGTCAGGGCACATGCCCGGGTTGTGGGCTCTATCAATGACTCTCTCATCATTGATGTTTCTATCTCTCCCTCTCCCTCTCTTTTCCTCTCTCTGAAATAAATAAAGATGTTAAAAAAACACACCTACTAATGAACAAAATAAACCAATGAACAAAATAGATACAGAGACATAAAAGCATGAAACAGACTGAGGAACCTCAGAGGGAAGGCGGGGGTGGATGGGGAGAGATTAACATAAGAATTTACATGCATATATGCATAGCCCATGGACACAGACAAGAGTGGTGTGAGGGCCTGGGGGGAGGAGCATAAGGGGGAGGGGATCAATGAGAAGAAAAGGGGGACATTTAAAATACTTTCAACAATAAAAATAAATTTAAAAGAAAAGAGAAAAGAAAATCAACATGGGTAGTTTTGTCTCATGGGTGATGGGAGAATCTGAGAAGGCAGACAGGACGCTGATACAGCGCGAAGGTTACCAACAACAGGAAGCCACTGTGCCAGGCAGGTCTCAGCTAGTAGGAGCCACTGGCAGGAGATGGGGGGGTGCAGAAGAGGAAAGCAGAGTATTTCTCCCTCTCTCTGTCTTCCCAGTTGGATGTCTACTAACAGGGGTCTTGGGGAAATTCTGCCTTTAGAGCTCAGCATCTCTGTGGTGTAGAGCAAAGGAGAGGAAAAGAAACTAAGAACTCAGATCAATTGCTTTTAGCTTATCTTACAAATCAGGAATATACATGTAGGAAGCTGGCAGGAAATCAATTGTGGGTATAGTTTTAAGCACAGAAGCTATTTTTATAGTATTTCCTACTGATATTTTTATTTTGGGGCAGCTGACTTTTGTATCTATTCCTTGTATTGGTGTCAAACCAGGAGAGAGGAGACAGGGGTCTTATCAGCCACCAAAAGCCTTCAACAAGTAACTTGATCATGTTTAGGGTTTGCCATTTGGAGTCTTGCCAGTTCTAACAGCAAGGAATTTTTGTGGCCACAGAGAGAACTGTGAATTTTCAAACTGTGGAGAAAATAGTGTGGGCCTATAAAACGCAGTGAAATGTTATGGCGAGTACCAGGCATCTGTGCTTCCAGAGTTCTTCCTTCAGCATCTCTGCTGTTGAGTGACATGGTGCCCAAGTCCGTGCCTGTTGCTGATCTTGACATTCAAACTCAGAGATCGTGGTGAGAGCTATTACCATCCATTTGACAGGATCAACTTCTTTCATAAGAATAAAAGTTTTAAAATGTATACCTGAATTTTGCTTGGTGTCTATACACAGGGTAGTAAAGAGTATTTTCAGTTTACCTATAATCTGAAAGTAATTAGTATGTGTTTTTTTAAAAAGGCTTTTCCTTAAAGACAGTTTACGTGAACTGCTGTAAGTTCCTGAGAAGATCATTAGACTTTTTAGCCCCATAACAGCTCTGTTCCAGTGATGTGTGTGGTCAGACTTGGAAACTGTTAAGCCAGACTGAATTTTAAAAGGAAGAGAAAAGGGGAAAAAAGTTAAATTCAATTTAAAAAGGGAAAATAGATATGCTAGGCAGCTGGCTTAGTTACTGCCATTGAGCACTAAACTTAGCCATGATCATTCTTGCAGTCAGGCATAAAGGGGGTGGGGGGACTATCTGGGATCATGGAGTTTCTGTCGTTCAGAGACCAATTCTTTATGCTGATGATGCGATGACATCCAGTTCCAGGATGACAGACGGGTGATAACATAACTCTGATTGGAGATAGAGGTACAATTCCTTTACAGTTGGCCATATGTGCCAGCTTTGGCATGCTTAGATTTTCTATATAAATGTGTTTGACTTTGGTTTTTCCCAGATCCTGAGAAACAGCCCACAGGGAAGCAATCTTCTGAGTTCTGACATCAGCAGAAGAGCCATCACTAACTCTGACATTCAGTGTTCCCAAAATTATTGTCAGCTAATCAATCTTTGAGGACGTAAAAAATCAAAAAATCCATCAAACTGATTCCAGACTTATTAGGAGATATATAGCATAATAAACGATAGTAGGATGTCCTTAATCGAAAGGTGAATCATAATTGCTAGAACATTCTTGCTATACATTCCAGATTGCTCCAAAGCTTACTGTTATTTATTTATCTTTATTGTTAAAAATATTACAGATGTCCCCTTTTCCCCCATTACCCCCTGCCCCCCTGCCCCCCCCCCCCCCCCCCCCCGCCCCGGCCTTCACCACACTGTTGTCTGTGACCATGGGTTATGCATAAATGCATGTAAGCTCTTTGGTTAATCTTTCCCCACCCACCCACCCACCCACCCCCGACTTCCCTCTGAGATTCATCAGTCTGTTCTTTTAAATTTTAAACAGAATCATGTGCCTGGTCTATTTTTCTCTTTTACAAACTACTTTGACAACATGCTAGAAATCCTTCAGCCAGGGAAAATGATTTCGATTACTTGTTTAACAGCCTGGTGTCTTGTACAGAGGCAAGTCAGAAAGGGAGATGAGCAGCTTAGGATCACTGATTTCAACAGAGGGCTATCTCACCGGCGGCATTTTGCTGCTAGACAGCGTTCTGAAACCATCTCAAAGAGACCAAGGCAGGTGTTCTAGGGCCGCAGGCTAGACCAGCAGGTCTGCCAGGCCCCGCTGTTCCAGGCTGAGTCAGAGAACGTGAGGCGCAGCCCACTTACTGTGCGAAGAGCTAGACAGGGAATTATTTATCCAGTGTGGGGAGGCCTAGGTAATCCTGAGTTGAGCGTGAGTTTTTACCTGAACCGCTAGGATATCAGCCTGGAGAACACATGGAGGTCTGTACTTTGAGTCTTCGATTCGGGTCGAGCAGATGAGGTGACCAGGCCAGCTGGGACAGGCAGGCTGGAGAGGGCGATCGGAGTGGAGAGCTGGGTGGACAGCTGGGCTCTGGACTCTGGCTGCTGCTGCTGGGCTGGGCTGGTTTCCTTTAAAGGGTCTCAAGTGTATACGTTGTGTGCTCCTGTTCAGTCTAAGAGATTTTCTTAGCCTAACCTGTTCTAGATTAGTGGAAATTCTTGTGGAGATATTTCACTCTGAAATAGCAGTGATTAAAAAAAAAGACTTTGGTATATAAGAATAGAATATAAGGTAAAGTTATGGCAAGAAATAAACAAGTATTTAAAAGATCCTAGAATATCTTATATTATAAAGAGAGTATGTAGCTCACTGAAGGCTGTATTAAAGATAATCATTTTTGAAGTTCCTGAAAACATGTGAGATTAAAAGTAGAAAAATTGTTACAAAAATCATGAGTACATTATGTAGACACAAAAACCATATTTTACTTATCAATTCCTGGCTCTGCAATCAAATTTCCAATCTTGAAGATGGTCACCCCCCTACACACAGCATCATGGATATTTTAAGAAGTGAAAATTTTAAATGGATCCTAGTTGAATGGCCAATAAAATCACAGAATATGAGGGTTGGCTGTTGTGCATCTGCGGAACCCCAAAGGGAGGAGGAATGAACGGCCTTTGGAAATGGTTATTAGTCTTACCCAATCCTATTGTTATCCTGTTTCTTTTTAAATTTCTGTTTTAGCCTAGGAGTGCTTCCTGCTCAGTAGAAAATGATTTTGTCCTATGAAATGTGAGACTTTTTACCATATAAAATAGCTTCTGAGAGTGGAAGCCCCGCCCATGGGCCAGTGGCCTGAAGGGCTGTGGGAGTAGCTTTAGCCTTAAGTACAAGCTTGTGCTGTTTCCTCAGTTTAACTCTGTATTATGAAAAGTATTACTACTGTACAACCACACTGCTCCTCCAAGCCCCTTCTGTGTAGCTAGTTTGAAGCCACCATAGTCTGCGAGGGTCGTTATTGAGTCACCTTTTATAGTCCGCACCACTCTCTGCATTGCACGGAGTGGGCTGGCCTCCGCTCACTCACTTGTAGCCCAGTGGATCACACCATCATGGCCAACTGTAGCAAACTGTCCATTACAATGACCTTTTAAAAATTGATGGACATTTAAAAATCCATTTGGAACAATCCATTCTTTTGACTTTTCTAGAGTTTGGATATTAATGGTCCTCTACTCTGTGCACATATGTCAAAGGGCCTTTCTGAACATAATATCTAATGCCAACTGAGAAGAGTCCAAGGGAATTCACGAAGATAAATAAATTTCGAGTAGGATTATTTTGGGAGGAGGAAGAGGGCATTCCTTCCCAGTAAGCAATACTAGGCAATATTTGACCAGAAAGAGGGCATTCTGCGCAAGATAAAGGGTAGTTGAAGACATGGAGGGCAGTGGTTAAGCGCTCTGGTATTAGGCACAACGAATAGTTGAAGTCCAAGGTAGGTTAGAGAGGTTTCAGTCAATCCAGCTATTTGAAACAATTGTAATTTTTAGACTCAAATGAATTATATTCCATGCACTCAAAGAGCCCGCAGATGCAGGCTCCGAATTATTTGCAGATTTTTAGAAATTACGAAACATGCCATAGAGTCTAGAAAACTAGAAATGAGCAAGAGCCAACACGTTAACACATATATTTGAACACTGTTGTTATGTTACGTTATGTTATGTTATGTTATGTTTTATGTTATGTTGTTATGTTATGTTATGTTGTTATGTTTTCTGTTATGTTATGTTATGTTATGTTATATTATGTTATGTTATGATATTATGCTAGGGTTACAATGATGAAGAAGACTCAGCCCCTGCCCTCGAGGAGCTCGGAGCCCTGGCGGGAGGAGGAAGTGGGGGAGCTTTGTAGAGGAGGTGACCTTCAGATGGACCCTGAGTGAGAAGTAAAGGACTTTGCTGCACTGGAGATGAGAAAGGGGAAAGACTAACTTGCATTGACCATAGACTGCAGATATGACAAATCTACAAGGGACCCAGTGAGCCTAGGTTTTTAGATTTCTGCCCCATAAATAAAAGTCACCTATTCTCAACTTTCCAAAAAAGTAAACACATTTGGAAAGGACAAGTTAATTTTATTGATACTAAGCCCTAAGAAAGAGATCTGAAAAACAGGTTATTAAATAATAGCCAATAAGCAATTAGGGAAGAGTCAGCACATGAATTGATTCATTGAAACTAATTTCATTCACTTTTCTGATAGGGTTATAAAAATTCACAGGTCAAGTGAATTCATTTTATTTCATGAAGTCTCCCAAAATACCCTCAGGGACACAAAGAGGAGCTGAAGGTACACAAAAGTATTTGGATTAAATCCAATTTGAAAACACCCATAACTGTCACCTAGCAGAGTGGAGAGCGGTGGTGTCCTGACGGAATGTCATTTGCCCTCCTTGGTGTCCCGCACGTCATCTGGGTGAAACTACACAAGATACGTTCATTCATTCATAGCACTAAATTGAAAACAGATCAAGATCTGGGATTATACCAACGGATTGTAATGTTGGGGTGAAAACTCGTCAAACGCAGTCATCAAATGTGTGTGTGTGAGTGTTTTCCACAGAAATCCCATGGCATGGGTAAAAGGCTGGGCAAATGTGGGATAATGCTTCAGGTGCTGTTTACTGGCAGCACCGGGTTTAGATGGCCCAGATTCCAGTGTCTTCTGTGGTTAGGACACTTTTGAAAGGATGTATTCAATTCAGAGTGTGAAAGTGCCACATTTAAAAAAGAGCTTGATAAACAGTTGCATCAGCCGGTAGAAGAAACTAGAGCTGTTTAGTCTTAGGGAGCATGTCAGTCTAACCCCGGGATATAGGTCGGATTGACATAATCAAGTAAGTCTTTTAAAAGTAGTCCTCTGCCTGCAAGGTAGAGAGCAACTGAAGGAGACCAGAGTCGAGATGTGGAGACTATAAGAGAACGTAGTAACCCAGGTGAAAGGTAAAGGACATTTAGGGACGGACAGAAGTGAAGGTAAATCCAACAGGAATAGGACAGATTGGGTACCCGTTCGTGGGACACAGGCTGAAGGAAAGCGATGGGCTTGCTTTGGGGAAATATTTCGGTCCAGATGTTGGTAAGGCATTTTAGTGACAGTCACCAGTCAAGCTCCTAGGCATTCTAACCTGGAGAACAGAAAAATTGTGTTTGGAAGTAAGGATATGGAGGCACCTGAATAGAGTGACTATCAACAGTGATGGACATTTATATGCCCTTTTCAGTTCATGGGCCACTTCAGCGCTCAGTAACTCAGTTGCTATTTAGTACAGTTATTTGCAGCGAAGAAGTCTCTTTATGGCATTACAAAGCTATGAAAACTGAAGTTACTTTCTGTAAATTTGCTTAAGATTTCAACACCAGTAAGTGATGGAACCAGATTTAACATGAGGTCATTCAGTACCAAATGCCAAGGGTTTTTTTTTTCCTTTTTTAAAAAAAATTAAATTATACTTGACATACAATATTATATTAGTTTCGGATGTACAGCATAGCAACTCAACATTTATCTACCTTACCAAGTGATCACCATGAGTCCCGCACTCTCTGTCACCATGCAGAGTTATTATGATATTGCTGACATTCCCTGGGCATTACATTCCATACTTGTGGCTTATTTTATAACTGAGAGTTTATACTTCTAAATCCCCTTTCCCTTTGGGTCCACCCCCCCTCCCTTCTGGTGATCATCAGTTTGTTACCTCTGTCTGAGTTTGTTTCTGTTTCATTTTATTAATTTGTTTTGTTTTTTAGAATTCACACAGAAGTGAAATCATACAGCATTGGTCTTTGCCTGATTTATTCTATAGGATGATACGCTCCAGGTTCATCCGTGTTGTCCCAATGACAAGATTTCCTTTTTTATGGCTGAGTAGTATTCCATTGCATCTATATTTTTCCTTTATCCAGTCATCTATCGATAAACACTTGGGTTGCTTCCATGTCTTGGCCATTTAAACAGTGAAAATCAAAAGCCCAAAGAGGAGCCACACACGCCTGCCAGAACGGCCGCCGTCCACAGTGCAGCACAGGGCACGTGTCGGCGAGGACGCGGGCAACGGGGACACTCGCACTCTGTTGGGCTGTCAACTAGTCCAGCCACCGTGGAAAGCAATACTGCGGAGGTTCCTCAGAATTGAAATAGGACTACGCATAACCCAGCAACTCCTCTTCTGGGTATTTATCCGAAGGAAACAAAAGCACTCATTTGAAAAGCTGTACGCACCCCCGTGTTCATTGCAAATACTGAGATTTTTGGTGTGTGATTTTTTAACTCCACTAAGGGCCTATCCGGTGAGAATTGGAACAACAGAAGGAAGAGTTCCCCAAGGAAAGAAACGTGTTGACCGTAGCTTGGAGCATGTCTATTTTAGGGACCGGAGAGAAAAGGGCCCAGTAAAGGGAAAGGGGACAGAAGGCTGCTGGGGTGTTTGACTCTGGACAGCAGGGAGTAGGCGTGGAGAGCTCCTGGGGGAGGGAGTGCGGCCTGCTTAGGTGTTGGGGGGCTTGGGGGGCTCCGGATGCTCGGTGCTGGGTTTGCCTTTTTCTCACCACTGCCTCTCATTTTACACATTTTGTCTTTAGCACTTGAGCTATATTGTAGATTCCTTGAGGGCAAGGTCCCCATCTTATTTTCCCTCGGGTCTCTGCACTGCCTAACACAGAGCTGTACACATGGACTGACATGAAATGCGAAAGCTCCCTGCGTGGGGAAGATTAATCATCACTCGAATTTTTCCAAAGGCACAGTCTCTAGTGCCAAGAGCACATTTGTTTAAAATGTGCGCTGAAATTTGAATGAATCTGCCTAAATGGTGCCATCTGTTCTTAGGCAGTTTCAGAAATGCTTTAATACAATTTTACCTTTAAAAGGACAAGCGCCCATGAGACATCAAGACGTCCTTAAATAAACACAGGGCAGACACCCACACATTCAATCATACTTAAACGGCTACACGTAAAGAATGTTTTCTGAGGTTTAAGAAAATTTTAGCTAAGAGGACACCAACTCCTACTTCATGCAGAAAATATTTATGAGAAGTTACAAAATTGTAGACATGGACTCCTACAGCATATCCCGGCATTTTAATTACAGACTCCAGAAAGACAATGTAATTGATGTGAAGCTCACGTTGCTTTGAAATGGGTACACTCTCCCAGTGTTCACTAATGGCCTGCATTTTACTGCGACTTCAGGATATCAGTTGAGAAGCCGAAGGCAGCTGTTGGGGGCAGGCACTATGGTTTTCGTTTATATCGATCGTCAACTTGACTTTCATTACAGTGCTGTAGGATTTATTGTCGTGTGAATGTAACAGTGAAATGAAACCCATGTTTAAGTTCTGCAAATAACTTACAGTCACTTCCAAAACACCTCAACTTAGGTTCTAAATTTGAGTTTGCGGTTTTACATGCACAGTTATTTGCTGATCCACTTTAGCAAAATCACACACTGGCCAGGCCGGGTATAATTATTGTGGCAACAAGTAATGGGTCAAATTTTCAGCCTATTTAACTCACTAGCTACATCATCATCACCAAAACTATGCCAGTATTTTGACATATGTGCATTTTGCTCATTGGCGTAAGTCACTGATAGTGTGTATCGAGAATGTATATTTACAGACAGAATTTCTGGTTGAAAGAGCATCTAAGCATGTTAACCTAGCTGCACACATGTGCATCCATATGGAGAGTCTTTGGTTAAATTCCATTCTGCAAAAGTGGAGCTCTGAAAACTCATATGAACATTCATCTGGGATATTTTTAGATAATTTTATTTTTAGATGATTTTGGGTATCAGAATTTGCTTAAGATAATTTTTTTTATCTTTATTGTTGAAAGTATTACAGATGATGCCCCTCTTTTCCCCCCACTGGCCCCCTCCACCCGGATCCCGCCCCCCCAGGCCTCCCTCACCCTGTTGTCTGTGTCCATGGGTTATGCATATATGCATATAAGTTCTTTAATCTCTTCCCGCCCCCGTCCCCCCTTCCCTCTGAGATTCGTCAGTCTATTTCATGTTTCCATGCCTCTGGTTCTATTTTATTCAGTAATTTTTTTCATTAGATTCCTTGTTCATTTATTTTGATTTTAGATTCAAATGTTGATAGCAATGTATTTATTGCCATTTTACTGTTCATATTTTTTTATCTTTTTTCTTCTTCTTCTTAAAGAAGACCCTTCAACATTTCATGTAATACTGGTCTGGTGGTGATAAACTCCTTTAGCTTTTCCTTGTCTGGGAAGCTCTTTATCTGACCTTCAGCTCTAAATGATAGCTTTGCTGGGTAGAGTGATCTTGGTTGTAGGTTCTTGCTTTTCATCACTTTGAATATTTCGTGCCAGTCCCTGCAGAGTTTCTGTTGAGAAATCAGCTGACAGTCTCACGGGTGCTCCCTTGTAGGTAACTAATTGCTTTTCTCTTGCTGCTTTTAAGATTCTCTTTGTCTTTAACCTTTGGCATTTTAATTATGATGTGTCTTGGTGTGGGTCTCTTTGGGTTTCTCTTGTTTGGGACTCTGCACTTCCTGGACTTATAATTCTTTTTCTTTTACCAGATATGGGAAGTAACTCATACGAACATTCATTTGGTATATTTTTAGATGTTTTTGGATATCAGAATTTTGCTTCCAATAATTTTTAAATAAAAGTAGTATAAAGTTGAAGTCCCCTTGTCAGCTTTTCACTTCTGCCCCTCACAAAGGCAACCACTATCAACTTGCCATACCCTTCCAGTCCGTATCATCTTTTCCATCACCATTTATCCCCTCTATGTCCGTGCCTACCTCCACCTCCCCGCCAAGTCACCATACTGTTGTGCATGTCCATGAGTGGTCTCTCTCTCTCTCTCTTCTTCCATTTTTGCTCAATCCCTCTACCCCTCCCCACATTCCCTCTCCCACCAGAGCTGTCAGTCTGCTCACTATCTGAGAGTCTGTTTCTATTTTGCTTGGTAGTTCAGTTTGTTCATTAAATTCCACATATGAGTGAAATCATATGGTACTTGTCTTTCTCTGACTGGCTTATTTCACTTAGCACAATGTTCTCCATGTCCATCCATGCCATCTCAAAGGGTAAAATTTTCTTCCATTTTATGTTAGAGTAGTATTCTATTCTATATACGTACCACAGCTTTTATATCCACTCATTTACTGATGGGCACTTGGGCTACTTCCAAACCTTGGCTACTGTAAATAATGCCCCAATGAACACAGGGGTACATGTATTCTTTCAAATTACTGTTTCAGGTTCCTTCAGATAAATTCCAAGAAGTGGGATCACTGGGTCATAAGGCAGCTCCATTTTTAATTTTTTGAGGAAACTCCATACTGTTTTCCACAGTGGCTGCACCAACCTGCATTCCCACCAACAATGCACAAGGATTCCCTTTTCTCCATATTTTTATTTTTTTAATGACCTAAGTTATAGCACCATGGATAAATATTTCTAGATCACATATTACATTTTTAATTATATAGGATCTGTCATAGCATTCATATCACTTTTTAGCTTGCTATTTTTCCTCAGCCTTCTATTTTAGAAATTAATCTAGGTCAATCTATCCAAAAGTTGCTTCATTTTAATGTCTCTGTGGTTTGAATTATCCCAGTTTATTCATCTTTTAAACCAGAGATGTCCCCCCTCTTTCTCTGTCCTGGTGTATCTGCCCCAGATTTCTCTTAGGAAATATACCTAGTAGTCTATTTATGGGTTGTGGATTATAAGCCTTTGCAACTTTACCACGTATTATCAAATTGCTCTCAAAAGAGGTTCTTAATTTATATTCCCACCAGCAGCAGTAAAAGTTACCATTTATTTATATTCTTACAAACACTTTTGTTTTAAAGTTTTTTGCCAGTATGATGGATATGAATGAAATAGTTTATTGTTACATCTCTATTTTGGCCTAATTATTTGTGAGTTTAAACATTTAAAAAAATACTTATTGACCATTTTCAGGTTTACGCTTTATGGGTTGCCTGTTCAAATCCTTTGCTCATTTTTCTCTGAGGCTTTGTCTTTTTTCTTATTGATTTGTGGGAGTTATTTATTTCCAATATTAATCTTTTGTCAGCCATATTGTTAGGGGCAGAGATGATGATCGTGCTCTTTTGACGGTGATTGCTAGCTATAGTTATAAGAAATATTGCCTGGCCGGGCATGGCTCAGCGGTTGAGCACCAACCTAGGATCCAGGAGGTTGGGGTTCGATTCCCAGTCAGGGCACATGCCCGGGTTGCAGAATCCATCCCCAGTAGGGGGCGTGCAGGAGGCAGCCGATCAATGACTCTCTCATCACTGATGTTTCTCTCTCTCTCCCTCTCCCTTCCTCTCTCTGAAATCAATAAAGACATTTAAAAAAAAAAAAAAGAAATATTAATCATGTTCTGTTAACTGTGACTGTTCTGTTCGAATTAGAAAAAGCACTTTCTAACCTGGCTGGGAGCTGTACTCCCCGGGACATGGGAATTACCTTTGGAATGCGGTCCCGTCTCCTTTTCAGAGAACCACATATCATCATGGAAAGATTAATCGCCATGTTCCCCAAACAGTGGAATCCTGGAGGCACCCGCCCTTTGCAACCCCCAGCCCACCTTGCCTACTTCCCTGTGCCTGTAATTCCTACTTTCCCATGTAATCTTTGTCCTACCCAATATAAGCAGCTGGCTATTGGGGGGTGGCAGAGCAGATTTTCATGGATGACCTGCTGCTCTCCCATACTGCTGGCAATATTGGAATAAACGCTTATACATGATTCAACCCTGTCTCTGCTTAATTGGCTCAAGTGGTGACAGGCAGCCTGGACTCATTGCTATCCTGTTTCAATATGTCTTGCAAATATCTTCTTTCAACCTTTAAACTTTGTGGTGGATTTTATCACACAGAAGTTTGGATTATTAGATCAAATATTTTAAATCAATTTATTTTTTTATTTTATGCCTTATCATAAAATATCCATTACTACCTTGAGTTGATTACAATATTCTACCATATTTTCTTATGTTAATGTCAAAGTTGTATTATTTTATACATAAGTCTTTAATCATTCTGGAATTTATTTGTGTGTATATAGTATGAGGAACTATCTAAATGTATGTTTATCAAGATGGATGGCCAGTTATTCCAGCACCATTTGTTGACTAGCCATCCTTTCTCACGGTGGCGTGATGTCACCTCTATCCTGCAGAATTCCTACGTGAACGGAGAATGTTTCCCTGACCTCGTGTCATTACCTGTTCCTGTGCCAGAACCTCTCTGTTTTAACTATGATGGCATCATGATATACTGTGATATATAGCAGGGCACATCTCCCTTCCTGGTTCTTCCTTCACATAATTATTTTTTGTTATTTTTCAATATTTTCTGTTCCACCTGATTTTTAGAATAAATTAGTTTGTTCTGTTCCAGAAACAAAACCTGTGGCATTTCTTATTTCAACTGCATGGAATATGTAGGTTAATATAGAGACATTAACATATAGATTAATTTTGTTTTCTCACCCATGAAACAGTATTTTAGTATCTAGCACACCATTTATTCAGGTTTTATTTTTGTGTCTTTCATATAATTTTGTCTTTTTCCCTACAAATTACACATTTTATAGGATTAATCCCTTATTATTTCATCGTCTTTGTGCCATTATGATAATACTTCCTGATTGCTGCTGGGTCATTAGAGCCTCATTGATTTTGCATTTTAATCTTGCACCCAGCACCCCTGCTAAACATTGTAGGTCTTAACACTTTGTTTGCAGATGCTCTTGCATTTTCTGTGTAGACCACCATTTTTCCTGTATATAATGTCACATTCTCTCTTATTTTCCTGTCACTATGCCTTGCATTTCTTTTTGTTGTTTATTACATTGGCTGGGACCTCCGGTTCAGTGTTAGGTGGTAGCAGTGATGCTGGGCATCTTTGTCTGTGGGTTGTGTTTACAGTTGCGTAATGAACCCATGATAGCCACCCATTCTCACCGTTTTCCCATGATAGCCAGAGTGAGCATTTCAGTATGGCCATCCAAGGTTAAGGTATGAACTGTGGTCGTGTAATGAAATAAAATGATCGTATTAGTAAGAGGACCCAAGCTTTACCACCCTTGAACTCCTTTCTTAAGTTCTGAATTAACCCATCCACACCTGTTACCAGGCATCCAAGATGGAATACAGTGAAGGTAATTCGCCTTAAGGGTCTCAGATACGAGTATTTTGTTGTTGTTTTTCCATTTGACAGTGTTGGCTTCATGGCAAATGTTTTACGGGAAATATAAATTTATATCTGCTGATATTCTTCAACATTCCTCACTGTTCACACTCTTTGTTTTGAAATTTCTTTTTTGTAGACTCCTATGAACCAAGCTTCAACTCGTTCCCACTGCATTTTCACTGTTCATTTGTCAAGCAAAGAACCAGGCTCTGCAACTGTCCGACATGCCAAACTTCACCTGGTGGACCTGGCGGGCTCCGAGCGAGTCGCCAAGACTGGAGTAGGGGGCCTGCTTCTAACAGAGGCCAAGTATATCAACCTGTCTCTGCATTACTTAGAACAGGTAAAGTGGGCAGAATGGGCTGTAACTGTACCTACCACTTGTTGACCGTGTATTTTGCATCTGGGGTTCTCCTGACATTTTTGTTTTGTTTTGCTTTGTTTCTTTGCTTTTTTTACTGTGGTGAAATATACATAGCATAAACGCTCCCTTTTAATAATTGTTTTAATCCTTCCTGAGGATATGTTTATTGATTTGGAGAGAGAGAGAAAAAGACAGAGAGACATCCATGAAACAGAGAAACATCAATCGATTGCCTCTGGTATGTACCCCAACTGGGGATTGAACCCCAAATCTGGATATGTGCCCTGACCAGGGATCGAACCTGCAACCTTTCAGTGCTGAACGATGCCCAGCCAACTGAGCCACCCAGGTCAGGGCTATTTTTAATTTATGAATTGGATTTTGAGGGCAGAGAAAGCTCATCCGAATTTATCTAAATAAACCTTCCAGAAAAACATTCTCATGTCTAAAATGAGTGAACCGAATGAGATTTCTCAGATTCCTTTCAGCTCTGCGAGTATTAGTGCTGTGACTTGAATGTTAAAGACGGCTGCTACTTCCAAATTCAGAAAAGAAGAGAAACCTGACCACAGACTGGAGTGGGGGAGTGCAGAGCACCTTGGCAAGGCAGAAGGACTTGTTAATGAGTTATTGGAGCCTAAAATATTTGCGAGGAAAAAAACCAACCTTTTTAACTGCCTAACAAACCCTGTTGAGACTGATGTTGTTTTGGTGTTAGATGCTTTGTAATGGTCAAGTTGGTTGAAAGAGCGCTTGAAGGGAAACCTAGGGAGCTCTGTCTGAACAAGGTGCACATAGTTAGACTCTGACCAAAGGAATCCCAGTAACGCGGCCCCAGAGGTGCGGGCACTTGGCATACAAATCACTCTCGTGTCCCTGACAAGAGTCAGCACTCCCGAGCTCCTTCCTGCTCGAGTAGCACACACCGCTTCTACTTAGCAGAGCTTTTTACTTGACAGGACACTTAGGAAACACGGACAGGAAAACATAATGGACTGTATTCAAAGTCCTTTATTTCAAAGAAATGTACCTCCTTGCTTCAGATGGCAGCATTGTCTATTTTTATTCCCATTATGACCACCTGTTCATACAAAATAACATTCATCAGTTAAATCAGAATTTCCACCAATTGTAATCACTCAAGAGAAATGTGCTGCTCCCAATCCTTTCTTTTTCTTTATTTTACGCAATCTTTGCGAGCTGCTACTTGTCATTAAAACTTTTTCTGTCCCCTCGTATCTTTTCTTCAAAATCCTCATAACATCAGCCCCATGGGGGAAGTGTTGGTGGCCATGTGGCATTTGATTTTCTATATAACTGCTTCACTTCTTTAACAAATATCTATAAGGAACAATAATGTTCCCTGAGCGTGGTGGTGAGCAAAATAGCAGCAGTCCTTGCCCCAAAGGTCTCCTGGCCGAGTGGAGGGAGACGTGCGTTGAATAAGGGTCGGTGAAGTGCGTGCCCGCGCCCGGGGGGGGGGGGGGGGAGCTGTGCAGAGGAGCCCCTGGAGCAGGGGGGCCTGCAGTGCTGCATGTAGACTGAGGGGAGAGCGCTGGAGGCTGTCTCAGCGGCGACATTAAGCAGACACCTGGGGGGTGCGTGGGATTGAGCCCGGCCAGGGGGGCGAGCGCGTGTCAGGCAGGGCTCCGGGAGCCTGCACCCCAGCTCCAGCCTGGGGTGGCTGCCCCCAGCGTCGCGGGGGTGCTCCGCTCACGCGCCACTCACTGCTGGTTCCCAGTGGAACGCATCTGCTTCCCGCTCCCCCCGCATCCCTGCAGCTGCTCACTGTTTGCACTGGTGTGCACGTGCCTTCGCAGAGGCCATAGCATCACATAATGAGACAGGAGACATCAGCAGGAGAGGAAAGAAGAGCATAAATATGGAAAACTGTAGTATGTGGACTTGGGATGTGGGGCTGAGAAAGTTGACCAGTCGCCGCCAAAGAGAAAGTAGGTGCGTAGCAGAGAAATTTGGGAATTTCACACAGAAAGGGCTCAGAAAGAGCCAAAGCGGACCCAGGAATGGGAGTGAGAGAAGGGCAGCGGGCACTGTTAATGAAACGGCAGTTCAGAGACTTGCGCAGTCAACTTTTCTTTATGTGCCTGATGGGCCCAGAACTGCAACACAAATTAGCTTAATTAGCTTCGTTCATTCATTCATTTAACACACTGGGACTGAGCGTCCACTGTGTGCCACGAGTTATGTCAGGCAATGGGGATACACGTGTGGCTGAGCAACGGCCTGTGAGAGAGCAAACCATAGAAGCGGATTCTCCCCTACAGCGAGGCGAGTGCTGCGATAGAACGCCCTGCGCCCGTAATCACGTCCTCTCCGTCTCAGTTTCACTAATAAGATGGAGATGGGTTAGGCCCCGGTACTGTTGGCAACCTTTGCTACAGTCATTAGCCCACAGTGGCTCTAGAAATTCCATGCGGAATTGGAGCTGCCCTCTGGCCGTAACTGTGAGCCCTTCCACCTGCTCGCAGGGCGCAGGCTCCCTGAGCCAAAGGCGCCTTACTGTGCTCTGCACAAATAACACCCTGTTTGCTGGTTTTGGAGTTCTGTTGTTGGTGTTGGAGTTCTCTTTGTGCGTGCAGCACTTTTTCCAAAAAGCATCCTCAGAAACATTTTAAACCACAATCACAGGGCACGTCTCAGCCCAGAAATCGAGCCCACGGAAGATAAAGGGGCCATGCATTCTTGTTCTGACCGTGGGCCTCCCGGTGCTCCTCGGTCTCCAGCAGCCCAGGGGTGCAGCGTGAGCAGGGAGCACCACCCAGCAGGCACTGTCTCCCTCTGCAGAAACCCCAGCCCCCCACTCACCCCAGCCGGCTGTCCACACGAGCGGGACTTCCAGGCGTCCGCCTCCACTCGCCTTCCACCCAGTGCTTTGTGCTCAGGAGAAGAACCCCAGGTGCCAGTGCCTGCTGTGACCACTCCAACCTTTAGTTTTCAGAGGGTAATTTCCATGCGCTTCTGAACTCTTAAAAGAAAACCACTTTAATTCATTCAGTAGTGAACCGAACTATTGATCTTAGGCCTGGTTTCTAGGTACCTGGAGGTATTATTAAGTATAATGTGAGGTTTCCCTCTTTGTCACCTAAAGATTGCCTTCAGGAACATGTTATTGTATTTATCCATGAAATCCAAAATGGAAGTAAATATTTTTTTAAAGATCCAGGTTGTATGCCGACCTCCTTACCCTGTGCCATTCAGGTCATTTGGCTCCTGCCCAGTGTGGGGAGCCCATAGCTTCCCCTACCTCTGCCCCCCAGACGCTGGCTGCCTGGGGGTCACTGCTGGGCTCACTCTGGCACTCCTAGCACTTTGGCGCTGAGAAGATTCCTGCTCCGTCTGAGTCCTCTTCTGGAGAAATGGCCCAGGTCTGGGTCTCTGGCTAAAATAAGCCTCCAAAGGGACCATAAAGAATGTAGCCTGAAGACCCTCCACAACTCAGTGCCTTTTGTTTACTAAGGGCTAACCCAGGAGCCATCTCTTGATGTCCAAAGCTCGCCTGTGAGCTGGGCAGGCACCCTCACCCCACTCCCACAGGCGGGGCCGCTCCGGGTGGGGAGCAGGCTGATGCGTCCGAGAGATTTGCCTGTGATCACACCCGTGGGGAAGCTGGATGCCGACTCTAAATCCCGAGTCCTTTCTGTTCTCGTGAACTGGCTTCATTTCCCCCATTTTTAAAGGCTGTATTTTCTAATTTATAATCCCATTTTGAACTTTAATTCTTCTCTTTAACAATGTTAGACCCCTTTCTGGAAAGGATATTGGGATTGCCTCCCACCGTGCATTCCAGGGGTAGCAGCCAGGAGCCCGTCCCAGCTGCAGGGGTAGGCAGGCCCTGACTGGTCTAAGCCCATGGGAGCCTGTCTTTCTCCAGGCTACAGTGATCGGTTCGTGGAGGGGCCATGACCCAAGTTGGACTTTTGTTTAATGATTGGAAAAGAAAGGCCCTTTCCCACCTCAGTGATGAATAAGGAAGTTCGTAACAGGGCGTTTGGCAGCCACCCTGTGACCATGAGGAGAGGCCACTTCTACCACATGGGAGAGAGAGACAGACAGGCATGAACGAAGTCTTTGGTGGTAGCCCTGAGCCAATAAATTTCCCCCATGAGCAAAGCTGACTTGGGTTATATTTTCTGTCACGGCAACGAAAGGCAAGTTAACGAACCCTGGTTACCTCGGCAGGGAGTTTGATAAGGGTGTCCTCCTTTGCGTTGCCTAAGTTGTCAACAAAGCTGTTGAACAGGAGAGCAGGGGAACATAGGGACATTTGTTTCACGAAAGAACTTCAGGGTACTCAGGACACTGTGAGGTATTTGACTGGGGACTCAAACAGTAGTGCCACCCTCCCTGCGCCTCTGTCACACCTGCCTTGCCGCTTCCAGATCTTTCGTGGTCCCCTTGGCCCGTGGGGTCTGGAGCTCTGCTCAGCACCCCGTGCGCCCCCTCGCCACTCAGACTGGGTCTGTCCTAGTTCCCACCTCCTTTCAGTCACACCGAAACTTAGTTCTGCCAAATCCCATTCCACACTAGTGACCCTCACTGCCTTCCCAGTGAGCTAATTAATCTGTTCGTTTATCTGTTCAGATTCACTTAACAGAAATGTGTTGAGCACATGTGGTATTAGTCAGATTTCTTAGGAAAACCCACCCTAACTAATTTAAGCAGCAGAGGGCTTATTAAATATAAAGAATCTGGGTCTGATATGCTAATATTTTGTTGAGGATTTTAGCATCTATGTTCATCAGGGATATTGGCCTGTAATTCTCTTTCTTTGTAGTGTCTTTATCTGGTTTTGGAGTTAGGATAATGCTGGCCTCGTAAAAAGAGCTTGGAAGTGTTCCTTCCCCTTGGGTTTTTTGGAATAGTTTGAGGAGGATGGGTGTTAGTTCTTCTTTGAATGTTTGGTAGAACTCCCCTGTGAAGCCGTCCAGGCCAGGGCTTTTGTGTTCTGGGAGCCCTTTGATTACTGCCTCAAGTTCATCAGCAGTCACTGGCCTATTCAGATTTTCTGACTCTTCCTGATGGAGTTTTGGCAGGTTGTATTTTTCTAGGAATTTGTCCATTTCACCCAGGTTGTCCAGCTTGGTGGCGTATAGTTGTTCATAGTATTTTCTCACAATCCTTTGTGTTTCTGTTGGGTTGGTTATTATAATCACCTCTTCCGTTTCTGATTTTGTTTATTTGGGTCCTCTCTCTTTGTTTCTTGATGATTCTGGCTAAAGGTTCATCAATCTTATTTATCTTTTCAAAGAACCAGCTCTTGGTTTCATTGATCTTTTGTATTGTTTTTTTAGTCTCTATGTCATTTATTTCTGCTCTGCTCTTTATTATTTCCTTCCTTCTGCTTACTCTGGCCTTTTCTTGTTCTCCTTCTAATTCTTTAAGTTGTAGGGTTAGAGAGTTTATCTGAGCTTCTTCTTGTTTCTTGAGGGAAGCCTGTAGTGCTATGAATTCCCCTCTCAGGACTGCTTTTGTTGTGTCCCATAGATTTGGAGTTGTTGTGAATTCATTTTCATTTATTTCCAGGAAGTTTTTTTATTTCTTCCTTGATCTCTTTGGTAACCCATTCATTGTTTAATAGCATGCTATTTAGCCTCCATGTATTTGAATGTTTTTTAGTATTTTTATTGTAGTTGATTTCTAATTTCATGCCACTGTGTTCTGAGAAGATGCTTGATATGATTTCAATCTTCCTGAACTTGTAGAGACTTGTTTTGGGTCCTAACATGTGGTCTACCTTTAAAAATGTCCCATGTGCCCTTGAGAAGAATGTATATTCTGCAGCTTTGGGGTGGAATGTTCTGTAAATGTCAACCAAATCCATCTGATCTACTGTGTCATTTAGAGTCACTGTTTCCTTGTTGATTTTTGTCTGGAAGATCTATCCAGTGAAGTCAGTGGGGTGTTAAAGTCTCCGACTATGACTGTATTGCTGTTGATCTCTCCCTTAACATCCTCCAGAAGTTTTTTTATGAATTTAGGAGCTTCGATATTGGGTGTATATATGTTTATCAGGGTTGTATCCTCTTGTTGGATTGGTCCCTTTAGTATTGTGTAATGAACTTTCTTGTCTCTCGTTATGGTCTTCATTTTGAAGTCTATTTTGTCAGATATGAGTATTGCTTCCCAGATTTTTTCCAATTCCATTTGCATGGAAAATTTTTTTCCATCCCTTCACTCTCGTCCTGTGTGAGTCTTTTGTTCTGAGGTGGGTCTCTTGTAGAGAGCATATATTTGGGTCATGTTTGCTTATCCATTCAGCCACCCTGTGTTTTTTTATTGGAGCATTTAATCCATTTACATTTAAAGTTATTATTGATAGATACTTTTGCCATTTTAATTCTTTATGCCTATGTTTCTCTCCCTCTCTGCTTCTGCTTCCTCTTACCTCAGCCCCTTTAACATTTCTTGCAGTGCTTCTACTTCGACTTCAATTTCAGCAGTCCCTTTAATATTTCCTGCAATGCTGGCATGGTGGTGATAAACTCCTTTAGCCTTTTTTTTGTCTGGGATGCTCTTTACTTCACCATCTATTTTGAATGATACCCATGCTGGATAAAAGTCTTGGTTTCAGATCCTCGCTTTTCATTACCTTGAATACCTCATGCCATTCCCTTCTGGCCTGTAGAGTTTCTGATGAGAAGTCAGCCGACAGCCTTATGGGAGCTCCTTTGTAGGTAACAGATTTCATTTCTCTAGCTGCCTTTAATACTCTCTCTGTGTCTTGAATTCTTGGCATTTTAATTATGATGTGTCTGGGCTTGCGCCTTTTTGGATTCTTCTTGCTTGGGACTCTCTGTGCCTCCTGAACTTCAAAATTTTATATGGAGCCCAAAAAGACCCTGAATAGCCACAATCTTGGCAATCTTGAGAAGGAAGAACAAAATTGATGGGATCACAATACCAGATATCAAGTTACACTATAAAGCCACTGTAATCAAAACAGCCTGGTACTGGCACAAGAACAGACATATCAATCAGTGGAACAGAAAAGAGAACCCAGAAATTGACCCAAGCCATTACACTCAATTAATATTTGACAAAGAAGGCAAGAGCATACCGTGGAGTAAAGACAATCTCTTAAATAAATGGTGTTGGGAAATTTGGACAGGTACATGCAAAAAAATAAAACTAGACCACCAACTTACACCATACACAAAAATAAACTCAAAATGGATAAAAAAATTAAATGTAAGACATGAAACCATGAAAATCCTAGAAGAAGACGTAGGCAGCAAAATCTCAGACATCTCTCGTAGCAATATGTTTGCTGATACATCTCCTAAGGCAAGAGAAACAAAGGAGGAAATAAACAAATGGGACTGCATCAAAATAAAAAGCTTCTGCCCAGCAAAAAAAAACCCCATCAACAAAACCAAAAGGGAGCCCACTGTATGGGAAAACATATTTGCCAATGACACATCTGATAAAGGGTTAATACCTAAAATATATGAGGAACTCATACAACTTAACAAATGGAAGACAAACAATCCAATTAAGAAATGGTCAAAGGACCTAAATAGACACTTCTCCAAAGAGGACATACAGATGGCCAAGAGACATGAAAAATGCTCAAAGTCACTAATCATCAGAGAGATGCAAATTAAAACCACAATGAGGTATCACTTCACACCAGTAAGAATGGCTCCATCAACAAATCAATGTACAAGTGCTGGCGAGGGTGTGGAGAAAGGGGAACCCTAGTACACTGCTGGTGGAAATGCAGACTGGTGCAACCACTATGGAAAACAGTACGGTGGGTCCTCAAAAAATTAAAAATGGAACTGCCTTATGACCCACTGATCCCACATCTAGGAATACATCCTAAGAATCTTGAAACACTAATCAGAAAGAATATACGTACCCCTATGTTCATAGCAGCACAATTTACAATAGCTAAGATCTGGAAACAGCCCAGGTGCCCATCAGGAGATGAGTGGATAAAAAAGCTCTGAGACATTTACATCATGGAATACTATGCAGCTGTGAAAAAGAAGGACCTCTTACTCTTTGGGACAGCATGGATGGAACCGGAGAGTACTATGCTAAGTGAAATAAACTAGCCAGAGAAAGACAAGTCATATGACCTCAGTCATATGTGGAATCTAAAGAACAAAATAAACTGATGAACAAAATCGATCCAGAGGCATAGAAGCATGGAACAGACTGAAGGTCTCAGAGGGAAGATGGGGGTGGGGGAGTGTTGGCAAGAGATTAATCAAAGAACTTACGTGCTTACAAGCATAACCTATGGATACAGACATTGGTATGGGGAAGGCCTGGGGGTGGTGTGGATGCAGGGTGGAGGGGATCAATGGGGGGGGAAAGGAATACTTTCAGCAATAAAGATAAATTTTTTTAAAAAAGGTATCTGAAGAAAAATTAGGAAACTGGGCTTGGATGCTACCCAGCTGGGAGCAGAGCAACCAGGAGGCACATCTGACCACACCACTGAGCTTCTCGGCAAACGCTACTATCACCTGTGCGTGGCACTTAGACATTGAGTCCTGGATTCCAGAAGCTTCCCTGAAGCTGCTGCAGAAAAGCCAGATGCCTTTGTTGCCACACCGTCCTGTAAATCTGGCCTTCCTCATGGCCATCACCCTCCTTGCTCCCCTCCAGAGCCCACACAGGGGTGTCTGCTACATGGGGCTATGTGTCAGGCAAAATGTGAGCTGCAAGAGAGAGTAGGAAATGTAATTGTATAGGAAGTAAAACTAGAACGGGGGTTGTCATGAGAGCAGAGTGAGACAATTTGGTTTCTGCCACATGTACTGGGCGCTGGGCACTGTTCCAGGCAGTGGTGGTGGAGCAAGGAGCACGAGAAACAAAGTCCCTGGGCTTCTGGAGAGAAAGTCTCGCAGAGAGCAGATGACTAACAAGTTGACAAATAAAACTCCAGGTAGTGCCAAGTGTCAGAAGAAAAATAAAATGGTATAACAGCTTGGAGACAGGGCTGTTGCTTTTTATAGGGATTCAGGGGAAGCCCTGCGAAGAAATGAAATTTTAGCAAAGACGTGAAAGATGAGAGGCGGGAGGCTGTATGAAAATCTGGGGCAAGAACGTCCCAGGTGAAAGAAACAGTGAGTTCAAAGGCTGGGAAGTGGGTGTCAGCTTGGCATGGCAAGGGCAGTGGGAGCAGTGAAAGTACGACAGAAGGCGAGGTCGGATAGGTAGACAGCAGCCAGGCCGCACAGGAGCTGGGTCACGATACTGAGTGTATCGCAAAGGCTGTAAGCACGGCAGTGACTCGGTGTAACTTACATTTCCTAAGGATCCCTCTGGCTGCCATGTGGAGAGGAGACCCTGCGAGGACAGGAGGAGACGCCAAGGGACTGGTTCAAGGACATGTGCAGTTGTCCAAGGCAGGGATGACGGAGGATTGGTCTGGAGTGGTGGCAGACAGGTGGGAAAAGTGGTCCAGTTCTGGGCATGCTTTGTAGTTAAACCTAATAGAAAAGTGCTCTGGATCGGATGTTGGAGGTGAGGGGAAATGAGGAACGGTGCCAAAGAGTTTGGACTGAATCAGTAGGTGGATGGTGGTGCTACTAATAATAATGGGTCAAGTCCGGAAAAGTGTCAGGTGTAGGGGTAGAGGAGAGAGAAAGCCAAGAGCAGACATCCCCCGATGCAGAGTTGCCACGGGGATAAGCTCAGGGAAGAGGCGACGCTGATGATGTGAACGGGGGAGACATCAGGATACAGACGTGTTTAGAGCCAGCGGATTGGATGCACGCACAGAGGAGAGAGTGCAGGTGGGAAGGACAGGCGCGAGGACGGAGCCCTGGAACACTCCAGTGTTTATCACTTGGGAAGAAGAGAAGGAAACGTTCATTAACCAGTGTCTGAAGAGAGATGGAAACCAGGAAAGTGCGGCGTCCTGACTCCCAAGTGAATAGTGTTTCCTAAAGCAGGCAGTGACCCAGAAGTCTAGCAGTATGGCAATCAATGCTGTTGGTTCAATGGGGGCTACTGATGACCTTGCAAAGAGCCGCCTTAGTTTAATACTGTAGTGGGCATGCAGGACGGGATTGATCCAGGCGAGGGGGAGAAACTGATTAGAGGAGAGAGGGATTAATCGTAGGAGCAAAATGGGTAACAAGAGAGGAAGGAGAGGGTGGAGGGCTGGCCGTGGGCAGGAGCAGGACCGGAACTGGAGGAAGCGTAGGATGCGGATTTGGCGCCGGGCATGAGGTGGTTCTGGTCAGGCTGCTTACAGCTGGTTAGAAGGGTGTGTGGCCATCAGCCCAGGCTGAAGGTGGGGGAGGTGGGGAGAGGACTCTGGATAGAGGTTCGAAACAGAAGGATCAGGTGTGACAGCCTCATTTCTGAGAGTGGAAAAGTGATTTCTTGAGAGAAATGCCACAGGATTTCTGGTTTGTAGTGAAATACGTGGTCATGGATATAAAGCAAGACCAGTGGTATAAGTTGTATGTTTTTGCTCAAAACAGCCTTCAAAAGGAAGGCTCCCATCTTGGTTTGTAAACTAAAGGAGCAGAAGAAGTTCTGATGATAGGGGTTGCACACCTGGGAGGAAGGAACACTAGAACAAGGGCAGGTGCTGGTGCCCCTGAAGTCACATCCGTGGGTGACTTATTGCTGGTGCTTTGGGATGGGCATCCTAGCACTGGATTCATCTTCCCAGGAAAACCCTGAACCCCCAGTGGCTCCTTTTGGGGACAACCCACAGCAGCCTTTCATTCATCTCCCATCCACCCATGTAGTTCCTTCCTGTTAAGTACCTAGGACACAGGAGTGAGATGAGCAAGCCTTGGTTGGACCAGCATAAATGGCCCCTATCACTTACAATGCACTTATTATGGGCTAGGCACTGCTCAAAGGAATTTGTACATTTAACTTTTAATCTTCCCAGCTACCTATGAGGTAGGTTCTGTTTTCCCGCCTATACTACAGATGAGGAGACCAAGGCAGAGATGTTGAGTGACATGACCCTGGTAAGGCTAGAATTTAGACCTGGACAGCCTGGCACCAGAATCTGGGGTCTCCACCACTACCCCTTACTGCATGGTGTGCGTGTGTTTTGTTTGCTTGCTTATGAATCTGTAAGTTTTATTTTTTAAAAATTACTCAGAAACATGTATACACTCCAGTGAGATATTAGCAGCAAATTAAATTTTACATTTCAATCACCAATTAGAGATTCACCTTCATGAATAGATGCATTTTATAAAGCTGAGATTTTTATCATTCTAGAGGCAAATAAAGTGTAATTTTCTCATCAGGTGTCCAACTACTTCAAATATCAAGGGCTTTAAGCACAGATCTGCTGGAAATTTTATAATTAAAATCAAATCACCAGCCCGGCCAGAGTGGTTCAGTTGGTTGAGCATCGCCCCATGCACAGAAACGTTACCAGTGTGATTCTGGTCATGGCACATGCCCAGGTTGTGGGTTCGATCTCTCACATCAATGCTTCTCTCTCTCTCTCCCCAAGCATGCCCTCAGGTTAGGATTAAAAAATAAACCACCAGTGAAGAGAGGCAACTTCTAATAAATCAATATGTAATTTTTGTTGTCAAACTAACATTTAATTTTGATTTGCTGACAGATTTGAGTTTATTATTTTGAGGCCCGTTATATTAGTTAAAAATTATTTCTTATTTCAAAGTCTTAAAAAATATCATTTAGTCCATTTTAAATTTTTACTTTTCTGGTTAAGGCTACTTCAGGCATAAAAGGTGTCAAAATGATACTGATCCGCCTCTTTAACCTTGAAGATGAGCAGACAGACCGCGTCTGCTAGGACTTCTCAAGTCGGGCGTGATTTCCTCTGGAGTCTTTACATGAATCTCCCCGTGGCTGAAACAGCACCGGCGTGTCCGGTTCTGCGCAGGCCAGATCGCGTGTCCGGAGTCGCAGGTCCTCGCGGTGCATTTTCCCTGCAGTTGCTTCGTCCCACCCCGGCCGTCCCTGCCCCGAATGCTGTGACGTTTCCCCTGAGCCCGAGCGCTGGGCGTCGCCCTGCCCGGGTTCTTTCCCTCTGCGTTTCCACTGCAGCTGCGGCTCAGCTGTCGGACGTGCGTTTCTGCTGAGCTGCCGGCATTGTCTCTCTGCCTCGCCAGGTCATCATCGCCCTTTCGGAAAAGCACCGCTCGCACATCCCCTACCGGAACTCCATGATGACCAGTGTCCTGAGGGACAGCCTGGGCGGGAACTGCATGACCACCATGATCGCGACGCTCTCTCTGGAGAAGAGGAACATCGACGTATGTTGTCTTCTTTCTGGAGCTCTCAGTCTGAGTGTTTATTGTTAGTCTGTGTGCTGGAGTTGCGGGTCCCGGGTGGGTTTCCGTCTTTTCAGCCGGAATAGGGTCTGCCTTCAGGTTAGAGGACCACCCTACAGATTCACAGTTTTGGGGTACTGGCCGGCGTTATAATTACCCCATTTGAGAATTGACTTCACATGGCACAGGATGGTCTGAAGAAGCCTCATACACAAATTTTGGAAGCCCTGCTGATGGGTTGGTTAGTTACCTTAACCAAAGACATGCCAGAGGAGACCCATCAGCTTCTCCTGCTCCATTTTTCCTGGCTACTAAGATACCTTGAAGTCATCTCCGAGATGTGTCCCTCAGCATGTCGCTGGGCACAGTACCCAGGATGCTTTGGCAGAGCTGGCTGCTGAATGGTTTTCCTGGGTTGTTTTAGAGATAGCGGACATCTCATGCATTTCAGTTTAATGCCTGGGATCCAGACTTTCTGAAAGGAAGTGGCAAGACAAGGCCGAGACCCATGTGCACTGTAACAGACCTCGATGCCTCTCTTGTTCGTCTGTACAAATATTTCCTTTGTAGTCTTTCATGCTCATGGATCACGGTACCTGCTCAGATTATGATTTGCATATGTGGTTCTGCTGTAATAGTCAGTAGTTGAGAAACACATAGCAGTTGGCACCTAGGACCTCAGGACCTCCCACACCTTTGGCACTGATCATTTCATTAAGCCTAGACAACACTTTAATAAAATATAATGTTCAAGAGCAAAACCCCCTAATCTGGAGGCATGTTTCCTCATCGTGTTCCGTAGGCGTCACCCTTTAGATGCATCTTGCTCCTTTGTCTCTCTGAGCTGTCCCACTTTAAGGCATTGTTTTGCTTTCTTAGGAGTCCATATCCACCTGCAGATTTGCACAGCGGGTGGCGCTCATAAAGAATGAAGCTGTTCTTAATGAAGAAATTGACCCCAGATTGGTAAGCAACTTTTAACTGACTGTGTTAAAAAAAATGAAAGTGCTATATCAAAGATTAGCTGAACTCTGGGGGCACTTACCCCCCGAAGCAGACGATGTTCTGAGTCCTGGGAACATATTGACAACCACCTTATGAGTAGATGCCATCTCCAGCTCCATTTTACAGATGACAAGCCTGAGGCACAGAAATGATAAATAACTTGCTCAGAGTCATGGTGCTAATAAGTAGCAGAGCCAGCATTCAGACACAGGCAGTCTGACCCAGGGCCCGGGCACATACCTGCAGTCCCCCGTTACTCCCCCAGGAGGGCGTGCGTGAGTCCTGAGGGCCTAGCAGCGTGGTCATACTAGCTACACTTACATGCAGGTTGCAGCCTTTCTTTTTAGAGACAACAATAATAATAGACCATCTTGTGAAAAGCTTGTAGCGAAAAAGAAGTCCTGGTGGTTATTAAATAGAACCGTATTTGGCGTAATGGTTCTGTTACTTTTCTAGAAAGTTTTAACGATTAATACTGGTTTGATCCATGGAGAAATGGCCAGGCTTCTAGTTTTATAACAATGAAGTGTGCTTTATCAAAGTGCTTTTTTAAGCCAAAAATATTGGTGACACATTTCAGCTACTCATAAACGCAGATACCTTCTCCCTCTAAATTATCAGTCTTCCATAAATGAAATGAAATATGGAATCAACTCATGCCAACACTAAAAATGCTGAAATAAAATAGTTCAGTTTTGTCCAAAAGAAATATCTCTGATTCACTGTTCCCCATGCTGACGACTTCCTCTTGGTCGCCTGCCCTTCCTCCCTGAAATCCCTGCACTGCAGGGTGGAGGAGGCAGAGGAGGGGTCATGAGCCTGGCTCTGTCCTTGCCTCGCCTCCGCCTCCGGAGCTGTCATGGAGTTCCCTCCAGGGGAGACCAGTGCTGAGGCAGGAGCTATTCCCAGCACAGCCCTGGCCAGAGCCAGCATCCCGCGGGTGCCCTGGGAAAGGAGGCAAAATTCGCAAGAATGGAGTCAAGTGGCGCCGAACCCCTAGGATGGATGTTCCCGCTGGCCCAGCCTGCAGCAGCCCCGTACCTGCCGCGAGGGGAAGAGCGATGCGCGATTAGCAGGAAGCCAACGCTTGGTTTCTAATAGAAGGAAACAGCATGTTAGACACTGGCTCGCCCTTTCTTTCTTTTCTTTCTTTTCTTTCTTTTCTTTCTTTTCTTTCTTTTCTTTCTTTTCTTTCCTTTCCCTTTCTTTCTTTCTTTCTTTCTTTCTTTCTTTCTTTCTTTCTTTCTTTCTTTCCTTCCTTCCTTCCTTCCTTCCTTCCTTCCTTCCTTCCTTCCTTCCTTCCTTCCTTCCTTCCTTCCTTCCTTCCTTCCTTCCTTCCTTCCTTCCTTCTTTCTTTCTTTCTTTCTTTCTTTCTTTCTCTCTTTCAATTTGTCTGGAGAGACTTTTCTTTGAAGGAACTTGAGGGATTTGAAGAAAGGTAAACATCATCAAGTGTTGCTGTAGATTTGTGAGGAATTTAAAACAACAGGAACTCGGGAGTCCAGAGCTAATAGCTGGCAATGGAACAAGCTGAGGGCCTCCTGGTGCAGGACGGCCTGGAGACTGACAAGTGGTGTTTCCTGGCCCCTTTTACAGTTGCTTCCAAAAACCCCACATTACTATTCACTATTTTATGCACAGGGCATTTCTGAAGCCCAAGTCACAATTGAAAATTTGTTCTCAAAACCACTTGAGTGGAATTTCCTATATCTTGCTCTCAAAATTTAATGGCAAATGTGGACCAGCCCTGTGAGATTGGCTCAGCAAGGACTTGACTGGCTTTCTTTACAAGAATTAGTGCTTCAGAGAGACAAGGTGATAAAAGAACCGGGAACCGGCCAGAGTCTGCGGTCACGGGGCACGGGCCAGGCCTCCTCAGGGTGGCTCTCATCCGAAATTCCTGCAGTCAGTCGAGGGGGAAGTGTGACTGTCTTAATTTCAAATTCGGGAGAAGCTGGCTTAGTCGTAAGATTTCTGTTCAGGAAAACAGGAGATACTTAGTTAGATTTGACTTTGAGGCCTCAGGACAAGCGGAGAGCGCGGCATCGAGATGGATTTGGCAGAGGGCGGCTGCGAATGAACGACCCGCGTAGCTGCCGTCCAAGGGTTTTCATTCTGCTCAGCGTGGTGAGTCCAGGGATGTTTCTGAAAAGTAGCAAACAAGCAAAACCCACTTGATTCTGCCCATTTAAATGAAATTCTACGAACGCCGACATGTTCCCACTCTTCCTGCCATCTTCTTTGGAACCTCTGCCCTGTCGATGTGATACGGATAACATGACACCCACCCCTACAGAATTTAACGAGCATCTTCTGAGAGTGATGCCTGAGGCTGGAGGATTCGGGGCCTTCTCCAGAGCCCAGAGACAAGCCGAGGCTGCAGTTGTCATGGGGGGAAAGGGCAAAGGGGGCTTCAGTACAGGCACAGAGGCCAAGGCCCTTAGAAGGTGATGAGGAGCCAAGATGTCTCTTTCCCCCCCAACATAAAGCCAGTGAAGGGCTGAGCCTGGGAGGAAACAGTCTGTTCACTGGCCTAGGGAGGTGCTGGGGACGCTTGTCTGCCTTGGCCTGGGCCCCGAATCGCACTTCCTCTGAAGGCGAGAGGTCCCAAGGCCCTGCCTCACATGAGTCTGAAGTGCAGATTTCCTCAGCAACCTTGGTCTAGTAACCCCCAAGCCAAGAAATTAGAAAATAAACAAGCAAATCCAAAAAGGATAAATACAGAAATTAAAAAGTACAAAATGAGCAACAACAGAAGCCAAAGCCAAGATACAGTGGAGAGAAACAGCAAACCTGAAGTTTATTTTTAATAGAGTAATAAAATCAACAAATCTCTGCAAACACTAATGAAAAAAAAATCAATAAAGACAGCACAAATTGATATAATAATATTTGGAATGCGAGGGGGACTTAACAGGTACAGTGAATATCTGAAAACAATAACACAGTACTTTGAATGACTTTATGGTATAAGTCTGAAAATTTAAACAAAATAGATAACTTCCTAAAAACATAACACTGACACTAAAGCAAGAAAAATTTTAAAACATGAATAGATCTACAATGAATAAATAAATTGACTCAATAATAACAAAGCTACCTAAAAGAGAGAAAGAGAGAGGAAGGGAAAGAGGGAAGGGCCAGACTCAATGTCTTTTTCATGTTCACCAAAAATATATTGAAGGGAGAATAAAAATTGGATTTAACCCGCTCATTTTTATTTCAGGAACTTTGTATTATGATCAATCATATGATCACTAACATATTATGTGGTATCATGACCTAGTTGTGTTTATTTCATGTATTGAAGGATAATCTATCATTAGAAAATAAACAAATGTGTAGTAAAAGAAAAATAGCCATTGGAAAAATAAACACCAAATTTAGGCCCAGCCGGCGTGGCTCAGCAATTGAGCATCGACCTAGGATCCAGGAGATCGAGGTTTGATTCCCGGTCAGGGCACATGGCCCGGTTGTGGGCTCGATCCCCATTAGGGGGCGTGTGGGAGGCAGCCGATCAATGACCCTCTCTCATCATTGATGTTTTGCTCTCTCTCCCTCTCCCTTCCTCTCTCTGAAATCAAGAAAAAAATACACAACATATTAAGCACCAAGGCTATACAGGACCAAGGCTTCAAAGAGTCTGTAATGTTTTATTTCTTAGGCTAAGTAGTGGGTACCAGGGTGTTCTTAAACTTTTGTATATCTGAGGTAGTTCATACTAATAAAAAATTACACGTTAAGGTGATTGATTACATTTACAGTTTAAAAGAGAAAACTTACATGTTCACATCACTAGATGCAGAAAGTATTTAATAACATTAAACATTCATACGTAGCTTGAAAAGGCTCATCAAAGTTTGAATATAACTGAATACCCTTAAAGCGATTAAGGGTATCAACCAAAACTACAGTAAACGTTTTAAAGGTGAAATGTTAGAGGCAATAAGACAAGAATGAAATGTTTTGTTTTGTTTTCTTTCCTTTTACATATTTAATCATCTGAGCATAAAAGTTAAATAGAAAGAGCTAAGTTGTAAGAGTTAAGCAAAATAAAATGAAACCAAATATCCTAAACCAGGCACTATATACACCATTTTTCATGTCATGCTGAAGCACTGTACTTAGAAGTCCTAGCTAGGACAGAAACTTGTTTTTTAAATTAATGAGGATTTGAAAAAAAATGAAAAACATCTATTATTACTTGCAGACAATTTGATTGCATATATAGAACATCCAAGAGCATTTAATGATAAGCAGAACCAAAAGGATGTTCGGAAAATTATTTGGTACATAATCTATATATGAAATGAATCACCTTCCTATACATCAAAGCCAACAGTTGGAAAATGCAATTTTACAATAATTGCATTTACAACAAAATTTTTAAATTTATTTTAATCAAATTTATTTCCTGTTAAAATTTGAGAAGGGCCTTTGGCAGAATTTTACAAGCTGGGTCTAAAATGTATATATAACAGCAAATGACCGAGAACAGACAAGTCTTTATTTTGGGAAAGGACAAGATGGAAGGGTCTTGTTCTGTCTAGATGCCGAAATTTCTTGAGCTGTAGTAATTAAACAGTGTAGTTTGGCCACACATATAGTCAAGTAGACAAATGTGTTTAACCAATAACCCAGAAAAAGACACATTAATATGTGGAAACATTATATAACAGAATTATAATAGCAGACCTTGCATGGTTAACCATATTAAAAATAAATTAAAAATAGCTCCATATCTTATACTTTACACAAAATGAAATCAACCTAAATGTGAAAAGCAAAGCTTTAAAACTTTCATAAGAACCTATAGGAAGATATTCCTGTGGTTTTAGGTAAAATGGATTTTCTTTAAGAAAACACAGAAATACAACTCATAAGAGAGGAAGCCAATAATACAATTATATTGAAATTTAAAACTTTCATTTACCAAAAAGAACACCACAGAGTGAAAAATATGACATAGATTGGGAGAAAATAGGTTCACTGAGTAAAACTAATAAAGGGCTCGCACCCAGATTGGACAGGGCAGCCTGCGGAGGAGCAGGGAGGAGGGCTGTGAGCTTCCCCGCGAACATGAGCAGAATCGTGAACATGCAGTTCGCAGGTGAGGGGCCCGAAGAGCCCGAATGCAGACACAGAGAAGACCAGCCTCTCTAGTAATCGTGAAAATGCAGATTAGAGCTGTTTGAGACCCGACTGACGAAATTGAAGTGTCTGTAGCATACCGAGCGACAGTGATGTGGGGAAGCAGGAACTGATGGGTCGCTGATGAGAATGGAGCCCTGTAGCAGCAAAGGTGAAAAGCCCTCTGTCCCTCAGCAGCAGGCATGGCTAAATGAACGGTAACCTACCCCTTTGCTGAAATACTATATACCCGTGAACACTGATGAACCGGAGCCACGTGAAGCAATACGCACAATCCCAACGATATAACGTGAGGGGAAACGAGCTGCAGTTCCTTGCAGCGCAGGAACATTGCCCCAAAGCGCAGGCGTGCAGAACGCCACACCCTGTCTCAGTTCCCTCCCTGCGAGGGGTGACCCTCGGGAAACGTGGGGGAGTGCTCCCGGCCACCTGCGGTTAGTGCTCACCCGGGAAGGACGGGGGGGGGGGGGGGGGGGTAGGAGGAAGGGGTTCCAGTTACGCCACGCATGTTTTATGTGTTAAAAAGAATTCTAGAACTGTTTCAACAAAATGTTAAGGTCTAGCAAAACTCGGCGGTAGGTGCGGGAGCGCCTTTTCCGTTGTCATTTTCGCATCCTCAGATGGTTCGCGGTTTGAAAGGCCGTGTGTCCCGGGCCCCCGGCCCCCCTGGTGAGGGACCCCGCTTGTCGCCCTGCCCTTGCAGGTGATTGCGCGCCTGCAGAAGGAGGTCCAGGAGCTGAGGGACGAGCTGGCCCTGGCCACGGGGGAGCCGAGGACAGAGGCGCTCACAGAGGCGGAGCTGCTGCAGTAAGTGCTGACTGCTTTCTTTCCCTCGAACGGGGAGGGTTTGTGTCCACTCCCCTGTTGGCCCTAAAGTTCTGAGTTCGCCTCAAAGCACCGAGGCCCCGGGGACAGTCTGCCGTTGCCGAGGCGCCAGCTGACGGGGGCTGTCTCCACGGAAGGCTGGGTCCGGCTGGCCGCGTTCCTGTCGCCCGGCTCTGAGGAGTAAAGACAGGGCACAGAGGGGGTGGGAATGTCCTCCTCATGCCAGCTGAAGAGGGGGGATTGTCTCACGGTCATGCAGTTTTTAAATCGGTCCACCAAACGCTCCTACGCTGTGGGCCTCAGGTCTGAAAGGAGTTCAAGAAACGTCCTTTGTATTAACAGCATCCTGCTGCCAGCTCCGGTCCATCCCACGCCAAAGTAAGCGCCCCCCGTTAATAACAGGCGGCCCGTGCGTTCCGGCTCCAACACGAAATGGGGATGAGAGCGGGCACTCGGGCGTCAGACGGTGGCAGCATTCAGAGCCCTCTGATGCCGCGCCGTGGGGCGTGCCGTGGCCCAGCGCGCCCCGATCTCCCTGCAGGCCCCGGCTTCCTCGTTCTGGGCTGCTTAGTAAGTGCCTGTGGAGCCACCGCAGTGCACAGGGCTCCGAAGGCGGCCGTAGTTTCCGTTTCCAAATAAGAAGCAGAGCTGCGCACGCTCTTCCTAAAGGTACACTCCCATTTCACCCAGCCCTCTCCCAACAGAGAAAATGGTAAACATCCGAGATAATAAAAGTACTTTCTTTAAAGCAAGTTTTCTGTCCAACGCTAAGCTTTTACTCCTCTAGACGGCGTTTCCTAATTCCAGAACTCTGCGTGTGAAAATATGAGAGGCCCTTGAGGCCTTCCCTGCAGAACCGCTTTGTGGCATGTCTGCAACTAAGCTGAAATATTCTGCCAAAATTCACATTTCAAAAATTCATGTCACTCCGTGAAATAACTTCAGGTACCTCAGATACGGAGAAGCCAAAGGAGAGAATTCCTTCACTACGGTCCTCCCTTCGGCTCAAGGTAAAGGCATTACCAACTAGGACCTTTGAAGGTGGCTCTTCAGAACTTTGATTTTCATGTCAGGGTACAGCCAGAAAGATAAAATCATTCTAGACCTTCCCGCGAAAGGGATCTAATAGAGGAAACGCACTGCATGGGAGATGGCATTGTGGCCATGCTGTGGCACCCAGAGATCAGGAACAGCGGGAGCTCCCACCGCGGGACCGAAGGGACACTGGGAGAGGTTGCGATACCAGCGCCTGAGGCTGGAGCTGACCCGTGGGAGCTGGGCCGGGATGAGCCGCAGGTGCTCTGAGGGGCGTCCTCCCCAGGGAAGCTGAGCTCCCCCCCTCCCCTTGCAGTCCTCCCCCGGGGCCTCCCGTTGGCTGAACTTACCCGGAGCCAGCTGTCAAAGGGGTCAGGGAATGGAGTTTCCAAGAACAGAAAGGGAAATGGCCAACGTGGCAAACAGGTTTCATGTTCTCTGATCCCTGTGTGTCCTGCCTGTGGCTCAGGAGGCTCAGCTGAAGGGTAAACTCTGAAAGCGATGATTCGAGATGCCGGGCCGAGTAAGCATCCGCTGCAGGCCCCTCCGCTGCACCGAATCTGGGGAATTAGAGAGCTGGTATGAAAAAGCGCCCCATGAACAGGAAGTGAATTTCTCCAGGGACTAGAGGCTTGAAAGAAATCCCGGGAGACTGAAAGGTGGGCTGAGACGGGCAAGAGAACAGGACAGACCAGGACCCGGAGGCAGCGCCGCGAAGTCTCCCGTCTGGAAGAGGTGGCCACTGGGGCAGCAGAAGGCAGGGGGACCCCAGCTGCACTCCTTCCTTCTCCACCCAGCAGCGTTCAGGTCCTTGTCTAGGTTGGAGAAAAAGGAAAGGGCCTCGGGCAGCTGGTGCGGCCAGGACAAAGGGAGGCCGGGGCAGATCTGAACCCCGGCTGCTGTCCTCAGCTCTGCCGGTCCCCTGTGCTCAGTGAGAAAGGCCCTCACCCACGGCCAGCCGTCCAGGCGGAGAGAGCTGAGCGTCTAGAGAAGGTGAGCCCCCGGCCGGGACCCACTGGCACATGGGGACTGCCTGGGACCTGGGACAGCCCCCAGCGAGAAGACAGGGCAGGAAGCACTGCACCTGGGGGGCTTCAGAGCTCAACCTCACAGGCACGACTAGTATCTTTAGAGATAGAAACGATACGACATCCATGAAACAACAGGATCTTGACTTTTATAAAAAAGGGCCAAGAAGAGATCTTGAATATAAAAACGTGTAATCATTACCATTAAGAACTTAATAGGTGGCTCTATAGCAGAATGAAAAACTGGAGGGCTAATTAGCGAGCCAGGAAGATGGGGCCATGGAACTCTCCCAGAATATAAGATAAAAGCATAAAGAGAAAGTTTAAAAGAAAAGAATCGCCGAGAGTAGCTCTAGATTTACCAAAATCTAGCAAATAGGAGTCTGTGGAGGAGAAACAGAGACGATGCCGGGGAGCCGAGAGTTAAAGAGTTGATGTCTAAGAATTTCTTAGAACTAAGAATGAACAGGACGCCAGGCTTCAGAGTGAAAGAGTTAGCATGCGCTAAGCAATGTAATGTTATAGAAAAATTTAGAGCCTTAAAATACAGAAAGGAATCCCAAAAGTTATCAGAGAAGAAAAATGTTATTAATAATAAACAATCCAACTGACAGCAGGCTTCTTGGCAACAACTAGGGAAACAAGAACTTCTAGTGCTGAAAAACAAAGCAGGGCCTTGATGGAGATTTTTGTGTCTGGCCAAATTAGTATTCGGGCATGGAGGTGAAATGAAGGCATCTTCCAGGCACAGACCTTCAGACAGAAAGATCCCCACCCCAGATCCTCTCTCAGAGGCAGCCCCCGCAGGCTCCCCTTTCCCACACCCAGAACACTGTGCAGAGTGTAAGCACCGAGAACGAGCCAGTTGTGTCACATCTTCTTGAGGACACTTAGTACTGTGTGAGGTGTACATTATATCTTTTGCTAACCTGCCATTTGTTTCATAAAGAGATGTTTCCATTTAAGAGTTATCGACAACAATCAAATGCCATTCATGGGAGTTTGGGGGATAGAAAGCAGAGAAATAAAGTGACGACAGGTGTAGAATACTGACAGACTCTGAGATTAGGGGCTGCTTTCCTTTGACCCACAGGTAACCGATATACGAATGTCAATTAGAACGGATTCCACATAGAATCCGTAGGGCTGCCACTCACTCATTCATTCACTCACTCACTCATTCATTCAACACCTGTTGTTGATGTAGTGTTCACAGAAATCTTCCCTAGGCCCTGCGAGAAACACGAAGGTGAGCCCGGCCCCAGCTCTCAAGGGTTCGCAGTTTGACGACTGTGACAGACACGAGCACAAGGGATTATATCTCAATGTATATATTTTGAAAGATATAAAAAAACATGACATCACAGAGATAGTGATGATTTATTTTGAGCTCAGAAACCATGTAAAATTAGTTTGTGTGCTAGCTAAGTAAGTGCCAGCAATTCCCAATGAGATGACTTTCCTGCTGTCAAGATAACTACATAGCGTTACACTTAATAATGACCTCTGGCCAGCAGTTAGGGAAATGCAGCAAACTACACCCCCACACAGCAGAGCACAGGGGTCCTTACAACAGTCCAGTAACTTCTGTGCTCCTTCAAACTGACGGTGAGGAGTCGGGTCATGTGTTTATTGTTGTTGTTTTTGTTATGTTGTTGCAGTTATGTTTTGCCGTAATTACCTAGATTGAATGTTGGTGCAACTTAAAATTCAGCAGATTTATGAGTCCTTTACCGTCTAGAAGTAAAAGAGAGAAATGGAAATCTGCCCCTAACGTGGCCGTGTGATTCCACATCAGGAGACGTGCTTCTCTGTCTTCCAGGGCCCAGCGCGTGCTCTCGGGAATGTGAATCAGCTTGAGTCCCTCGCTGCGCCCAGACCCCCAGGGCAAGGGGGAGGGGGTTGGCGGTGCTGGAGGGAGGAAGGGTCCCAGGGCACGGCAGGACCCAGGGCTGCTTCTCTGTCCTGCGGCCTCCTGGGCTGATGCCGAGTGGCCTGGCACAGGGACATCCTGTCGGGCTCTGCGAAGGGTGTCAGAGAGCAGGCATTTCATGGGTAATGTATTATATGCCATATGCACTGGACAGTTTGGAGACGTCGGTTAATATCTAGCTCTATCACATTTTTGAACTATTTCCCAACATTTCAGTTCTTAATGTAAATATTTGTTGCATTGACTCAGATGCTTTATTTGAGGAAGATTTCAGATGTCAGCCTCCAGTTATTGTGATAGTTTTAGTTTACATCTCTCTCTTTTTTTTTTTTGGCCTGTGTAAATTTGAAAAGAGACAGCTGGATGGAGGCTGGATAGCCAAGTTAGTGTTTATATATAGAATTTCTTGGGTGAAGATGTGATTCCGATTGATTCTCTAAACACATATCCCTTGCTTCCTCTGGTTAAAAAATATCCTTTAGGTGTCTGGCTAGGACGGAAACATTCTATCCTGGCCCGAGTCTACATGAATCCAATATTTGCAGCATAGCAACAGTTTACTTCTGAGATGAATTGAATTGGATTTCATGGGCTCAAGTTCGCCCAAAGTGAACTTGTAAACCTCTGGGTCCTTTCCCTCCCCTCCCCCCGCCGCCAGCTTTATTGAGATATGGCTGACATATAACATAGTGTTAACTTTAAAGTATACAATGTGATGATTTAAAAATATATATTTATATTGTGAAATGATTACCACAATAAGCTTAGTTAACACATCTATCACCTCACATAGTTACCTATGTGTGTGTGTCTGTGTGTGTGTTGAGAACATTTAAGATCAACTCTCCTTGCAACTGCAAGTGTACAATACAGTATTATTAACTATGGACACCGTGCTATACATTAGATCCTCAGAAAGTATTCATCTTATAACTGGGAGTTTGTTCCCTTTGACTTACATCTTCCCATTTTCCTCACCCCCTAGCATCTGGCAACCACCAATCTAATCTTTGTTTCTCTGAGTTCAACTGTGTTAGCCTCTGGCAACCACCAATCTAATCTCTGTTTCTCTGAGTTCAACTGTTTTGTTTTACACATATTGAGTTCATACGGTATTTGTCTTTCTCTGCCTTATTTCTCTTAGTTAAAATTTGCAAACCAATTAATCCTTCAACCTCAATTTTTTGAGCACCTACTAGATGCTAATCATTATAATAGGTGCTTTCGGGGACCCTGGAATGTAGGATACAGAAACTAATTCCAAGAAGTTACAGTTTTACTGGGGAAGTGATGCATATACCCAATACACACATTTACGTCCACATATACATGTAAATATAAAACAGAGACTAAGAGAGTATATTAGTGAAAAGAATAAATGGACATTGAGAACTGCAAGACAGCACTTACAGTTCTAATTCTACTCATATTAGATTTTAATTGCTTTCTAGACTTGTTTCCTTAGGTGTAAAGTGAGAGAATTGGACTAAAGCTATCCATGCACTCTGTCAGCTCCGTGTTTTTAAATCTAATATCAGTATGTTGCACATGGTTTAATTCCTTATTTACTCATTTCAATATCTATGATACTGGAAATCTAAATCATTAGGTAGGAACTCAGATGGGGAAGTATGACAGATACCACCCACTGAGCAGGCGAAATAAGCCCTAAAGGTTGTCGAGGAGAAGGTACCATTCTGAGGTGCAGGGACCATGTAAACAATGGTGCCGAGAGCGAGTGAGCCAGTGCGAGGAGGAGGGGGGATAGCAAGAGACCAGCATGGGGCTTGCACTCGAGAGGCACCAACTAGCACGGATCTGGATTGAAATTGCCTGGCAGGAGCCTAGGGTTCTTCTGCAAGGACTGAAAAACAGGATTAGACAGATGAGTGGTGACTTCACGATGGGCTATATAAATGCCACATGTAGAGGAGCTACTACTTTCTTTCAGGGTGACTAGGAAGCATTGTGACGGAAGAACATTGCAATCCATTCATCCGTTCACTAATGTTTACTGTGCTCTTTCTTTACGCTCAGAACTCTTCTGGGCGCTAGAACACAGGAATGAGCAAAACAAAGCCCTTGCCCTCGTGGAGCTGTATTCTGATGGGGAGAGAGGTGATACACAAGATCAATAACTAAAATACAGAGCGTTTCAGAGAGCAGGAAGTACAAAGAGAAAAATAAAACAGGAGGTGCAGTCTTAGGGTGATGAAAGAATTTACACAATGAAGATTTTTATGGCTGCACAATCAACAGAATCAGCAGCAGTGGGAAATCAGGAATGAATCACAGTCTAGTTTGGAGTGGTGATGAGGGAGAAGATTCAGTAACAACAATGAGAGGAAAAAATCTACAGTGATGGCTACAAAAAAAGAGATAAAGACAGGAGGACAGTAAAAGTTCAAGACTTAAAACAGGTTTTCAGGGATCGAGATAAATGAGAAAAGAAGTTCCCAGATCATTTTACAAAGCCAGTGTTGTCCTAATATCAAAAGCAGACAAATATAAGAAAACTATATAAATAAAAATATTCAATAAAGGATTTGCAAATCAAGTCCAAAAATATAAAGAAGAAAAAAATCATGGGAATTATCCCAGGAGAGGTCGCTGGTTTAATTTCCAGTCAGGGCATATGCCTGGGTTTCAGCCTCGATCCCAGGTAGGGGGCATGCAAGAGGCAGCTGATCGATGTTTCTCTTTCTCATCGATGTTTCTCTCTCTCTCCCTCTCCCTTCCTCTCTCTCTAAAATCAATAAAAACATATTTTTTAAATTAAATCAATATAATTCACCATGACAACAAACTAAACAACAACAACAAAAACGCATTTTATCATCTCAGTAGATTCAGACAAAGCATTTAACAAAATTCAACTTATCCTCATGATCAGAACTCTCAATAAAGTAATAGAAGGGAACTTTCGCAATCTAATATCTTTCTCCCCTAAAATTGGAAGCAAGGCGAGGATGTCCTTTTTTGCCACTTTATTATCATACTAAGGGACCTAGTCAATGCAATAAGACAAGAAAAATAAATAAATATTATATAAAGAATCAGAAAGCAAACAATAAAATTGTCTTTATCCACAGACAACGTGATTGTCTATGTAGAGAACCCTGAAGAATCTACAAAAAAGGGGGCTATTAGAACTAATAAAAGAGTTTAACATAGTTGTAGGATACAAGGTCAATATGTAAACTCAATTGTACTTCTATATACTAACAATGAGCCGTTAGAAATTGAAATAAAAAGCCAGAAGCATTTACAACAGCATAAAAAACAAACAAAACCAAAAAAAACATAAAACACTTGGAAATAACTCTAAAAAAATTTGTGCAAGATTTGTATGCTGAAAACTATGAAACACTGATGAAAAAGTCAAAGGACACGTAAATAAATACAGATATACCATATTCATGGATTGGGCTGTTCTGCACTAAGATTTACGTTTTCCCAAGATTGAGCTATAGATTTAATGTAATCCTAACCAAAATTCTAGCAGGCGTGTGTGTGTGTGTGTGCGCGCGCGCATGTGGGGAAAATTGACAACTTGCTTCTGAAATTCACAGAAATGCAAAGGTCCTAGAATAGATAAAACAACTTTGTACAAGAATAACAATCTATACTGTACACCATAGACAAACATTTATTATTTATTTATTTATTTATTTATTTATTTATTTATTTATACTCCTGATCCAAGGATATTTTTTCCATTACTTTTCAGAGAGAGTGGAAAGGAGACATTGAAACATCGATGTGGGAGAGACACATTGATCAGTTGCTTCCCACACAATCCCCAACCAGGGTTGATGATCAAGCCTGCAACTGAGGTGCATACCCTTGGTCAGAATCGAACCTGGGACCCTTCAGTCCGCTGATCCAAACCAATGAGGGTGACAAACATTTATTTAAAATAAACCTTAGACCTAAATGTAAAACCTGAAGTATAAAACTTCAAAACAAAAGAGAAAACCTTTGTGATTTTGAGTTAGGTAAAAGTTTTTTGGACATAAAAAGCACAAACCATAAAAGGAAAAAATGATAAACTAGACTTCAGTTAAAGCATCTGCTCTCTGAAAGATACCGTTGAGAATATATAAAAATGCAGACTGGGAGAAAACACATCTCTAACAAAGACCTATATCCAGAATATTAAAAAAATTATTACAATATAATAAGAAAACAAACAAAAATATGGACAAAATATTAGGACCGATATTATATCAGAATATAAACAGAGGGCAACTGAGGACCTGAAAGCTCAACATCGTTAGTCATTAGAGAAGTCACGTTACAACCTTAACAGGATAATACTATATGATTATTAGAACAGTTTTCTAAAACTAAGAATAACAAGTGCTGGTGAGGTTGAGAAACTGAAACTCTCCTGCATTGCTGGTGGGGATGTAACATGGTACATCCCTTTGGAATCACTATTTCACAATTTCTGATAACATTAAACATAACACTCACCATAAACCCAGTGATCCCATTAGGAGGTACCCGCTATGAGACATGAAAACATGCCCACAGGAGGACTTCTACATGAATATTTACAGCAGCTTTACTTGTCATCTCCCAGAGCTGGAAACAGCCTAGACCAGTGAGTGGCTAAGCAAACTGTGGTTTAGCTCAACAATTGAATCTTACTTAGCAATAAAAATGGAATGAACTATTGATACATTCAACCGCTTTGGATGAATCTCAAAAGCATTATAAGTAACGGAAGCCAGACACAGAAGGCTACATAGTCTACGATTCCATTTATGTGATATTCTGTAAAAGGCAAAAGCATGGGACTAGAAGTCAGATTAGTGGTTGCTGAGGTTGCTGGTGGGGGAGGGAACTGATTATAATGGAGCAAGAGGGACTTGTTTAGGGCGATTGAAATATTCTGCATCTTTCTTTTAGTAATGGTTATAAAACTGTACGCGTTCGTCGAGACCCATAGTAACTCACATCTAGAAAGGGGGCGTTGAAAATTTTACAATCTGTACATTTAACCTCGACTAATCTGGCTTTTAAAACATTAGAAAAATCCGTATGATAAAAGATAACATAAAATTAAAAGACCAGTAATTATACAAACCGAAGCCAAATAAAATAGAGCCGTACAGTGAGGAACTTTTATTTCGCTGTAGTTGGTTTAATAGCAAGTTATCTTGGACTACAAGCCCCTCGGTGCGCACAAACATACCTTTTCACGGCGCGCGGGCCGAGAGCGGCCTGTGTCCTGCTCCGCCACCGGCCCTGCCACCGGCTCGCACCTGCGCCCACCCCTCCTCCTTCCCTCTCAGTGGCCAGTGTGCCCGCCTCCTGTCTAGCGCTGACCTCGCCAAGTGCACTCTCAGCCCCAGTCCCTTCTGCCATCTCAGGGCCCGTAACTATCCTATTTTTTTTCCTTTATATTCAACTTCTCCCTCCTTACTGGACTCTTCTTATTAGTATTCGAATGGTCTCAAGCTTTCCCCATATTTAAAACCATAATACTCCCCGTGACCCAGCCTCGCCCTCTGCCTGCTGCTCACTTTCTCTCTTAAGCTGAACCACTCCGAGGAGTTGCTTTCACCCGCCGCCTGCGTCCCCGGGCCCCGCTCCCCCAACCTGGCTTCGGCCCCCTCGCACTGAAGTGGGTAGTTACCCGGGACCTCGGTGTCCACACTGATGGGCCCACTTCAGTCGGCATCTTCCCCAACCTTTCAGCAGCATTCGGCGTTTTTAACCGCCCTGCTCGCTGAAACTGTCTCCCCCCTCGGTTCCTCTCCCCCTCCCGCTGTCCCTGGCTCCGGGGCCAGACCCCCTCCTCTGTTGGCCTCGCTCAGGGCACTGTCCTAGGGCCGCCTCCCCTTCACTTCGTGCTTTTTCCTAGAGGATCTCAACACCCTCCTTGCAGGGGCCGTCCAGCGGCGACACACACTCATTTCCTCGCCGCGTTTGTTCTCTGGCCGCCACCCTCGTCGAAAGCATCGCCTCCCTCACAGCTGGCCCTCGACTCAACCTGCCCCGAACTACAGCCGTCTGCACCTTCCTGCAGACCTGGTCTCTGCCAGCGGGTGCCCGTCGGTCAGTGTCCCTGCAAGCCCGGCAGCTGCCCGGCCTTGAAACTTTGACGTTACCTCGGTTTGTGTCCCTTTTCCAGTCCCCTTGGCAGCTCCGTCGCCTCTGCCTTCAAAGCAGGTCCCGGATGGGACACCTGACCACCGCTCCGCTGCTGCGACCCTGGCCCAGGCCGCAGCCGTCTTTCCCCCGCCCCTGAAGCGGGGTCATAACAGGCCTCCCTGGGCCCCGGGGCCCCTCTCAGTCATTCCTGGGCAGGCAGGGTGTTCCTTTTTAAAAGTCTAATTCTTATTTCATTCTTCTTAAAGCTCTTCAGTGGCTTCTGCCTTCCCATTGTCCTGGGGGAGACGGCGGCCCCTCAGGTGGCCTGTCCGTGTCTGCGGACCGGTCCTTTCCTGTGTTTTGAGCCGCATTTCAGGTTTCTCTCCCCTCCTCCCTGTCACTCAGCAAGCCGCCGGCCAGTTCCTTAAACGCCCCGCATGCAGTCGCTTCTGACTGCTGAGCGGGACGACTCGTGTGTGCATGGACACGCTTGCACACACACGCACACGCGTGCACACACACGCACGCACGCACACACCTCGTTTTGCCTGTTCACTCATCCTCGAGGCCTCAGTTTAAATTGTTCTTCCTCGAAGACGTCTTCTCTGACCCGCAACCTTAACTGAATCGTGGCTGCTGCACACTTTTACCTCTCCCTCCGTTGTCCTCCGAGCACTGTCTCCTCGTGGTCACGTACCGGGGGCATCGTTCGCCTGTTACCTGTGTCCCAGGCCTGCGAGGGCAGGAGCCGTGTCTGCTTTAGGTGACTGTGCGCAGCACCTTTATTTGTGTCACTGAGTGGCACATAATCAAAGACTAGCGGTGAATATTAATACAGCAAAGGTTGTGCGTGTTACACTAAAACCACAGAGGGAACGGCCTGCGAGGCATTTGGCCGTGAGCATGTGATCACACAATTGAAGACTCTAGGCTATTGCAGTGCACCCAAGCAGGCAGGCGTCGCCTTACGCAAATGATGCCCTAGTTGGGGGTCCATTTTACTAGGTGGGACATGGCTCCTGCAGCCACCTGGGGCACCGGCCGAGGCAGCCCCTACTCGGCTCTTTAGGGTCCTCAGGCCCCTGCTGTTCTGCCCACTGCTCCTCCTGGGAACAGCTCCGTCCTTCCAGGGGAAACAGATGGGAAAGCAGGGCCCGGGCCGGACCCGACCCTCGGGCCCTTACAACTTTTGCAAAACGCAGGCTAGGCCTTCGCTTTCCATCCTCTGGGCTTTGCTCTATATTTGGATTTGTTTGGATGTTGTTATCTGATGGGATTTCTTTTTTATTCTTTATAAAATGAAATAATTTAAGAATACATGTAGTTTCAATATAAAACCAAACACTGTGTTTTCAAACTCACAAACACAGAATTTGTTTCAAAAGGATGTATATATATCTATACTAATAAAAGTTTAATTGGGTTCAGTTTCTCAGTACGTTTGAACTGGATTAGACATGAAACAAATTTCAACTACAGGCACAGTGGCTCTCTTGAACCTAAAATTTGATAACATCTTCCCAAAAGGATGAGACAGAATCATTAAAATCAAGACCATCCCATGTAATTTGAGGTAGACAATCGCTATAATTATAAGTCTTGAAATGTGACCCTCAGACTATTTTAGAAATGAAATGAAGCCAACAAACAGATAAACACCCTAGAGTATTTGAGTGAATATTGCCAAGTGAGAGTTAGACACCAAACTGCTCTCTTAGGGAGAGTTTCTTGTTAGTCCTTAATTTTGGATCAATAATGCTTCATTCTTTTAAAACTCGGTTTATTCTCACTGGCCTCCAAAGTGGTTTTCTGTGTCAAACCACTATTTTAAAAAGCTTCACAATGCTGACTTACGCTGTAAAGGTTCTGTGGTGATGAGCTCTCCTGACAGCTCTCAGGCGGCGTCTCCCTCTGTGGAGGCAGGGGGGTGCCTTTCAGGAGACCAGGATGAGAGATGGGGGTGGAGAGGGGGGCAGAGGGGGGCAGGGTGTAGACCAAGAACAGAGAGAGGGGTTTGGATGGGGGAGAGAGAGAGAGAAGAGAGGTGCCCAGGCAGGAGTCGGAACAAGCTCTTGAAAAGTGAAATGTGAGTGAACTCTGTCCTACGCCAGATTGCTCGTTAGAAAATGATAAATCTCAAGAACGTTGGGCCTAATTTGTCATTGTGGATGAAGTTGTCCCAGAGACAATGGTATTGACTATCCCCTCACTATCGAGAGCCTCTTCTCGTGACCCGCAAAGGCCGGCGGGGCCTGGCCCCCGGCAGCCTCTGGGGCCTCAGTCCCTCCCCGCCCCCCTCCGTCACCCTGGTCTCCTCACCCCCCCCAACATTCTCCATTACCCAAATGTCGCATCATCAGCAAGGCCTTCCCTGGCCGCCTTATCTAACACACACCTCCCACCTCACTCTTTATGCCCTTTGCGCTGAGTTAATAGCAGCAACATCGCATTTAATGTTAATTCTATTGTCCATCGCTCTCTGCTTCACGAGGCAGCTTCCTAAGGACTGGGACTCGATCTGTGTCGTTTTCCATTCTGCCCCTGTCACTAGAAAAGTGCCCGGCTCGTGGTAGACCCTGGTTGAATGAGTCGTGAACCCTCTGCCAGGCCTCAGTTTCCTCTCTGGCTCCTTTCATGGGCCACTCACTTTTCATCTCTGGCACCTCGCCTCGGATCTGCCCAGGGTGTTTGGTATCAACAAGCGCCCTCAGGGCCAGTCTCTGCTGGTAGAAGGCCCTTCTGACTGTTAGAATCACTGCACTGCTCTGCTACCCACCACGCGCTGGGCCTGACGGACCTCGGTTTAAGAGGGAGATTAACTGAGGAATTACCTGAAATAGTCCGAATTGTGCCCACAACTGCTTTCTGAACTATACTCAGAGTCACTGAGATCAGTCAGAGAAAATTTGAATGGACTGAGAGTCAAGAGACCTGAATTCTAGTCTTGACTCCCCTGGTCTAAGGAGATGCAATATCTTAAAATAATCACTCCACCTCCACCACCTAATCTTAGCTGTGTGACCGTGGGCAAATTATGCCGTCTCTGGGTCTCAGCTACTCATCTGGGTGTGAGAACAACGATCGTACCCACTGACAGTGCTGTTGTGAGAACTGATGAAGGAATTCATGCGATGCACCAAACACAGTTATTATTATTTCCCTATTGCTGCTGAGGAATCTACTCACTTACATGGATATTGATATTTTGTCAGGCTTCTCTGCTAGAACTAAGGAGTAAACCAAATTTTAATGCCCCTTTTTAGAACATACACAGTAACACACCCATGCCCTAAGAAGGGTATTGAAAGGAAAACCCCTGGAAATATTATCAGAATGACAAGGGGGTTTTCTTGTTTTTTTTTTTTTTTAATTTTGTTTGTTTGTTTTGTGGGGATTTTTTTGACCTAGCTGTATTTTCTAAAATTTCTACAGAAAATTAAAGGTTATTTCTAAATGAAAGATAACCCACTGAATGGGAGAACATATTCACCAAAGATACACCTGTTAAGGGGTAATATACAAAATTATAAAGAGCTCATACTGCTCAGCAAGAGGAAGACAAACAATCCAATTAAAAAATGGGCAAAGGACCTAAACAGACACTTCTCGAAAGAGGACATACAGATGGTCAAGAGACACATGAGAAAATGCTCAACATCGCTAATCATCAGAGAGATGCAAATTAAAACCACAACGAGGTATCACTTCACACCTGTCAGAATGGCTCCATCAACAAATCAACAAATGACACATGCTGGCGAGGGTGTGGAGAAAGGGGAACCCTGGTGCACTGCTGGTGGGAATGCAGACTGGGGCAGCCACTATGGAAAACAGTATGGAGGTTCCTAAAAAGATTAAAAATGGAGCTGCCACTTGACCCAGTGATCCCACTTCTAGGAATGTACCCTAAGAATCCTGAAACACTAATCAGAAAGAATATGTGCACCCCTGTGTTCATAGCAGCACAGTTTACAATAGCTAAGATCTGGAAACAGCCCAAGTGCCCATCAGGAGATGAGTGGATAAAAGAGCTGTGGGACATTCACACCATGGAATATTACTCAGCCGTAAAAAAGAAGGAACGCTTACCTTTTGCAACAGCATGGATGGACCTGGAGGGTATTATGCTAAGTGAAATAAGCCAGGCAGAGAAAGACAAATATCATATGATTTCACTTATATGTGGGATCTAATGAACAAATTAAACAAAATAGAAATATACTCATAGGTAAAGAGAATACAGGAGAGGGGTGTTGGGGGGCTGGATGAAAAAGGTGGAGGGAGTAAGCAAAGAAAACAACCTCATAGACACAGACAAGAATATGGTGATTCTGAGAGGGAAATGGGGTGGGGAAATTGAAGAGGGTAAAGGGGGGATAAATGGTGAAAGAAGGAGACTTGACTTAGGGTGGTGAACACTTGATACAATATACAAATGATGTATTATAGAATTGTACACCTGAAACCTATATAATTTTATTAACCAGTGTCGCCCCAATAAATTCAATAAAATTTTTAAATGTTTATTTCTAAATGAATTAATGTCACTTGCCAATTTTACACCTCCAAGTGGCAGACTGAAATTGTTTCACTTAATTAAGAACAGCAGAAAAAAATACCCTTCTTTGTTAACTCTACTTTTACACTAAATCTCATAGCTGAATTAAAAACAAATGCTCTCTCGGCATATAGCAAATGACTGCAACACACATAGTTGGTCCTGAGATCTAAATGGTCTGCCTCTGGACTTTTAACTTTCAAGTATGGTTATAGTTAATAGTTGTATTATTTTTTGTATATTCAAGCTATAATATCGCGTACTATTAAACATTCACTTCGGAGTGGTGTTTTTCTTATACAGTTGATATAAGACTGTATATCTAAATGGATAAATAAAAGAAATTTCCAGAATGGAATGTTCATAAAGTGCTTCCAAATTGGAGTTGTTTGCTATCATCTTACCATCCAGTTCCTTAACCATAACAGAGCTCCACATACTCCCCGCGTGAGAAGACTTTGCTGAAACCTCCAAGATGTTTGGAAATTTAAAGAGAAAGTAGCAGCCTCCATCATAAAGAGAAATGATGCGTAAAGCCTATATTTTTATTTAAAATGCAATTATAAATTTAAACATAATCTTTGTAAATCTGTGTATGTTTGTTTACCTAATTATATAAGCATACGTGCTCGCTCTAAAAACTCTAGAAAGTGGACATGAGGAAGAACCCATGTATATGCACATGCCCGCGTCTGAGCCGTGAGAAACAGCCAGAGGTAACAGGCAAACGCTTGTCGCCCGGGTGGCGACGGGAGGGCCCTCTCTCCTCCTCGACTCCTCAGGGGCCGCATAAATGGGGCATCCAGCGTGAAGCTCCTGTTCTCTCCCATCCTGTCCTCCCGGACTCCTGCCAGTTGGAATTCTTGGCATTTCCCTGTGGAATTTTGACGTGAACATGCTATTTTAATACCTTAATACTTCTTTCAGGTGCTTTCCAGTTGTTTTTATTCTAAACTCTCCCTTTTTTTTTTTTTTTTTTCAAATGCTGGACATGTCAGCAAAGCCTTCTGTTTCCCATTTGCTGAATTTAGCATTTCAACATCTGTAAACAGTGTACTAAAAATACACAAACATGAAATTGTTAGTGAACATCCTGAAGTCTTATAAATGGGCAAGATGAATTGAGTTGAAAATTTTTTTGTTATTACTGAGAAGGATTTTGTTTGATTACTTGGGAGTTTTTTTGGCGGGGGGTAACTTTTTGAATGACCTTAGAACCTAGCCTTTGGGTATATCTTCTGACTTATCTCATTTGCTTACAAATCTGCGGGCTAAAGAGAGTTCAGAGAGAACAGTTTGTTTTAGCTGCCTCCCCGGGGCTTGGGAGAAGAGGTGTTGGGATTTCTCCCCCTCTGCACCCCTTGGCCTTGCTGCTGCTGGACACGGGCGTTCCCTGAGTGTCACCGAGCACCTCTCAGCACTGTGAGACAGGCATGGCGCCTGCTCAGAAGGGCTGTGTGAGGACAAGTGACATCTGCTTTAGAAAAGAAAATTAAAGCTTAAGACAAAATGCGCAATAGAAACCAGGAGAGCAAGGGGCTTAATGAAAGAAAGCTTAGCTAGTTAGCCAAATAACTGTCTGCATAGATCAAGCTTTTTAAATAAAATGCAGAAGAATGACCTGCTCCAAGAATCATCCATACACAATATCAAAGCAAACTTAAGGACACTCAGAAATGTTACCAAGTGACATGGACACCCACCCCTGACATTTAGGCAAAGATCTGAGAGCCTGGGAGAAAATTCAAAGCTCTTTTTATATTAAGGAACCCCAGTGCCGGACATCCTAGTGTTGATAAAGTTCATGCCCCCAAGTGGAACTGGGACAGTTTGCGTCCTGCATTGGACTATGAGATGGTGATTATCTTTGCATTCAGCTAAACATTGGGGAAAATTCTACTTTTTAATTTTATACCTGCCAAAAAAATAGTAGTTTGACAAACCCTTCCTTTTGGCAAAACATAATGGAGAATTATCCCCAAATAATATGTGAATCTGAGTTCATAGTGTATGTTCAACTCCCGGCAAAACCCAAACCAGAGTAGCATGTAAGATGCCTCCTGCAGGCAGCCCGCTCCTCAAGCTGGCCCTGGCCTCGCACCCAGGGCCCTCTCCCCGGCGCTCGGGGGCTCTCCAGGGAAGCTCTGCTCACCCGCCGCCTTGGCACCCGGACAGGCGAAGGTGCCCAGGGGCAGCCTGTCCTAGGGGAGCCCCTGTCCCTGAGGAGCTGAGCCATGACTCAGGCCGGGTGCCCTGTACGGTCTCAGACTCCTCCGTTCTCACCCCGCCCTCCGGCCCAGGTCCCCCAGCGGCTTGCTCTGTGGTTATTAGTAACTGGGCACACCCGTGATGACTTTTGCCACAGCCTCAAAAGCGTGAAGGCAGCTACTGCCTGGCATTTAATACCTTCAGTTTACTGGGGAATCAGAGCTCTCCTTGTTCTCAAGCCCACCTCCTACCATTCCTGCTTCTTTTTAAATATATCTTTATTGACTTCGGAGAGGGGAGGGGAGAGGGAGAGAGAGAGAGAAACACCAATGGTGAGAGAGTCACTGATCGGCTGCCTCCTGCGCGCCCCCAGCCGGGGACCAGGCCCACAACCCGGGCATGTGCCTGACCGGGACCTGACCCGCGGTCTCCCGGATCCCAGGTGGCCGCTCAGCCACCAAGGCGCCCCGGCCCGCTCCCCTCCTCGGCCGGCGGGCAGGTGCTGGCGGGCGGTGCTGAGCCCACCCGCAACCCCTCACTGAAACGCGCCCTCACGAGTGTCCTCTCCTTTCTGCCCCCCCCCCCATCTCCCTCTATCTCACAGCCATAACTTTTCCGGTCAGTTAGGAGGAAGAAAGCTAAGCAAAGGTCAAAGACAAAAGTTGCTAATTATCAAAGAAATGCAAATTAGCATGAGATGCAAGGCTTCGCCAGTCCTACTAGTAAGAATGGGAAGGGCGAGGACCCTCTAGGTGGATGAGCTCCTACTCTGCAGGCAGAGGGGACAGGCCAGGGAGGGAGGAGGGGGCAGGGAAGCGTGGCCCTGAGGCCTGAGCAAGCCCCGCGTGTCATTTTTAGCGTGTTCCCCTTGCTGGACAGCTTTGAAAAGCATTTCTACAAACTTCTTAAATGGCTATGCTTTTTGACTCAGGAATTTAACTTCCCCAAGTTTGTCCTTAAGGACAGAAAGATACATGTTTGAAGATTGTATTTATCATACCATTTATAACAAAGAATTGGTTGTGATATATTCATTCAGTGAAATATAATGCAGCAAGTGTCAATGTTAATGAAAACCTATATAGAGAGATACTGACCTGAGAACACTTCCAAACTATATATTTTGTTACTTTTATAACAGAAGTGCATTTGTATGTATGCACATATATGTATATATGCTTACAAACAAGTCCGGAAGGGTAAACACTAAAATTTCACAGTAATGGGGTTCCAGAATTGGAGTACGTTCTTTTTCTGTATTTTATTCATGCTTAATGCAAAAAATTTATGATTGGACCAAGTATAGATGTTTAAAAATTATGTTAAAGATACAATATGTTAAGTCATCACATTTTCCATAAGTAATAATCACATCACTCAGCAAACATGCAGTAACAATTACGATAAAAATAAATACCATTTATTGAGCATTTGCCAGTAGGCATTGCGTTGTATTTTTTATGTACATAGTCTAATAAAAATTCTGCAATAACTTCATGAGGCAAATAACATTCAGCTAGCAAGAGGAGATGCAGAGGCAGAATTTGGGTTCTGTTTTGTCTGTCTCCAGACCCACTCATTTCTGGCCCTTGAGCCACAAAGATGTGATGACTTAAGCCTGAATCCTGCTTCTCAGGAGTCTGCAGGGCAAAGTGGAAGCAGTGTTCTAGATTAGCTTGAGTTTTCTGTCACGTTCATGACCAGACAGTAAGGTCTCTCTGGAATTCCGGATGTTCTTCACGTTGTTCCTGCACTCTGAGGATGCCATATAGAGGTGGTCTTTGGAATGTCCGATAAGAGGCCGAGAAAGGACTTGTGGGGAAACGTGTCCCCCTTTCCACCCCAGGGGATTGGCTTCTGAGTAAGACAGAGAACAGAACCGTAAAGTGAGCATCTACCCACTGCCGTTGGCTTGTTTTCTGTGTGTTCGAAGTACATTAACCAGGGCTTGTTTTCATATGAGACGGTTTATGTAGAAGTAGCCACAGCTGATAAAACTCAAGAGTTCATGCCAATAATGAAATTCCTCGCAGTTCAAGTAATCGCAGGGCCACTAACCTATGAGGTGGTTACCAAGAAACACAGGGACAGATCCTAATTATTCTTATTAGCTGCCATTTGGGTCAAATAGCTAACTTTTCCAAAGTTCATGTCTCCATTCTTCATTGTTATCAGCCAAAGAGCAAGAGCGGAAATGTATGGGATGTTTTGCTTGTTTCAGTCAGTATCGCTGATTTCACAGAAACACGTGCTCACGTGGCCTCCGTTGAGTATTCTCACAACTGGAAGGGCAGACGGCTGGGATCACTCTTCGGGGACCCTCAGGTGACCCTGTGCTGCCCAGGGCTTCCCCAGGCACCTGTCCAGGTGCCGAGCAGAGCCTTCCTCCTTGGCTGAGCTGGGTCCTGAACCTGCTGGGCACGTGTTTCCTCGCTGAGCTAGGGAGGCAAAGACCGCACAGCGTGTGTTCCTAAAAGGCTGGGGTTTGCTGAGGATGCTCCAGCATTCTCGGTGGTCTTTCCTGAGAAAACATTTTATGGCTTTAACTGACTTCCGTACATATTCCTTGCAAATAATATAAAGGTCTGTAATAACTTCCCGTGTAGGCCTAGGCTTAGCCGTGATCCTCCCCGGGATTTCTTCTGAGTCTGGCTCAAGTACTCTTTCTTTCCTGGTTCTGGTTCTGCCTGTCTCCTGGTCCATTCAAGTGAGCTGCCCCTCTGCACCCACACGGCCATGCTTTCTGGTTCGACTGCTGGTCCATATATTTGCTGTAAAGACAACTTATTGGCTCGGTCCATTTCAGCCTTTTAAAACGCAAAGACTTCTACAGCCGTTGCAGCCTCGAGAATGTATGCGGTAGTGTTCTCGCCGCTTTGGCTGTTTCTCTTACTGGTTGCTACCGCTCAGACCTGCTCAAAGGCAGGGCATTTTAGAGGGTCTGACTTGAATCAGAAAATACACAGGCAGTGACTTCCGCAGAATGCCCCTAAAAGGGCTGCCTTCCTCATGTCACTGACAGCTGTGTCCTGGGCCCACAGCAGGGCATTAAAATGAGGTGCGTGGTGCTGGGATGGCAACGTGGGGGGTGCAAAGGTGAATTAGTGCCATGCTGGCCTTAGCGAGCTCAGTCTCGTAAGGGAGACAAGTGCATGAGTATCTGTAACAGGAGGTGAGACGTGTACCTGGGCCAGAGAAGTGCTGGGGTAACTGGAGGGAGCAGACATTACTTTTAAGTGGGAAGATCAAGGGACGACTTTCAGCAGACCCCTGAATTAAGACCAACTGAGAAAAGCGAAGCTGCACAGGGAGAAATTTCAGATAGAGCAGGGATCAATACGACCAAAGCTGCAGTCTGCTTTCCTTATGTTACAGATTCGTAAACAGACCCAGGGAAGTGGTGTGACTTAGGAAAGGTCTCTACCAGGGTGGATTTGTTCCCAAGGCAATCAGCCTTCACCAACTCTGGCTCCCTAAGGGCTCTGGACAGTCTCGCAGCTCTCAGAAATTTTAGCTTTAAAATCAGTTGCGAGCGGAGTGTTGTATTAGTGGGGATGCTGTGGTACGTTTCTGTCCTCTGAGGAAATGACAGCAGGCCTGGGCCTCACCCCTCCCCTTGCTAGTGACTGGTCGTTAGCAGCAGCAGCTGCCAGCCCATGGCCTGGGTCCACCAGCCCAGCAGCGTGCCAGGGGCCAGCTCAGAGCCCAAAAGCCCGAGGCCTCTGCCTTTCAGCCCAGGGTGGCCAGGTTTAGCAAATAAAAATGCAGCACATGCGGTTGAGTTTGAATTTCACACGAACGACAGATAATTTAATATGTGTGTCCTACCTGATATAATATCTGTAACCCTGCTTCAGTCTTGTTTTGTATGATCAGAGCTTTTATTATTTACATAATTTCCATAAGTAATTTTGCCTTGCAAACAACTAATGGCTACTTGCGTTTATACCTTTTTTTTTTTAAGTTCCGTTGAACCACAGCTCAAAGCTGTTTAAAGACCAGGATGCAGGGGCGTTGAGGTGAATAGACTTGGGCGTGTCCTTTTCATCTTCTCGCCCCCACCCCGTGTCGGGATAGCAGTCAGTAGATGCTCTGGGAAGAGATGTGAAGTGGAGGACTTAGTCCACTCTTGATTTTTATTTCCCGTCTTCTTAGAATCTCCCTTTATGCGGTGATGAATTTAAGTCCCTCATGTAGTTCTTTTCTAAAACGTCCCAATGGGTAGAAAATTTGAGAAGCATCTTGTACCATGGTCAGTATTTACCAAACAGTTCATTCACACCCCTGAAGAGGAGAGGCCCAAGTAATCAGGCAACGTGTTTTTTTTTAAAAAAATGGACAGATTACCTGCGGGCGTTGTTCTGAATTCACATCCTTTGTGCGCAGGGCATCCCTGCCGCAGCTTCCCGCGACCGCGGCTGCAGAGCATGCCCTCAGCTGTGCGGGTTCAACGCCCCAGCGGCCGTTGACGGCTGATGCCGTCTCTCTCTTTTTATAAAAATCAGACCTCTGAAATCATTCATGAGGCGTAATTCGCTACAGATGAGGTTTCTCCGCTGCGGTACAAAGTGTTTCGGGTCCTGACACTACATTTTGAAGATATTAAAACCAAAACTAAAAGCGTGGCCCACAGCTTGCGTTGATTATCCTGGGGTGGTTTATGGGGGCATTTGAGTTCGTAAGACGTAGTTATCTTATGTGATTCAAAAGGCCCGTCCCCAGCTCGGGGCCGGCTTGTGCTTTAATGATTACTTTAATCCCCTGAAGTTTAGCTGCTTTGGGTACTCACGGGCCAGATGAATGAGTTTGGAAAGCAGATGAGGGACGAGGCCGGAATGGCCGTTCCAGGGACTGGACTGTGGGGACACGTTGGGTTCCTTGGGCCTCCACAGCACTTTCGCCGCGTGTCCAAGCACTTGGTCCTCAGTTAGGGCGCGGTTTCGTTCTTCCAGTTGGCTCTGCTTTCTCGGTGTTACTGCCTTTGCGTTTCGTTTCTGCTCTTTGGGGTTTTTTTGAGCTCCAGGGAATTATTTTAGAAGAAGGAATGTGACCCTTCCTCACAACCAGGAATATTTGTTTTCTGTCTTGCTTCCCCCGTAACCGCCTCACAGGAAAAGTGTGCATATACCTGGAGCCGGGCATTTTAAAGACTTCCTGAAATAAATGTTTGTCCTAATTGCAATTTTATGTGGTTAATGCCACGTGAAGAAACCCCGCAGTGTGAAAATGGGCACTTATGGAAATAATAAATTCCAGCCGCGCCTAGCACCTGGTCCATGGTAGCTGGTTGAGCGATGCAGCGACAGCCACCCACCACTGCAGCCGTGGCCACCGCGTGAGTAATTAGGCCATGCCAGCAAATCACGCCTGTCCGGAAGCAACAGTGACAGCTTTGCCTTTTTTCTTTAATCCTCACTTGAGGATATGTTTTTATGGATTTTTTTTTTTTTAGAGAGATGAAGGGAGAGAGAGAGAGAAAGAGAGAGAGACAGACAGACAGACATCAATTGGTTGCCTCCCCTACGTGCTCGGACTGGGTATGGAACCCGAAACTTGGGTATGCGCCCTGGCGGGGAATTGAACCTGCCACCTTTAGGCGCACAAGGTCACACTCAACTGAGCCACCCGGCCAGGGCAGCTTTGCCTTTCAACTGTGAGTTTTATTTCAAGGAGCTAATAACAAATAAGGTGTATCTCCCTCAGAGCTCTACCTTCAAGGAAAGTAACGTGAATTGTTATAAATGAAGTCTTAGAATGTTAGCCACTTTTTAAAAAATTTTGATGGGAGAGTTGTAGGGATTTTATAATTTTTTATTTTACAAACAATTCATATTCATTCTGGGAGAGTGATAGTGGATAAAATGAAAAAAAGAGAAATCACTTGCAATTCCAGCTCTCAAAGATAATTATTGTTTGGTTATAATCCTTCAGAGTTTTCCAAGAATACATATAAATATGTATTTTAATAAAAATGAACTCATACTTTACTTACTGTTTTCTAACCTGGATTTTTCATGGGGGGATTTGTGGGTCCTTCACCCCTCAAAATATATGTGAAATATTTCGGTTATGTGTGTGTGTGTATTTTTTCTGGAAAAATGCATTGGGACTTTTATCTGTTTACTTTAATTTCTATTGGTAAATTTAGGAAGACACTGCAGTCCTGCTTCTTTCCACACAGCAGCTTGGCAGTGTGCCCGTGTCCTCTTTTCTCCTGGTCTAAATTTGTGCTTTTATTTACATAGTTCCTGCATCATTGTTTTAATAATTTAATGGTCATTTTTAACAACATTTAATTCATTAAGGTTTCAGTATTTCTTACTGTAATTTTATTGCATCTTAGGGTCTCTGTCTTTACCTTGTAAACCCATCTTCAATTTAATATAGGACTTGATGATAATGTATGATTCAGTTTACATAAATTTGCTTTAGGTTTACTATTACATGAACACATTTCCAAACAGCTATATACTATTTTTCATAAGATAGAAGAAAGTAAATTATTTATTATCAAATGGGAACATACCCGCAAGGATGTGCTTTGTGTTTTTACATAACAAAATCTTTTGAAATCTGTCTTTTCAAATTTTACAAGTTTTCTGTCTAATTAAAATATATTTCCCCCCCACATTTTTTTTTATATAAACCAAGGCTGCTATTTAGAATTTTTGCTAATGGAACCAGCTGAGAAATGTTTATCTCTAAAGTTTAATGTTGCCTACAAATACTAATTTCATACAAGTCAGAATTACAGAAAAAGAGTTCAGAGAGTTGGTGCATAGGATGGATAAAGCTTTTACTGCTCCTTCAAATTAATGAAGTGTATAGCTGGGAAACTTCAGCCGTGGAGATACATAGCTATGGGAGAGCCCATTCCACTTGTAACTGGCTCTATTTTTCCAAATTTCCCAGTACATTTTTGTTCCGTAGGATGCTCTGATTTTACCCACCTATGGTCTGCCTTTCTCTCCTGGCCTCCTCCCCCCACCTCTCCCTCCTTGTCTCCATCTCTCACACACACACACACACACACACACACACACACACACACACACACACACACACACCCGCCTGCCCTGTGGCCTTCCTTCTCCCGCTCCCCCTGGCCTCCTCCCCCCACCTCTCCCTCCTTGTCTCCATCACACACACACACACACACACACACACACACACACACACACACACCCGCCTGCCCTGTGGCCTTCCTTCTCCCGCTCCCCACACTCGACCTGGTCGCTCTCCGGGTGTCCGCGTCAGGGGGGCTCCCTTGGGAGTTTCTCCACTGTCTGATGCGATGGCTCTTTCTCAGTCCCTTCCCCGGGTGCCTGGCTGTCCCCTGCACGCCCCTCTAAGCTTTAGCAGTTTACCTCCTCCTTCCACCTCCTCCGTAAAGATAGGAAGCCTTTCCTCCCTTGTTTCTGTTGACTGTCATCGCTGCCTCCCTGAATGTGACCTGTGTCTTCTGCTTCCCTGCTGCCAGCTATCCTGCTCCCTAACTGGCTTCTCCGCCCCCCCATTCTCTCCCCTGTAAGTCAGTTTCTTCTTCATTATGGAATTATGTAGATGAGCATTCGTGTTTACATTAAACACCAGTAACTGAGTGTTTGCCTGTAGCAAACAAGGAGCTCAAAAGATACCCAGAGAATGTAAAGAGGGAATTAGGAATACCTATGGGTTGATTAATTTATGCTGTTTTCATCTCTTATTTACATTTGTTCTAAACCACTGAGACTTTCTGTGTCTACTGAAGTTAAAATGTTTAATCACACCAAGATATATGTGCCTTTAAGTAAGCTGGATGTATGACCATCTGGACAGACAAAATCAGAAATAATTTTTATAACTTTTCAAAAGCCTTCATCATTGCATCATAAAGGACCTTAAAATATGTCTTTGGTAGCTTTAAAGTTGTTCTAGTTTATTTTAAATTACTTCAAAGTAGTTTTTAAGTTTCCATAAACTGAGGTCCATGGCCACAAGTGCATTCCCTCTAAGCCAGCCACTCTTCACCCTTAGAGGGGGAAGAAGGGTGGACTTCGGCTTGGATTTTTCACATTTACTCCTTCAAAACACTGAAAGATCCGATTGAGCAGTGGCGCAGCTCTGCATCCGGGGCGCCGCATAACTGCTTTCGTGGAGGCGAAGGAAGCATGCACCCTAAGATACGCCCTGAAGGCAAGCCTGCGTGGGAATTTCCCCTGCACCACCGAACCAGGAGCCTTCCCGCCTCCTACTGATGCCAAAGGGAGCTCGCTCAACCAAGTGGCTGACATGGAGCTCAGTTCTGTGCGTGAGGGGCGCGCCGTTCACTTACTGGTTGGGGCGAAGGGAGTGTGTAATGTATATAATACTTGTCACAGACCAGAGGCTTCTAAAAGAAAAAAATCCTGAAGCAACTACCTTTAAGCCAGTTGGGAATCGATCTTTTCAGCAGAATCTAGCAAAAAGCAAACATGAAACTAATGACCTTGAAAAATATTTATATAGTTTCCTTCGGTCGTAGTCCTGTTGGCACAATCTCAGCCTGCAGTGTTTCATGTCCTGTGGATTGTAATTAATCATAAATTGTGAATTTATTGCTCTTATCTGAACTTTCCTTTTGTAAATTACATGCTATCCCAACACTGTGTGTTTTAAAGGGTCACACCCCATAAAAGAAGCCCATCATGTTAGCAAAGTCAAAATTAGGCCTTCCTTTGCCTTCCCACCACAAGGTCCCAAGAACCCCCATTATTGAATCCTCTTAAAATTTCTTTCCTTTGAGATGCCAGACACGAAATCTACTTGATGATCTCGTTGGCCTTGTTTGCATCTTTACTTGTTTTTAAAAAATGTACAGGAAAGTTCTGGACTGAAAATAAAAATTTAGCATATCAGGGGTTACGAGACTGGGGGACATTTTTTGGAATTGGTTGAGACGCTTTGTGTGGAAAGAGTGGGGGCTCCTGATTCAGAAGACCTGCCTTTAAATCCCAGTGCTTCGGTTCCCTCACTTTGCAACAATATGCAAGTTACTCGACTTCTCTGAGCTTTCCCAGCCTCATCTATGAGAGAGAAAAGATAACTTACAGGCTTATTGTACAGATGGACAACAAAACACATGTGAGAGTCCAGTAAAAGTAACAGGAAAGTAACTGGGAGAAGGCCGTTGCAAAGGAAAACTGACTATGAGATTCTCCTTAATTCCTTTTCCACTTAAATAAGAAAACCAATGCAAAGTCACTAGCACAGTGGCCAGGACGTAGTTGACCATCCAAGGACGTTCGTTCCTCTCATTTAACATTTCAAGTTGCTTATTTGTTTGGTTTCTAGAACTGAAAAGATGTGTATATATTCTTGACTCAGCATTCAACAGCAGGTTGCCTTGGCGCCCTTCTTGAGCGTTATGAATTAGCGTGAATCAGATCGCGCAGGAATGCTGTCTAAATGCAGGTCCAGCAGGTCTGGGGGGGGCCTAGCGGCTCCCAGGTGATGCCCCTTAGGTTGGCCTCCTGGTCACACTCGGAAAAGCAAGACATTAATGGGCCCGGCAGTAAGCGCCCTCCCTTTGTTCCTTGCATTATCTTATTTCACAGAGCTTAAGGAGTTTAAAGATGATGTTATTTTGCATATTTTGCAGATGAGAAATCTGTGAGCCATATTGGGTGGCGAGTTAGTTAATAATTGAGATTATTCAGCCACACCCCTTACCTACCCTGGTCAGTTTTTTTAACTGTGTCACTATTCGCTCACTGTCCCTATTTAATTATCATGTTCCTGGACATTAAGAGTTATCAGGTTCCTGTTACATCTTTATCGCTGTTACCCGGCTCTTTCTGAGACCTTTGCTCGTGTTAGTAGGCACCTGCAGTTTGTCAGTATCCCCGTTTCTTGACCCCGTGGGAGCCCACCCAGCCTTGATGGAGCCGTCCCTCAAGGCCACATGATTGGTGGAGGTCAAGCGGATTTTGATACTTTTTGGTGCGGCTGATACCAGTTAGGTTCTTAAATCAGAACTCCTTCTGGCTCGGGAAGGAGCTGCCCGCGCCCCTCCGAGAACCGGCGAGAAGCCGATGAGCCAAGGACCCCAGCTCAGGGACGCCGGGCGCTTCGTGCGTCCCCCACAAGGCAGCCCGACCAGCAACTGGATGGCTTTATCCACCTCGCTCTCCGGCTCCCGGCGCTGCTCCCCCCTCGCCTGCTTTTCGTGAGCCCCCTGGAGTAGCCGGTACTGTGTGACACTGTTATCCTGGCCCCGGTCTCAGGGGCGTGCTCTCGCCCGCCGGCCGCGCCTCCGCGGCTGCCCTGGGTGGGAATGGGCCGCCCTGCGCGCCGAGGCCTGCTCTCTACTCTAGCTTCCCCCAGACGGGCCCAGGCCCATGCTAGAGCTGCAGCTGACCAGGGCGTGTTTATACAATACTTTTAGAAACAAAGATTATTTCAGAATAATAAAAACATAATCACACTCACTAAATGAACAGTGAACTTCATTTAATAAATAGTTAAATGTAACAGAATCATAAAAATATTGCAGGAGAGTGAGCTCAGCTTGGATCACCAGTGTTTCTTTTCACAGGGAGATGATAAATGTTCCTGAGCCAAGGCAACTGGGCAGAAGTCAGGCTGGTTTCCCTCCCTCCCTCCCTCCCTCCGTCCCTCCGTCCTCCCCTCCCTTCCTTTTTTATCTCTTCTCTTCTGTCGTTTTGGGTGCTACAAGGTACTGGCAGAATCCCTGTGAAGGGGTTCCTGTTACCCCATCATAATGTAGTGCAGTGTTTTTAGGGTGAATAAATACACCTCTCTCTTCGCCGCCGTAGTCGCTGAACTCAGCACAATCGTGCCGTGGTTTGTGTAACGAGCCTCCCAGTGCGGCGTCCGAGTCTTTTCTGACTCGTGTCACTGTCATAGGTCACGCTGGCCGGCGGCCTGGTGAAGACGGAGGCACCTGCTACTCAGCTAACCCTGCTTGTCCGTGGGCCTGTTCACCTCCTGGGAGAATTCTAGCGGGTGTGGTGTTCTTTTTTGTAAACACGTTGTCCAACAGGGTACTTAAATAAAGGTAGTGACTCTTCTATAGTGTGATGGATGTAATGCCTGAAAACTTGGCTCCTGAACCCGGCCTACTGAGTTTGAGTCCAGCTCCATCGTTTGCTAGCTATGTGACCTTGGGCAAGATACGTAACTTCTGTGCTTCTGATTCTTCACCTATGAGAGAAGGTAATAATGGTACTTATCTCGCCGTGAGGATTAAAGAAATGATGTATTCAGCCCGGCCAGTGCGGCTCAGTTGGTTGAATGTCATCCCATGAACCGAGAGGTTGCTGGTTCGATTCCTGGTCAGAGGCAGGAGGCAGCTGATCAGTGTTTCTCTCTCATCGATGTTTCTATCTCTCTCTCCCTCTCCCTTCCTCTCCCTCTAAAAAAATCATTAAAAACTTATTTTTTTTAAAATGATGTATTCGAAGGCACAGAACAGTATCTAGCATTTAGTGCTCGCGCAAATAATATTAGCTGCTGTTAGTGATAATTAACTTGCTTGCCTTTTTATTTGCAGTATTAAATGTACATTTCCACAAGTCTGTGGCTGCAGACAAAACTGCACTTTGGGGCAAGAGATAGTGGGAGCAGAAAGAAAGGAGTGCTGGTCTCAGGGGGCAAAGCACATCGTAGGAATGTGGCCAGCGCTTAGGATGCGGCCAGGCATCAGTCCCTCACGCAGTCGTTGCGGGGCTAGGCTGCCCGCGGTCAGCGTGGTGGAGATGCGTGTGGTCGCCAAGCGTCCACCGGTCACCTGCCGCCGGCCACGCGGGGCGTTCGCTCAGATGGGAGCAGATTGTCCATGATCTTTCCTGTCCGCAGGAGTGAGGACTGACGGGTGTACATTTATGTTCACTTCTCCCCCAGGGTTCTTTTCTTTCTTTTCTCTTAGTGAAAGTAGAGAAAAGCCAAGTTGCTTGTTTACTTGGGCACTTCCTAAAGAACTGACTTTATTCCGCTCACTCCGCCTCCCTAGAGAGCTTGTTCTGCAAACAGCCCCTCACCGGCCCCGTGGGGTTCTGGCAGCTGGGAGACCCCTCCGGGGGAGCAGGGACAGGTATGAACCTGGGGACTGTTTTTGGAGATAAGAAAACACAGGGAATTTGAGGTCAATCGTTCACTCCTAGCTGCTAGAGAAGTACATCGGAAACAGCTGAACTAGGCATTTATTTACATTTTAATTATTAGACCAAGTCCTTGGTTGATAGGAAAATAAATTCAGCAAATGTATGAAGGGAAAACCAAGCATTTTTCTTATCCAAAGGGGACCTGTGGTCTCAAGCACTGAGGAAAAAAATTGCACATCAAAAGGCCTAATTTTTAGTATTAGTTTTGTAGCAAACTAGTCGAGTCCCAGAAAGGATGAAGTGCTCAGTTCTTTCATTTAGGAAGAAGTTTTTGTTTGGGTCCTGTCCCTGGTGCTCCTTGTATCCCATACTGTGATTTTGTGAGACTCGAGCCTTGACGTTATAGCCAAGGCCCGGGGAGGCCGAGTGATCAGCGGGTTTATGTCTTATAATGCCTTCCTGAGAGCTAGGATCCCACTCAGTCCTCCTTCCTGGCATGCGTCCTAGAATACATGCTTCATGATCAAGCTGTGCAGGAGAAGTCATTTTCTAAAGAAAAGCAGTAAGGAAGGATCGATTGATTAACCATGGCTCCTAACCTAATATTGTCTGATAGAAATTTTGTGGACACTGGAAACCACAAAGGGCTTTTACTCCAGAAAACGGGTAGATCCTAGAACTAAGGGTGACGTTCGAAGTTCCAGAATGTCTCCCAGGTATTCAGGGTGATACGAGTCGATAAACATCACTATTTTTGAAGCCTCGGTCAGTGGGAATTGTAGATCCAGGCCTCCTCGTGGGTTACAGAGGAAAGTACCAACTACGAATATGTCTCCTCAGTGTCCATCAGGAGAGGGCAGTAGACCCAGGCTGTGGAATATTATGTAGCCATAAAAAATGAAACAGCTTTACTCTATATGCAATGAATGGAAGAATACATGTTATAATTCGTTTAGAAAAATAATGATGCAGAACACTATTCATGGTGGGATTTAATTTTTGTAAGAACAAACAAACAAAATCTTCAAACATGTGGATATAGGTATCTGCCTCGTTACGAGCTAGAAGAACAAATTAACTGTTACCAGTGGATTCCCCAAGGTACCCAGAGTGAACAAGGAAGACGCGGGAATGGTGTCGGAGGAGGGGAGGAGAGGAATGTGTACTTTTTAATTGAGTCACATCTGTATTGTTTGGATTTTTCATCAACATGCATATTATAAAATTTTACATAAAAGCATAAAAATGTGTGTATCAGAGACGAATCTCTCATGTGCCTGGAGGTTTGCGGCTCTATTCTGCAAAGAAACATGCTGTCCATCGGCAAATATTACGAATGACAAGTATTCTTCCACCTGAAAAAACCCCTTAAAATAGAAACATAAACTGCCTCACACTTGCAAACATCAGCTACTGCATGTCACAGGGACAGGAAGAGGCGGAAGTGGAGCCCAAGCTGCTCTATGATGGAAATTCGCACGTCAGTGGGCTGATAGTAACAGTGGAAGGGAAATGTGTACAGTTAAACAAGGTGCTGAAAGTATGCAAATACTTTCATAATAATGTGGGAAAGATGCGGTGCTGCCCTGTTACAATACTCAGTGTCCTAGATCCTGACGGCCATCCTCGCCTTCCTTATAAAGGGCTCCATTTCAGCACAGAAGGGGAGCATCTCCATGGAAATGAATCCATTAGCTAATTAACATGTTTCTTCGAGAGCCTGATGCGCGCACTGCTCCTCGCCCAGGGTTGGGGAGGGGGTCACAAAGGGAGTAAGAGCCCAGAATTGCCTCATGGTGCTTATAAACTGGTGGGGGAGCTGAGGCGGCACAGACTCTAGGATGCAACGTGGACTGTGGTGAACACCCATAAAGCGACGGACTGAAGCAGGACTTCCGAGAAGAGTGGCTGGGCGGTCCCTCCAAAGAGAGGTGTTTTGTTTCCTATTTTGTTTCGTTTAAGAATAGGAAAAACAGTCCAGCTGGCGCGGCTCTCCTAGGATCCAGGAGATCTAGGTTCGATTCCTGGTCAGGGCACATGCCCGGGTTGCTGGCTCCAGCCCCGGCAAGGGGTACGTGGGAGACAGCCGATCAATGACTCTCTCATCATTGATGTTTCTCTCTCTCTCTCTCCCTCTCCTTTCCTCTCTCTGAAATCAATAAAGATATATATATTTTTAAAAAGAATAGGAAAAACCATTCAAACCATTGTAAGCAGAGGGGAAAGGGTCACTGTGGAGAGGTAACAAAGGGGAAATTCGTTGGGTAGCCCTGTAGAAGCCTGAAGAGACCCCAAAGGGGGACACTGGTCATGGAAAGGAAGATGGGTGTTACCTGATATGTAACAGAGGGAAGAGGTCCTGGGGGGCGAGGCAGAGACGCTCTGAGATGAAGGGAAAGGAAACCCAAGGGCCCACTTGTAACAGCTTTGACTTCCTCAGTCGAGAGGGAAGCTCCCTTATGGACAGAATGACGGGGTGGCGGAAGGCTGGGGCGCTGCGGGGCGATTCGGAACAGCCACCGTGAAGACTGCCAACCAGGAGTGCTGACGAGGGCTGTGCAGCACCCTTGAGGCCATTGCTGAGGCCGAGTAGCAGGCACTTTTAAGGAAACTAATAAACGTTTTCATTACTTTCTCTAGTAATGTTGCAGGTGGGCACAGGGGCATAGAAATTCAGTTTGGCTGGAGTCCATGTTTTGTAGAAATCAAGTGATTCTTATATTGAAAGCTTCATTTGGAAATTAATTGCGAATAATTGCATCATTTCAGATCTCACTTTGCCAGCTTGTGACTTTATCTTCAATATTTAGAGTCAAATCATTCGGACAACCATATTTTCATAAAGAACTAGGAGCAATAACCTGTGCTTCAAATGTTAACCAAGCAAGTAATGCCACTGGACTTTCTAAAGCTTCTAGCTCATAGTGGCTTCTCATTCATTATGTATTTTCAGGTTGGAAAAACTAATAGCATCCTTTTTGGAAGACCAGGATCCGGAGAGTAGACTGGAGGTTGGCGCCGATATGCGTAAAATTCATCACTGTTTCCATCACTTAAAGGTAATTGTAAGCATTGTCCCCTGGTGGAAGCCTCCCTGACCATGTTCAAACCTCAGTAACGCTTCCCTAGTTGACCGGCTCTGAGAAGGCCGGGCCCAGCCTCATGGCCAGGACGGTCTGATCTTCCCACCGAGGCTGTGACTGGCGCTGGGTTCCTTCAGAGCTCGTCTCTCAGTTCCAAGGAATAAGCTCGGACCGTAGACTTCTACCTCTTTTGCCAGGAGCCTCTACCTTCTGCGGAGACTAGCTCCCTGCTCAAAAGCCATCTATTTTCAAGCTGTGCCAAGAGAATGCGATCTTTCCTTTTCCCCCAGCAGTTTCTGTTTATCCGTATAAATCCTCAGCTTTTCTCTGCCTTCAGTCTTACCTTTTATGATGACAAGCACTATTGTTAACTTGCTTCTTTCGCACCTGTAACCTGGCATAATTCCTTAACATCACCCGCGTCGCTGTGGGCCTGCCGCGGGCCGGGCACCGGGAAGGCAGCGTTGCGTGAGCGAGTCTGGGAGATGGCAGATAGTGAGGGGCGGCGCAGCGCACGGCAGGTGTTCTTTTAGAGAGGGGAAGAATCGGAGAGGAGGTCACGTCTGAGCAGGGCTTTCCCAGTTCAGGGGCGAAGATGACAGATCGCGGAGGGTATGGGGACGGAGAGGGGCCATGGAGGGCCCGCCTGGCTGCGTGGGCCACCGAAAGGCGAAGGAGCCGGAGAAGCAAGCCTGGAGCAGAGGTAAGGACACAGCTCTTATCTCACCTTCCAGAAACTACTGAACGGCCAGAAGGGCCTCGGGACGAGCACCGTGTCCTCCGAAATCAAAGACCAGGGCTGCCAAGAACCGCTCAAAGAGGAAGAGTTCAGAAAGCTGCGGGATGTCCTGCAGCAGAGAGATAACGAGATCAGTATCCTTTGCGGAGCCCTCGAAACTCTGGCTCTCCCCTGCAGGCCGGAGCAGGGAGGGGGACCGCCGAGTGCCCCACCCCCCACCCCCCCCCACCCCCGGCCACGCCACCCAGCCCCCTGCCTCCAACTCACACGCCTCTTTCCTAAAATGTCCCTTCAGCAAACACAGTGGAGCAACTGGTGAGCAATGGAGGTGCTAGAAGAGAAAAAGCTTTACTTTGTTTTTAGCCAGATATAGTTACTATAATGTTTCAGTTTTATATATAGAGAGAGAGAGAGGGAGAGAGAGAAAGAGAGAGAGAGAGAGACTAAAATTTCAGTTTATTGAAAAGTATGGGCTTCTTCCATACCATCTTTTAACATTAAAATTTTAAAAATATTTTTGACTGCTCTGCGGTGCTCTTTCTGTTTTAGTCCCGAGCCAGCTCTCTAACTGGTTATCTTTAGCGGGCTGACCGGACACCGGGCCGACCGCAGCCTCACCATGGCCCAGAATTTGTGGCTTGTGTGTGGGTGAAACTGAAATGATGGCTGAAAAATGACAAACGGTGTTTAGCTTATGAAGAGCAGAGATTGATTTAAATGTAACTTTTTATTGAAAAGCCAGATCTACTGCTTTGGGTTCCACTTACGGACGTTCCCACATTTGGAAGTGAGTGTGTGTGAGTGTTGAAGACGGAAGTCTCTGGGCTCCAGGAGGCCGTGTATTTTGGGTGCTGACCGCGGTAGCCACCCTGGGAGTTGCCTCCAGCCACCGCTAGGTGGTTACTTCTAAAGAGCCCCTGTTGGTGGAGCGAGACCTCAGGTGTCCCCAGCATTTCTTCAGTATTGTTTCCTATTTTATCTTTCATGCCTCTTATGAAAGATTTGACATTTCCATTATGTTTGCAGACTGTAAACATGCACAAGAAATTATTTTGGTCAGTTCTTTATGAATAGGTATTTTGGTTTGTTTTAGAAAATTTTCTAAAAGGCATTTTAGCTTCAGCTATTGTGCAAAATGCATAAAAATAACCTACATGAAGGGAATCTAGTGCACAGCACACACACACACACACACACACACGGGAGGCAGGCACGGTGCCTGATTAACTTCAGCCTCTAATTTTAGTTGAGAATTAGCAGGCCCTGGATGTCTGGTTCCAATGAGCTCTAGCTGCTTTATCAGCCAGCCAGTAACAGCAGGTTCAGCTGTGCCGGACGCTCCCACACGGGCCCGCCTGGGGAGGCTGCCCACAGGTGCTATCACCCCTGCATTCCTTTCCCTCTCCCCCCCCCCACCTCCCCGACGGTCCCAGCCCAGACCTCAGCCCCGGCCCCGGCCCTGGCCCCGGCCCAGCCGCAGTCTGAGCTCTGCTTCTGCTCCTGGCCGTGATCCTGATTGAGGATCTACTCCCCTAAACACTCCTACCAGCTTCTTAATCCCCGTCTGGGCTCATGGCTGTCTGTGCAGAAGGAGGGATGCAATGAGACGTGACAGGGACGGGGCAGCCTAGGCCTGCGTGTATATGTTTATTATACAAAGAGGGGGAGAGAGAGCCGTACATCCACTCCCTTCCTCAGAGGCAAATCCGGGCGCTGTGGGTCACGGGGGCCACACCAGAGTCTCTCCTGACTGAGCAGGGTCCCCTCCTTCTAGGCCCATTCAAAATGATGGGGCGCAGGAGGCACGGGGAAAGGAACACTGAACCTAAGGTCCGCACCCACACTGATGTCCTCGCCCTGCAGGCACCGGTCCACGCTGGTCAGTGAAGCTGTCCGGCTCCTCGGGGAGAGCCCCGGGCGCCGAGCAGGCCGGCGAGACTCTCCCTGGAGGAGCCCTGGGCCCTGGGCCGTGCAGAGATCGGGACATGCGGCTGCAGACGGGGAACTCAAGGGGAGAAACGGCCAAGATCTGCTCATCACGGAGTTGACACTTACCAAGGGCTAATGACCAGGAAAGGACCCCGAAACGTCGTCGTTTTTCACAGTCGGATTGGAGGATATTTTCACATATTTTTTGTAGAACCAGGGAGGCCAAGACTGTGGCTGGAAGGGTAAGAAAGACGTGACTTGACCGGGAAAAAGTGCGCTGCTCGAGGTCAGCAAAAGACAGCGATGCAGCCAAAATGAGGAGGCCACAGTGAGCGTTTGTCTTGGAAAGAGAGCGAAAGTGACGTCGTTTCAGGAGCATCACCGGTTTGAATATAGTTCAGACGCCCCTTCAGAAAACATGTAATGGGTGTCCCTTGGTACCCACACAGCGCTGGACACCAAGGAAGGCCCTCGTCAAGCAGAGGGAGGGGAAGAAGACGAGGAAAGGGGAGAGGAAGGCAGGCGGCAAAGGTCTTTATGAAACGTGAGTCGGACACGGCCTGTCTGCTCAGCCTGCCCGGGGCTCCCCGTTAAGCTTGGAGTACAGTCCCGGGTCCTTCCTCCAGATGGCGAGGCCTTGTGCGGTCCTGCCCCCGCCACCCCTGACTTCACTTCTTACGCCCCTGTTCCGAGTGTCAGGCTTTGGTCACAGTGCCTTTTTGTTGTTGTTCTAACACAGGTTCTTCAGCTTTGGCACCACTGACCTGGGGCTGGACAGTCTACGCTGTGGGGCTCTCCTGTGCACCGCAGGATGTGCAACCCCACCTCTGGCTCTACCCAGCAGCTTTCAGTCACAGCACCTACCCCCACTCCAGTCTGACACCAAAAATGTCTCCAGACCTGGCCAAATGTCCCCTGGATGGCAAAATAGCCTCTGCTCGGGAACATTGCTAAGCCTGTTTCTCCTTAGGGTTTCAGCTCTAGCCGTTTCCTCTGCTCGGGGGCTCTCTCTCTGCCTGATCCGGCCTGTCATTCAGATCTCAGCATGTAAACGTCACTCTTAGAAAGGGTCGCACCCAATGTACAGTAGCCACTCAGTTGATTTCTTAAAAAATGTATCTTTATTTCTGAAAGTATTACAGATGTCCCCTTCTTTCCCCCACTGACCCCCTCTACCCCACACTCCCAGCCCCCCGCCAGGCCCTCAGTTGATCTTGACATTTTTAAAATGAGCCCCCTGGCACTTTCATTCTCTAGCTTGTGTGTGCATGTGTGTGTGCATGTGTGTGTGCACGTGTGCGTGCATGTGCACGCATGTGGGCCTGCATGTGTGTGACCTGACCTGTCTTCCCCAGCAGGACATCTGCTTCGTGACAGGCTGCCTTTTTACTGTCCTATTTCTGTCCCTGGGATACTCCCTGGCTCATAGTACAGGCTCCAATGCACATCCTCAGACGGGTACTTGAGCGCCCGTTGCCCCTGCAGTGTGGGAACCCAGCTGACACTCAGGTGCCTACAGCGAGGAGTGGCCGACCTGGGCAGAGCCTGTCCTCCTCTGTCAGGACAACGCCTGGACACCATGGAAGGTGTGAACACCTTTCGTGGGTACAAGTTTTTTTGAGGCAAAGAATAGAAGCCACATTGGGACTGTAAGAGGAATAACTGATCATCCTTCCAGAGACTGGAAAGTTGGCATCGAAGCTGAGGAGGAAGATGAAGGTCGAACGGTTTCCGTGCGACTTGCCCAAGAATAAGTGTAAGCGGGGCCCCCTCTCCTTCCTGAGCGCCAGCCTCTCTCCTGCACTGCCCTCATATTCTCTCAAGGTCTTGCATTAACGAAGCCACCTCTAGGGATGGCGAAGGTCTTGAATTGGTCTTGCTGCGTATGCAGTTAGAGTCCTGACATTCTCGGGCGGATTATCATTTTTCCTTGCAGCAATGGCAAGACCCCCTTAGAGGTCAGGGCCTCCTGAACCTGACAGAAGAGTGGAGCAGGGGAGAATGGCATGATTTTATCACATTGCCAGTACCCGTAGTGTATCTGAATGGTCTACAAAGGTACATTTTTAAATGACGTATACTAATAATTTAGCTCTTTCCAGTTCAATTTCAGATCCAAATTAGATATTTTAAACAAAGTGACTTTAAAGCCACTTGAAGATACTCTGACTAAGCACAGTGGGGCTCTGGCGAGCAGGGTTGTCTGGCCCATCCGCCAGCGGGGCAGGTCTGGCCATCTCTCTCCCCCGTCCTGAGCAGCTTCCTGGATTAAACTCTTATTTACTCCCTGATGTAGCCATAGACCCATTGCTTACTCCTACTTAGTGTTCATTTTATTCTTATAAACCTTCCATAAAGGTTTTAAGGCTTCATTGGTTGCCACTCAGAACATGTTGAGGCCTTTGCGTTTGCTCTTTCCCTGTGATGGCACCGTCCCTAACGACCAGGAGCCTGCCAGGTGTCTGTGACTCCAGGAGATTGAGGACGTCCCCTAGTCAGTCTCTGCCACAGGACAAATGGGGGGTGTTATTGGGAATATTAATCTCATTTGAAACGTTGGTGTTTTGACCATTATAATCTAGCATAAACCGTGGAATCCTTAAATCACATCTCAGATATTCTGGTTGGTATGTTAAGGAAGGAGAAGAAGAAAGTCCAGGACGCCCTCCGCTTCCCCGGCAAGGAGAGGAGCAACTCCCGGCACGCTCCGAGCCCGCCCTGCGTGCCCGGGAGCCCCGACGGTGCCGGGGCACTGCCGCCCCCAGCACCCACACAGGGCCGGGACCCCGACACTCTCAGACACAGGTCCGGCCTGCTCCACAGAAAAACAGGTCAGTGATATTTACTTGTAAATATAGATTATATAGCCTTAAATGGACTCTCATAAATTATGCATCCATATAAACAGTAAAAAGTGCAAACAGTTATAATTTTATCATCACCCTCATCACTGTAATCTTGTCCTTGTTCTTATTACTAATATCTCTTGAGGTTTTGTAGCTATAGCAGCAGCTGCAAAAGGCCCTGGGTAAAGTTTGTCCATCCTCAAAAGACATCCAGAATTCCTCGTGCTCCACAGTGGAATTCAGTGTGGCGCCCTTCAGTTTTCAATGTGCAACGATGAGGCTCTACCAATTTGTTTTTAGAATTTTTATTACAACCATCAAATAAATGAAATATCAGTTTCCAAAGCTGATGGCTGAACTGAAAAAACAATGTCTGAACTGTCACAGAGCTCAGAGGCAGAAAGAGATGGGTCCAGGGCCACAGTAGAAAGAAAGAAAGACTTTCCCCTGACATAGGAGGGAAAGAACAAGGACAGATGTGGCATTGCTGACGTGATGACACAGTGCTTATTTCTAAATTCAGATGAGCTTTCTGCCACAAAATAACTTAAAGATATTATCAGAGTCTGACATACAGGGCAATAAACAAACAAAACTGTGCCAGACAATAAATATCACAGCGTTGGGCCGACTCAGGCTCCGCCCCCACCTGTAGCGTTTGATGAGTGTGTCAGTATCTCAGCTACGGGACCACCTGGCCCCCGACTGGTCGGTGCACTCTTCTTTCTCTACTGGACCAGCCGAGCTCGATGTGCAGTAATGTGCCTGATGCCCTTCTCTTGAGGGCGTGGGCGAATCTGAAATATGGAGTGTGCTAGAACAAAGTGGGAGAAAGCTTGCCTTTTGACAACATAGGTTGACGCTTTCCGGGTAAATGTTTGTTGGAATTGGTGACCTGACATGCATGGTTTCCTACAGGATTTCGCTTGGGAATAAGTAGAGTATGGTTCTCGCTAAGAAATACATTTTTGCTTGACCAGTGTGGCTCAGTAGTTGAGTGTCAACCATGAACCAAGAGGTCACAGTTCAGTTCCTGGTCAGGATACATGCCCAGGGTAGGGGTTCGATCCCCAGTAAGGGGCACGCAGGAGGCAGCTCATTGATGTTTCTCTAGCATCAATGCTTCTATCTCTCTATCTCTCTCCCTTCCTCTCTCTAAAAATCACTAAGAACGTTTTTTTTTTTTAAATGAAATACATTTTTTGGTTTATAAAGACAAGATTGAGAAGCCTGAATATATAGTTTGTGATATTATGTCCCTTTATCTATTTTTTTAAAATTTATTGGGGTAACATTGGTTCATAACATTATATAGTTTTCTTGGGTGCAAGGTTATAATTCACCATCTGTGTACTCTATTGTGTGCTCCCCACCTGAAGTCTAGATTCCTGCCATTACCATATATTTGACCCCCTTTATCTTTTCATTCCAAATCTTCTTGCATTGGATATTTTTTTTAGTAACACTGTAGGATAAATTCAAAATCATAGGAAACCAAAAAATGCTATTTTACCATTTATCATGGTGGCTGTAGATGGGGTATGTTACTCGTCTCTGTGACTGTGTTCTCTCCAGCATTCCTGAACTCTGTGATGGGTAACAGCTGGTGGAAAAGTAAAAGACCCTCTAGATTCGTGAATTTATCAGTTCATTCTCCTATTTATTCATTCATTTATCCCTTCAACATATATTTATTGAGTACACTTTGTTCTAGGTACTGTGCTAATTATTATTATTGTAGCGAAAGCCTACATAGCCCTTATATACATCAGGTACTATTCAGAGTTCTCTACCTGAATTAACTTTTCTAATCTTTGCCCCGTAAGGTCTTGTTTTACCCACATTACAAATTAGGACGTCCATGGACAAACACAATCTCTGACCTCTGAGTGCTTGCAGACCGACAGAGAAGAGGGCCTTGAACAATTAATTACAAAGCACACCCCTGTATTACTGAGAGAGCGCGTACGGGGAACCCTACCTCAAGTTGAGACCAGGAAGGTCCAAAGGGGGTCATGGGGTGGGAGTGTGGCTGGAAGGAATGTTGCAAGCAGAACAGTAGCTTTCAGGGCCTTTGTGTAGAAAGGAGTGTTTTAGGAAGTGAAAGGCCAGGATGGTTGGGGTTGGGGGGTGTGAGGCTGGGGAGAACAGATTGGCAGTGGACACGAAGCTTGCATATCCAGTTAGAAGGCCATTAGAGTGTAGTCCAGGGCAGAGGATGGGATGCTGGCGGGGAGGGGGGATCAGAAGCCTTTAGGAGATAAATAGGGCCTGGTGACTAAAGGATATGGGGGGGGTTGGCCCCCAGGTCTTTGGGTGGCTGGGGAGGCTCTTCATGGGGGTAGAGAACAGTGCCTCCCCGGGCCCTGCAGCAATGGCATTGCTGGCCACAGAGGAAATAGTCTTGGGGTGTCTGCCAACGTGAAAGGTCACAATCAGTACCCACGATGGAACCCCAGGCTCATGATGGAAGGAACTCTGTTTACTGGCCTTTTCCAAACATGCACACCATGTGCCCGGGCAGGAATGGCCTGGACGTCGCTCCCAGCCCTCGCTCGGTGCCAGGCCCTCTCCGTTTCCCCTTTCCCCTGCCCACACCATCCCTCTTCCCATAATTCTTCCTCCCCACAGCAGCTCGCAGTCTCCCAACTCACAATTACAGTCAGCTCGCAGTAACTCTCCCCTCCCTTGATACTGCTATGGAGAAAGGCTATAGTTTTGTTTGGAGTATGAATCAAGTTTACTTGAATAGAAAATCGCTGAAAAAATAATGGAAATTGTAAAGTCCAAGTACAAACGAGGTAAAAGAGTTTTGGCGAAAAGCCTTACAGTTGAAAGGGTTTTTGAGCTGTTTTAACTGTCACTGGATATAGTTCTAGCAATAACTTTAAATAGGACCAGGCTCACAAATGGACTGATAACGATCTAAGCACTGGGAGGAGGGATAGATGGGGGATTGATTTTGTTTTTTGGCAAAACTACAAATAGGATGAAAATTGCTGTGGATGAGTCCATGCTGCAAAGCAACAGGTAATGGGATAGCTTGTTACGTTTAAGATCCTTGGAGCCGATTAAGCTTTTATTATTGCATTATTTTATATACAAGCAGCCTGTGTACTCTAAACCGAATTCAAAAAACGCATTAGCATGCTGTTTTGAGTGTATTTCTGCCTAATGTAGGTGCTGTTCATTTCTGTTAACCGGCCCTGGGGCTAGCAAATCTGGCTATCTTCTACCCAGGCTGCTGTGAAATTGTCTCTCCCTTTAGATGATCCTCCCCTTCTTCCATTTACCCCCACTTTATGCTGAAAATGACTCCTTTCAAATCTCTCCGGTTAAAAGAACATGAAACCAAATTCACGGTTCACTGGAGAATCCCACGGGGTCCTTGTGCAGCAGCTGCCAAGGGGAGGAAGGGTGAGGCTGCGGGGCTTCTTGTTGTTGTTTTGGAGGTTAAATGTCTGTTTTGGTTTTATTGAAATAATAGGAGCGATTGTTCAGCTTTCCAGTTTGAAGAGTCATATTGTTCTCTTTAAAACAGCAGTTTTATAGTTTATCTGGGTGGTGTGTGTGTTTTGTTTGGGTTTTTGTGTTGTTTTGTTTTTGTTTTTGCTTGTTTGGATTTTTTTTCTGTGTCAGATCTCCAACTGCAAGTTCCAAATAGCCACCCAGAGCCCGCCAGTGTTCCAAAGCCCCCGGCGACCTACCTCATCTTTAGCTGTTTGAGATGCTAACGGAACCCCCTGGTCACAGGTGATGTCACTGGCATTGGAAAAGGTGAAGTGAAAGCCAAAGCCCCAGCTCCAGGCTCTTTTCCCTGACTCCATGAGAATTTCTTAAATGTCCACGATGTGCGTGGAAGGTCGGAGGGCACATGTTGCAGGGGGCACCGAGGCGAACTGACAAGTGGCCCCTGACTCTCGGCACGTACATTTAAGTAAAGGAGGCTGGCTTGGTACCCAAACTGCAGGGGGTGCAATAACAAGGGCTGTGAGCAGGAGCTGGGAGAAACGCCACGGGAACTCAAAGGAGAAGAGATGAGTTCTAATGAGCAGATCGGGGAAAGCATTGCAGGCAAGTGACGTGGAAGTTAGGGCTCCAAGGACTGGTAGGATTGGACATTCAAGGACGGAGGAAGAATGCTCTGAACAGTCCGGGTTTAAAGGGCACTGTGGACAGAGGCCTGGGAACAGGGAAGGGAGAGTATGCGGCGTTGGCAGGGGCATTTGCTCAGCTGGGCCCTTGGAGCCCCAGGGAGGGAAGAAGTGAGTGGGAAACGGTTCGGAGGGTCGCCCCAGGGGTTGGGAGCTCAGGGATGGGGCTTCCTGTGCTTCCACGGTGTTCCGATTGCTTCCATGTCCTTATTGAAGAAGTAGGGACACATTATGAAAACCCTTGAATGCCGGGCCAGGGAATTATCTTCATTTGGTTGCAAGGAAACCGCTGACACAGAAAGGGCCCAGCGATGGTTGCAGCCTGGGAGGTATTTCTGGAAGAAGCTTTAGGGCATGTTGGAGACGAGCCAGCAACTCCTGGAGACTGGAGTAAATGGCTTAGGAAATACCGTAGCGGTCCAGGCTGGGAACAGAAGCGGCGAGGCGCGTGAAGAGCAGCTCCCGGTGGCCGGTGGCCAGTGGCCGGTGGCCGAAGGGCAGCTCTGTTCCCGCGCCTTCCCGCCGGCCGCCTGCTTTCTCGGGCGCAGAGGGCACGGCCGGGCTCAGGCAGGAGACCCGAGGGGCTGGCGCCTCTCTGGGCTGCTCCAGCCTCGAGTCAGTCCCTTGGGTTTGCGTTACTCCTGCTCAGAGGATTGCTCTCCAGGCCCAAGCTACTGTTGTGAGGGCTCAATGTACCCAACCCTCCACTGCGTTGGAAAGAGAAGCTCAAAGAGAATTTGATGGAGGCAAAACTCACCTGTAAAACAACTAGGAAAAAGAAGAGAGAGTAGATTTTCTAAGACCCTTCCCAGCTTGCTTTGTGTGGGGGCCTCAGGCGCAGTTGTCCGCATCTTGCATTTCTAACCGCTCCTGACCCGTCTTACCCCCCTTTTGGAACTGACCACACTTTCATCTCTGCATTTTCCCATGATGCAGTTAAAGAGGCGGCCAGTAGGTAGGTTGCTGGCTTCCCTATGGCTCCATGACCAGCCTCACTTCTGAAGGGCACGGTACTGACCAGTTAGCCAGGCTTCTCTTGGAGTGTCTGTCACCTCTTTACATCCCTCCTATTTGAAGTGTCTATAGATTAGATGATTAAGTGATGAGAGAGAAAGAGAGAGAACAGTCCTCTGCTTTTAAGTCCAAAATCAAGGCTCACACCCATTTCTAAATGTTTATCTGATAATCTTTGTGATTCCAATAAGGTCTGTACCCTTAAAAAGTGAATAAGCGAATATAAATCAATATGTTTTTCTAAAGGAAAGTAGCATGGCCTTAGGTGGGACTCAACTTCTGACATTTGGATTCAGCAGAGACCCATGAGCACCCCTACGCCTTACCTTCTTGCTACCTGTCTATTTTGGAAGTTACCATCTATGAGCACCGTAGGAATTTTTGTGTAGTGGAGAGAGAAATAGGTAGAGAAAGCTGTCTTTCCGTGCAGTGAATGCTCAAGGAAAAGCCCTGGATGGTTGAAGGTTCCCGCAAAACCGTAGTCCACTCAGCCATCAATTCCATACTTTTGGGGAAAACAGTATGGTCATGAAGGGGAAGACGGATTCCAAATATGTTCAGGATTCAAAGAATTAGAGGCACCCAAGAGGCAGAAAGTGATTTGTTAAAATGGATATCTATTCCCTATGGACATTAAAATTACGTATTAAAACTGCAGGGTTAGATATATAAAGGGAAACCATGGACCTGGAACCCAAGTGCTCGGGGAAATGACTTAAGAAAAAAGGTCTGCTGCCCAGCAGGAGTGGCTCAGAGATTGAGCATCGACCTAGGATCCAGGAGATCGAGGTTCAATTCCCGATCGGAGCACATGCCTGGGCTGCGAGCTCGATCCCCAATGACTCTCTCATCATCCATGTTCCTATTTCTGTCTCTCTCCCTCTCCTTTCCTTTCTCTGAAATCAATAAAGATATATTAAAAAAGAAAAAAGGCCTGCTGATGGCAGTGAGGAATGGAAGAAGAAGACATAGCCAGATAGAATGAACCGGAAGGGGGAAAAGATTTGCACGAATTGTGTTGTTTGCTTGTGTGTTTATGTTCATCAGCATGAGTAAGTATTGTTCTAGGATCACAAAAGAGGACAGTAAGATACAGGCCAACAACCCTGCTTCCCTGCCCTGTTGTAGGAAGACTCATATTCTGGGATAATGCCATTTTTCTTGCCTTGTCCGGAAGTTTGGAGTAAAAGGCTATATTTTTATTTAGTTACATCTGTAAAGTAGATTGGATATTGTTTGCTCGGGCAAATTAATTCTTCAAATAGGAGTGATACCCTCAAAAACTGCTGGGAGAGGGCACTCCACTCAGGTCTGGTCAAGGACCCTACCTGAACAGTTTCAGAAGACCAGCTGCCCAAAGCGGTGCACTTGTATGGCACAGAAAAGTGAACGATTCTGGGAATGGGACAGAGGGTCACAAGTATGAACAGTTTCAGAACGCAGGTAGTTTCATTTTATTAAACATTGCCTTTGAAAATTAATTCTTCAGTTAATTATTCTGAGCTCGGGTTTCATTTTCTCATGTGGAGGCAGGTTGGGCTCCCTTGGAAGCACTGTCTGAGCGAAATGTTTACGAGAAAGGGCCCTGGGACCAGCAGCTGTGGAGTGAGAGCAGGAGCTGGCAGAGGGAGAAGCTGGGCTGTGATGTCCTAGCAAGAGCTTCCGGGCCCTGGACCTGAGCGGCCTTTCAGAATCCCCCCCCCCCGAGGCAGGGCACAGGGCCTCTCTGCCCTCATGTGGGCCTACGCCTGGCAGGAGGCGTCGCTTTAAATGAGGTCGTTTTTCCAGCTGAGAAAACCCTTAAATAGGATTGACAGCCGAGGACTTTCTGTTAATGTTCTCCCAGCAGTTGGAGGAACAAGTGTTTCATTTTTTCCCTTAAATTTTATTTCTTTCAACCCTTCCGCCCACCTTTGATAATCACCAATCTGTTCTCTGTATCTATTAGCTTATTTTTGGTGTTTAGAATCCACATGTGAGAGAGATCATATGATATTTGTCTTTCTCTTTCTGACTTATTTCACTTAGCATAATACCCTCAAGCCCCATCCATGTTGTTACAAATGGCAAGATTTCATTCTTTTTTATGGCTGAGTAATATTCCTTGTGTATGCATTTGCATTACAATTTCTTTACCCATTCGTCCATCACTGGGCACTTAGGTTGTTTCCATATCTTGACTATTGTAAATAATGCTACAGTGAACACAGGGTGCGTGTATCTTTCTGAGTTAGTGCTTTTGCTTTCTTTGGATAAAAACCTAGAAGTGGAATTGCTGGGTCAGATGGTAGTTCTATTTTCAGATTTTTGAGGAACCTGCGTGCTGCTGTGCACAGTAGCTGTACTGTTTACGTCCCCAACAGTGCACAGGGTTTTCTTTAGCTTCTCACCCTCACCCACACTCCTTATGTCTTGTCTTTTTAAATAATAGCCATTCTGACAGATGGGAGGTGATATCTCATTATGGTTTTGATTTGTATTTCCCAGATGATTAGTAATATTGAGCATCTTTTCATGTACCTGTTGGCCATCTGCACGCTTTCTTTGGAAAATGCCTGTTCAGATCTTCTGCCCGTTTTTAAATTGGATTGTTTGGGGGGGGGGGGGTTGTTATTGAGTTATACAAGTACTTTATGTATTTTGGATATTAGCTTCCCATATATATGATTTGAAAATATTTTCTCCCATTCAGTAGGCTGCCTTTTCATTTTGTTGGTGGTCTCCTTTACTGTGAAGAGGCTTTTTAGTTTTTATGTCATCCCACTTGTTTATTTTCGCTTTTGTTGCTTTTGCTTTTGGTGTCAGAGTGAATGAATCATTGCCAAGACCTATGTCTTGGAGCTTACTGCTTATATTTTCTTCTAGGGGTTTTACGATTTCAGGTCTTATGTTCAAGCCTTTAATCCCATTTTGAGTTAATTTTTGTGTATGGCATAAAATGGTAGTGTTTTATTTGTTCTTATGTGGCTGCCCAGTTTTTCTAACAACATTAATTGAAAGATCATCCTTCCCCCATTGTGTATTCTTGGATCCTTTATTGTGAATTAATTGACCATATATTTGTGGATTTATCTGGGGGCTCTCACTTATGTTTCATTGATCTATGTATCTATTTTTAATGCCAGTGCCATACTGTTTGCAATATAATTTGAAATCAGGGACTGAGATGCCTCCAGATTTGTTCTTTTTTCTCGATTTCTTTTGCTATTTGGGATTTTTCCCCCCTGGTTCCATAAGAATTGCAGGATTATTCTATTTATTTGAAAAAATGACTTTGGGATTTTGATAGGAACTGCATTGAGTCTGTAGATGGCTTTGGGTAATATGAACACTATATGTTAATCCTTCTAATCCATGGAATATCTTTCTGTTTACTTGTGTGTTCTTCAATCTCTTTCACTCGTGTCTTACAGAAATTTACAGATCTTTCACCTTCTTGGTTAAATTTATTCCTGAGTATTTTTTTCTCTAAGTCCTTGATTCTTGAGGGGGTATCTGGATGGCACATCCTAGTATCCACCACAGGTAGTGATTTTCCACAACGTCCAAAATACCAATGCAGTCCTAATTTAACTGGTTATTTGGCTTTGTAGCCCATAATGTAATTCTATAGTAAGATGACTCATAAAGCCGAATAAATATAGGAATTGTGTAATCACTATTTTTAGCATTGTTTTCATGACAAAATATATTCTGCTTTTCTATTTGGGATGCCAAAAACATGCGCTATCCCTCTGGCAGCAGAGAAACCGTAGACCTCTCTCTCTCTCATACACACACACACACACACACAGATACATATGCACACATGGGCACATGCACATACACATGCAGAGTCTTGGCCAGACTTGGGCGTAGAATGCGTGAAGCTCGGACCGTCCTAGCCGAGGTGGGGCGTGTGAGCATCCCATACCAGAGGTGCTGGGAAAGGGAAGGTCTAGCCTTAGCTGCAGGAGCAGTGGCTCCTATTAATCCATTTCGTAAACAGTCACCGAGGTTAAGTTATTTAGTAGGCATTGTGCTGGGTGCTGGAAACTAAAAGGTGATTGAGACTCAGTCCCTGTCAGAGGGTTTGCAATCTGGAAGGGGACCCATGGTGAGCATGCAGAGAGGTGCCATGAGGCATGGAAGAGGAATGGTCAGCCTTCCCTGGGCAGTTTAGGAAAACTGAATGGAAGAGGCGATATTTAACGAAACCTTCAAAGAGTAATCATCTGGATGTCTGGAAGAATGACTAGAGGAGGGAAGGGACGGACAGAGCACTGCGGCCTGGGAAACTTCCCAAGCAAAAGCGTGGAGGTGTGGGGCACACGGCGTGTTTGGGAAGTTGCAAGCATTTGGTTTGGCTGGACTGCACGGTTTGTGTGGATATAATGGTGTTTAGCAAGAGATAAAGCTGAAGGGGGATCAGCTCATGAGAAGCTTAAAAGCCATGCTTTCGCTTTTGAACTTAGGACTGTGTTTTCTTGGCAGTGGAGAGACATTACGGCTCTGTGACCAGAGAGTAACATGGTCAGATTTCTGTTAAAGAAAGATCCCTGAGAGCAGTGTGCTGAGGAAATCGGGAACTGGAGGGAAGGAGGGGAGGGAGGGAGGATGTTGTAGCAGCGCTCGAGGTAGGGAATTGTAAGGGCCCGGCTCAAAGTAGCCGCAGTGGGGATGGGCCAGGCGGGGAGCGTGTCAGGTACGCACGGGAGGGAGAACTGCCTTGCACTGAGTGGGATGGGGCGAGGCGAGCAGTCTAGGGTGACTCCCCAGTTCCTGAGTGGATATGGTGCCGTTTATCGAGGCAGGGAGTACATGAAGCAAGGCAGGCTTGGGGGAGAGCTTATTGGTTCAGTTAGGGACGTGCTGAGGGTGTGCTGAGGTTGGGAGTGTCTCAGCTCATCAATACAGAGCTCTAGTGCTCAAGGCGAGAAGTTCGTCAGAGACATGGGTCATGGACTTGTAGCCGCGAGACTGGGTAGGGTGGCCCAAAGAGACAGGTGGCAAGGATAGAGAGGAAGAAAGGACCGACTGGAGGATCCTTAGGACCTCCAATATTTTTTTTTTTTTCTAAATATATCTTTATTGATTTCCGAGAGAGGAAAGGAGAGGGAGAGAGAGAGATAGAAACATCAATGATGAGAGAGTCATTGATCAAACCCACAACCCAGGCATGTGCCCTGACCAGGAATCGAACTCTGATCGCCTGGATCCTAGGTCAACGCTCAACCGCTGAGCCACGCCCGGACGGGCAGGACCTCCAATATTAATAGAGTAGGCTGAGGCACAAGAACCAGCAGAGGAGAATTAGGGAAGGAGAGAGAGAGAGAGAGAGAGACAGACAGAGAGAGAGAGAGTGGGAGGGAGGGCGCGATCTCAGGAGCCAGGCCAGAGGTGGCATTTCCAGGGAACGGGTGCCCTTAGCGGTGCTGAATGCTGCGGGTGGTCAAGTCAGAGGGGAACTACAAAGTCTGCCGCACCGGGGTAGCAAGTGATCCCCAGCCTTTGCCAAAGCGGTTTCAGAGAGTGCGGAGGCAGAAGGCCCGCCGCGCCGGTTGAAGAGTAGGAGGTAAGGAAGCGGGGCAGGGGTGGCCACGCAGGCCATTAGAGAAGAAGGCACTTTGAGGCCAGGCTCGTTAAAGGGAGTCTCTCTGTGGATGTTGAAGTCATTTGGGATTTGGCAAGAAATGGGGTGGAAAATAAAACTGTGAGCCAGGAGCCCAAGTCTGCTTAGGGTAGCTGGGAGGGTGTTGTTCACTCATTGGACCAATATACACCGAGTAGCCTTACATTTCAGCATCGGAAAGAGTGGGTGGCGGGACCAAATGGCACAAATCTCAAAGGAGGAAAATTTTGGGCCTTGGCATTAAAAAATAGTGATTTTGAAATGGTATTGGTGAGTCAGAAGGCCACCACTGTCTCTGGCCCTCCTGGTGTTTACATTGTAGGAAAATGAACATCTCCCACTTGAGAGGGCTCCAGATAAGGCCGTTTTCTTTGAAGGGAAACAGATTCCAGTGAAGAGAAGGAGCTGAAGGGGGTGTTCCATGACAGTATTGAGCATGTGGGAGGGTTTAATTAGCAGTGGAATGTGGGGTCCAGAGAGCAGAGCAGGACAGGTTCTCGGGGAGGCCAGCAGTGGTGGGGGAATGGGTAGGATGAGACAGAGGTGGGACAGGAGGTCAAGAACAGTATGCGAGGTGACAGTTGCCCGGGGGGGGGGGGGGGAACGGGGGGGGGGGAGCTTGCATTCTGTGAGTGGGAAAGATGACAGGGATAAAAGTCCTGGTAAGACTGATGATTCTTGTGGCCACGGGCTTGGTAAATGTAGCAGGTTCAGTCCCACTGGCTTTTATTTTTATTTTTAAATATATTTTTGATTTCAGAGAGAGGAAGGGAGAGGGAGAGAGAGAAACATCAGTGATGAGAGGCCATTGATCGGCTGCCTCCTGCAATGCCCCCTGCTGGGGATTGAGCCCGAAACCAGGCCATGTGCCCTGACAGGGAATCGAACCACAGTCTCCTGGATCCTAGGTCGACCGCTGAGCCACACCTGCTGTTAGATGGCTGCTCCTGAGGACGCCCTTCAAGACGAACTCTCCTGGGATGATGTTGGAAGGGTTTGGGGGAAGGTCAGCTGGCCTCTGGAGTATTGCACTCCCAGTGACATCACGGGGCCCTGTGAGGCTGGGGCGAACATGCAGCATGGGGAAGCCTGGAGAGGCTTTGGAAAAATCTCACTCGGCTCGTTTCCCCACATTGTAGGGAGGCCTGGAAATGACCCCACATGCCCCCTCCTGATGTGTCCTGGTGGGTTCCCGCAGCAGCAGCAGCTCCTCGGGGGATGGGGCAACAATTTGGGGGCTGTTCTTGCATCAGTGGCAGTAATCTGTGGCTTTGTAGAGATGAATCATTCCTAAACCTGATATTTACCAATTTAGTATTGTATTTCCTAAATTGTAAGCTCCTGAATATGTCTGTTCAGAGGTCTCCCCAGAGCCCCCTCTGGAGGTAACATGGAGACACTAAAGCAAGAGAAACAGAATTGAATCAGGAGACTCTTTTTCTGGTCGGTTTTATTTGGGTCAGGCACAGAGCTGAGAATCCTTAAACCTCCTACCCGGCAGTTCTCGCTGTTGTTTCTCTCCCCATGGCCGTAATGTCATCAGGCCTCCTCCCGCCCCGAGAGGGGTAATTGCTCCGAGCCGCGCTCGCTTCCACCTGGAGTGTGAGAATTTCATCAGCGCTTCCTCCTTCAGATATGATTTTCCAGGATTTATAGCAACGAAGATGAAAATGGTTTTGTCAGTGAGTTCAGTGGGGAATGCGCTTTGGAGACGTGATAGAGGAACCCTGGTCGTTGTAGCATAAGGCACGCTCTGTATAAGACATCTGTCCATCGCTCTGACGACCCCGGCCAGGCTTCGCCACTGGGCGCCCGCCACAGCCAGGCGGGGCCGCTTCTCCTGCTTATGATCAATACTGAGTTCTTAGTATTTACTGCAATCAGCATATGTGTGGAGGTGGGAGGGAAAGGTCACCTTGGAAACAATACTCCGCTTGCCACTGTGCACAGGTGAAGCTGGCCTTCCTATCGGAACCTCAGTCACTGTTTGACAAGCCCATTGTCACCTGTTACTCTGGCAACTTCCCAGCCAGAAAGCTCGGCTCAGAAACACTGCTTCACCCCTCCCGCTGCATCTCAGGCTGGTCCCTCCGGGCCCCATCCCCTCATTTCCAGTTACGCTCCCGGGAAGGGAATCTGTTCAGTTCTTTGCTCTCGGTTATTCTGCTTCATTTTGGTGAGCAGAGATTTCTTGGGGATCCTCCGGCACCCCATCTTCTGACCACCTTGAGCCTCAGAAGCTGCGCTGTGCTGAGCACTGTCCTGAAACTCTCAGAAGAGGGGTGCCTCTGGCTGCGACGGCCGGACTTGGAGATAGAAACAGGGAGCTCGCTTCCATCTGGACTGAAGATAAACAAGTTTTATTTTTTTAGTATAAACGGGTCCCATTCAATATTGGGGACATACATCTACTCAAAAGTTATTCATTATTCATCTGAAGTTAAAATTTAACCGGGAGCCCTGTATCTCACCCGGCAGCACTGCCCCAGGCCCTCTTGTTGAGATGTTTCCCGGGTGCGGGGAGCCCCCAGGGCCAGAGGAGCAGTAAGGAGGCCCGTGGGCTCACTGGCACGCGGACTGCTCGGGCTCTCTTCTGGGGGCCGGGCCGTGGGGGGTGCGGCGGGGAGGGAGGGAAGTTGACTTTCACGTTAGCACTGGACTTGCCTGCTCTCCGGAGCCGCCGTCGGTGCCCAGTCCTGACCCTAGCCGGGGCCTGATGCCTCCCTGTCTTGCTGCGAGTGTGGTCCTGGAGCCCCGTCCTCCGTATGTGGTTGGTGTGGGAAATAAGTCTTGTAACCGGTACTCTTGATAACAACGTGCCTGTTCCTTTGGAAGTTTTTCAGATGCCCAGGGATACTCTGAGCCTCGCTAGCCTCTTCTGCTGACAGACCAAAGCAGCTCTTAGATGCACTGCCTTCTTCACTGGCGAGCTCGGCTGTAGCCTGGACAGCCCAGGGGCGTCTGGAGGCAGCCAGGGCCAGAGGCTTCCCAGCTCAGCCCCGTGCGGGATGCACGTCCCTTTGTGAAGATGACAGATACACGAGAGGGACATTGACATTTAACACTGGGGTTCTCCCTCTTCGCTGTGTGATGAAAATCAGCTCAGGGCCACCCTGAGTTTTCAGATGAAGGGGTTCTTTTCTCCATTCGTGCTGTTCAGATGTGTTTCCACATGTCCTTTTAGGGGTTTCCTTTCTCTAGAAACTCAGCACTTACCATGCGGACAGTTTGAGTGACATTTTGCTGCATATTAATGACCTTTCCCACAGGGGTTTAATAGGAGTCAGACAGTGGTCCTTCCAGGAAGACCATGTGGCAGTTGGCTCACCTTCAAATCTCATCACCAAACAGCGACCTAACTGAGGTGCAAGCGCCAGCTGGGCTGGGAGCGTATGCACGGGACCGTCCCTCCCCTTTCAGTGGACGTTTACAGCAACGCCTGACATATTCTCTTTACAAGACTGTGGTGTAGGACTTCATCTTTCAAGTCCTGCATTGCTCGGTCATTCTCCCACATTACAGTAAAATCGCAGTGAGGCTTGTCACCTCAGTATTTTACAGCCCACTGATGTGGCAAGAGAAAGAGCAGTGGAGCCTTTCTAACCATTAGTGTGCAATGGTCATCACTTAACTCAGATAACAGAGCGATTCTCACTCATTCCCACCAATCACAGCTGCAGATGTGTATGTACATGAACTTCCATGCTCACGCCACACACACACACAACACACACATAACACCACATACACATACACATACACATACACCACAACACACACACACACAACACACACATAAAGGCCACGCACACATGCACAAGCAGACAATGCAACACACACACAAGCACACAACACACACATAACACCACACACACATACACCACGACACACACAATACTTACCACACACGCTCGAACATACACACGCACACACCGGCCCTTTCGCTCCCCGGGCTTTTCCAGCACACCCTGTCCTGTTCTGGCCTCTTAGCCTGCACTAAATTAAACAAGTGTCCTGCCATACTTACTGGTCCAGAGCTATCTAAATGGTTGATTTACTGACTCATAGGTTAAATTTCAATCTTTTTCCATTCCATTAAGTCCAGCAGCTACTGGGTTGCTGTCCTCCAGCATTTCTCTTGCCCTTTATGATCTCAGTGAATTCCTTCGACCCACTTTATTCTGTAAACACAGCGGGATCAGAAGGGCACTCAGCATGCATGAGATCATGGAAAGGGACACTCTCCTAATGGGGGGTTTCGTGATTTTTCTCACCGAGGCTCCAGACAGTTTTTGATAAGGTCCTACAGGGAGATAGAATTTACTGGTCCATTGCTCTCTCCCAAATCATTAAGGTCTGTTACACTGAGTATGTTAGCTTGAGTATACAGGAGATAGGCTCCTTAAAAAGAAGCCTAAGCAGAAGTAAAAACCAAATAGGTTACTGTATTCATTTCATGACTTCATTGCTCATTACCCCTCCGACTTTAATTACCTGTGCTGTGGGAAGTCATCAGTTCTTGCCATTAGCCAACAGAGCCCACAGGGCCTCATTGCCCTCAGCACGTGGCTTTGGTGTTGAGTTAACCATGGTTGTGGAATAGTTCTGTCTGACAGGAGGTTGACTCTGGGGCTTAAACCCCACTCTTCACCCAGTGCAGGCAGATGTCAGTGCTGTAGGTGGCGTCTGACATGTCCAGGGAGAGGAGTCCCTACCACCTGGGTGGTTCACTGTCACACACCAGATCTGCCAACGTGAAGGTACAAGATGGCCAGCTGGCCCCTTCTGCAGCCTGGAGTCTGCTTTCCACCCTTTCCTGGTCCCACATAAAGCCTTCTGGTGGGGGCCAGGGATGCTCTGCCCGAAGTGTCCTCCTTCCCCCCCAGGCTTGAAGTTGCCTCAGTTCCAGTGTCATTTGGGTAAGTGAAACTTTAAAAGGTTAGGCTACAGAAACATGCATCACTCCCCCTCAGCGCATTGCACTTAAGTCAACTTCTTCCTCAGCTGAGATAAACAGAGGTCATTTGGGGAATGGAGTGGGTGGGATACGACAGTGACGGAGGCCTCCTTTCTCGAAGCCTGGAGAGCAGACGCACTGCAGTGGGAGGAGAGTGACTCGTGCTCCTCAGGAACACTGCTGCTCTTTCCTCGCCCCTCCAGGGCTCACTCGGGTCAGGAACAGTGTCGTCTGACTGGGAGTCAACTCCTGGGATGACAGGGGTCAGGAGAGAGCAGGAAAGGGGTCGGGGACCAACCATGTCGGCTGGCTTCCTGGTAACTGAGGCAGGAACCTGGAGTCTGCTGTCAGGACAGACCCCCAGTCCGCTGTGCGCAGCGTGTGTGCGGCACGTGGCCACACATCCACATAGCTTAGCAAGAATGGTGCCGTAGAACTTCTAACTTTTAATTTTACAAGTAATACTTGCACATATTTTCCTTCTAAAAAACTAAAACCTTACAGGTAACACCAAGTTTCCTTTGACAACCTACTCCAGTCTCCCAGTTCCCACCTCCCCAGGTAGAACTGCACACAGGAGACTGTTTCTTTTACTTTTTCTCTATATATACGTGTGTGTGCGCTTACACGTATATGTATGACTCAACATATATGAATACTGTAAGTATTTATTTTATAATATATAACATTTTACATAACATATATTTATAATATATAATATATTACATTAATATAATTAATATAAAAATAATATAATTAAAATGTATAAATAATATATGTGTTATATATAAATACATGTTTTTATATATATATAATAAAGCCATAGAAAGTATATGCCATTACTTCATGTGAATATATTTGTATGAGCTCCATACATTCATGTACTCAGTACTCAGTGAAGTTTAGGTGCCTGCTCTGTCCTGGGTCTGTCCTAGGTGCTGGCAGGTGAATTCTGAGTAAAACAAAGATCCTCACCATCGTGAAACTAACACTGCAGTAAGTGTTATCATTCTGGAACGTTTTCACCCAAAAAAAATATGTCCTGGAGGCTTATCCATTTTCATACATGTAGACCTACCGCAGTCACTTTAAATGATGCATAAATGTGGTGATATCACGTGATTTAGACATTCCCATACTGATGGAATTATTGTCATGAAATTTTGACAGCATCTGGTCTGCTGGATATTCCTCTACAGTTGGCTGGCAGTGGAGGGGCCCCTTGCCCCCCAACCCTCCCCGTGGTGGGAGAGACATAGCGGCGCCTCCTCCGTCACCTTCCCATGATTTTGTCAGGCGCATCCTGTGTCCTCAGACCAGAAGGTCCAATGCAAGAGACGCATCTGAGAGTGCTGGTCAGGAGAGTTCTTCTTCTACTTAGGGTAGTGTGTCAAAGGTTTGATGATGAGACGTAGAACTAGAGTGGTGCCCAGAACGGAAATGGAAGAGAGCAGAGCGGTGGCAGGAAGCCTGTGAAGGGGACACATGCCTGGACCACCAGCAGGTGAGCGTGACCCCACCGGAGAGGCCAGAGGGCAGTTCTGCCTGAGCCCAGATCAAAGACGGGACGGCCCATTGGTGTCAAACTCCCATTTTTCATCTCCCAGTACGGTCCCTGTGCCTGCCGTCACCTACCTCTCTTTTCAAACCCTCTGGACCCTGAAAGCCCGCCTTCCTGCCTCCAGACGTTCAGCTTTGATAAAGACGGGAAAAAGCTCCGCCGTCTGAACACACGGGGGAGGCTTATAGAAGAGCCTCAGGCGCAGAATGAGACCAAGTCCTCATAATTGCAGTATTTTCCTTACCTCATTCCGATCCACGTGAATTTCATGTACGTTATATATCAAAGTGTTTTCCTGTAGTTAAAAAATTAATAGGGTTCAGGCCTTTCTCCTTCCAGTTGAGGTTCCAGAGCATTTATTTTACTGTAGATCTGTTCATCACAACTCAACATAAAACATTACTTAAGCTTTCCCTTGGTTTGTTCGCTTTCATCATCGGCGCAAACAGCGCTGACTTTTCCATCACTAATCAAGCTTCGATGTTCAAATCAGTGTTATGCTATTTTCCATTTTTCCATCCATTCATTTAACCCGAAAGTAACGGAACCAAGTAGTGAGGGAATCAGCAAGTCTTGAGTTCAGATGAGTATTTGGGGAACTTCACTCAAGTAGTTTCATGAGTGAAATCATCCTTTTTTCTATGTGAATATTACCTATGGATTCTGTAGGTATTTATTAGCGAGAAAAATAGTGGTGGGCTTAATCGGAGTTTTGATGATTTCATTTTGTATTCCAGGATTATTCTAAGGGTTGCAGAAATTAAATCTTACCCATCCTGTGTTTGTGTACACGTGTAATCAGTAGGCGTTTGGAGACCGTGTTTGCATCTTTCCCAGCTCCGAGCCCCGCGTGAGGGGGTGCCTCTGGCTCTCAGTCTCTTCTGCCGTTCTCTCTGTCTAAATGCTGATGCCTGGCGGGAGGCGACTCTGCACCTTTGGTACCAGAAAGGAAAGGACAGGGATTTGAGCCTCATCTGAGCCATTTAACATCCCAAAGAAAAGAGAAAAATAACAACAAAATTTTTAGAAAGAAAAATCTTGCCAACTTTTATGTGGTAACCCCCAGCTCTTGACGAGACAGCCCCTTTGTCAATGCCACGATCGGGTTTTGTGGAGTCTGAAGCTTATACAATTTGAGGAGCTCTCTTTAAGAAAAAGAATAGAAAATTATTAATTCACAAGTAGAAATAAAATTAAATCTTTATGAAATAATGAGAAAAAAAAGTAATCATGGCACATTACAAACTTTAAAAAGCTAAAAAAAATGACAGAATCCAGAAAAATACAGCATTTAACACACCTCTATAATACTTTTTCTCCACATTTTTTTGTTGCATAATCTTTGCTCAACACTTTATAAACCATTTGTAACATCATTTTCCATAGATGGAATAGAAAGATAACTTGATTTTCCTCCAAAGCATGGTTGGCTGAAACTTGTTGACATTACCGGTAGTTTAGAAAAGATTATTTCGGCGTTGCAACTTGTCATTGTTAATGTCATATAAATTGTTAGAATTGTTGTCAAAACTGAGAAAATTCCATCATGTTTCTTTTGTTGTGAGTAGTGGGAACTGCGCCAGGTGTTAGACCAGGGGGATCAGACAGGGCCTGGGTTCAGCAACCTCGGTACTTGAGTTCTGGCTTGGAAAGAATTCAGAGCCAAGACTCCAACTGTAAGAGAACATTTATTTATAAAATTACAGAGGTGGAAGAAGTAATTCGTAGAAGAAATGGGATTAGGAAAAAAGTTATAGAGGTAAAGGAAGGGCCTTTGGAACTCAGAAGTGAGGAAGGTCAAGGTCACTCCCCTGGGGGGTGGGGGAGGGAGGGGGTGGTAAAGGGGTGAGGCTGAGCTCCCAGGGGGGAGAGTGAGCTGGATTCTCTGTCCTAAGGGTTTTAAGGGTGAAGATTTTAGGGGAGGTCCTAGGGGAAGATCTTAATAGAATATTCATCAGCTTTCCAGGTGTGTCCTTTCAAGGTTGTGGTCTCCACTGATTGATAGGTTGGCACCAGGGCAGGGGGTCATTATCCAGTGCAGCTGGTCCTGGTGGCATCATTTGTCTGGTTTTGCTGCTTTTGTGGCCTGGAGCTGAAATAATACTGAGGCCTAGATGTTATCTCTAGGGAGGAAAGGTCAGGGGGTCTGAACCACATGGCGTATCTATAGTACTTTCAACAATAAAGTTAAATTTAAAATAAATAAATAAATAAAATAATTAAAAGTCAACATTGCCCTAGCTGCTTTGGCTCAATACTTAGAGCGTCGGCCCGCAGACTGAAGGGCCCCAGCTTTGATTCCAGCCAAGGGCATGTAGCTGGGTTGCAGGCTCCATCCCCCACCCTGATTGGAGCTTGTGCAGGAGGCAACCAATGGATGTGTCTCTCTTACATCGATATTTCTCTTTCTTTCTCTCTCTCCCTCTCTCGCCCCCTTCCACTCTCTCTGAAAAGCAATGGAAAAAATATCCTCGGGTAAGGATTAAAAAAAAAGTCAGCATCATAAAAGGCATTCAGATAGAAAGGAAAAAGTAAAAAAACTGACTTTGTTCATAGATGGCATGATTTGGTATATAGATAATTCTAAGGAATCCCCTAAAAACTATTAGAACTAACAAAAGAGTTCAGCAAGGTTGTAAAGTACATGATTAATATGTAAAAGTCTAGTATCTAATATGTAAAAGTCTAGTATCTAATATGTAAAAGTCTAGTATCTAATATATAAAAATACAATAATATTTCTTTACATTTCTCTGTGAGCAATTTGAAAATAAAAATAATAAAACAACTCCATTTACAACACTACCAAAAATAAAATATTTAGGAATAAATTTAATAAAGGAAGTACAAAACTTATGCTCTGAAAACTACAAAGCATTATTGGAAGAAATTAAAGAACATGTAAATAAATAAAAAGAGAGCCCATGTTCATAGGTCAGAAGACTTAACATTGTCCAGATAGTAATGCTCCCTAAATTGATCTACAGAGGCAATGCCATCTCTATCGGAATCCCTTTGTAGAAAGTACAAGCTCATCCTAAAATGTACATGGTAATTCAGAAGACCCATGTGGTCAAGATGTTCTTGAAAAAGGAAAAGTTAGAAGACTCACCACTTTCTAATTCCAAAACTTACTGTAAAGCAACAGCAATCAAGACAGTATAGTAATGGTATAAAGATAGATTTGCAGCCCAATGGAATAAAATTGGGAGTCCAGAAATAAACCCACATCTCTATGGTTGATTGGTTTCCAGTAAGGATGCCAAGACCATTCACTTGGGAAAGAATGGTCTCTTCAACAATGGCACTAGGACAACAGGATACGCACACTCAAGAGAATTAAGTTGAACCTCGCTATCATACCATATGCAAAAATTAGCTCAAAATAGATCGAAGACCTAAACTGATAAATTCTTAGAAGGACACATACGGATAAATCTCCATGACCTTGGATTTGGCAATGGTTTTGTGGATACAGCACCTAAAACATAAGCAACCAAAGAGAAAATAGATAAATTGAACTTCAAAAGTTCTGTATTTCAAAGCATACTGTTAAGCAAGTGAAAATACAACCTACAAAATGGGAGAAAAGTATTTGAAAATGGGTTCATCTAATAAGGATCTGGTATCCAGAATACATAAAGAATACTTATAACTCAACAATAGACAGTCAGATAACCCAGTTTAAATATGGGCAATGGGCTTGAATAGAAATTTCCTCAAAGAAAATATACAAATGACCCGTAGGTGGATGAAAAGATACGCAAGCTCATTAGTCATCGGGGAAAAACAAGTCAAAGCCACAATGAGACACCACTTCTCGCACCCACGGTGGTAACGAGATCAAAGAGCCACGTTGTCGGAGGGGACTGGAGCCCTCGTACACTGTTGGTAGGAATGTAAAATGGTGCCGTCACTGTGGAAAACAGTCTGGCAGTTCCTCCAAAAGGTAAACAACCTTATCATATGACCCAGCAGTTCCACTCCCAGGTGTACATCCAGGACAACTGAAGGCATGTGTTTACACAAAAGCTTGTTTATGACTGTTCACAGGAGCATTCCTCCCAGTAGCTAAAAGGTAGAAACCACCCAAGTGTCCATCAACTGATGAATATATAAACAGGATGTGATACATCCATACCATGGGATATTATTATTCAGCCCCCAAAAAGAATGAAACGCTGGCACATGCTACAACATGAATGAACCTGGAAATCATTATGCTCAGTGAAAGATGCCCGACACAGAAAAACACATATGATTCTGTTTAAATGACAGGTCTAAAATAGACAAGTCTATGGAGACAGAAAGTAGATTAGGGGTCACCTAGGGCCTGAGGGGATGGAGAGACTGGGAGGTAATAACTAAAGGGTGCAGGGAGCCTTTGGGGCATGCTGGAAATGTTCCAAAATTAATTGAGGGGATAGCTGCACAACTTTGTGGATTTACCAAAAAATCATTGGATTGTACACTTTCCGTGGGTAAAATTTATGCTATGGGAATTGTATCTCAATAAAGCTGTTTCAAACAAACAAAAAAAAGGCAAATGCAGAGTATCAGGAGTAGCTTCCTGTACGGAATCTCGACTGGCTGCTGGCTCTGTGTGAGTCCGCGGGACCATGTGGCGGCTGCCACCAACACCAGGGGCATCCTGCAGATGGAGAGAGGCCGTGTGCAGCACGCAGCAGTGGTGACAGTCCCCCTGTTGGATACCTCCGAATGGCAGCCTCAGTCTGAACACCCCATTCTTGAAGGTGGTTAATGAACGTCCCAGAAGAGGGAGTGCATGGGGACAAGTGGCGAACCTGCCTTCACGGGCCTCACGGCGTGGAAGGCAGACAGACTGAAAAAGTAACGAATGATAGAAAGTACGGGAACAATTACAGGAGAAGTCCGTCTAAAAGAGTGTTTAGCAAGGAAAACCAAGGCAAAACGTGCTGGGGGCGTAACAGGCGAAAGGGGAAGATGTGTTCTGTACCAACTCAGTTCAAAAAATGTGCAGCCCCTGCCACGTGGAAGGCGCCTTCCGTAGAGTCGGGCCCGGCAACAGAATCCATGAACGAGGTGTTCCCTGGCCAGAAAGCTCGCGGGGGGCTAAGCAGTCCACCCTCCCCTTTCAAGGGTCATACGGTACGTTGATTTACTAACAGTCTAGGAAGACCCCATACCGCTGCTTGTTTTGTGTAACCCGTCATTTTAAGGCTTGCTTGACCACTGCGCTGCACCACCCTTTGAAATGCATAAGACCTTCAACAAGGCAGAGACTCCCTGCTCCTGGCAGCACAGCGCAGGAAGTCCTGGCCCAAGGCACCAAGGTGGCCACTGAGGAAAGAGACAAAGTGTGACGTTGGTGGTGGCTTGGCCTGCCCTCAGGAAACTTCCATCGGCCCGGGGCTGGGAGAACAGCGAGCTGCTGAGTAGGTGCTCAGCACTCAGTAGGCCCACCCCTGCTTCCCCCTTTGGGCCAAGTGCTTCCTCTCCCGCTCCACCAAGGGGCTGTTGCTCTCTCGCTGCTGCAAATTACTAAGGTGTGTGTCTCCCCCATTCTAGCTTCACTTTGGCGTAGGGACATGGAGAGCAGAGCCCAGACCGAGTCCTCTCAGTTGTCCCTTCACCCGCGCCTTAAAGACCGGGGATCTGGACACTGTTTTAATTACAGTAGTTTGTCCATGTTGTGGCTCTTTGGGAATGCAGCTATCTCATCCACTAAAAATGTTGGTGGTGACTAGTTAGTCTTGGAGTGACCACCAGTTTGGGGTGTGGGAGACACGGATGCAGATTTTTTCCACCTTTATTTCCTTTCCCTAAATAACTCCGGCAGCTCTGCGGCCTCATGGCCTCATCTCCGTCTCCCCGAGAAACTCCCTGACGTGACCAGATGCTTGCAGGCTGGTCAGAGACGGTCCTGCCAATGGCCCTGCCAACGGCCCTGCTGGCGAGAAAGCCCCTGTGGGTTCACCAGCTCTCAGTCTCTCTTATCACCTTTGTCCATAGAGTCAGGGGGCACCCTTGGAGGTTTCAGCTTAGATACCTCGCCCTTCATTCATCTAGATTTCCTCCTACAAAAAAAAAACAAGGAATAAGAAAATATGGCAATACTTTTTCTCTCCATGAATAAAACACCCCGGTCTTTTACATCTGAATATCACTTTCAGAAATTTAGAATTCTAAAAGCATTAATTTGTTTGTTATCAGATTTAACATAGGCTTTTACCTGAATGATGTGGTTCCCCACATTTCTTTTGTAAAATTACTATTTCAAGTGTCTGCCCCTTCTCTTGTGCTCCAAAAAGGTCTATGATTATTTGACCTATAAAAATATATATTTTCTTATTTGGTACTGAGTGTTAATTTCTTTTAACTTGTCACTTATTTCATTATAAACATTTTATTTTAGAAAGTTCTTAAAAAAGAGGCTGTATCTACTTCTTAATGTATAAACATCCAAGTGATAAAACAGCAATATTCTCAGGACTTAGTCAATTGAATCTTACACTGAAAAGGTAATATTAAATTCTCTCGAGTGCAGGGGTATATACTAGGCAGTACCCAGAGTCATTCACCGGACATCCCCCTTACTTTCTAAGTCATGTAACTGTCAAGTCAATAGTAAACACTAAACAAGCAAGAAAGCGGGAAGGGCAGGAGAATCCACATTCCACACTCGTAGTCCCTAAAGGATTAAAGAGGAAGTGGGTTCTTTACTGAGATGTTCCCAAAGATATCAAGAAAGATCTTAATGTTCTTGGAAACAGAGACTATTCCTCACATAGGGAGTTGCGCAACAAAGGTTTGGTGCCAGGAGTGGGGAAAATTTTGATGAAAGATGCCAAGACCTCACCAAGATATGTGTAGAAATAAACCAAAGAGGAAGGTTCTGCAGGCCAGGAGGAGCTCTGAGTTGAGCTCTGTCTTGCTAAGCAGCAGTGGTGGGTTTCTGGAAACAAGGCAGCTGTTATCAAGGGTTGCTGTAAAATTTTGAATTAAATGGAGTTTGTACAAGTTGAAGGTGGCCATATGAGAAAGAAGAATATTCTACTTGGAAAGATAGCCAATTTATTTAGCTCCTGATTATCCGTGGTAAGGTGGTACACAAGCTACCTAGCATAAAGAACCCGAAATCCAGGCAGTCCTATGCCAAAGGCAATAGTTTTCACATCTCCACACATCAGACTTTTTCTAGAAAAGTACTGAAAAAGAAGGGATTCAGTAGACTGTCTTGAACGCCTGTCTACTTCCTGATCCTGGTCAACATCATCTAGTGATTGTGAAAGGGAACCAGAGAAGGAAAGGCTCTAATGCATGCCTCACAAATAGCAGGCTCTCAGAGAAGCTTGTTGACTGACTGCAGGAATGGAATGGCAGGAGAAACTTCTAATCTTGACTCTGTCATTAGTTACATGACCTTGCCCAGGTCACTCAACCACTTTATGGTAAATCATCCCAGTGACAAAAAAAACTTCAATGTCCTCATCTGTAAAAATGAAGGGGTTGAACTATTGGACTTCTAAGGTTCCTTCCAGCTCTAAAATTCCAGAACATACAAGATTTATCTTCCATAAATAGTTACCAAGTCATTCATGAGTACAAGTGTTGGAACTAAAAATTCTGCAACAAGAAGTATACCCCCAGGTTCTGGAAAAGGGGAAGGAAGGGCACAAAGCTTTCATCACCATTTTTATTATCAAGATAATGAAAGCAGTCAGCTTCACAGAGGAGGTAAGACCCAATGGTTTGGATGTCAAGAAGAAAAGAAAGTCAAGACATTACATATGACAGTTTCTGTGCCTTGAGCTATATTTGTTCCTATAAAAACCAAGAGCCTGAAGAAAGCATTAGGCCCAAGGTCTAGGCTCTAAATCATACTCCCCCAACTGAAGACCAGTAGAGACAAGTTACCTGCCATAATACATGTAACACACAATGGATATGCTGAACTTAATGCCAAACTCAGATACCTGCAGTACATGCTGCCATTCAGAAAGGGGGAGAGAGGGAGGCACCCAGCAAGCACTGGGCCATAGCAATTATAAAATCTAGTTCCAGGTCCTTCATTAGAACCTGACCAACTTCCTGGGAGTTGTCTTCCACGGCTTTGCCTCTTCCCTTGGGTCCAGCCTCTAGAGCATCTTTTTCCCCTGTAAGAAGTAGCATGTATTTGCAACTGAGCAACTTCACAGCTTACTTCCTACCTACAGAAGGTTAAGGGTCCAAAAGCTTCTTTATATTTTGCACTATCTCTGTCTCCTTCAGCCCAAACTGATACAATTTCCTTAAAAACTTTCTGGGCTGCCTGCATATCAATTTATAATCTACTCCATGAATCTCTTTAACATAAGTTCTTCTTTGCCTCTATCAGGATCTGTGAGGCATGCTCTGTTTTATGATCCTTACGGAGTTATTTTGTCTGTCTATGAGGATCCAAGAGATCTTTATGGGGTCTTTACAAAGGATCTTATCCCATCTGTATGTTATCTTTTCCAGGAAGCCATTCCTTAATCCAAGAACCCTTTGCTGGCAGAAAAGACTCTTCTGGACCCTTTAAAGTTCCTGCAACTTCTACTCAGAAACTGAATAGCTGTCTCTAACTTTATTTTCTCCTCAATCATTTAATGTAGGCAGCCAGAAGGAACCAGGCAGTGCCCTAAAACTCTTCCTGGAAGTCTGCCTTGCTAAATCATTGAGTTCAAACTTATATTTTCTACATTATTGCTGGTGAGAACTTTGCTTGACTTCCTCCTACTCCATAACAAGAGTCTCCTTTCCTCCAGCTCGAATCATATTTCCCTCGCTTTTTGTGAAGCCCTTGCCCATCACCTCCCCTGAGGCTTCTGCTAGCACTCTCTTTAAACTCCTTAGGCTTTCACTAGCAGACCCTTCAGGTCCCTCCTAGCTTCCTGCTGCTGTCTAGTCCCAAGGCCAATGCCATATGTTAATAGGGTTTTGTTTACAAAATGCCTTAATTCCAGGTACCAAAGTTACCCACATCTACTGGTCAGCTATAGCTAAGTAACAAATCACCCCAAACTTACTGGTGTAAAATAATAATAGTTTTATTATCTCTCATGGTTTCTCTGGATCAGGATTTTGGGAAGGGCTTGGCTGGGTAGTTCCAGTTTAGGGCCTCTCACATGGTAGCTGGAGAGGGGTGCTGAAGAAGCAGAGAGCTGTCTAGATGTCTCCTTTCATGCTGTCTCGGGACCTGTCGGTGTGGCCTCTGTCTGGGCTTTCCCGTAGCATGGCAGCCCCCAACTCAGAAGCAGCCAGGCTGCTTACCTAGTAGCTGGCATCTTCAAATGCAAGCGTTCCAGCTGCCCAGCCAGAGCTGCATCGTGTTCTGTGATCGAGCCCCAGGAACCATCCAGAACTACCCTGTCACATCCTCTTGGTTACAGCTGAGTCAGGTGTCCACCCAGATTCAAGGAGAAGGAAATCGGTCCCCTCCTCTCGATGGGAAGGGACAAAACTCCAGACGAGTGTATGGAGTGGGCCATCGCTGCGGCCATCACGTGCCCCTGTCGTGAGGGTCTGGGATGGTGAATGTAAAGCGCCTGGCACCCAGCCTGACATTCGTGTAGCAGCTGCTAAATAACGTACATTATCGCTATGCGTGTCACTGTCACTCGTATAATTCAGGGTGGTTTTTCCCAAGTGTTGTCAGAATCTTCTCAGGTGGAGCACTGTTTAACTTCCTTTCTTCCCCCTTGGTAGTTTTATCACCACCTTTCATTGCTAGTAGAACACTTCTATAGATAACGTGATATTTCATAAAATCACAGAATACTCGAGCTAAAGACATCCTCCTTAGCCTGTCAACCAACCATTTTATTTTTAGATACAAGTCCAAAACTCAGCGCAGCCAAGTCATTTGCTGTTCACGCAGAGTCAGGCTACTTGTTGGTAACAGACAACAGGCTCAAAAAACACTTCTGCGGACCCCCAAACCAGTACCTGCCCCCCCCCCCCCCCGCCGCCGTAGCATTCCCACTTCTCTCATCAAGAAAGGTGTGATCACTCATTTTTTCATCGTTTGGAATAAAGGTTCACGCTTCCCCTCATTTGATGCCTTTACAGTCCGCTCAGCGTCCCTGTGGTCTGGAGCCGCCTGCGGCAGGCGGTCCGAGCCTTTCCCTGGAACAGATGATGCTCCTGTGGACACATTTCGGGGTTAGTGAGAAGGCACTCGCTGGGGAACACAGGGACGGGGCCCCCACAAAGGAGAGCATAATGGAGTGCCCCCCTCTCTCCCAGCGTCTCTCCTCTGATCGGCCAACGATCATTTTCACTTCTAGCACTTTATTAATATCTTTGGAAAGAACCTATGGGCCAGATTTGTCCTTTGAGCATCACGTTTAACTCCCATCTAATTTAGTGAGAACTACATACATCCAATGGTGAGATTTGGCCAGGGGACAAGAGGAACAGAGCCGCGCAGGTCGAATGCATCCCCAGCAGTTCATTTCTGAATATATTTTCTGCCTTCTGCCTCTGCGTCCTTCCCTGGACCCTGTGCGCTGCTCTGAAGGAGACCTTAATTTTCCTTTTTGAAGTAACAATATGAAGTTGCAGTGCCTCTAGGTTTGTATTAAGTAGTTTTGTAAGGTTTGGTTTGCTCATTTTTAAGACCTTTATCATCTCACCCCCTTCTCATGTGCCTCTCCCTAGCAGCTATTTTTTGTTTTGTTTTTATTAAGCCAGCACTGGGGGAAATGCTCCATCCCTGAACGGTGTAGCTGCTTGAAGGCACTAAATTACCGCTGCTCTTGTCACAGCCACCATCCCTCTCTGATCTTCAGGTTTCCTGTTTGAGATTTTTGCTCAAGTGCTAGCATTCTTCATCTTCTATCCTGGCAACAGGTAGGAAATAAATAATCCAAGGTTATTTTTAATGATAACATTAATTACTTAGGTCTATGCAGCCCTCACTTCCAGTTGAAAATGTGTCCATTGCTAGGACCATCCTGATGTTTAAACTAATAGATGTATCCAGTGAGCACCAATTTATGTGATGTGGGACAAAAACAATTTGGAAAATTGTTAATAGCCTTCCTTAGGAAAAAACTGATCCTCAAAAAAGAAAAAAAAATCCCACAAAAGAAATCAAATAATCAAAGGCAATTTAGAAAACAGATTTTATATAAAATTAAGAAAAGTGGAAAATACTTTAAAACCCATTTCTAAAGCTGTCATCCCTAATTCTGATGAAGATCTAGAAGGTAGACATTTGGCCACTGGGACTTCCAGAGTCCAGAGCCAGTGCTGAACATCAGGGTTTCCCTGTGTACTTGTGTTTTCTGGAAAATGTGTTCTCTCTGTGTCAGTCAAAATGTTCAAAGAATGCTGTTTGGTTGACACTATATAACTGCCTAACAAATGATCCCAAAACTCAGTAGCATGAAGCAGCAACCATTGCATCATAGCTCACTGTTTTGTGAATCGGAATTTAGACATGGGTCATCTTCATGTGACATCAAATCTCCAATGACAGTCAGCTGGGCAGGGCTGAGGGTTCGAGATGGCTCATCCGCCTGGTGCCTTAGAAGGGACAGTGGGAAAGCTGGGCCCTGCTGAGCCCCTCTCTCACCAGGTAGTCTCTGGGCCTCTCCACTTGGCCTCTCCTGCAGGGTAGTCAGACTGCTTACTTAGAGTCTCGAGGCTCCCAGAGGAAAGAAACAGAAAGTGCCAGTCTTTTTCAAAGTTAGGCCCAGACTATTACATCATACCTTATTGGTCAGATTAGCTGCAGGCCAACCTGCGTTTAAGGGGAGGATACAAGAGTCCACCCTTCGATGGCAGGAATGTCAAAGTACCCATGGTCACCTTGAATCTGCCACAAGCTTTGTTCAGTATTGCCTGGAGCCTGGCCACCTGCATTCAAACCCCACTTTCCAGCTGTGCGACCTCAGCAAGTTACTTAATTTCTCTGTGCCTCGGTTTTCTCATCTACAAAAGGGGGATAATATTACCATCTACCTCATAAGATAGTTGTCAGGATTCAATGACTTGGAAAATACAAAGCACTTAGGCCCTTGCTGGGCCTGGAGTAAGTGCTAGGTGGCGTCAGCTCTTTCTCTTGCCATTCTTCCTATGTTGGCGGGTTCTTTCTAAAAATGTGTGGATGCCCTTGTTCAGTAGCTATCAGAGGTTTGCCCCTGGCTCTGCTCTGACAATCTGAGGGGCCGACACTCCTGTTGCGACAGTGCTCTCTGCACGCTGACCCCCAGTGAGAGAGAGATGGGGTCCGTCTCCACTAGGAGGGGGGTGTGGGGAGAGCTCCTGCAAGCTGTTCACTTGAGAACCACTCAGTGTTAGGCTGTATCGATCCGCTGCTGTGTGCCAGGCCTGGTTCAGAGTGCGGGGGATCAGGGATGGTTAAGACACAAGGCCAGAACAGGGCTGGACGGGACAGTTAACAGTCAGGTAAGCAGACGTCCTGAGTGTTCATCGATGTTGAACACATGCGTTGAGGAGGACTGGGCGAGGGGGATGGTTTTAGATAAAGCTTCAGGAATGATCTCTTTGATGAGACGTGAGCATTTTCACATTTCATCATATCTTGATTAAATCTCTCGAGCTGTCCTTTCTTCCTTAATCTTGGAAGACAGTCTATCTGTGAAAGAGCTTTGCAGGCGGTGATCTCATCCACTACTGTAAATTGCATTAGTGTCACTGCCAGAAAGTTCCCAGCATCCCAGCCCTGGGGCGCCCCTGCAGGTCCCCTCCCACTAATGAGACTGGCTAGTGTGACAATGGACAAGTTGCTTCACATCACTAAACTTTAACTTCCTCGCCTATAAAATGGAGAAATCTTCAGGCCAAGGGCAGAGCCCTGGGGAGGGAGCGACAGTGAATCGCGGGGAAGAGGGAAGCTGATAAGGGGAGTGGTTAGAGCAGAGAGAAGAGGCCAGAGGAAGGGGCCCACAGGGCACATCCTGCAGACCTGGCAAGAGCGGTTTCCCCAGGGAGGCAAACACCAGATTGAGGAGGGGCAGAGATGATGTCAGTGACAAACACAAGGGGACCCCGGAGGGACCCTGCTGCCGTGGCCTGGCCTCTGCACGAGAAAGAAGTGATAGATACCCTTATATGTAAAGGCCCAGCCCGTAGCACAGGAGATGTAGCTTAGTGCAGAGAAAAGTCACACCAAGAGGCACAGTCTGGGTGCTCTCAGATTTGCCATCTATCTGGGACTCCTGAAATAGTTACCTCCACCAGGCAATCGACATGGACTTTTTGTTGCCTGGGAAATCAAGTTCGAGGTCCTCAGCATGGCCTTGGCCTGTCTCCGTTTCCGCCCCTTCTGCCACTGCGTGTCCCACCGCTTTCGTCCCCGGGGCTCCCTTCCATGCCGCTCCGCGCCCTCCGCGCCCTCTGTGGCCTCCTGCCCGCTGTCCCCCAGGGGGAGCGGAGAGCTCGTGTGTGTGCTGCTCTGGTGGCCCTTGAGCAGCCCAAGCCTTTCATTCCCACTGAGCTGCAGCCTCGAATGTGGGGATTGATTTACGCAGCAAAGAGAGCCTCTACCTTCGGCCCTACACCAGGTACCAGCTGCTCAGCAAATATCTGGGGACCTAACTGTTTATTACGCATCTGCTGCAGAGCAGGCCCTGCGAACAAAAGCGCTAAGCTGAAAACGTCCCGGCAACGTAATCGGGAGGGAGGCAGACGTGCTCGGTGCACGTGCAGGGCAGTGTGCACGAGGCACGAATAAGCGCCAGCCGCAGCACGTCCTCCGAGGTCACTTCTGAGTGTTCCCGTGGCTCTGCCCGGTCTTCAGTATCCCCTGTCACGCCGCAATGCAGCCCCCCGCCTGCAGGCCTGCGGGCCGCCCCCACACAGCGACCTGAGGAGCGCAGAATATGACTGAGCCATTTGCTTTTCAGCCCTGGTTCCTGGCCCTGAGTCAGAATTCAATAAATATTTTTGGAATAAATAGAGCAGCTCGTCACCAAGAAATGTCACCTTTAGATACCACGTCTTCCGTCAGAGCCTGTCTCGCCTCATTCATTGATTCTGAGATGCTGGTAGGCTTTCCCCACTTCCCTTTCCTCTCCCGGCTAATATCTGGGTATCGCAGTAACAGCCCTCGAGTTTCTCCTTTGAATCCTGGGCAAAGGCCTGGAAGAGCAGCGAAGCATTGACGGGCTCGCGCCCTTAATGTCGGGGTCAAAGCTTCCAGCCCTTTCAGAGGCTCGGGAGGCACCAGTTTAAACCTGCTCCACGGCGGTGGATTTCAGCTGCTTTGTGAGTGAAAGACTGGCTTTTAAAATGGGAGCAGAGAAAACTTGGCACATCTGACAAAGGTGCACCCTGGGGTGGTGACTCGAGGTGTGGCAGGTGGGAAATCTTAAAAATCACTGTTTCCTCAAAACCCAGCTGCAGGAAGCAGACGTGGGGCTGTGTGGGGGGGCAGATGAAGGAGGCAGCGTCAGGAAAGCAGCAGCGGGGGGAAGGATCCCGGTGCGAACAGGGGGTTCGTGGGCACCGTGGATTCTGGGTCACTCCCGATGTTTGTGTGCTTGCCGGGTATTTTCCTGCGTGCTTCTCAGACCACCTGTGCTGCGTCTATTTGGTTCCCTTTGGCTTCTCCCCCAGAAGGACAGACAGGATGTCAGACAGAAAGAAAAAAAAAAATCTCTCAACTCTGTTGACTATTTTATGAGAAACTCATAGTTTCTTTTGTAGAGGAGCAGAGGGAAGGGCTGGAAGGATAAGACTATTAACTGAAATCAAGGTTTTAGATAATCTGTTACTTTAATTAGCCTCACTTTTCCATTTATCTAAGAAAAAAAACTTAAAAGGTCATGGAGAAGCCAAGGTGGGGAGAGAAGGAACCTAGCTTGGAGCGAGACCTTGGACAAGCCCCTTTTCTTCCCCAGGCCTCAGTTTCCTGGGTAACCGAGCACGAGGATGAGGCATCCCCAGAAAGCGTGCCCCCTGCTCTGAGCCGTGGCAGAGGCTGGTCTCAGCGGGACTCCAAGGAGCCCCTAGCCGCGGACGGAGGGGCCAGCACTCAGGGAAGCCTGAGCCTGCTGGGGATCCCCAGCACCGGCTCTGAAATCCTGTCACTCAAACTGTGCTCCTTCTCAGTGAGGTCGTGGGCCCCACGCTGCAGGAGGAGCTAGCTGACGAATGTCAAGTTCAAGCCGAACTTCCCAAGTAGGGTGTCATCTACCTGGGTGTGTGGGCAAGGTTACTCCAACAGAAATAATCCGAATGTCTCTGGCTCTTGCCACTACCCACTCTCTCACCCCGCGGGGATTTCTGGCGGCCCTGTGGGTATCTTGCATTGGCCCAGAATTGCTGTTTCTTGTAGTTCTGTAGTGGCCCCTTCCCTGGGGTCCACTTGCCTTCCTGCCCTCGCCATGCTACCCTGCTCAGGTTCTGGCTTCCAGGGCTCCCCAAAAATGCAAAATTCAAAAAATGTCAAAATCGCCTTACATTCTGTCCGTTGCCTTCTCACTGTCCCAGAGCCGGAGTCGTACTTGTGGCTCCTGGCACCCCTCATGGACATGAGTCCTTCGGGTTTGACCTGCAGGCTCCTGCTCCGTGATGCTCAGACCTGGGCCTAAAGGTCTCTCGTACCTCAAACCTCCTCCCACCTCATCCCACCCTCGTTGGTGGTGATGGTGGTAGTGGTGGGGGGGACCCACATGCAAACGAGCTCCACTGGGCCCCAAAATTCACCAGACACTGCCAGTAACATTTGGGTTTCAGCTTGACTTCAAGAGTGGGAGCCTGTTACACAAGTAACGGTCGACAGGAATCTGGACAATTTAGCTCAGGGTCCCTAAAACCTTATTTGAAGGAGCAAGTGAGGGATGGGTTGGGGTCTGGCCAATCCTTACAGCTGTGACCTGGACAACCTCTTCCTAGTAGGACCTAGAAAGCTGGAAATGTGTGAGGTTGACATCGTTTCCTGACAAGGGTCCCAGTGTGTGTGTGTGTGTGTGTGTGTGTGTGTGTGTGTGTGTGTGTGTGTGCGCATTCCAGTGGCTCTATTGCAAAGGACCTGACACTCTCACTGTGGAGTCAGTTAAGCATGGAGTACGGTACTGACGGTTAGCATCATGGGGTCACAAAAGGAATTCATCAATATGGGCTCCAAGTGCAGCCTTTACAGGTGGGAGGGGCCTTGGGAGACAGCGGGCTTAGGACAGACAGAGGGCCGAGTGACAGGCATCCACACAGGCAGGGAAAGAGCCCAAGCAGAGGCTCGGGGGTGGAAACATTCAGAAACAGTGAGGAACCCAGCCCGACGGGAGTGCAGGACGCGTGCTGGGGTCTCAGCAGGACACGAGATGGCCTCGGGTGGGTGGGGCGAGTTTGTGCAGAACCCTAAACGTCAGAGATGTGGGAATTTGATGCAGAGACCATAAGGAAACGTTTCTGCCAATCTGTCTAGAGTGTTTGGGGAGATTAATCTAACAAGAGTTTTTAAGAGAAATTGGGGCAGGAGAAACTGTCTGAGAGAATAGTTTAAAAGGTTCTTATGTGATTCATCCCTCAAGGAGTTTTAAATTTAATTTAAAAATAAGGTAGTAATGTGTATTGTACATATTATTAGCACATGCATGTGTCTGCCCTAAAAAAAGTTTAAAGCATACTTATTTCATTTGGCAAGAGGCGGTGTACGCACGTGGCTCTTACGTTCAAACCACGTGAAAGGTACGCAGCGCAGGGTTTCCTCCGTCTCTCTGTCTGTTTCAGTCCCACCTGGCACTCTGCCCCCCGCACCCCTACTCCAGGCCACTTCCACGACTTCCTGTGTGTGTCTCCGGAGTTTCTTTATGGAAACTCAAGCAAATAATAGTGCAGAGCTTTCTCTTCCTTCCTTTTTACAAAAAGAAAAAGAAAAAGGAACATGCTGTACACACTTACCTGGATTTTGCTTTTCTCACTTAAAAATAGACCTTGAAGATTTTCCCACCTCCGTCTTCCTGTCTGCTGCACGGAATTGCATTATACAGAGGACCAGACCCTTATTGATGGGGGGGAGGGGGGTAATCTTTCACTATTATAGATAATGCTGCAGAAAATAATCTGCCCTATGTCATTTTGTATGTGTGCGTATGCGTCCACAGAATAAACTGTGCACATTCCACAAATGGGCTCATTGCATCGAAGGCTCCATGTACCCTAATTTTAACAGAGCTTTGCAAGCTGCGCCCTTCGGGGAGCTGTACCCACTGCACCCTCGCCAGCAATGCCTGGGCGTCCCGCTTCCCCGCGGCCTCCCTGCACCGTGCTAATCACTTTGGGGGCTTTTCCGGTCGATTAGGCGAAATCTCCGCGCAGCTCTAATTTGCTTTTCTCGTGCTATGAATGAGGCCGAGCATCGCTTTATGGCTGTGAGCCCGGTGGATTTTAAGCTCCTTCTTAGGGGGCTGACTTCTTCCTTTCCGTATCCCTCCCAGAGCTTTCCCAAAGGCCCGGCTACAAAGTAGGTTTTCAGTAAAGACAGGTCAGTCCAGTAAATGTGTGATTGGAGTTATAAATCTTCAATTAGATGTGCTGCATGAGATATGATGAGCGGATGGAGCAGGTGGAGCATGCATAGATTCAGAGATTACATGCAGTTTCTGAGTGAATAATCTTTTCCTTAGCTGGAAACTGGAGAAACTGGAGATTCGTACATGAAATGCCTTATTTGTCCCCCAGAAAGGTAAGGGGTTGTGGGGAGAATGAATCTCACAGCTTTTTCATGGGTTCCCATTCATTTAAAGAATGAATTACCAGCAGTTTGGAGCTGGCACGATTAAGTGGTTTTCAGAGAACCGACTAGTAAGTCAGGGGAGATGAATAAGGCCCCGCGTGTGGCTTGCTCAGGCTCTTCCAGCTTCCTTTCTCCCGCGACTCCCGCAGAAACCAGCTCGAGTGGCCGCGCGGCCTGTCATTAGCTGAGTTGCAAGCCTGAGTTTCTTTGTTTTTCGGCTGTTCCTATGTCATGAAAGTGCCTAGCCCCCAGGCACAGCATGTTGGCCCGAGTTGTATGGATTTTGCGGAATTCCACCCTCCGGCAGCGCATTTGCCAGCTCTGTGCTCTCCTGGTCTTCGGTCAGCGGGAAAGCTGTCCTGCGGGCAGAAGCTGAGCGCAGTTGTCGGCAAGGCCACGCGAAACTTTCCCCAGGGCGCTGTTACCCGAAGTGACTTTTCCAATAGCCTGCTCCGGCTGACTGCAGGCCCCAAAGGAAAGCCCACCCCGGAAAGAAGCGTGAAGCCCCCCGCTGCTCAGGAAGCTCTCCGTCCTCCTGAGAGGGTGAGAGCCGCCTCCCCAGCCCGGGGCGGGGGCTCTAGAGGCTGAGCCCGGCCTGGAGCATAAAGTCGCATTTAGCCTGGGCCTGGGGCAGGGCGGCAGAGAGGGTGCAGGGGAGGGCAGCCCTGAATTCAGGTCGGAACCCTGATCCCACACCCTCTGTGACCGAAAACAAGCCCAGCAAATGGTGTCAGGGCTCTGGGACAATAAGGCGAATGGGGACCCTACTTGACGCTTTAAATAGTTCTGCTGATGGAGATTAACTGTTTGAAATAAGGACACTTGGAAAATTGGGTTACCTGAAAAGTCTCCATCACCGGTTCTTTTCTTTCCTGTTGTTACTTGAGGGGGGCGGTTTCAATGGCAGGTCAAGAAGAAACCACTTCAACACATGTTCACCAGTTAGCAGAATATCTCATACACCTGTGTTCACTGTGTCACTTCCTCCCCGGGACACGTGGGTGTTACTTCCACTCCATCACCTGCCCATTTCGTTGGCAAGGAGGAGCAGGAGACGTTGAGCGACTTGCCCAAGGTCACGCACTTCATAAGGATTTATTTCTTAACTCGTTGCAAAACTAGTTCAAGTGCAGGAGTTGGGGCTGAGAAGTGCAAGAGGAGGAGCCCCACCTCCACTCGCAGCCACAGAGCCATTATAACTTTGCTTCGTGATAACCTGAAGTCACGGCAGTTGTCCTGGATCCAGGCTCAGGGATCAGTGAGTAACCAACACCTCTGGCGATTTCCTGGTGACTGTGCCACAGGACAGTGGGTCCCCTGCAAGGCAGGTCAACTAAACCTGGAGCTGGAACCACTCTTTAAAATTTGCCAATCACTTAGAGATAAGCTTGTCCTGTCAAAATTCACAAACTGCACATGACAACACACCGTTCCAACCGAGTATTTTTTTAGGCCTACCGTGTGCCCACAATTCCCGAAGACCTGTGAGAAAGAAATGGGGACGCTTTCAGACCACAGCCCCTCGCAGGAGGAGCCGACAGTCCAGCCCCCTATTATTATGTTTTTGTGATCAATTATTACCCCCATGGAAATAGTCAAGAGGCTGGCTTTCTCACAAAAAATATAAGGTTTGTAAGATGCACTTCATTCGTGCAGGTAAAGAAGGAAAACTTTTTGAGCACTTGCATGTGCCAGTTACCTTAGTTACTGGATGGGCAGCTACAGTTAAAGAGATCTACGGACTAAGAAAAAAGTTTGCTTTAAGAATAAATATGTTAACCCCCAAATAGGTAATATCTTTATTAATTATTTTACTGACTTAGCATTACCTACTTCACTTCATGGCTTATATATAACCAATGATTTTAAAATATTTCAAACTCTTAAAATTAGCTCTCTTTAAACATTCCCTTGTTAGAGATCCCCTCCTTCAGTTGTTACCTGTTTTCAGATATTAGATTTTATTTAGAGTCACATAGAAACTTCTTAGGAAGTACACATCTATTTTATTTCCAAGATTGGATTTTCCAAATGCCAAATAAAGAACAGAAGCGGGTGGCATTGTCATGATCCTGGATCAAAACTCAAATGAATTTTCCATCGAGAAGGAAAGCATGTGTCCTGTGTTTTCTGTCATACTTAGGTTACCTGATTAATCGGTGAAGCTCTTGAGCAGAGGGGGAAATAAAGCTTGAAGTCAAGTTAGAGATAAATATACCTCATGCTCTGACCCTGATTTCTATCCCATTTTTAACCCCTACTGGGGAATGAAGATTTTCAGATAAGGAAAATTTGCAAAAAACTGAAGCTTCTCTCTTTTTCATTTTAACCAATTTTGACAAACATCATTCCAGAAATCAACTATAAGAGAGTGTAATATTGTACAACATTTAGCCTCTTCCTGACACGTAGGGCCCTGCGTCTTATACTCAGTATCTGCGGGTAGGCAGCGGGAGGTCTAGAGAACTCAAAGCAACTGGAGGAGCCTGAAGCCAGCCTCCCTGGACTGTCTGTTAAAGCGGAGAATGTGGAGGGGGAAGTGTGAAGCCCAGTGCTCCTTAAAGGTGTGGTCACACATGCAACAAAAGTAGCAAAATCTTACTTTCCTACATGTCCATTTGTATCCTTTACTTTTCATTTTTTGTGAATGTCTAGAAAATAGAATTTTTGTGCTCGGTAAGTGACTGGAAAGTGTGCAACGTTCTTATTATTGGAGAACCTGGTGGCATTGGCGCTGCAGTGTGAATCACTCTGGCCCACTCGGCAGGGCCTCCCCTGCAGACGCCAGAAGTCTGGCCTGTTTGATTTCTCAGCAAGGCCAAGAAGGCCTAGGCAGCTACCTTTTTAAAAACTAGAGTGTCACTTAGAACATGTGTGTGCATGTGCCTCTGTGTTATTTTTGTTTTTAACTTTGCACTATGAAAAAGCCCTACACGGCTGCTTGATTTCCTGCTGCAATTGGGATCAACCATAGGTTTTGTTTATAACGTGGGTCTATGTTCAGTTCCTCAATAATGCAAAAGGCAAAAATACCGACAATTAATCTTTTGGGGTAATTTATCATTTACCGTTTTAAGGGTAACAATTTTCGAATTATATTCTTACCCAGGGGCATGAAAGTCTCTAGTTAGAGGAGAAGAAAAAGAAAGGAGCATTTAAAAAGAGAAGGAGCATGGCATGAAAACTGAGTGTCAACAGGCAGGGAGCTGGGGGACAGCCAGGAATGTGGAGTCCCAGGAACCAGGACAGAATCAGAGTTGATAGTATCCAGTGAGATAAGGACTCTGGAGAGACTGCTGCTGGGTTTCTGGCCCAGCATGGAAAGAGTTTGGAAGTCACCACTCTGTCCGTCCTAACAACAGTAAAAAACAGAACAAACTGAAGTCAACAACTCTTCTTAGATCCATAAAAGAAGCGAGGTCACAAGGCAAACCACTGCCTCCAAAATTAGAGAGACCAATGGGCAAACACAGAGAGCCACATGCGCAGACCTCCACAGGAACCAGTGGCAGGGAAACCTGAACTGTAATGAGTTGTTTGAGGCTCAGGGGGGACAACTCTGAGAGTTAAAAATTCCAGGGAACCCAGTTATGGGGGCTCCCTGGAGTTTTGATCTTTTGTGAGTTTTATCTCCAAGAGCTCCACCACATCCTCACAGTGAATATTAGAGAAAAATCCCCTGATGCTTCTGGCAATGGGAGGGAGAAAGAGACATTTTGAAATATGCCAGAGCATTCTGTTCTCCTTAGCAAGGTCTGCCCTAGGGAGAAACTGTTTAACCAGGGCCTAACCTATTGGGGTTGCATCAGAGCCTAACTGACCTAGGGGAAGGAAAGTACCCAACTCCAGCCCACTCTAGCCATCCTATCCCACATAAGGGGCGGGTAGAGGCAGGGACTGAGAAACATGTGTGAAAGTCACAGTCCAGAGGCATAGACACACTAAGAGACTGAGATCTAATCACAGTAGTATAAAATGTTTTCCCTCTCCCCACACCTTATTACCACATTACTAAAGGTCATTTTTTAGCAATTCTTTTCACCAAGTACATTATGTCTGGCTATCAAAGAAAGGGGAAAAAAACCCTGTAAGACATACCAAAAGACAAAAAAAAAAAAAAAAAAGGATTTGAAGAGACAGACCAAAACTAGACACAGATGTTGCAGGGATATTGGAATGATAAAATCAGAAATTTAAAGCAGCTATGATTAATATGCTAAGGGCTCTAATGGATAAAGTAGATATTATTCAAGATAAGATTGGCAATGTAAGCAGATAAATAGAAACTCTAAAAAATGAAAAGTGAAAGAAAAAAGACAAAAAATAGAACAAAATATCCAAGAACAGTGGGACAACAACAAATGGTGTAACATATATGTAATGGAAATACCGGAATCAGAAGAGAGAAAGGAATACAGAAATTATTTGAAACAGTAATGACTAAGAACCTCCCACAAAGTAATGTCAGATACCAAACCCTAGATCCTGGAAGCTCAGAGAAACAAACAAAGGAACAACAACAACCTCAGTAACTAAAAAGTGATTATAACAATGTTGCAGGATACAAAGGTAACATACAAAAAGTCAATCTCTTTCCTATATAGCAGTCATGAACAAGTGGAATTTGAAATTAAAAACACAATACCATTTACATTAGCATCCAAAATAATAAATACTTAGTTATAAATCTAACAAAATATATGCAAGATCTTTGTAAGGAAAGCTACAAAACTCTAATGAAAGAAATAGAAGAAACTAAATAAATGGAAAGATATTCCATGCTCATGGATAGGAAGACTCAACATTGTCCAGATGTCAGTAAATACTTCTCAACTTGATCAATAGGTTCAATGCAATCCCAATCAAAATCCCAAAAACTTATTTTGCGTATATGAATAAGCTAATTTTAAAGTTTATATGGAAAGGCAAAAGACTCAGAATAGTCAAACAATAATGAAGAAGAACAAAGTTGGAAGATTGACACTATTCAACTTCAAGGCTTGCTCTAAGCTACAATAATCAAGACAGTGTGAAAGAATAGACAACTATATCGATGGGAAAGAATAAGGAACTCAGAAATAAATCCATATAAATATATTCATCTGATTATTGATAAAGGAGCAAAGGCAATACAATGGGGAAAAGATAGTCTTTTCAACAAATGGTGCTAAAACAACTGGACATACACATGTGAAAAAAATGAATCTAGACACAGATCTCACACTCTTCACAAAAATTAACTCAGAATGGATCACAGACCTAAACATAAAAGACAAAACTATAAAACTCCTAGAAGATAACATAGAAGAAAATCTAGTGACCTAGGGTTTGATGATGACTTTTTAGATACAACAGAATTGATAAGCTGGACTTCTAAAATTAAAAACTTCTGCTCTCTGAAAGATGCTGTCAAGAATATAAAAAGAGAAGCTACAAATTGGGAGAAAATATTTATAAAGACATATTTGATAAAGGACTGTTATCCAAAATATACAAAGAAATCTTAAACTTAACAATTAGGAACCAAACAACCCAATTAAAAATAGGCCAAAAGCTCCAGTCAAGATGGCAAGGTAGGTAAAGTGGTACTCCCATCCTCCCACAGCCACATCAAAATTACAGCTAAACTACAGAACAATCATTCAGAACCACCTGAAATCTGGCTGAACAGAAGTCCTACAACTAAGGATATAAAAAAGAAGCCACATCAAGTCTGGTAGAAGGGACAGAGATGTGGAATGTACTGGATCCACACCCATGTGTGACAGATAAAAATCAGGAAGACTATCTTGGCTACAGAGGTTCCTCCCTGAGGAGTGAGGAGTCCCAGGCCCTCACGCCCCCAGACTAGGGTTCCAGTGCCATGAAGAGAAGTGTCCATAACTCCCAGCTGTAAAACCAGTGGGGATTGTGGCTGAGTGAGATGGAGGTCTCTGGAGTACCAGGTGTTTCCTTTTAAAGGGCGCGCATACTGAATTACTAGGACTCACTTGCTCTGAGGTCCAGCACTGGGGCAGCAGCTTAAAAGGCACCGGGGGGGGGGGGGGATTTAATTGTCTGGCATCAGAGCGACAGCTGAAGGAGCAGCTTTCTTCCAGACAGAAGTGCTGGTAGAAGCCATTGTTCCTTTTCTTAGCCCTCCACCCCCAGAGCCAGCAGGTGGGCACTATATCTGAGTGTCCATCAACCTGGCTAACAGTGTTCCCCCCACCCTGATGATTCTCTGAGACCTTCACCCCTTCCAACTTGCAGGCCCACCCAAACTGTTTCCAGTGACTTTTTTTCATACAAACAGCCTGTCTTGGCTCATGCTTTCGACTTTCCTAAAATCTCTCAAACAAGCAGCATCTGACCTCGGTGTGCCCCATACCTCTCACTAAGGGGCCCCAGGCCCAGCACTAATGACAGCTATCCTCAGTTTGCAGCTTAGCCTCTCCTTGGAACCTCCAAGCCCAGTATGGGTGGCAGCCATCTGCAGAGGACTTTGTAGCTCATGCCAAGGGGCCCCAGGAAGAACACAGGTGGTGGCTGACCTTGACCTGAACCTCCTGGGAGGCCCAGAGCCAGTGCATCTAGTGGACAGCTTCAGACCACATTGAGGCACCACCCAACCACCTCCACAGGGACACACTCAAGGGACAGACTCAATGGGCAACAGAGCCCCACTGATGTAATTCCTGCTCTGTGGAGTCAGCCCCTCCACAGCTGATCCTCCATGGTGGTCCCAGTCAGTCTTTGAAGCTGATCAGCCTGGGAGTAAATCTCTCCCATTTACATGCCAACAACAATCAAGGCTCAACTACAACAGGAGGATGTACACAGCACGCACGGGGGTAGGGGCACACCTAAAGTGCCTGGCTTAAGTGATCAAGGAGACTGTGCCTCTGGACCCTACAGAACACCTACTACATAAGGTGACTTTACCAAGCCTGGGAGATGTAGCAGCTCTTTGTAATACACTAAAGCAAACACAGGGAGGCTGCCAAAATAAGGAGACAAAGAAACATGTCCCAAATGAAAGAACAGAACTGAACTCCAGAGAAAGAACTAAACAAAATGGAGACAAACAACCTACTAGATGCAGAGTTCAAAATACTGGTTATAAGGATGTTCAACGAACTTAGAAGAAAAGTAGATGAACTTAGAACTTTAACAAAGAGATAGGAAACATAAAAACAGAACTAGAAAACATAAAAAGGAACCAGTCTGAAATGAAGAATATGTTAGCTGAAATGAGGAAAACATTACAGGGAATCAACAGCAGAGTAGGTAAAGCAGAGGATTAAATCAGAGATTTGGAAGATAAGGAAGCAGAAAACAGCCAATCAGAACAACAAAAAGAAAAAAAAAAAAATGAGGATGGTATAAGAAGCCTCTGGGACGACTTCAAGTGTACCAACATTCGCATCATGGGGGTGATAGAAGTAAAAGAGAGAGAGCAAGGAGTTAAAAACCTATGTGAAAAAATAATGACAGAAAACTTCCCTAACCTGGTAAAGGAAATAAACATACATGTCCAGGAAACACAAAGAGTCCAAACAAGATGAACCCAAAGAGACCCACACCAAGATACATCATAATTAAAATGTAAAATGTTAAAGACAAAGAGAATCTTAAAAGCAGCAAGAGAAAAGCAGTTGGTTACCTACAAGGGAGCTCCCATTAGACTGTCAGCTGATTTCTCAACAGAAACTTTGCAGGCCAGAAGGAGTGGCAAGAAATATTCAAAGTGATGAAAAGCAAGGACCTACAACCAAGATTACTCTACCCAGCAAATCTATCATTTAGAATGGAAGTACATATAAAGAGCTTCCCAGACAAGGAAGAGATAGAGTTTATCACCACCAAACCAGTATTACATGAAATGTTAAAGGGTCTTATTTAAGAAGAAAAAAAAAACAGATTAAAAATATGAGCAATAAAATGGCAATGAATACATCTCTATCAACAACTGAATCTAAAAAAAGAAGTGAACAAGCAGAGCAGAGATGCACTCATAGATACAGAGAACATTTTGACAGTTGCCAGACGGGAGGGGGTTTGGGGAAATGGGTATGGGTGAAAAAGGTGAAGGGATTAAGAAGTACAGATTGGTAGTTACAGACTAGTCATGGGGAGGTAAAGTACAGCACAGCAAATATAGTCAATAATACTGTAATAACTATGTATGGTATCAGATGGGTACTAAATTTATTGGGATGATCCCTTAGTAAGTTATAGAATGTCTAATCACTGGGTTGTATTCCTGAAATTAATATAATTTTGTATGTCAACTATAATTGAAAAGTAAAAGACTATTTAAAATAAATTTAAAAATGGAGTCAGTCCCTCCACAGCTGATCCTCCTTGGTAGTCGCAGTCAGTCCTTGAATAGACATCTCACTTTGGAAGATATATAAATGGCAAATAAACATCTGAAGAGATGCTTCACATCATGTGTCATCAGGAAACACAAGTTAGAACAACAATGAGACACTATGATACACCTAGGAGAATGGCTGGAATTTAGATTACTGACAACACCAAGTGCTGGGAAGGATGTGGAACCACACAGACCCTCATTCATTGCTGATGGAAATGCAAAAGGGCCTAGCCACTTCACAAGACAGACAGTTTCTTGCAAAAATAAGCATACTCTTACCACAGGATCTAGCAATCACACTCTTTGATTTTTAGCCAAATGAGTTAAAAACGTATGCCCACAGAAACACCTGCACAGAGATGTTTATAGTAGCTTTATTTATAATTTCCCAAACTTGGAAGCAACTAAGATGTCCTTCAATAAGTGAACAGAAAAATAAACTTTGGTACATCCAGACAATGGAATACTAGGCAGTGCTAAAAAGAAATGAATTATCAAGCCATGAAAATACATAGAAGAACATTCAACGCATATTACTAAGTGAAAGAAGCCAATCTGAAAAGGTTACATACTGTATAATTCTAACCATATGACATTCTGGAAATGGCAAAACTGTGGTGACAGTAAAAAGTTCAGTGGATACCAGGGGTTGTGGGAGGAAGGGAAAAATAGGCAGGGCACAGAGGAGGAATTTTAGGGTAGTGAAATTACTCTGTGCTGTACTCTACTGTGATGGTGGATACAGGCCGTTATACATTTGTCCAAACTCATAGGGTGCACAGCACCAGGAGTGAACCCTAATGTAAACTATGGACTTAGGTGCTAATGATGTGCCAGTGTAATGCATGTGTCACTTTGGTGGGGGATGTTGATAATGGGGGAGGTTTTGCTTGTGTGGGGCAGGGGGCATATGGGAAATCTCCGTGCCTCTGCTCAGTTGTTCTGTGAACATAAAACTGCTCTAAAAAATAAATTCTATGTTTGTTTTTTTTTAAAAAAAAGGCTATTGGGTGGGGCACTACGGAAGTGCTGGGTGACCTCAGAAGAGCAGTTCCAATGAGGTGCCGAGTATGGAAACCAGACTGCAGCGAAATGAGGTGTGAAGACTAGTTGAGGAGATGGAGCCAGGGAACTCTGACAGCACTTCCAGGAGTTCGCTTGTGAAGGGGAAGAAGATGCTAGTTAGGAGAGGATGGGAAGGGTTGGGGACAGGGCACGGTGCTCTCAGGCATAGGCTCTACGTGCCTCACGTGCTGGGATTCGCCGGCTTCAGGATGCAGTTGGAATCCCCTGGTGCGTCAGAGGTATCAGTGGCTGCACTTAAAATTGGAAAAAGTAGGAGGCCACGTAGTTACAATTTACTCCACTCCCTGTGACGTCCTTGATGTTCGTTCTTTCCTCAGAAAGGCTGCATGTGTATCTTCTCAATTTAGGTGCTCAGCAAGCAGCTCTATCAAGACCAAGGTAAATGCGTAGGGAGAACCTACAGTAAAGCAGTTCCTTCGGGAGGAATACAAGGGCTTAAATTACTAAGACCTTTTCTGCTTTGAGCTGGTACCCAGAGGTGCTGGGAGGGGGTGTTTACTACTCTCTTACTGTCTCCTGATGGCAGGGCCAGGGCACCCGAGGGCCTCTGGATAGCCCGCAGCCGCCCCAGGCACACATTTACTGAACACAGTGGCTTCATGACCACAGATAAGGGGAGCCCAACACTGGAGCACCCAATTCTGGCCGTGTGAGCAGTGTCCTAGCCCAGGAGTGTGGTAGATCCACAGGCAGAGCTGGCATGGAGGGCAGGGAGCGCTCGGTGTCGTGGCAGGGCAAGGAGGCGGGGAGAAGGCTGGGTGTGGACCGCAGAGGGATGATGGAGAGGAAGGCCAGGGGGTCGGAGTGGAGGAAGCAATAGATGGGCAGAGATGCGGCCGCTCTGCGCAGGGCAGAGCCTTCCCTGGGAAGAGGTGGGCGCCGGGGCTGGACCGAGCCCCTGAAGGAGGAAACGTGGAGACCATAAAGATGCCAAGGGAAAAGAAGAACCGGAGAAAAGGAAATGAAAACAGGAGAGGGGGGCGTCACATTTCTTTTGGCGTTTAAAACACTTCCAGATTGCATCCTGAAACCTTGCTGGACCAAGCACTGCAGACTTCTGGCAAACTCGAGGCCTTAGCTTTGGCATCCCTGGTGTCGTAATATCAAATCACAGCTCAATGTTAAGTTTTATTATTCAACATGAATTAAAAGGCCAAGGAGGAAAAGAGCTCCGTGGTGTTCCATTAAAGGGAAAACCTGATCATCTTAAAGCAATAGGGTCTTAAAGGAGCCGACGTTAGAGAGAGCAGTGCCCAAAGGAACACGGCAGTTAGCGCCTGTCGCTCCCTCGGAAGGGCGCGCGCGCCGGGCAGGGTGCTCACGGACGGAGTTAACACGTCTCTGCAAACGTTGCACTTGCAGGGATTAGTGGGAACATCTGTTAGGAGATGATTACCCACGCAGGTCGCCAAACCACGCTACTCCTTTTCCTTCCCCCAACTCTTGTTTTCTAAACCTGACCTGTAAACGTACAGCATCTTCCACACCACCCGGGGAGCGTGCAGAGGTCCCTCCTCACCATACTCCTGTGTCACAGGTGCCGTCCTTAGACAACTCAGGGCGGCCATCTGGGGACTCCAGTTTGACGTGCTCAGAGACAAGGTGACTGGGATACACTGTTGGATGTTCTGCTCTGACGAATCCAGAGGCTCCTACAGAGAATTCTGTAACCTCATGTGTCATTGGCAGGAGGTGCCAGGTGGGCATTTGGGTTGTACTTAGCCACGTCACACAGCTCAGCCTCCCGTCAGACTGTGAGCTGTCACTGCATCGGTCTGTCAACTATATAAAATTGTTCTTAGACCTCTGAACTTTGAACCTCAGACCCTAGAGTGCCCTCCTCTGCCTGCTTACCTGTTCCTCCCTTATCCCTGAAATCCCAGCTCCTGGCCCTTCCCTACTCTCTGCTCTGCAGCCCCCTTCTCTGCCACTAGTCTGTGGTCAGAAAACATACCTAGTATGATTTCGATCCTCTGAAACTTGCGAAGGCCTATGTTATGATCTAAAACATAGCCTGTCCTGGGGAGTGTTACGCTTGAGAAGAAAGTGTATTTTGCTGGTTTTGAACAGCGTGTTCTATGGGTGTCTGTCAGGCCCAGTTGATCTACAGTATAGGTCAAGTCTTCAGTCTCCTTGGTCTCCTCCGTAGTTCTACCCATTCTTGAGCGCGGCATATTGAGATCTTCAAATAGCCTTGTTGAGCTGTCTCTGTCTCTCTTCAGTTCCGTCAGAGTTTGTTCCATCTTTCTTGGGGCTCTGTTTTTAGTTGTATACTAGTAACTGTTATAGCTTCCTGATGGATTAAACCTTTTATCATTATAAAATGTCCCCCTTTATCTCTAGTAACATTTTTTACATTTTTTAAAGCCTATTTTGTATCAGATTAGTAGAGCCCCTTTAGCTTTCCTATGGTTGCTGTTTGCATGACGTATCTTTCCTATCCTTTTACTCTCCACCTGTTTGTACCTTTGAATGTCAAGCGAGTCTCCTGGAGCATGTACTCGGTCTTGTTCTCTTTATCCCATTTGATAATCTCTGCTTCTCACTGGATTGTTTCATTCTTCACGTTTGTCGTTGCTTTAGTTGGATCTGTATCTGCCATGTTACTTTTTGTTTTCAATCATGTATCATGTCTGTTTTCTTGCCTCTTCCTGCTTAACTGCTTTATTTTGAATTAAGTGAATATTTTCTAGTGTAGCATTTTAATTCCTTTAATGATTTTTTTTACTGTTTATTTTTTTTTAGTTATTACCTTATTGGTTGCTGGGGCTTAAAATATGCACTTTAACTTTATCAGAATCTACTTCAGATATATACTAATTCCAGTGAGATAGCTCTATTTCCTCTCCCCTTTTTGTACTATTATTTATATATGTATTACAACTTTGTATGTTACAAACACACCAAGACATTGTTATAATTATTCCTTCATATCACTTTTTTAAAGAATAGTTTATTGATTTTCTTAGAGAGGGAGGAGGGGAGAAGAGAGAAACATGGATTGAGAGTGTTAACATCGATTGGCTGCCTCCTGCACGTCCCCCACTAGGGATCAAGCCCACAACACTCTCCCAACTGAGCCATACCAGCAGCGCCCTTTGTATAATTTTGTATCTTAACGGACCTGAGAGAAGAAAGGCAAGCAATTACGTATTTATAGAATTTATTGTATTTCTGATTTACCATTTCTGGTTCTCTTCATTTATTCCATGGAATCATTACTATCTGGTATAACATGGTGATTTTCTTACTTCAGTACAGCTTTGCTCCCACCCACCTCCTTTATGTTGTTACTGTCAACTATATTAAATTTCTATATGTTATAAGCTACACAATGCAATTATATACATATTGTTTTATACTGATGACTTTAAAATAAGTTAAAAGAAGAAATATGCAGTATAATGTCTTGTATAATTACCTGCATAATTACCTCTACTGTTGCTCTTTGTTTTCTCATATGAATTTTAATTAATGTCTAGAGTCACTTGTGTTTGGCCTAAAGAAATTTCTTCAGCATTTATTGTAAGGTAGATCTCGTAGCACTAAATTCTCTCCACTTTTGTTTCAGGATGTCTTTATTTCACCTTAATTTTTGAAAAATAGTTTTGCTGGATAGAAGTTCTTGGTTAACAGGTTTTTGTCTTTCAGGATCTTAAATATATAATCCCACTGCCTTCTGGCTGCCATAATTTCTGAGGCAAAGTCAGCTTTTAATCTTACCGGGTTCCCTTGGACATGACAAATCATTTTTCTCTTGCTGTTTTCAAGATTTTCTGTCTTCAGCTTTCATTTTGACTATGATGTAGCTGGGTGTGGGGCTCACTTTTTGAATGTGTAGCTTAATGTTTTTCATCAAACCTGGCGAGTTTTCAGCATTGTTTCCTTGAATATTTTGTATGCTTTTCTCTCTCTCCCTCCAGTACTCCCATTCATTGTACACTGGTGTGCTTACTGGCGCCCACGTTTCCGTGAGGCTCTATTCTTTTTCCCTGTGTTCTTCAGATTGCATAATCTCTAATGATCTACATAATCTTCAAATGCACCGATTCTTTCTTCTGTTGGTCCAAACCGACCGTTGAGTCCCTCCAGTGAATGTTTCATTCGGTTATTGTCCTTTACACTTCAGAATTCCCCTTTGGTCCTCTTTAATAATTTCTGTCCCTTTATTGATAGTCTGCATTTGGTGAGTCATCACATCATACCCCTTTTTTTTTTTTTTTTTAATCTTTATTGTTGAAAGTATTACAGGTGTTCCGTTTTTCCCCCCAATTGGCCCCTCCACCTCGCTCCCCCCCCCAGGCCTTCACCCCATTAGTGACTGTGTCATGGGTTATGCATATATGCATATAACTTCTTTGGTTAATCTCTTCCCACCCTCTACCCCCCTTCCCTCTGAAATATGATCGTCTATTGCCTGCATCAGTGTCTCTGGATCTATTTAGTTTGTCAGATTCTTTGGTTCATTAACTTCTTAAAGAAGACCCTTCAACTTTTCCTGTAGTGCTGGTCTGGTGGTGATGAACTCCTTTAGCTTTTCCTTGTCTGTGAAGTTCTTTATCTGACCTTCAATTCTAAATGATAGCTTTGCTGGGTAGAGCAATCTTGGTTGTAGTTCCATGTTTTTCATCACTTTGAATATTTTTTGCCACTCCCTTCTGGCCTGAAAAGTTTCTGTTGAGAAATCAGCCGACAGTCATATGGGTGCTCCCTTGTAGGTAACTAACTGCTTTTCTCTTGCTGCTTTTAAGATTCTCTCTTTGTCTTTAACCATTGGCATTTTAATTATGATGTGTCTTGCTGTGGGCCTCTTGGGTTCCTCTTGTTTGGGACCTTCTGTGCTTCCTGGACTTGTAAGTCTATTTCTTTCCCCAGGTAGGAGAATATTCAGGCAAGAAATATTTTAGTTGTGATTTTGATGTGGTTGCAGGAGGCGGCGGGTACAGCTGCTACCTAAGCCACCAGCTTGTTTCCTCTCTCGCATCATACCTTTGTTTAATACTTGAAGTACGGTGTCCTTTGGCTGTTTGAATGTACTCATAACAGCTGGTTTGAAATATTTGTCTACGAAGCTGCCATCTGTACCTTCCAGTAGGCAGTTCCTAGTTACTCTTTTTCTGTATATGAGTCACACTTTCCGGTTTCTTTGCATTTCTCATAATTCTTTGCTTAAAACTGGACACTTTAGATAATATATTGTGGCAACTCTGGAGACTCATCCCTACCATCCACCTCTAGGGCCAGTTGTTAGTTGTTTGTCTATTTGATTAGTAGTTTGGCTGGGCTATCTTAGTGAGGCCTGCTTCCCCTGCAGTGTGCAGCCTCCAGAGTTACTCTTCAGCAGCCGTGATCCTGGCTATGTGCCCCATCACCCTGGGATGACAGTGGTCTTATCAGGCCTCTCTTTAATTGTTGTCCTGATGTCTCTGTTAATATCACACCCAGCTGTTAGCCTCCACTAATTGAAAGCTGACTGCTCTATTATTTTCAACAATGCTGAGCATAAATTGCTCCATAGTTTGATGCAATTAAATTCAGCCCCTTTGCAGGAGTAGTCTTTGAAGCCAGTCTTTAAGACTTGTTTCAACCGCAGGAGGGCTCTTATTAGCTGTCCCTTTGTTAAACTTCTAGCTGGTCTCAAATGTAAGTTTATTTAGTTTGTTGCCTTCATGGAGCTAGCTACCAATCTCCTCTGAATTGCTTTCCACCAAATTTCCCTTGCTTCAATAGTACCCTTAGATGTGGACTTCTTCATGCTTTCTGTTCAAAATAAAGTCAGTTACCCTGGGGAGAACTATGAAGCTCTCTGTTGTTACACTGGCCTCTTCTTCCGAGCCAGACTCTGAGCAGCTGTGGGACTGAGGGTGGGAACCATGGCACCCTTCTCTTGAAGTGAGGCTTCTGCTTTATGAGTGAGGTGCTGGCCAGGAGCAGTAGCCTTTTGCCTTCCCCTTTGCCTTTTCCAGCATGGAACCATCACTTTATGAGCAAACGGGAGCGGCAGTTAGGACCCAGTAGTCTTAGACTGGGAGCTATGGGAAAATGGAGCCTTGGGCTCTAATCTGCACCCACCAGAGTGGAGCTGCCATCACTACTTTGTTGAGTGTGGGGCAAAAATGAGTCCAGGCTCAAATGCCACAAACTCTCATTGTTCTTAGAAAGATTTAGCAGATTTTTTTGAATAAATATTTTTCCACTCACTATGTGCCCTTAGGATAATTTCCAGAGACTTTAATTAAAAAAAAAGAAAAAGTCACTAGCTACGATTGTTTTGCTGGTGAGAGGGCCCTCTGAGGTCCTCACACCACCATTTTGAAAACACAACTCCTTTATCTTTGATTTTTAACTTAGGAACCATTGCTCTATGTTCTTCGAGAAAGTCCAGAAGAGTTTTGGTACCCAGTGATTTTTGGAAAGAAGGAAAGAAAGAAGGAAGGGAAGGAGGCTGGTCTTACTGTCACGCAAAGCTATTCGTCAGAAAATCTCCCTCTATCACCATACTTATGTGTTCAGCAAGCATGAATGAGCACCATGCATACGTGAGGCTCTGTGCTAGTCCTGGAGTACACAGTCCTGAGGTGGAGACGCTCACAGAGAGGTCAAAGAGATAAACAGAGCGAAGGAGCCCTCACCATACAATGCGGCAGGGATGAGAGAGGCACGGGGGCATGCTGTGCCATGCAGAGGAGGAGTGGCACTCTTCCTGGAGGAGTTAAGATGGGCTTCGGGGGCAGCGACATTTCTGCTGCTTCTTGAAATGAATTCATCATACGGAGGTGATGGAGAAGAACACTGGAGGAATGGAGAGTGGCATGGTCAGAGAGCAGAGGCACGCAAAAGCACGCTCTACGGGAAGTGCTCAGAGGACTTCCAGTGGTTGAGTGTAGTTAGCGCACAGGATGCGCTGCGCAGTGGGGAGTGGCAGAGGGAAGGCTTAGGTTGGGACCCGACTGTTACACTCATCGGCTTGGAAATGATCCTGTGAACTAAACACTAGGGAACCTCTGAAAGCGTTTAAGCATCAGAGAGAAACCATTGCAGAAAGCTGCTCCTGACAAGCGTGGAGAGAGAGCGGCGATGCCATCAGAGGGCCGGGCGAGGAAGGTCAGTGCAGCCGTCCAGCGTGAGCCGCTGCGGGCTGGAGGCGCGGCAGGCAGGTGCTGGGGTGAAGAGCTGAGCAGCTGGGCTCCAGGGACACGGAATCAGCAGGTCTTTGTGACTAAGACATGCCAGTGGCAGGAAGGAGTCAAGGGAGACCCAGAGGCCTCGCCTCGGACACCTGTTTCTCAGTCACCACGGCTGGCTCTTGATGAGAACATCGTTGCTCTGATTTTTGGAGACAAGAGTTATTTGTTCGAAATTCTTCATGTACCAGAGCTATGTCTGCGTCGCACTGTGTGGTGATGTCTGAACTTCCTACCTGTCCTCCCTTGAGACTTCACGGCCAGTTATGACAATGACCAAAGAATAGAGCTGCCTCCTTCATGGCTCCTGGTTGCCTGGGGCCTGACACCCCTGTCCACCTACGGAAGCAGCGAAGTCAGTCCGTGGCTGTTCTGGAAAATGGGAAGGACACTGCCATCTGGTGATAGCAGAAATGCTTGGAAAAGTGGGCTACTAGCAAAGAAGTCCTGACCGACTAGAGTTCACAGATACATCCTAAAGTGGCCAACTCCCACCCAGAGTTTTGCTCCAGTGGGTAACAAGCGCAGCACCGGGTTTTCACGTAGCTTTCTTTTGCCACAAACTGGGGCAGTCATGCTTTCAGGACCGAAGGCTGTTGTCCTTCAGCAAGAGTACAAGTGACCAGGTTAGAGAGGCAGGGTTTGAAAGGCCATCAGTCCATCGGAGGTGCATCACTGCCCTGAACTCGACAAGCCGTAATGATCTCCCACAGGCCGAAGAACAGTCTTGTTAGCTGGGGCCCAGCCCACTGAGTGGCATTTGTAGGCACCCCACCTGGCCTGGCCTGGCCGCCCCAGCCTGCCAGCACCCAGGCCGGCTGCCAAGTGACAGCCTGACAGGGCTGAGGAGGAGGCTAGCGGCTGTTTACATTCCAGACTCCACTTTTAACCAAAGGCTCACAATTTCCAATTATGAAAGAATAGCTGTGTGAGATAAAGGAACATTAGATGCAAAAGTAAGGACACTTCACTGGGTTAGTGCACAAGTTTATGCTTAACACACTGGCTAATCTAAGGTAAATAGTGGATTTAATTGAGATCATTTTTTCCAAAAGGCGCTTGAGCCTCCCATATACACAGAGGTTCTCTCATCCTCCAGATACTCAGCAGCCAAAATAAATATGTTTTCATTTAGCCTGGAAATGCAGATGGTGTCCAAATGCTTGACAGTCTATCTTGCTAATCAGGCCCGGCCAACGTTAACTACTCCCTGCTGCTCGGCTCTGAGCATGAGACTGGTTCTACCTCGTACCCCCTTCCAAAGCTGACCAGACCTCATAAAGTGCAGCAGAGGGTCCAGAAGAAGCAGCCCCCGGTCTGCTAGCTCCACTCTTCCTGCTCTCGGCCCCCCGGGCTGGCTCCTGCCACCCTGTCAGACCATGGCACGTGGCAGAAACAGAAATACCACCAGCTACAAACTGCTGGCCACAAGCATGTGCACCAGATAAACAGAGTCATGAAATGCAAAGAAAGGGGCAGCGGGGGATTATTGGAATGACACCTGAGGTCGATGCTAAGGAGAGCCCTGGTTTGGCGGAGATGCGAGGGGGAGAAGACGAATGAGGCTGTGTGGGAAGGAGGGAGCAGATCTCCTGGGCTGCGGTTGAAATGGCAGCTGGAGGGAGATGCAGCTGCAGAAGGGCAGCGCCTGACAGGGCCCAAGAGCCGGAAGCTTTTCTTCATGCGAAAGGCAATTGGCAGCCGCTGTGGGAAATCAGAAAAGAGGCGTGATGATGTAAGAAAATGGCCAAATTAGTTAAAGAATGGCCATCTGATGGGGTACCGTGCGGTTGGTTTTTAAATGCTTTGGAAGAATTTTTAATCACCCAAGAAACGTTTCATGATGTGATGAGAAATGAGAAAGATGAATGCAGGTTTGTTTATGATACAGCTTCGATCATGGTACACAGATTGAAACCGTACCTAGATCTAAGCACGCGTAGAAAGTCCGGAAGAAAATACACTGACATGTAATTATTATCTCTTGGTAGTCAGATTAGAGATTCTTTTTTCTTTTTTAAGTATATTCCAAATATTCCACAAAGACTATAATATTTTTAAATCTGAAAAAAAAAAAATCTACATGTGACTTTAAAAATAGTATCAGAGGAATTTAATTGGATTGTAGTTTGGGGTTGATGAGACTGGAGGCAGTTGGGTCGATAGAGGCGTGCGAAGTGTTCAAGCTGTAAGTGGGAGGCCTGGTCTCACAACCGGAGTGAGATAAAGGAGAGAAACAGGGAGCTTAGTTCAGAGAGACAGAAAGGACCATGAGGTTAGGCGGTATGTGTTCAAAGAGATGAAAATAGAAGCCAATGCCAGAGGAAGGAGAAAGGTGCTACCTGCTAATTAAGTGGAAAGCGGAGAGGGTTAGGCAGAATTCAATTCCATGTGGTCCTCTTTGTTTTAGGTGTTTATGGGATATAAAAGGTAGGCCAAGGACTTTCTACTTGACATATTAATACAGGAAACCTTAATAGGTTTTCTCTGAGGACTTCAGTTTGCTGGATTTTCTTTCACGTTGATCTAGGCTCCAGAGCCAGTCTTCATCCCGCCAGCTCTAAATCTAATCATTTAGCTGATGAATATTTACTGAATAGTCTTTCTGTAAAAGCTCCCAGCCCTACAATCTAGTACCAAAAAGTGACATCTATACAAATTATTATAGAAAAGACAGACCGTGATAAGGTTCATAAGGCAGGGACAGATATATTACTCTGGGCTTCTCAGCTGAGATGTCTAGTGGGCCCTCTACTTTCTGACTCGGCCCCATCCCTACAGACTTATTCCCATCCTTCATCGTATACCTCTACCCTACTCAGGCTGCCTGTTGTCTCTTTTCCCAACGTGCCATATTCACTGTATCAATTAGGGGTGCTTTTAGCTGCAAGTGTGATCTGTCTGTTGTGACTTAGTAAGGACAGACGTTGTTCAAAGGCAGGCGACCTCAGAGCTGTGCAGCAGCTCAATGATTTACGTAAGGACTGCGGGCTGTTGCTCCATCATTCTTAGTGGACTGATTTTTTTTTTTTTATCCTTATGAGAGTTGCCTCATGGTGACAATATGTCTGCTGTAGCTCCAGGCATCACATAATGTTCACATTCAAAGCAAGAAAAGGAACGAAGAAATGGTGACGGCAAGCTCCCTTCTTGTGTTTTTCCCTTTATGAGAAAAGCAAAAGAACTTTTCAGAAGATCACTCTGAACTTTGTCGTACATTTCTTTGGCCAAAATGTACCACATAGCCACCCTAAGGTACAGGGAAGGCTGGGAGCATGGGCGTGTGGCTTTTCCAGCTTCTAGAGCCGCACTGTCCAATGTGGTAGCCTCTAGGTACATGTGACTATTGAGTACTTGAAATGTGGTTAGTGCAACTGAGGCTCTGGATTTCTAATTTTATGTAATTTTAATTAATATTTAAATATTAACATGGGAGCAGTAAAAAATAACATTTTTTCCACTAGATACGCTTTATTGTTTTGGTAAGACTGCATTGCATTTTAATCACTGCATAGCACAGATATTACTGTATCATAGTACTCATGTCAGCAGCCACAAGCATGGTTTCCAATATTACACATAAATATTTCATTGACCAGTTGTGTCAGTATGGATGCAAACATTAAAGGCAGTATTTTTAGCACTCATTTTGGTTATTGGAAAACCTTTAAGAATGTTTGGAAAAAGTGTAAATTTTATGAAACATAAAGATCACGTTTACCATGTCAATTTAGTGCCTAAAATGAGGTGGGCTGTGAGTATATCATATGCAAAGGAGTTTAACGGTTATAAAAAGCAAATGTAAAATATCTTGATTTTATAAATATTGAAGTTATAATATTTTGGTTATATTGTGTTAAATAAAATATATTACTAAAATCAATTTCACCTTTCCTTTTTATATTTTTAATGGGTCTACTAGAAACTTAAAATTACATATATGACTTGCATTATATTTTTATTGGTTCTTTTCTAGAGTGAGAGGAAGGCAAAGATGGAGAGGACTGGGGTGATTTTTAGGTTACCAGCCAATAGGATTGGCCTCCCTCATATTGCCTGTGTCACCTGCTCATGAGGAATCCGCTTTCCCTCCTCGCCTAGTAACTGGCACAAAGCAGCGCTCCATGAATCTTAACTATAAGTTACCGCTGAGGTTATTCCTATTCCTATTAAGCTGGGCCTCAAGCAATATCTAGCTGGGCTTTAAGTAAATTCTAGTTTAAGGCTGACCTCTTCTAAAAGCTCTTCTTTGACCGGCCAGGTTAGCCTTTTTGTTCATGCATACGTGCTCTCTTTCATATGACAAAACTTCATCGTGGACTGACCTCTTTCACATCGAGGTAAGAACGAAGTTAATAATTCTGCAGAGGAGAAACGAAAGGTTTCCCAGAAGAGGCAGCACTTGAGCTGAAATGAGAAGGACGGTCGGAGCCTGCCCCGTGGGAAGGGGCATTGCAAACGGAGGGAGCAGCGTTGCAGAAGCAGGAAGAGGCAGGGTGCACCTGGATACTGGTGGAAATGCTGTGTGGCTGGAGAAAAGGGGGTTTGAAATTGAGGCTAGAATTGGGACTGTCTGTAAGGTGGAGTGGGGAGTAAGCTGGACATTTCTCCAAGCAGGGGAATGATATAAACAGATTTGTTCCTAGTCTATCCTTCCTTCTTGTAAGGGATTTATTCTAATGTTTCTCTACCGTCTCTAGATATGTGCTTGGTTCATTAACTTACATTCTCCCTTACTTTCTAATATAACTCTTAAGCTATAAATTTTCCATTAATTACTGATTTCCATTAATTACTTATTAAAATGTCCATTAATTTCACAAGATTTGATAAGAAAACATGAACATTATAAATAGCATCTACTTTCCTTTTTAGTTTTTCTTTGACCCATGAGTAATTTTGAGGTGTTCTGTAAGTGTTTAGACTTACAAAGTTCTTAAAGATGTCTTTTGTTTTCAATTTCTAATTTTATTGAACTGTTATGAGTGGTTTCTATGGCTAACTCTATGTACTTGTCGAGACCTGATTTGAAATATAGTACACGTCCAGTTTCTGTCAATATTCCATGTATGCTTTAAAAGAATATACATGGGGGTATAGGATTTTTGTGTGTTCTTTGTATTAAGCATATTTACCGTATTATTTCAAATTCTCAATATCTTTGCTCATTTTATCAATTATTGTGATGGAATATTAAAATGTTCCATTATGGTAATGGGTTTGGCCATTTGTTCTTGTAATTTGTTTACTTTGTTGTTTTATGTTGTGATGATATACTTCAGTGTTTTCAGTTTTTGAATTGTGTCTGCTGTGTATCAATATGTATGAGCCTGTTAGCCCCTAACAATGTAGTTTGCTTAAAATCTATTTTGCCTGATAATAATATTGCTATTGCTACACTGGTTTTCTTTTGGTTAGCATTTGCTTTGAATATCTTTTTTCAATCCTATTACTTTCAGACTTTCCAAGTTCTTTTATTTTAGATGTGCCTCTTATAAATAGAATATACTTGGATTTTTAAAATCCAGTCTGACAATATATATTGTTGCCCTGATGAATTTGATCTATTTCCATGTATTTTGATTACTAATATCTTGGATTTTATTCTTTTATTTAATGTGTCTTTTCTATTCACTGTAATTTGTCTTTGTTTCTTTTCTTTTCTTTCTTTCCTACTTCCAGTAGATTTATTAAGAGGTTTCTGTTTTTGGTTTTTTAGTTTTCTATATTGGTTAGGACATTTTATGTGCTATATCTATTATTATTACATTTTATTAAGCAATGTTTACTTTATGAAATCTAAAGTTAGTTAATAGTTCTACCACCTCCCTAAACAATACAAGAACCTTAGAACATTTTAATTCAAAGTTCTCTTCATATTAAACATTATTACTGTCCAAAATATGACCAGATTTATTTTTATTCTTTCATTTCTCCAAATTAATAAATAACATTAATATTATTATATACTGGCACTTTTTATTTAGATTTTCCTATTTATTTATCTATTTTTCTTACATATCTCTGTTTTCTTTCGGATTCAACATTCTTTTTCCTGAAGTAAAATAGAAGAATTAATTGGAGCCTGCATGTGGAAAAGGCCATTCCATGCCAAAGAGGCAGTATTGCAAAAGCCCAAAGGACATGAGAGGACATAGTGTGTTTGGATACTGGTGAAAAATTGCTTGGAATCGAGGCTAGAGTTTGGACTTTCTATATGGATACTGTAGAGAGTAAGCATTTTTGTCCCCCCGTGTTTCAATGGCAATTTAACTGAGTATAGAATTCTAACTTAATATATATTTTCTCTCAATACTTTAATGATACGATCCTATTGACTTTTTGTTTCCATTGTTATCATTGGGAAATAGTCTGTCAATCTAATTGTTACTCCTTAGCAGTACATATGCCTTTCAAAACACCTGGCTACTTTTTTTTTTTTTTTAATATATCTTTATTGATTTCAGAGATAGGAAGGGAGAGGGAGAGGGAGAGATAGAAACATCAATGATGAGAGAGCCGTCATTGATCGGCTGCCTCTCACACGCCCCCGACTGGGGATCGAGCCCGAAACCCCGGCATGTGCCCTGACCAGGAATCGAACCAAGATACTAGGTCGATGCTCAACTGCTGAGCCACGACCAGCCAGGCATCCTCTGGCTACTTTTAAGATCTCTTGTCTTTGGTGCTCTTCGTATCAATATCATGTCTAGGAAATGAGGATTTTTAAAATTTATTTGTCTGCACAGGATGTATTGTGTTTCCTAAATACCAGAATTCACATATTTCTTATTTCTGGAAAATGTAGAACCATTATCTTTTTAATATTCTCTCTATTCTTTGTAAACCCCTATTAGACATCTGTTGGACCTTATTAATCTCTCTTTCACGTCTCAGTCTTTCATATTTTCCGCATCAGTAGATGTCTGCGCTTCATTTTCAGTGATTACCTCAGGTCAGTCTTTTCTCCTTTTTCCCTTGAGTCTTCGTAGCGAAGAATGCCTGAAGCCAGTGTTGTCTTTGAATATTTCAATTACTTTTACTAACAAAATCCATTTTTAAAGCCAGGTTAAATTTTAGTTTTCCGTTATTTGCAACGCAAGAGTTCTAATATATAGTCACACAGCTAATTAGTCACCATGTTTCATTAGGAATGTCTACTGAATTTAACATTTCCTTTCCATCCCCACTGATCTCATTGTCAGTTATGCCACTGAGGTGGGCAGGCAGTGCAGCAGCCAGTGAGGGAGGCTTACACTGAACATAGAGACGCAGAGAGAGACTCAGGAGGGGACTCTGCCATGATGCTAGGAAGGGCATTTTAATAACTAAGGAATATTCAAATATTGCAGAGAGGCCAAGAGGTGTGAGAATTGAACATGTGTGCTGGAATTGCCAATTAGGAGATGATTGCTGACCATTATATTCTGCCTCTACTTTTCATGGCTTTTACTGATTCTTTATCAATTACTGTGATTAGCAGAAAGCATAGAAGATGGATATTCCAAAAAAATATTGAGTGGTTAATTGATTTCATTTGGTGGGTTTAGGGACATATGAAAAGAGCCATTTAGTAACTATTTCTATGGAAGGGGCAAGAAATAATGTAATTAAGAAACAAGAAAGGCAGTTTTAAATTGGAAAGTAATTTGGAAAGGATCTAAAATTTGTAAGTCAAACAATTTAACCCAGAGCCAAGTTCCCTGGGTAGCTATGGAATGTTCCACAGTGGTGTAGATAAGTGGGCAGCTATTTAAAGGGCTTAATTAGAAATTTCAAACCATTTTTCCAAAAAATAGATGCTTAAACCAGTTCACTCTGGGCACATTTCCTCTTATTGTGGTCCTGGGAAGTGTTAATAATTCCCAAGGCATCAGAGAAAAAAATAGTCTTTGTGTTTTCAGATCCATTACTACTCTCACAACTGACAAAAGGGTACTAATCATTTCAAATGTTTCCTCAGCCAGAGACCATTAGTGTAGCAGGTGTCCTCGGGAGAAGGCCTGTAACAGCAGGCCCTGGGATTTTCTCTCCACCACAGGCTCATAGTTGGATCCCGTTTATTTACCCTGATCTTTGTGCCTATCAGTCCATCTGCCCAAGTAACTACCTTTGGGCAACTCAAATGCATCTATCATCACTGACTCTTTAACAACGTTGTGGGTTAAATCAACCCCGCAAAATATATTCCTTCTTTGACCTCAATTCCAGTAGGTCCAAGTGAGTTGGGATGGGGGCAGGGGAGAATCCCACGAATCATAGCATTATAGGAATTTTATGCTGTTGGCTGCGAAAGTTGGTTTTGCATCTGCTCTGAAATGAATTTTCCTGACCGTTTGCTTTCTGTGCCATTTTTGCTATTTACTTTGTTACTTGGCTCACACTGGGCCTGAGCTTGACTTCGGTCCATACGTCTGGAAAGCATCGTGCAGTTCGTTCTTCCACACATCCCGCTCTCTTAATAAAACTGTTCCTTTTGTGTGTGTTTTAACAGAACGGCTGATCACAGCAATTGGTAACAGGGCAAGAACTGATAATTTGCTTAAAATGAGTCACTTCTGTGCCAGACTGGGAGCCCCGTGACTCATAATTACACGTTCAAAACTGGCTGTTCGCAACAGGAGGAAGCCCAGCCAGAGGGGCTATCAGCCTGCTCCCTCTTGGCATTTGTTATGTCCAGAGAGCAAATTGCTGCCCAGGGCAGCCCACTGCTCGTTAGTGAACCGGTGCAGTGAAAGGCGGCCTCCTGGGCTTGGGCAGAGGGGACCGTCTCTCTCTAGCCCTGTGCGCTGCAAGCAGTTAACCGGGCCCTGGAGTCTGCCCCTGAACACCGTCTACCGCAGACGAACGCCAATCTGGAGCTTTTCCAAATTTAGGCACTTCTTCACCCTGCTTAACTTCGAGCACCCTGCCTTCTCCCTGCTCCTCCTGTAGCAGAGGCGGCAGCCAGGGCCCCAAGCCCTTGGCGTTGTTTTCCACAGTCCAGCTCTGCTTCTGGCTTAAGGAAAAGACAGGGTCAAAAGGAAGAACCAAACGGCGAGGGAGGAAGGCAGACAAAAACTATTGCTGCAAGGACTGAGAAGAAAGCTGCCCGTGTGCCCGCACCACGTGAGGAGCCGCAGCAGAGAGGGCAGAAGATAACGCAGGGAGGAGCGGCGGGGCCTGCAGCGGGTGGGACAGGTCTGCGGTCTCCACCCCGCCCTCAAGAGTAAGGAACCGGGACATCACTGGCGTTCGGGAAACAGAGGGGTGATGCTGGTCGTCACGTCTACTGTGGGTGTCCTGCTCCAAACAAATCTGACTACCCAGCTAGCACGTGCCCTGCCCCAGTGAACACACCTTAGAAAGAGCCTTGACCTAGGATCAGAAAGATGATGGAGGCGGTGCGACATGGCAGAGAGGTTAGAGCCGAGCCTGTGGGTGGAAGGACCTAGATCTGAAGGAGAAACTGCTGGAAAGACCCCAGGGCAATAAGGGGACATGATTGGGGCTGTGCTTTCCAAATTAGGTTAATCACTTGGCACGAGGAGAGCGTGCAAGTCTGATGCTAAAATGTGTGCCTTTGGTAACCTTGTTTAAGACCAGCCATCAACCAAGGCCTGCCTTGGAGTTTTTTTTGGTCAACATTAAGTATCTTATATACAACAAAATATTTTTACTACTAAAGATCAGTTAACTCGAAAGAGTACAACCCAGCCTGGGGTTTGTGGAGATAGTTTACTTGGAGCCCTCTCAGCGCTTTGTGCAGCTCCCCCTCCTCTTACCAGCCCCGGTCCTCCCCCACCCCTCGCACAGCTGAGGGAGAGAGACAGCGTTTACCCAGGGCCCACTGGGAGTGAGCCAGTGTTGGGCTCTTTCCAGATTTCAGTCTCTTTTAATCTCCCAAACTACCCTATGAAGCAGGCACTATTAGCCCCGTTTTATGAATGAGGAAGCTGGCGACACCACCTACTTGCCAGCTCGTGAATGAGAAGAGCTTTCTTTGCAGCGTCTGACAGATGAGGAGCCATCCTGTACTGCTATGTGACCAGTCATCTGAGACCTTTCTTTCTCTGTCACCCGGTGTCAGTAAGCTCCTCTCAAGGGGTTGGGTTCTTCCCGTCCTTCACCCTGCATCGTTGACCACCTAACGTGCGGGACAGACACAGCAAGTCCATGCCACACGCTGCAGGACCCTCCTTCAGCTCAGGTCTCATCAACCGGAATGCTCCGCGCACCTTTAACGACCTGACTGCTCCCTTTTCCCAGATGTGTGTGTGTTTGCGCCCTGACCCAGTCCTCTGGGATCCAAGAACCTTAACATCCCATCACCACAGCCACCCCAACCCTCCGCCTCCACCACAAACACACACTGACACACACACAGACGTACACATACAAGTGTTATTATTCCTACTTCACGGAGGAAAACTGAGCAATAGGGGAATAGGGAACTTGCTCAAGATCACACCCTGGTGTGCACCCAGGGTGCATTTTTATAACTGCTCATCCCAGGCACTGCTGAGAACTGCTGTCAGGGAGCAGCCCACCTTCCTGGAAAGCAAGAACTTTAACTCAGATGCTCCCTCGAGGAGTCCAGCCTATAGAAACCACCCAAAATGCCTCTGTGCAAACATCACTTCCTCAGAGAGAATTTCCTCTCGTCGCTGAGGAAAATAGCCTCCCCTTTCCCGTACCCCTTGCTTCGCATTCTCTCCCCAGATTGCTCATTACTTTATTTGCTCCTCTTGTCTGTCACCCTCAGCAGAATGTAAGCTGTCCAAGGAAACACGTCTTGATTCACCAGCTCCAAGAACAGTAACTGGGATATAGTGGGCACTCAGTAAATACTTGTGTTAGTTAATTAATTTAATTTAATGTGGAATGAAATTTATACACCAATACACTCACTGTGGCATTATTTACATAGTACTTACATATGCATAAAATAATGTAAAAGTCCAATAGTTTGGTGAATGGCCTATAGTGATGAAATATTATACAACTGTAAAAAGAAAGAGTTTAATAACTTAGAAAAATTATGAGATAATGTTTAGTGAAATAAATGGGCTACAAAATTGTATAGGCATGATCATCTTAACTATGTAGTAAAAGAAAGCATAGATAAAACTGGAGAGTAGAGGAATTATGAGTGATTTTTTTTCCAATTTCCTTACATCATTCTTTATTTCCCAGTTTTTTTGCAATTGACAAGCTAAACCTTGATAATTAGGAAAAGTAAAGTAAGGCCTTGGGCCTGTTCTTACCTCATCAGGCAAAGATGTGGGGATTTAAGTCTTTAGGACTTGCCTTCAGCATCAACTACATTCCTCTCCGAATTCTACTGGAATAATGCATCTAAGAAAAAATCCTCGGAAACTGTCTGAATGGCTTAGCACAAATGGCTTGTAATGGTAAATTACTCTCTGTTGAGGATGTACGAGTACCAGACACAGCCATCACCTTGGCTGGCCCTACAGCATTCTGGAACCGGGATGGATATCCCCAGAGGTTCTCATGTCTGTCTTGGGGATGAAGCTCTTACCAGGAAAAGGAAAGAGAACTTCTCACAAGCCCCTTACCAGTTATATGTGGAGTTTAGTGTGGCTCCCTTCAGAAATAGTTACTTATAGATGGGGGATTCAAAAAAATAAAAGTGAAAATAAACAAGCACAAAAGGGAGAGCCAAGTAAGAGAGAGACAGCAGAAGCGTTGGGGCGAAGAGGCTCATCGGGAGGTGGGTTGGCAAGGGCCTGTGGACGCTGACCCAGGCCAGGTTCCCGGGAGGGAAGGGGCGTTTTTACATTTCTGGCTGTGGGTGCAGAGAGGAGAGAGCTCCAAACCGAGAGTCGGCATCTTCACAGGAGAGCAGTTTAGGCTTGGAAGGCAGGGGCGATCGTGCAAATCTGGTACCTATTAGGGGGACCTACTTCCAATAGAATGGTGACCTCTCTTCCTCCCCCGTTCCCTCCCTCCCTCCCTCCCTCCCACCCACCCACCCTTCCCAGCACCGGGTAAGGAGCAGTGAATAAGACAGGACAGTCTTTCCTTTGTGAAGTTTTTATTCTACACAATACATACGTGCATGCAGTGTCAGATGGTGACAAAAGCTAGGAAGGATGTGACACAGAATAATCGGGTAGGAAACAATTGGGGTGGGAACCAAAAGAGGTGACATGTGAGCTGAGAAGTGAATAGTGCATTGACAGTCAGGAGGATTCAGGGAAAGAACATTCGAGACCACGGAACAAACAGCAAGTGGAAAGGGCCAGAGGTAGGAATGCGATTGACAGATTTGAGGAGCTGAAAGAAGGCCGGTGAGTCCAGAAAGCGTGAACGAAACTCCTAGTGAGGCGTGAGGAAGAGAGATGACATAGGCCTGCCAGGCCCGGGAGCTGGGGGCCATGGGGAGCCCCTGGGGAGTTTAAAGCAGAGGAGGGACATGCTTGCATTCTTAATAAATCCCTCGGTTGCTATGTGGAGAATACATTGTAGGAGGGCAAAGTGGGAGCTGGCAAAGCAGGTAAGAGACATTCCAGGTGGAACATGGCAGTGACTTAGGCTGGGATAAAAAAGAAAAAGAGAGAGAGAGAGTCAAAGAGAAGCAAAGAGGGGCAAGGCGTATTTCTAGAGGGTTGCAGACAGGACCTGCCAGTGGAGCTGATGTGGGAATTGAGGGATCGTGGAAGAGTTTTAGAGTGTTTTGCTTGAGCAAGTGGTACCATTTACTGACATGGAAGCAATTAGGGGAAACAGCTTGGGGTAGAGTTCGGAATGGAGTTGGAAATTAAGGGTTCTGTTTGGGGCATGTTCAGTTTGAGATGCCAAGTAGACATTCAAGTCGAGATTTCAAGTGGGCTATTAGATATCCCAGCCTGGCCCTCCGTGGAGAGGTCAGAGCTGAAGATACAAATTTGGGAGCCATCGGGGTATAATACGTATTAAAGCAGTGAGACTAAGTGGAATCACCTGTTGGAAGAGACGAGGGCCCAGGGCTGAGGCTCACTGCGCTGCAACGTCTGGAGGCTGGAAGAAGAAGGCAGGAGGAAAACCAGGAGCGGGCATGTCACAGGAGGCCAAGGAAGGAAGTGCTTCCAGCAGAAAGGAGGTGGCAGCTGTGTCACTCAGGTAGACTAGGCTACGCTCTGGTCATAAGTGAACAGCAAAGCTCGGTAGCTAATCATAAGGGATTTCTTGTTCAACTGCATGAACAACGTGGGTCAGAGGGTGGGGGTCTCTGGTCCACAGTCGCCAGGGACCAGGCTGCCATCAACGGGATGTCTGGAATGACGCTGTGGTCCTTCAGTGCTTTAGCCGGGAAGCAGCACATCACCGCCCTGCTGGCAGGACGGGCACATGCGCCCCGCCACCCAGGCGGCCTAGGACACAGGTGGTGACTCCACCGCTCTGCCATTTACCGAGAGGGCAAGTAAAATAGGAACAGAAAGCTGGCCGCTGGGTTGGGCAAGGCTAGGTCACTGGGCTGTTCAGTGGCATCGGGGAGATGAAACTCCAGCGGACTGCACTCGGGGGACACTGGCGGGTGAGGGACAGAGGTGATGAGGCAGCTCTGTCCAGGCTGCGTCTACGGAAAGGGACGTTTGATAGGATGGTCGATGCTTGTTCCGCTGAAACCAGAAGGGAAGCCTGCGGCGCGGTGGGGCCACCAGCAGACATGGTGCCGGGAGTTGAGGAAGCCCCCGCCCCGTTGCAGTTATTCTCAGTGAGACGCCGTGACCGGGGGCCGAGCCTGGCTGGTGTGGCCGGGAGGCAGGGACACAGAAGCGGTGGGTGGAGCCCGCTGGCAGTTTAAGCCGCTCTCCCTACATGACCAACCATAACCTGCAGCTGCCTGAAGAATTCTGCTGTTACGGCAGCTCTTGCACCCTGAGCAGCTCACTGTGCGCAGGCCTTCCGATGACTTGTTATTAGTTAGGATGGTAACTCATTTTACACTTTCACTTTCTATAGTGTGTTCCACACTTACCCATTCATTCTGTCAGGCTGTTAAATAAGTGAGTCCCAGCGGCCACTTTCTGCCTTCTTTTCTGTCACTGTAGAGCACATGCTCAGAGAACTGCCTTAGGGGTGTGTGCACAGTTAACAAATAATGCTTTTCAAAAAAACAATTTAACTGGAGAGATCTCACCCTTGCTCCTTCGTTCAGTCTACAGACCTTGTCCAGAGTGTCTGCTCTGTTTCAAGCACTGAGCTTGGAGCTGGGGCTGCAGACACAAGAGGCAAAGTCACTTGCCCTCTGGAGTTCATGGCCTGGGGAGGTAGGTGAGATAGTCATGGAAACACATCATTGCAAAGGTATTCAGGAGTTCCACACAAAGTGCCACCTCCTCTGATTAACCCTTCGCAGTAACATTAAGGGACAGGAATTATTAGCTTCAGTGGATAGATGAGGAGATCAAAGCAGTTTAAACGGCTGGCCCTGGGCCATACAGCTAGTGAGTGAAACCAGCACTCAGACCCATGTCTTCTGACTACAAATTCCACTCCCTTTGCCCAGCCCCTGGACAAGAACAGCAGGAGAACAGCCTGAGGTTACACCTAAAGCAAACATTCTTCCTCAGTCATTTGAGAGAGAATTGCCTGAGAAGCGCGTGGAAAACTCCAGTAGCCCCCTGCTTGGGATGCCTGGGCAAGCATGGACTAGTTAAGAGAGTGGTGTCTGGACCGAGAGGTCACTTAGGAACAGATTCCCTCATGTCAAACCCCCGGGGTCCTTCCAGTCAATTTCTGTGCCCGATCTTGCATGCCGTGGGCTCCTCCCCACACCCATGGCTTTGCCTTTCTGTTCCCTGTGCAGGGAACCACGTGGACCTCCTTCCCTCCAGCTCCTGCTCCTCGGTTCCTCTAAAATCTTTCTCAGGAGGAATTTTCTTTGAAAGTCCCTTTGCTGTGTGATTATGTCCCTTGTGTGCTCCCTCACAATCATTCCCACCATCTGCACGGTGTTACCACCAGTGCAGTGTCTAGGAGTGCTTTCTGCTTTGCACTGCAAGCTGTGACCTTCCCCGAGCCCCAGTGCTTTGTATCAGAAGCTCAAGGACAGTCTTTCTGTCACTTATCTGTAACTGGCCATGCACGAGGGTTGTCAATAGCGTAGATACTCCGGCACTTGTTGACAGATGGTTGGCTTCACCAGTTGACTCACTGCCCGAGTGAATAAACTAATTTTGCATTTCGGTAATGAAACGCTTTCCAGAGAAGTGGCAGTTGGGACACAGAGTTCAAAAGGAAAGCAGTGGCCTCCTGGGTCCTCCTCTCCTCCTCTCCATGATTTGCTCGTTTGCAGGTGGGAGACTGTCTGCCGAAGACCACGCTCGGGACCTGGACCCTTCCCCTTCTCTGCTCTGTGGAAACCCCCAGCCCACCCGCTCCAGTCCAACAGAACCGTTTCACTTGCATAAGCTATTTTACTGCAGAGACTTCTGAGAGCGAGCTCCGTGTAGACTAGGGAAAGATCATTGCTTAACCGGACCTGACACAGTCAGCTAACTAACAAAGTCCTAATGGCAGGGACTCAAGTCAGTCAACCTTCCCCTTCCCCCTGGGTTCCCAGGTGAAGCAGCCCCGCCACCCGCCCATCTAGGGCCTCCCCCAGTTTCCCATTCACGAAGGTCTCAGCTCTTCTGAGCTGCCTGCCATGTGCATTCACGACCCAGTCACAACCCTCCAAAAGTTGCCCTTTGCTCTTTACCATCTCTGCCCCCCCTGACCCCATAGGTCCAACCTCAGAGGTTTGCCGGTATTTATGAGATTATTACTACTTGGCAAATGGTTTTCACTTGCAACACAGTGTACAAAAGGAAGGGTTTGGAGTCAGACAAACCTGCTAAGGCTTTGTTATTTTACTAACTGATGTCTTGGGGTTAACCTCGGGGTTAACTAACTGTTAACCTTTTGTCACCTTTAAGCACCTTACCTTAACAGTGGGCTCGATACTACCTAGTGGACAGGGTCGCTGCCAGAATTCAGTGGCACCATGTATGTGATTCCCGTAGCACATACAAAGTTCTCAATAAGCATGAGCTCCCACCACTAACACAGTTGTCGTGAATACTAATTGAGTTAGGATCTGTGAGTTAATATTTGTGAAAGTGCCTGTCGCTTAGAAGGCAAATAAAAAATAATTCTCCCTTTTCTTTCCTTAAAGAATGAACTGAAACATATCCAGACTTCATTTTCCCAGGCAACAGATTTTCTTTAAATCCACATTCATTTCAGGAGAGGGGCGTTTTTGCTACTAGGCCAGATTGTAACTCTTTCATTCTCTTTAAAAAAATATATCAAAATGAAGTTGAGACTAGAGTGGAATTCATGCCTAATCGAGACATAGATAGAAAACTAGACTCATCTTTCAGGCAGCGGGCCACGCGGACGCTGCTTGAGCCACAGCCCCCGAAGCGCAGGCCGACAGAACTGAACCCCCGGGAGGAAGCCAGTCAGCAGTGAGCCACGGCCTTTGCAAGTGGTCAAGGCATCTCAAACTTGGGGAGTCCTGTGTTTTCCAGATTCCAAAGAACTTGGAGTGTCTTTGTAAGCTGAAGAGGAATGCTGCCTTTCTGTCCAGGGGGCCTCCCGGCCAACTGCCCTTTAGCCCACGCAGGGCTAAGATACCCGTCCTTCCACCCGTTCCCAGGGCTGGTCCAAGCCTCGGGCGTGGATTAGCCACCAAGGCTCCTCCAGGACTACCAGGGCTGTGGCCTGAAGCGATGGAAAAGGCTCCCCAGATGCAGGTTAACCTGGCAGCGTGCTGTCTTATTCAATGGAAACGCTGCTGGCCTCCAGATTCCTGAGTTAGCTCCAAAACACAGAAATGCCAGCGTGCCCCAGGCTGCTCTCCAAGCTCTGTGCCTGCGTCTGTCTATGGGTTTCTCCAAGCAGCCCACACGGGCGCTTTGTCCCAAATGCTCACAAAATAAACCCCAGAGACACGGGGTCAGGAAAATGAAGGTTTTCTGCAGATGACCTTTGGGACCACGTTTGAAGGTTTGAAGTTACTGCTGGAAATGGGCAGCTACCCTCAAGCAACGGCCATGCTTTGAGGGGCTCCAGGCCTGTCCCCTCGGCTGGCACACCCGGCCTTTCTTCACCTGCTCAGGCTAACGTCCAGGGCACAGTTGTGGCAGGAGGGTGCATCAGACATGGTCACCAAGATGAAAGGGAAACACGACCTGCCTCAAGCGCCACCCCTCAATTCCTCCCAGCCCACGTGGTCTGTGCTGCTGGGCCTGTTGGAGTTGCCGGTGGGATGTGTGATTTCTGGCACCAGGAGTCAGGAACCCATTTAGTTTATTTAGATGTGGTGCCACCGTTGGGTGGGTCTCCTAAGGTTTCTGTGGCTTTCCACTTCAGATTTTCCTTCCCTCCACTCCCCGGAGCCCCTGCCAAGTCTGCCATGCTCCAGCCTGGTCCAGCCAGCCCTGCGAATCTACTAATTAAAGGTTCTCCTTTGACATCTTTCATGTGGCAATTTAGGAAACTCCAAGGCAAGTCCCGATCTGAGGACGTTAGCCCAGGTGGTATCATCTGGTTTGAAGACAGGCCTTTAACCCCAAGGTCCTAGGGGCACCAACTCATTCCAGAAGTTGTCAGTCAAAAGCAGGAAGTAGGTTGGGCAAGTATCCTTGGTCACCCCCCAAAATTTACCCTTTGCTCTTCACATCTGTAGTCACTTTGGCCGTGGCTAAGTGGTTTTGTCTTCCCCTCATCCTCAGATTTCGTACCCTACTGTCCCCACCCAGCAACCCCTCAAATTGTAGCTGAGCTGCTCCTGGCCCTTAAAGTAAACAGAGCCATGGCACACGGCACCGCTTCCCGCGGTGACCTCTGTCACCCCGACGGCAGAGGAGCGTGGACAGGGGCCTCCTCGGCACCCACGCCCAGACGGCCGCCCTCAGTGACTCAGGCGCTCTAGGGCACGCTGCTCCTGGGGAAGCCACCTGCGGGCCAGCTCCTGTGGTGATGGAACCAGGCAGGTGTTTCATCCTGAAAGCGCAGGAATTATGAAAGTCACAGCAGATGTCTTCTGACCGGGTGGTAATCTGGGAGTATCTATTACAAGAAGAGCTTCTAGGCCAGGGATGGCTGCCTGGAGGACTGTGCTGAAAACTCGGGGGCTATCATTCGTTTCCCCAGCAAAGGATTCTGTGATTGGTTAACAAAGTCTTCCATTGGTGTGAGGAAGGAAAGAGGGAACACAGGGGCCACAAATGTGCCACCCCGTCTTTCATGTAACTTCCAAAACCTCCTTCCTAAACGACAGCACCCTCCCCACAGTGGGGGAAGGCGGTGAAGACAGTATCTCAGGTTTTCCTTCTAACCTCTCTGGGAGATTGCCCATTTCTCTTTATAAGATCCTACAGCACCTCCCCATCTCACGAACGTATTCATGTCCGCATCAGTGGGCCCTTTGCTCCCCGCGCCAGGAGCTGCTGACTTGTCCTTCACCCCAGAGTCTCTGGCCGTAGCCATCGCTTCCCACGGGACACCCTGGTTCCCAGCGCCATCCCCAGCTGGACCATTGGCCTTTCCTTTGGTTCTCAGGCCCTCCTGACCTTTCTGCTTTGCATGATTGACCCTTCCTCTCATCTAAGTTCTTCACCCCCCCTCCCCCGTAGGTCCATTCATTCTAACCTCTCCACACACCCACACACTGAAAGGGTGGACGTCTCTTCTATTTATGTGAGGATATTTTTGTGTGTTTCACCTAACTCAGCCTTCACAGAGAGCTCTCAGCGCCTGTAGAACCTTCTACCAGCTAGCATAGGAAAACATACTCCACCGGGGCCTGCCGCTTCCCCTGACTGTAAGCACGTCCCTTACTACCTATTATAGGTACTCAGCATATCATTCCCGTGCCTTCGGTTTGAAAGCTTCCACTACCAAGCCACAGAGAGTGTAATCACCCCAGTCCCCCCACATCCAGCTTCTCCCAGCATCAGCCCCGAGTGACCCCCACCCACCTCTGAGCCTTCTCCTGCTTTCAGCCCCAAAGCCCCTCCCCTGGGGACCCGCCCCGCCCCTCGCTTTCCTTCATTCCCTCTTGGTCTTGTTTTCTCCCCTCCCTTGTTCAGTCCCAGGCACCAACATGAATAAATGTCTTTCCCAAGGAAAACACATTTTTGGCTCCAACTAGGAAATCGTTTTTCAGCATGAATAACACAACTCTCCATTATTTTACTTTTGTCAAATGTTAAGCAATAGCTTCAGCAGCAGTAGGTTGTTTGGGAGCAGCCAGGAAAATGAGCTCTGGCCCACGTGCCCAGACTAAAGGAAATCAGACAGCAGGCCCCAAGGCGGTGGCATAAACTCTCCACTTCCGGTGTTTTTCCTTTCCGTTTGGTTTCCATGGGACCCTGCATTGGGAGTGGGGAGGGCTTCCAAAAGTAAGAAACCAAACTTCAGGATGGCAAAAAAGAGCACTAAGAAATGCACGAGGCACCAGGGCCTAAGAACTCTGGGCGCCCCACATTTTCAGAAACCCAGCTCGAGGCTGATATGGAGAGTACCTGTTGACTGCCATTCCTACCTGAGCGTTCCTTCTAGGCATCAAAATCCAGAAGAGGTGGCTCCTTTAGGACCTGGAAATGTTTTCCATGCAATTCACAACCGGAATTGCAATGCTGTGTTTTGGGGACTTAGACTGAGAAACTCCTCTCTTTTAGGGGTTTTGGGGAGGGGGGGTTGTTTTGCTTTGTTTTGTTTGAAATTTTAACCATCCTGTGATGCTTTATTTGCTCTCCTTTAGGTTTTAAACAGTCCTGTGACTCAGCGGGCCAGCAGGCTTCTCTGAGTCATCCATATTTTCTGGGATGCGACACTGGGACCTATGACTGAAATTCACTAAAAGGAAACAGCTATGAACTAGAAATGGGAAGTTAGATCTCCTCAGGCCTACACTTTCCTGAGCAGCCCAGTCCATCAGACTAAACAAAGTTGGGAAGCAGGTGCAATTTATCTTCCCTTTCAAGCTCAGATCCCCCTGGTTCTGGCACCAACCTGAGACACCACCTTATGTCTCTCAACCTTGCGGGACCTATTAGCTAATTGTCAACAAATTATGCAGTTTTTTCTTTGCTGGCCCTAAACTAGTGATGCCTTCAGGAATATCTGCATTGTTATGAAAGCTTCTTGGCATTGGAATTTGTCTCTAATGGTGGGCCCTGAGGCATGGTGAGACTTACTGGGGAGAAGATGATGTTATATTTCTAAAATCACACTGGATAAGGAATGAACCTGCCCAGGAGGACAGTGGTGGAGGGAGGAAAAAAGGTGTTGACATGCTTCACTCCCCCCGTAAAGTCACAGTGTGCTATTTAATATGCTATATCACAAAGAAAAGCATTAAGCCTCCAAAACCTTCATTCATTCAAAAGACATTAGACTGAGTTCTTCCTATGTGCCAGGTACTAGCCGGGTGCTAGAAATATTGCATCAGACAAAACTGACAAAAATCGCTGCCCTCATGGAGCTTACAAATTCTAGAAATAATTTTAGAACATATTGATAAATGAAATAAACTATGCAAATGGTAAACAAAATTCATGGTTCTGTTTGCCCTGTGATACTATAAAGAAAACTCAAAGTTTTAGACAAGATAAGCATTCATAAGGGCATGATTTATGGGTAAATTCTATCACCAGGTTAGCTTGAGGTCTGCCACCTGCCCCCCTCTATCAGGTATACTTTCCCTGAGAAAACTGATCAAAGAACAGAAATGACCTCCTTTAAAAGCGGGGCAATTTTTACCCCTATACTCATTTCTTTACTGAGTCTCAGTTTCCTCATCTGTAAAACTATATTATGGCCAGGGATTATGGAGAAGTTTAACTAAAGTAATATAGGCATATCTTGGAGATATTTCAGGTTTGGTTCCAGATCACCGCAGTAAATATCACAATAAACGGAGTCATATGAAATTTTTTTGATTTCCCCGTGTATATAAAAGTTATGTTTACACTATACTATAGTCTATTAAGTGTGCAATAGCATTATGTCAAAGAAAACTATGTACATACCTTAATTTAAAAATACTTTATTGCTAAAAAATGCTAATCATCTGAGTCTTCGGGGAGTCATAATCTTGTTGCTGATGGAGGGTCTTGCCTCAGCGTTGATGACTCCTGACTGATCAGGATGGTGGTTGATGAAGGTCAGGGTGGCTGTGGCAATTTCTTAAAATGATACAATAATGAAGTTTGCCCCATTGATTGACTCCTCCTTTCATGAACCTTTTATCTGTAGCACGTGATGCTGTTTGACAGCATTTTGCTCGCAATAGAATTTTTTTCAAAATTGGAGCCTGTCATCTCAAACCCTGCCACTGCTTTTTCAACTAAATTTGTGTAGTATTCTAAATTTTGTGTTGTCATTTCAACAACCTTCACAGCATCTTCACCAAGAGATCATATCTCAAGAAATTTTTGCTCATTCGTAGAAAGCAACTCCTCATCCGTTAAAGTTTGATCATGAGATTGCACCAGTTCAGTCACATCTTCAGGCTCCACTTCTAATTCTAGTTCTCTTGCTGTTTCCACCACATCTGCAGTTACTTACCCCACTGAAGTGCTGAACCCCTTAAAGTCGTCCATGAGCGTTGGAGTCAACTTATTCCAAACTCCTGTTAATATTGATATTTTGACCTTTCCCCATGAATCATAAATGTTTGTATTGGCATCTAGAATGGTGAATCTTTTCCAGAAGGTTTTCCATTTACTTTGCCCAAACCCATCAGAGGAATCACTATCTGTGGCAGCTATAGCCTTACAAAATGTATTTCTTAAATAAGAATACTTGAAAGTCAAAATTACTCTTTGATCGATGGAAGTTGTGTTAACAGGCATAAAAACAACATTAATCTTGTTGTATGTCTCCATCAGAGCTCTGGGGTAACCAAATGCATTGTCAATAAGCAGTAATATTTTGAAAGGAATCTTTTTCTGAGTACTAGGTTTCATCAATAGGTTTAAGATATTCAGCTAATCATGTTGTAAACAGATGTGCCATCATCCAGGCTTTGTTGTGCCATTTATAGAGCACAGGAAGAGTAGATTTAGCATAATTCTTAAAGGTCCTAGGATTTTTCAGAATGGTAAATGAGCATTGGCTTCAACTTATAGTCAGCAGCTGCATTAGCCCCTAACAAGTGAGTCAGCCTGTCCTTTGAAGCTTTGAGGCCAGGTACTGACTTCTCTCTAGCTATGAAAGTCCTAGATGGCAACCCAAAGGCAGATGGATGTGGACTATACACAAGCAGAATAGTAATGGACAAGAGTAGGGCTGAGATGGAGCCTGGGGTCTCACACTGCAGCTGCCCATGGAGTCCTTTCCACTCTCCTCTCGGCAGACTCCGAGTCTCACCCCCCACAAGGCAGCTGTGAAGTCTTCCTAGGCTTCCAGGCCTTGCCTTGCCTCTTTGCCTTCAAACTGTGGGCATCATGAGCCCCTTCATCTTGGCCTCCCTAAGCAGACACTTAGGATGCTGGCTGCCAGGACTATGGCCATTACACTAATGCTCATCCACCTGAGGTCACCACCATCAGAGAACTCCAATTCCAGAATATTTCTCCATTACAACAGGAGGAAAACTGATACCATGCTCCTGACGATAAGCCCATAGCACTGTGAGACCCCAGTGCCTTTTAAATCACCAGAAGTTTTAATCACTTCCAGTGCAACTTCCCCATAATGTGTACTTTACTAAATTTTAAATCTTTGAAAATTAATGATTCATGTATAATATGATATCATGGTGGCCCCAGATTCTTAGCAAGACCTTCCAGGTTCTGCAAGATGATCCCAACCTACTTTCCTGGGATTGTCTCTTCTGTGAATCCCATGTCGTTTCCTCTCCCACTGCCCAGACCCCTCCACAGCTCAGGGAAGACCGTCCAGGACCTACTGCTGTACCAGGATCATGGGCACTGGAGAACCTTTAGCTGGCCTTCCCAGCCAGCTGCTGATTTAGAATGTCAGCCCTAAAAGAAAGCAGAGCCTGACAGAGCAAAGGCCGTGGCCCTTCGCCTTCACTGCAGCTTTTTGAGCAACCTTCCACCTCTCCTCCTCTCCCCCCCCCCACCCCATATCACTATTGGTCACTGGTTGTTGGCAGTCTTCTCACCTCCTCCTCTATGGGGGGCAATTTAGGGATCCCAGGGGCAGGCTCCAATGTGGTCTCTATGCAGCTTCTCTCTTCCCCAACTCTATCCCAGAGAGCCCCGTTCCCTCTCTTCCCGGTTGTTCATTTATTATGCAGTGGAAGCATACCCAGTAGTTAAAATGAGCACAGACCAGGGGCAGGGGAGAGGCATGGAGTGAGTCCCTGGGCTCCTGGAGGAAGCAGAGTGCCCCCTGGTTAATGTCTCTCTCTCATCAGGACTCCTCTTTCCAAGTCTCTCACAAACCCATGTCCAGGCCCCACTCGGTTCTGCAGTGTGCAGGGCAGATGTGGACATGGAACTGAGCTGTGCCCATTCACTTCGGATGGAAAAGGGTGGGGTGCCTTTGTGTGCCTCACCATTCAGACATCTCCGTGGTGCTATTTTTATCAACAGTAATCATTAAATTGGTGTCAGATGGGCTCGTCCAGTTCCCTGCCCCGAGGCAGGGTTTTTCCAGGCAGGAGATGTGGTCTGTGGCCCATATGAATGCATCTCGGGTACCCTAGGCCTCGGAGGGAACCCCTGTAGCCCTGGACCATGTTCCCACGGTGATAAGAGCAAGGTTCATCATCACTCGCATTTCATTCTGGGCCTGACTCACTTAACAGACATATGTTGAGCACATTCTAAATGCCAGTCACTGAACAAGACACCAAGGATTCACCAAAAAATATCCTCTCCTCCCCCAAGGACACTGGAATTTCATCAGAAAGGATTGTCATGCAAAGTGACAGTGCCTGTGGGCTGGGCATGTTACAGAAGCATCTACAGGTCCAGAGTGGATGGGGGATTTACTCTGTCTGGGCCTTGGGGAAGCTTCATGGAGGCACTAATGCTCAGCCAGGGCTGCAAAGATAAGCAGAGTTAAATGGATAAAAACATGGAAAAGGGGATGAAGGGCAGAGGCATAACAAACGATTGTCGATTCATCCAAAATCCAGCTGTGAGTCAGCTCTCTCCTAGAGAGTCCCAGGCACACACCTGCTTCGACCCTCACCCTGGGAGTGAGGGAGGGATGTCACCTGCTCACTCCAAGGGCTCTGGCCCTTCTGACTCTGAGTTTCAGAATTTGGCCCCTGAGCAGGACCCGGCAGGGAGGATTAGTCTGCAGTGGCAGTAATGACTCAGGATGTTGGAGTTAGTCATGAGCTAGGACCTTCCTGCACCACCGCCTGCTCCTGGGTCCTGCAACTGAGAGCCTGAGTCCTGAGTCAGAACGAGGTCCCTCATTAGCCGCAGGAAACAGGGTGGGCTGTGATGTGGAGACAAAGAGCAGAATTTTCTAGATTCTAAGTCTTTCAGTCTGAATTACGCTTCTTTTAACTAAATGCCTGGAAATTCAGGGTGAAATTTAACAGAAAACCAAAATGGGGAGTAACAGGAAAACAGGGAGAAATATGGCACCGAACGATGGCAGAAAGTGCATTTGCAGATGTTCTTGGCAATCGAGGGCTTGGCACTCTGGTTTTCATTTCCTTTGACCAGACATTCCAAACCCCGCCCCCCCACATGTCACAAGGATGCACAGGCACAGCCCTGCAGGGTGCAGGGTGCAGGGTGCAGGGTGTGGCTGAAAGGGCCTCCCCAGGGTGGCAGCCAGCTGGAAGGGCCTGGAGCCACCTGCCTGTTTGGGAGCCTCTTGCTGTGGGCCTCTTGGAGCCAGGGCTGGCTTTGCCATCTGACTAAAGTGACAATGAAATTAATGGGATCCTGATGCCGTGACTAAGGCAATTTCCCTGTGTCTCCAACAGGGATGAGAGAGGAAATGTCATTAGGACGCCAGGAGGCGTTTGAAATCTTCAAGAGGGACCACGCTGACAGCATTACCATCGAAGACAACAAACAGATTCTGAAACAGAGGTAAGGCTGGCTCAGGGAGCCGCTGGCCCTGCAGGCTGGGCCGGGCCAGCGAGAGGAAACTTGCTTCTGTCCCCTCCAAGCTGCCCAGCCCAGCTCCTACAAGGAAGGCACGGCGTTTGCTGTCTCAGTGAATTACACCCAGCCTGGTGCGGTTCTCCAGGTGTGTATGCCTCATCACCCCCGTACAGCCGGGTGGCAACCTCAGGGGCTGTTTTTGGCAGCACGAACTATCTATGCAAGTCTCACCATTGTACATTCATTCTCATCGGCTTGTGGTTCTATCACTATCTCACTGTTCCAAAGGCAGGAAAAAAAAAAATCTATGGACTCAATTATAGACGTAGAACTCCAGGCCTGTAGCTGCTATGGAGGGTGGTCCAGCACCTCTTAGTCAAAGAAAGTGTACAGACGCACCTCTGTGACCCACAGGCCCTGGGTGCGTTCTCCTGGCCGCAGGCAGAGCCGGCAGCACCGTCTGCTGACCCGCTGTGGAGCAAGGCTGTGTTCTGGGTCCTTAAGAATAAGCTTATTCTTTGTTCCAGATAACCCATGAATTAGACACATATCCTCAAGCCGTAGCAAACAGAATGACTGCCAGGCGTGTGGGTCCAGAGCTCAGGGGAGAGTTCTACACTATAAATATGTCACATGTGGCTGGATCTTAGCACACGGTAAATTTTCAAAAACTATTTGTTGAAGTAAAATGAGATCCAGGATTGAGAGTCAGGCGTGAGCAGTGGATGAGCCCCCGCAGAAAAGCATGTGGCAGTGGCAGGGCCTAGAGGGTAGAACCACAGGGGGAAGCTCGAAAGGACAGAGAGGGAAAGGAGGCCACAGTGGGGCCTGAGAAGAAGCAGAGAGAGAGGAAGAGGGACAACCTGGAGAATATACTGTCCTGAGGCGAGGGGAGGCTGCTCCGGGAAGCGGCATGGTGTCCCTTGCAGCAGATGCTACCGAGAAGTCAGCAGGTGGTGCTGGGAAGCACAGGGAGATTTGGCACCTGAAGTTTCGGAAGTGACAAAACAGATCAAAATAAGATGAGCAAACAGAGAAAGAGAGCAAACAGTGTGCTCAAAACGTTCGTGATAGGTGAGAGACATTTTTATGAAGAAGAAAGGGAGGAGCTTAAGGAGCAGGGAAGCCTGCTTCAGGATGGGAGAGAGTCGGCCAAGGCTGGAGGCCTCAGAAGCAAGCCAGTGACGAGCAGAGAGAGAGAGACGGGAGAAACCACCGCAGCAAGGCTCGGGGGACCGGGGGTGGGGGTCTGGTCGGGAGGGAACCAAGGGCAGGAGGCCTGAACAGAACAGCAAAGCGAGATGCGACTGACGTGGGTACACTGAGAAGCGGAGGGGGGAGTTGAAGGGGACCTCTGCTTTCTCTGTGCAAGTTGATGCAGCATGAGGGACTTGAGGGTGGTAACGAAGGTGTAGAACAGCTGCCACGGGGAGTGGGAAAGGAGGCAGGCTGGGGAAAGAGAAAGGAAATGCGATCGGCTTTGAGAGCCCAGCTTCCCCTATTAACCGACAGTTTTCCACTTGGTGGGAGGGTGGGGGCAGATCTCAGATCCCCAGGAGTACAGTGAAGGTGATTGGGGTGTGCCCAGGGGGCTGTCTGGAGCACCGTGCAGCACTCCTTAGTCCAAAGAAGTGTATGCACCCCTGTGACCCAGCAATTCCACAGCCGGGTTTATCTCCCAAGTTCTCACGGTTCAGAGGAGACATACATGAGGGTGCCCATGGCAGCTCTGTTTGTGGCTGGAGAGAGCTGGAAACTTTCTGGGTGTCCATCCCTGGGGAAGCAGAGAGGGGAAACACTGGGGAGGGCCTCCATGGGGTCGGCTGCAGCAGATGGGAGCCATGGATCAATGTACACATGCTAACAAGGAAAGCCCTAAGAACACAATTGATGTAAATTATAAATATATGCACTCAAAATGAAAATAGTCAAACAAAAAGATAAACTTTAGTATACTTTAGCCATAAGAATGGTTACCTCTGTGGGGAAGCAGAACAGGACCAAGACTCGGGGACATGAATGAATGAATAAATAAATAAATGACTGGAACAAGGGGTGGGGAGCAGAAGAAAGTGGAGCCAGTGACGGCTGAGAGCTCTGTCCCTAGGAAAATGGGCATAGGCACAGCCACATGAGGCCGGCACCTGACCCAGGGGTTTCACACGCTTCTCTGTGCCGTGGGCCATGGATTTTCAGCAGAGTCAGCTGGACATGTTGAAGCAGGGTGCCTTGTATGCCTGATGATAAACATGTGAAACTAGACAACAGCTGTTCTATCCAACGACTTCAGAAGAGCCCGTAGCTTTGTCCCTGCTTGAGGCATCAAACCTCCCACCAGTGCCTCATACCCCTGGCTCCCTGTCGAAGTGACCATGGAGCTTGTAGACGCCTGCCGACGCTTTGGCCGGCCTCCCCACACATTCACTCGGCTACATAGAGCCGGAGCATCCGTTTGTTTAAAGGCTCTCACCTGCCACGGCTTGAAAGCTGCTGCCTAGAGAGTGTCCAGAGACCTTGAGACCCAGAACCTTGGAGGCAGGAGCGCAACACCTCCACAGCTTAAACCAATTACCAGGTGGCTCGCGCACTCAAGCTTAGAACCCCTGGCTCGGGAAGAACACACTACTTCATCTTTCTTATTCTAGAATTGGCATGTTTCCTGGTCCTGGTCTGTGCCCTTCGGCCGAGGTCTGTTTCCAGCAGGGGGTAGGTTGGGGAGGTGGCAGAGATGCGGAGGTCGTGGTCTTTGGAAGCCTCCTAATACAGAGCTCACTGAACTCTGGTGCAGTGGAGCTCTGACAAGCCGTGTGACAAATGTGCTTTGGGGTTCAAACACATTGAAATCGCGCAGGATGGGCTGGTGGTGCTGGTCGCCCCATCTTCCCTGAGGCCGTCGAGCAAGGGACTCAATGAACTCCCACAAAGCTTCCCTCTGGAAAGAGGTTTTCCCAGCAGTAAATCAGTCTTTTTAAGTCAAATGAAAAGTTGGGAGACCTGCCTACATTTTAAAAAAGCGTCACATCTGTTTAATGTTACTGTAATAACAATCATTAAAGGAATGTTCGGTACCGGGAGGTTTAACCGAGGACCTACCCCCCTCTCAGGCTGAGAGCTTCGTCTGTGTTCGCTGAGCGTATTCGGCTATGAGCTCACAGGCTCACAAGTGCTTCAGGCGGAGGGCTAAGCGAAGACGTTTTTATATGAAAACGTAGAAGTGTGAACCAGTGTTCCCACAGCAGACATCAAAATAAGTTCCCACGGGCACTTATGGGGTGATCTCCACGCCACTCTTGCTTTAGGGCCTGGTCCACAGGAACCTGATCCCCTCCCCACGCCGGCTCCCGTTCCCTCGGGCGGCCCAGAGCATCGCATGGACCATCTCGGGGAGAACCGGCCAGTCCTCAGAACACGGACGTGCGCCGCAGGGTTTGCTCAGGGTGGCATTAAGTTACTTTTTCCTAACTCTACTGACTGCCTAGTCTCGTCTCTCTAAAAGTCCCCCATGGCCGGGACCCAGTGGCCTGGCCCACCATTTTATTCCTACTTCTCAAATGCCAAATAACGGCACTCAGTGGTCCTAGTGTTGTGACATCATGTTGGCAAAGTCCAGGAGAGAAGGTCTCAGAACTCGTGGCCCCGATGCCCGGGCCTTGGGCCAGCTCAGCCTCTCTGGCCCAAGGTAATTAACTTCTAAACCCAAATGTACGATCCCTTCTGGTTCCCCCAGCTCCCAAGAGTGTAGGAGTTGATTTAGAGTTGCAGGATGGGACCATGGACTGCACACACGTCTGCGTTACTTGTACAGTGGCACCTCGGTCTCCAAATGTGATCCGTTCCGGAAGCCCGTTCGAGTTCCGAAATGTTCGAAAACCGAGGGATCCACAGCCGACAGCCGGGCCTCCGGATCTTGCCCTCAGCGGAAGCCGTGTGGCATGTTCGACTTCCGAGGCGTGTTCGAAAACCGAAGCATTTACGTCCGGGTTTGCAGCGTTCATAACCTGAAATGTTCGCCAACAGAGACGTTCGAAAACCGAGGGACCACTGTAGGAGGGTTTCCTTCCCTTTCTATACCTGCACCCTTTGCGGCCCTCACAGGGGGTTTCTAGCCCCTCCCAGCTCTGGCCTCAGCCTGGGGAAAGCCTGCCTGTGACAACAGAAACTAGACACTGGCCCCCGAATAGGAGGTTTGCCCTTCGCCGAATGAGAGCATGTGAGCCAGTTCTTCAGCCACTGTTTCCGCAGAAGACAACTGCAGCTGAAAATCACTGCGTTCTCAGGCATGACACCCTCCTAGTGTAGAGCAGCGTGGGGAGGGGCTGGGACCCCCGCCTGGCGAACGCCCCTCTGCTGCGCAGATCTCTCACACAAACCCAATCCCTCGCTCGCCATTAAATAGCAAGAGGAGAAATAAATGAGATTAACTGCAGCTGGAAAGAAGTCGGTGAACTCACCCAAGACAAGCGCCCCTTCCTTCAGCTGGATCCTTCAGACGCAGAACCTAAACCCAACAAATCTCACGGCACCATCTGGAAATAACGTCCATGACAAATAGGAGGTCCCTGGTTCCCGTTAGACTTCAATGGCAACTTTATTATTTTCCCATTTGTCCTTTGTATGTATGTACACCTGTCTCCTGAGCCAGAAGTATAAACTCTGAGAGCAGAGAGCAGGTTAGAATCTTCTCAGCCGCCCCACAGTTTTTAAGACAACACTGGCCTCAGAAATGATACTTTTGCCTGAGGGTGACAATTTGAAATGGACTCTGGGAAACCTTGGCAGTCAGGAAAACTGCTGGGGCCTGAGTGTGTCTCTAGGAGGGGAGAGTGCAGCCACGGGCTTCTAGAGAGTCGGGGAAGGGACCTCTCAATGGGAGACAAGAGAAGGCAGCCATCCTCAGCCGGAAACGAGATGAAATAGAAAAAGAACTTGTTATTTTTTAAAACGTATGGGAAATAAAAGGTGCATCTTCATTGCAACATAGCGGAGGCACCAAGGTACCTTGTCGGGGAGAGGTCTACAGAGAAGGCAAAGGCATAGCTATAGGCCCCGACTTCTCTCTACCCCTCTGATGGGGAAGAGAACTGAATAGTCACTCTACAAATAATCTAGTAAGTTCATCACCCTAGACAAAAACACTGGGAAAGATGTCATAGGAGCCCCTTGCCTTCCAATGGCACATTTACCCCACTGACCCAAAGAAACTGTCCCAGCTGATGTGACAGGGAACATGCCGCAGAGGCCCTTGGAGGCTGGGTGGTCCCTTCTGATTCTTTGGTTTGCTGAAAGGACAGTGCTTGTCCACTACTGTCTGTGGTTACTGCTTCCAACATGCGGTCCCACCCTGGGCTCCTACATGGCCGGGCGGTGGTCGTGATTCCCACACCAAAGCGCACTTGACCGTGAACCTCCCGCATGAGCCCGGCCCTGAGAGGTGTCTCGTTCTAACCCGAGAGAGGAGGCATCTGAGGTCCAGCTGCTATGAGGTGGGGTGGGCGTGGGAATCCAGGCGTCTGGCTCCCAGTCCAGTGCCCCCCACGTTGCACACGTTGCTCACTCGTGAGTCACTTCTTTTGTTCTACAGAACTGGTGAAGTGTTTACTAAGCACCAGCCCCTGTTCTAAGCTCCAAGGACATCCAAGTGAATTAAACTGATGTGGTCACTATCCACATGGCACTTAGGATATGGAAAGGGAAACAAACACGTGAGCAGCGGTCCCATTACAGCACTCTAATGAAGGCAGAAGTTCAGGGTGCTGCGGAGCTCGCGGGGTGACACCCGATGCCGGCGTCAAAGGTGCTGGAAAGTTGTCTAGAGGAAGAGGCATCTCAGCTGAAACTGCAGGGAGAAACTAGCCAGATCAGGAGTGATGTTCGTAGCAAAGGGAGCAGCCAAAGGTGAGAGCCAGTGGGACCCTGAGGGAATGGAAAGCAGGACAGGCCAGCTGGACAGGCAGAGGGGGTGCCAGAGAATCTGGGGAAATCAGCAGGAGCCAGAGCTGGGGGGTTCTGGTTAGCCTTGTTAAGGAATCTGGGCTTTGTTCTGATGTCCCCCGGGTGCCCTTGAAGAGTTTTGAGCAGGAGTGTTACAAGATCAAGTTTGCTTTTAAGAAGGCTCACTAGGGCTAACCCGTGGGAAGTACCCTGAAGGCAGGTAGTGTGGGCTCAGGGAGCCGAGCAAGCATTCGTTCCAGTAATCGGGGAAAGAGACGGCAGCTTCCTCTCTAAGGCCAAGTAGGACTAAAGCTAGCTGGGATGCCGCGGCAGATGCTGAGGCTGTAGAATGAGCGAGACCCCAGGACTGAGTGGAGGGCTAACGGGGACGGGGCAAAGGACGGTGTGCAGGTTCCTGGCGCGGGCACATGGGCTGGGCGAGTGTCGGTGCCCTGTGCTGAGATGAGGAAGACGGCAGGAAGGGGGGAGTCTTCAGGGAAGGTAATCAGTTCTGCTTTGGAGACTGAATTTTCATTACCTGCAGGGCATCCAATAGCAGCCGGATAGGGGGCCAGGGGATAAGCAGGGCTGAGGTGGAGACCACAGGTGAGTCAGTGGCATTAGGACAGGGTCGGGACAAAACCTGCAGAAGGAGACCTGCAGAGGAGACCGAGGAGCAGCCAGGGAGAGCCAGGTGATGTGACATGGCAGCCAGTGAGAAAGAACTTCACTCTGGGACAGCAGCCAGCACAGTACCGGGCGCACAGTGCATGTAGTTGGATCTGGGAAGGCTGATGTCACCGGAACCAGGTGTGAAAGAACAGCCAGGCACTGTTTCTGTCCCATCCAAACCCAGGCCTTGCTCAGAGGTAGAGCGTTTCTGTGTGTGAACAGAGCAGCCTGCCAGCCCCACACTGGGCCTGTCCCCAGCAGCGTGCACTCTCTAACCAGGGCCAGGGACTCCCTCATAGGAGCACTCTGGCCCCAGCAGTGAGACCCTAGGAGAGCACAGGAAGTTCTGGTGGAGTCCCAGAGCCTCCTAGCTGGGCCTCCCAGCAGGCCCCGCCTCCTCCCCGGTGGGCCCCGCCTCTTCCCCAGTGGGCCCTGCCTCCTCCCCAGTGGGCCCTGCCTCCTCCCCAGTGGGCCACGCCTCTTCACCGGTGAGCAGCAGCTTAGGATACTGTCTGGGGTGCACAAGCCCTTGGGGAAGTCAGCACAGGTTCCCCACCTTGGTTGCAGGCTGGGTCCCTGAGTCATGTCATTAATGGGAATGTGCATCTTTCAGAAGGACAGGAGTTGAAGGCTCTCTTGGCAGAGTCTGGATGAGCAGAACTGAGCCTGGGCAAGAGGAAGGGGATGGGCTGGGGGACGTGGAGGGGCAGGGCTGGCATGGGAGAACAAGGACCTGGCAGACTGGGTCACCCTCTTCTCAGCTCAATGGTTCGCCTCCTTTCCCTTCTCATCTCCCCGCCTCCCTTCACACTCTCCCTCTTCTCCCCCCAGGGCTGGGCTTCCTTAGGAAAGAGTTTGTCTTGACAACCAGGGATCAGGAACACATGTGGGTGGGGTGGCCTGGAGTGGTGACAGGTGCGGAGTAAAGGGAAACGGTCTCATGAAGACGGGCAGACATCAGCCCGCACCTCCGCAGTGGGCAAACCCTTCTTAACCTGGCGCTGGGCTGCAGAGAGGAAGCTGGAACAGCTCACGGCGCGCGCGCACGCACACACACACACACACACACACACACACACACACACACACACTCTGTGTCTGCCTGTCCTGGGCAGCTCTTTGGAGAACATGGACCACAGCACTAAGCGGCCCCCTCCGCCGTGCCCCCTGGACAGCCTGGGCACTGCCGAGGTGGTGGTGCAGGCGGGGGGCCTCATCCCAGGCCTGCCGGGCTTCTCGGAACAGCGCTGCTGCGGCCTCCTATTCTGCCTGCAGTGCCTCCTTTTGCATCTGCACTCCGCTCTCCTCCAGCACTGACATGATTTCCAGCAGCTTGGCAGCCTTGCTCTTGCATTTTCATTGTTTTCAAGTTTCCAGGCTCTACAGAAAGGGCAGGAAGAGGAGTTGTTCATTGAGCAATGAAGGACTGTCAAATCGGATGAAATCCTAGGTACTGGACATGGATGGGGCAGTCAGCAAACAGTTCCAGCCCCCCCTCCCACTTGGCAGAAACTAAAGCGTGAAGACAGCCCTCACCTGAGTGGCCTGGACCAAGCCTGAGATGCTGCCCAGCAGACACAGGCCAGTGCGAGCACAGGGCCCAGTGCAGTGACCTACACGTCACATGAATGTTTGCTGAACCAAATTCAGCCTGAATGGCATCAAAAAGAACTATACTCCTCTCCGGAAGTGACAGGCCCTGGCTGAAGAGAGGATGTGCATCATCTGTGATGAGCCTGAATACCCTCAGTGAGGGAGCCAGGGGTAGGATCCCAAAAACCCTAACATTGAGGGAGAATTTCATCCCCTCCCCTGGGAGTTCCCCTGTCTGTAGTCACAGGCCAAGGAGACAGACTTGGAAAATAGCAGGGGCATAGTTCATACCACTTTCCATGAAGCACAGAGCACTCTGGCCTTTGCTAATGCTGTTCCCCTGCCTGGAAAGCCCTCCTCTCCCCACTTCCTCTAACGAAAATCTACCCAGCTAAAGCAGTTGTGGATGAAACAGTGTATCTGGGTCTCACTGGGATCCAGAAAGATTTGAGAGGTGAGACAATGAGGGGAAAGGAGATAATTAAAAATAAAATTGGTCAGATGTTGACAGTTAATGACATACAGTGGTGGGTGTGTGAGGGTTCATTCTGTCATTCTATTTTGTGTATATCTGGAAATTTCCATAATAAAAGTTTCCTTAAAAATCCTATGCACCCATAAAACCCAGGTGAGTCCTACCTTGTACATGAGCTTTCCTGACTCGTGGACAGGCCCCTCCCTGGTCCTCTAATGGCATGGCCAGTGTTGCCCACAGTAGCACCATGATTTACTGTAGCCATATATTATGTATTTGTTTCATAGACTTTCAGTTGCCTCTTAAATTTCATGGCAGAAGGAAGACGGGAAAGCAACTAATATTTCACGAGGTCCTGGACTGCCTGTTTCTCATATAGGCTTTATCCTACACCACTCCTCTAGCTCCACAGGTGGCTCATAAATATTCGTTAGGAGATACGGAGGAGTCGCTAAGTGCACATCAGCACAACCATCTGGTGGACTAGTAGACAGCCATCAAAGACGATGGAGAGGTTTCTAAAGAGATGGGGAAAGACATGTTGTAATGCTTAGTGAAAAAAAATCGAAGCACAAAACCATACATACGGCATGATCTTAACTCCATGAAAAACTGGCTAGAAAAAGACTGGAAAGATCTCAAAATGTGCTTATTTCTGGATGGGGGGTTATTCGAGATTCTTTTCCTTGTTTTTTTTATATTTTCAAAATGCGGCTTACCACCACCTATACCAGGAGTTAGCAAACTTCTTCCGTAAAGGGTCAGATAGTAAATACGTTCAGCTCTGCAGGCCTCACGGTCTCTGTCCAGCCTACTCAGCTCTGCCTTAGCAGCAGGACAGCAGCCACAGAACCACCTAAACATGGGCGTGGCCGGGTGTCATTTACAGGGACAGGTGTGGGCTGCCTTTGTCTCATGACCACCCATAGTTTGCTGACCTCTGCTATGTGACTATAATCAGAGAAAGAAGCTGCTTAAGTTACATTAAGCATGTGTTCCTTGCCTGTAACTCTAAGATCCTGATACTACAGAGCACGCCCAGTACAGAGAGCTTATAGTCACTCTTTATTCTGGCTCCCTTGCATCATAAACACTAGAAACTGGAAGTCCTAAATTAGTGAACATGAGAATGAAAACCCTATGCCGAGTCGGGGCGTAAAATTCACGATACCAGGGATTAATACAAAATTTTTCTCCATTTCAGCCTAGTGTATTTCATTTACTTAGATTTTTCTTTTATGTCTTTTAATAAAGTTTTATCATATTTTAAAGACCTCTCAGAAATCTATTATTTTTAAAACATAATTTAGGATGAAGAGAAAAAATTAAACTCTTTTTTTTCTTTTCCTCCAGATTTTCTGAAGCAAAGGCCCTGGGAGAAAATATAAATGAAGCAAGAAGTAAAATTGGTAAGGAGATGGTCTTCTGTGAGCTTCCCTCAAGGGCCACTTCCCTGGTGAAAATCAGGTCATGATGTGCCTCCAAAAAGCCCTGGAGCTGGATCCGGGAGGCCCTGCCAAGGGAGCGCTTTGGGGGTGCCTTTCCTTGGCAGTCAGTCGTCCTCCCCTCATCCATCAGGAGAAGCAATTTCTTTTGTCTGGAACGTTTCATCCCCACACAGGCCTGAGCTCTAGCATCCCAGTGAGAAAGGGTAGCTTTTCCCAGGAGCCTCTCTTCTCCTCATTGGCCTGAATGGGAAGGCCCTGGGCCAGGCCCAGACTCTCTAGAGTCTTAGAGGAAAAGAGGAGAGTCTTTCAGCAACAGCTCAGCTGGTCATCAGCACAGGATTACAGTGACAATTTCTATTTTCAGGTGCCGTGAAATGCTTTTACATCCCCAAAGCTTACACTCAGCATTTTTGGCACAAGTGCTCATTTTTCAGCGCCATCCGTTAAGCCGGTGGGGAGATGAAAAACCAATATGATCCTTCCCAGGATGCAGGCTGCTGAGCAGGGCTCCCCACTTCCATGAGCATCCCAGGAAAGGTGAGGTGAAAGCCAGAAGCAGATTCAACAAAAGCAGGCCACAGGTCTTTGTGAAAGCAAGAGGAGAGTGTGTCTTTCGTTCCAAGCTAGAAGGCACATGGAGACCCATCTCCCAGGCCAAGCAGCTTCACAGAGGGGATCCCCGTGGTAGGGAAGGCAGAAGTCACCAACCTGCTCACAGCTGACTCCCTCTTGTCCCCACCTTCCTCCCTTCAAAAATGAGGATGGGACAAACGCCACTCTGAATGGCCCTTTTGGCTTTTTCTACAGAATATTAAACATCACGGTAGCCTCAGGTGGTTTTGGTTCAGGAAACAGGAGCCTATGTTCTCTTCATTGGCCTGAACGGGAAGGGCTAAGGCAGCCAGGCCCTGGGCCAGGCCAAGATCTCTAGAGTCTTAGAGATTCTCCACCTAAAGTCCAGGATCTTGGGCAGGGAAATGAGCCTTCACGTTTCCTGACCTCTAGCTGCAGGCTAGCACTACCTCGGAGATGAATGTGGGCAGCAGACCACAGCAGAACTGGCAGCACCTGTCCAGTGGGCATCGCAGACATTTCCATTTCACAGCACAGTTGGTAGATATTGTAAAATATCCTTTATACTCATCAGTACTTTATTAGACTCAGCATTCGATCTGATTATTTAATGCATTTATATAAAAGCACATAGATATCTCTCTATCCACAAAAGGTTTAAATTTTTGATAACTTTTAATATAATTGGTTTCTCGTAAAACTCCTTCCTTGGCCTGGCCCCCAAGCCCCTGAAACTGCATGAAAAAAATTGGAGGATAGGAGTGTGTTCATTTTTCTGGAGATAATATTCATAGTTTATCTGATTCTCAAAGGGACCGGTGACCCAAAGCAATAAGGAAGCTGATTGGGGCAGGAAAGCAGACGCCCTGCTGAGGAGCAGCCCAGTCCCCGGGGCAGGGCCCTGCTGACCTACCTGTGGAGTAGGGGGTGGGGGAGAGCAGACTTCAGTGGATCAGCTGACCTGTCAGCATTATCTGACTCGAAGGACCCAGTGGTCTGTCTTCATTCCTAGGGAGATAAGAGGGAAAGACCTTTTATGAATTGCTTCTCCACGAAAAGCAGTATAAGGTTTTGCTCTTGAAAAATCTCTCTCTACACCAAAATAGAATGGTTCCAACACCAGTGAAATGCATTACTGATGGAAGGCACCAGTGGCCTGTGCTGACACACTTAGCTTTTCACTCGGCGTACCTGGGGTTGTCGTCACAATGCTAGATTCTCCATCATTTTGGTGCAATAGCGTATGTTGATGGATCCAGTTCGCCACATTCTTGAGATTGGGCAAGTCGAGGCTGCCCTGCAGCTGCACAGGTTGGGGCGGAGGGGAGGCTGTAATCGACCTTGGCAGAGGATGCCTGTAACTGCAGACATGCTGGCAGAAGCCTGGGCAGGTGGGCCTTTGCTTTTCCCAGAGACTGACAATGTCGAGATTCAAGCCTTCACTGCTAAGAGAAAGTAGCTAGTTCAGTGGTGCTAATAAGCCATCGTCACTATTACTTCCTTTTATGCAAATAACAGACAAACACCGTCCTCTAACCATTCATCTTTCCAATGTGCTCATGCCCCAAGGAGGCCCAGGCGAGCGGATCCCTGAGACTCAACCCCAGTCCTGAGCAAGCCCCTCACGGTGCTTGCACAGAGCCCGCCGTCACCGCATCTCAGAGTAAGGAGGTGTAAGGTGGAAGTTACACACCTATTTAAAATGTCCAAGGTACCTTGAGGAAAACTGGTTGCAGGAGATTTATGACATGACTGAGTCATCAATCTTTCATTTCTTCCTAAGGAGAAATTAAATCAAATGAAATGTTCAGTCCCCAGTGAGTCCTTTAGTGACTCCAAGGGTCAGGAGGCGGGAGCCTGGCAGGGACGCACCCTTACACGCCTGGGACAGTGACTCAGCTTCGCATCTCGCCTCCGGCGTGCACGTGTAATTGGCCTGCGGAGAGGAATGAACGCTGTGTGTGTGAACACTGATCAGCCAGCCCACGTGTTTAACGTGAGGTTGCCACTGTCCTCTCGAGCAGTTTGGCTTTTTTCTGACATTGTGATCTGGAGCTGCCACTTGAGTTTCATTCTCCAAAATCCCTGAAGGCTGTCATCAGCAGTGACCACATATCTATTTTCACATGGCGCAATCAGCAAATCTAAAACCTCCATTTTATTTGCTTTTCTCATAACAAGCCATCCCAAAACTCTTGCCACAAACTCCTTTTTTGGTCCTCCTTTATCCATTATTTAGATCAATCTTTTAAAAAAAAAAAAAAAAAATATATATATATATATATATATATTTACTGATTTCAGAAAGAGGAAGGAAGAGGGAGAGAGAGAGAGAATCATCAATGATGAGAGTCATCGATCGGCTGCCTCCTGCACGCCCCCCACTGAGAATCGAGCCCGAAACCCAGGCATGTGCCCCGACCAGGAATCGAACCGTGATCTCTTGGATCCTAGGTCGATGCTCAATCACTGAGCCACGCCTGGCCTGGCATAGATCAATCTTGATATTGAAGCAAGTTTAGATCAGAAATGGAAGAATAAAAAAATAATAGGATATTTGTTTCTATGGGAGAGTCATTTGCATTGTGGTCACCTGTTCCATACACAGGAGCTTTTCATCATATGGGCTGTGTTTGGAACATGTTCATATACACCCCGAGTCCATTTACCATATCTCTTAAAATGCTGTTGATCCATGGCCCATGTGGCTCAGTTGGTTGAGAGTTGTCTAATGTACCAAAAGGTCACTGGTTCGATTCCCCGGTCAGGGCACATGCCTGGGTTGTGGGCTTGATCCCTAGGGGGGGGTGTGCAGGAGGCAGCCCATCCATGTATCTCTATCATATTGATGGGGTTTTTTTCTCTCTCTCTCCCTTCCTCTCTAAAATCAATAAAAACATTTAAAAGCCCTGGCCGGTGTGGCTCAGTGGTTAGAGTGTCAGCCAGTGCACAGAAGGGTCAAGGGTTCGTTTCCCAGTCAAGGACATGTACCTAGGTGGCAGGTTTGATCCCTGACCCCAGTCAGGGTGCATTCGAGAAACAACAAATTGATGTATCTTTCTCACATCTATGTTTCTCTCTCCCTCTCTTCTACTCTAAAATCAATGGGAAAATATCCTCAGGTGAGAAAAAACAAAACTTCTTGAAAATGCTATTGAGCCCAAACTGTGGGAAAAGAAATGGGCTGCTTTGGGGGGGGGGGGGGGGGGGCACAAACCAGGCCATTTTCGCTCACTGGAATTCTGGCATCGGCGTTTCTGCGGCGGAGATCTACCGCTGGCAGCATTGTCTTTGGCAACAAAGGACAATGGATGGCTGTTCCCTGGCATAAGGCCCACTCCTGGAGCAGTCCAGGAACCAGCTGCTTTGGAGGCAGGTGAAAGGGTTTGACTGACACCTCTTGGCACGCCTTCAGCCTCCATAGACCCGTCCAGGCCTAAATGAAAACTGACGTCACAGGATGCTGCACAGAAGGGTTTTCACTGGTGAGCCAATCAACGCTCAGTTCCAAAATCACAGGAAATGTCACAGAAGGAACTGCTAGTGAGCGGTGAAGGAAAACGCCCAACACCGGGAAAGCTAACAGGGCATTCTGAATGTTTTCTTTCTCCTGCTCCAAATTCAGAGAAGGGTCCCAACCCGCCATCTGAACAATACTGTTTTTCAAATGTTTCTCCCGTGCATTTGGGATTTGGGCAAATCAGACCCGGGTCTCCATTCTCAGAATAAATAGGACTGTTTTTCAGTTTTGTGTATTTTCTGTACTTTAACCTTCCTCTGAAGTTTACTTCTGGACCTCCTTGTGGACATTAGCTTCTAGCATCTCCTGGAGCAGGGGAAAGAGCAGCCAGGGCTGCCAGGGCATTTTGCTAGATTATGAAGACCTGAATCAAGTATATTCTTGTGTTACTCTTTGTCGCCAGCTCCCAATAACAACCACATCAACAACGGCCTCCACCATCCGCTGAGCACTGACTCAGCTGTGGCAAGAACTCGACATGTGCATGTGAGGTAATCCTCACAGAGAAGAGCCATTACCTACAAGGGGCATCGCCATACGTCCTGTATTCTAGGAGACTCAATCTTTACCATCTTTACACCTCAAATCAGGATGCATTTAACCATCCCACTTGGCTGTTTTTTTCATATTCTGACTTTAAATGTTTATATTTTGAAATCCTCTGTAATGGGGATGATCCTGTCATAGACTCTAGAGTCTATGAAATATGGTATTATTGTTATTTTGCAGATTTCAAAAAATGGTGTATCAGTGAGATGACCTACTCAGTGGCCAAGCTGGAATTAAAATCCATTTCTGTCCAACTCCAAAATTTTTAAATACGATATGCTATCTCCATAAATCAGGTTTATTTAATTTTGACATTTTTCTTCTCAGTTTAAAATTTTACTAGGCTGTTACTCAGTTTTCCTGATTATTTGCCTTCACCCTACATAATCTGCCCCAAAACAGGCTCACACCAGACCTGAGCCCATGCACACACAGCCCAGGAAGATTAAAGGGGTCTTTGTAACATGATTAAGAGGCTCAGTTGAGGCAGTGAGTGGGGCCTGAAACCCCGCTGGCCCCTGCTCCCCACTCCCTGTGAGTGGGCCTGAGGTCCTATTGTCCCTTAGGGCACCTAAGAGCACCTTTTTCTCGTTTGCAGAGAGATGCGCTGTGGGCTTCCAGCAGCCCTGGTAGGATTCTGTGACCTGCTCGGTTCTCAGCTACCCTTTTCAATGGCCTGGAAAATGGAAGGGTCGTACTTTCAGGCTGCATACAATCCAGCTGAGTGGGTTTACTGACGCTTCAGAAAACATGAGAGAATTCAAATGTAAACTTAGATGAGGTTTAATAGGAGTGGGTGTAATGAAGTACTTATGCTTAAGTACCAAGCCGGCACAGGGAAGGACTAGAGGAAGCCTGATTAAGGGCAGGCATAGAAGTCACCAGGGACCACAAAACAAAAATGTCACCATCAAGTGAAAACTACTGTATCTCAACAACAGGAAACGCGAAAGTCAAGCCATCCCCCCGTCACTCTGCCCAGCATCTCGGTGCCTACCTCGCATTTCCTCAGTAAGTCTCTACAGCAGGAAGATGGTTCCGAGAAAAGCAGCTAAAGTGATGCTTAAATAGTTGCAAAGTAGCCCTGGCCATGTGGCTCAGTTAGTTGAGCATCCTTCAGGGTACCCGAAAGGTCCGGGTCAGAGCGCATGCCCAGGTCGCAGGTTTGGTCCCCGGGGTCAGGATGCTGCATATGGGAGGCAACTGACCCAAGTTTCTCTTTCTCTTTCTCTCTCCCTCTAAAATCAATTTAAAAAGTATATATTTTTAAAAAGTTACAAAATAGATTTTTGCTCTTTTAAATGATTCACCACATGCTTATTTTTGCTCTGGTTGTGCATTAGAGTGCTTAGCTTGATTTTTTAATTATACTTACCAAAATTTCAATTAATTTGGGCGACATTTGTATTGGTCGGGATGTTTGGCTGTGAGCATAAAGGGGCTTTGTTGTCTCATGTAACCAGAAAGTCCAAGGAGTACAGTTGCCTTCAAAAGCACACTTCTCTCTCTCTCCCTCCCCTCCCCCCTCTCCCCTCTCCCCTCCCCATGAACCCTCCCACCTACCCTTGGTTTTTCTCCCCTCCTTCCATCTCTCAGTTCTACTTGGCGAGGTTTTCTGACAGCCTCTCTGCATTCAGTGGCCAGGTGGCCCAGAAACCCCTAAGTTGCATGGTCTGTAGAATCCATGATCCTAGTAGAAGCAATTTTCCCCTCAGTGCTGGCAGGAGCCCCTAAAGGGAGACGCGATTGGCCTGGCCTCGGGCACCTGCCTGTCTCTGGAGCCATCCCTGCGTCCAGGGGAAGGAAACACTCCGCCTGCCTGGGCCCAGAGCCTGTGCCGCTCCTCAGGTAGGGCTTAGTCAGCCTGTGCTTAAATGGAGCAAGATTTTTAAGGAATCCAAGAGGTATCTTTCTCCAAAGGAAGAAAGGCTGGGCAGAAAACCATCATGTTCACTATAGACCTTCCAGAAACTTACCTGTCCCCTGAAACGAGAAATCTGTAAAGGAGATTTCAGTTAGACAACAGACTAATCTATCCTGGGGAAAAAAGAGAGCTGTGAGTGGGGAGCTTAAAAACTGGTTTCAAGTACAGGTGCTCCTGCTATAATTGAATAAATGCAAAACTACACGCTGAAAGTAACAGGAATTGCAGGGAAATCAAGATTGAAAAGACCTCTGAAAACCCATGCAACTTTATAACCAACTCTAACAAACCAATTACAATCTAATAAAAGTCATATAAACTTCAAACCGGTTAAATTCCTAATACATAAAGAAACGCTATATAAACAGCAGATTTGTTCTTCCAAAGTGAGGCTATGGCGATAGGAGAGGCAGGAGGAAGGGCTGAGGCGCTGAGTGATGGAGACACGCACAGCCACAGAGATGAGAACAGCCCCACAGGGAGGAAGAGCCTGTCTTCTAAGAAGGAGCACTGGCCACACTGGACCAAGATGAGGGATGTGGAGAGACCATCTCCGCTCTCACCATTTTCAGCAATCACATGTGAGCTGATTCCTGTTAAAGAAACATGGCTTCAGTGATTACTTGATATCACACAGAGGGGCCAATAACTTGTAGTTCACCTTTAAAGAGACTCAAAAAGGAAGACATAATTTTCAATTGTATTGAAAAAATAGTTGTGTAAAAAGACGCTTTTGCCCCCCCCAAAGGGTAATTAAGTGGCTAGAGATTCTAGAATCTTTAAAAGCAGGATAGATAGGCATCTTTCTGAGCTGGCTCAGGGCCTCTGGAGGTGAAGAGAGCAAAGGTGATTTCTTAAGGTCCCTTCTGCAACCATTCGGAAGGTTGAAATTCCAAGGCATGTGGTTATCTGAATGACAGCCCATAACCAGTACGACTGATGTCTTCATGGAATTGATTGACTGCATTGCTGTCATCTTGAAAATCGAACAAAACAAAAGGAAAAATGAGTGAGCAAGCCGAAAGCTGCAGAGCATGTCAACTGACAATGGGTGATGCTGGTAATTGTCATGTATGAAAGAAGGAGGCAATGATTTGGTTGGAAAGTCAGCACAAAAAGATGGATGGCTGCCTCCCGAGAATCCCGACAGGGCGGTTGTAACTTAGTGAAGGAGCCAGGGTCCGGGATCTGGCCTCGGCTGGCTAGATTCAGAGAGACTGACACGTCAATCAACTCACTATAAACCAGAGAGGCAATTTTTAAATCGCCTCCATGGGGAGGTTCTTTTGTAGACAGGAACTCTTAAACTGCCTCCATCCAGGGCATCTCCTCCCAGGGAACAAAATGGATTAGTTATTGAAAGGTTAGTAAATAGACATGGCCAAGCACAAAAGGAACCAAAACAAAGAGAAGTAAAGTGCTTTGAGAGCTAGATTCTCAAGGTCACGGGGAAGCCTCACCAGGCGTCCACTGCCCATGGCAGCGAGTATCTACAGCAATTACAGTGAGCTTTCAGCAGACCAGCCCCATTCTGTGCACAATACCTCTTTCTCCAGAAAAGATAAAATACCGCTTGTATTAGGCTTCTGCGTACTCAACTACAATCGTATCCCACTCCTGCCTCTCAGGATGAACCCCAAGTTGTGTTGACGGTGTTTTGGGTGACATAAAAAATTACTTTTAGTTTGATAATCTTTTGATTATCAGAAATGGAACCCCAGGGAGCAAGCTCAGGCTTAGGATACGTGTGTGGTGATGACAAGAATCTCATCAAGATGCAATAGTGAGATCTGGGACTCCTCCAAGACGGAATGGGAACCAGAGCCAGCACCTGAGGGGCCATTAGGAACCAGGGCGGCTCCAGAGCCCAGCACTCACCCACGCCCCCCTCGGTGCCTCTTGCTACATCTGTGCATGTCTGTCCTGCAGCCTCTGGCCCCGCTGACCACAGGCCCCGCTCGCTCAGAATCTGCTCTAGCCCCAGCTCTAACCTGAGAGCGCCTTCAAGCATTCTGTCCCCAAGGCTGGCCTGCTAATTATTTGCTTGTTTCTTAGCTCAGTGTTACAAGAAAGAGAACCTGACTAGCCCAATTTCTCTTTTCTAAGCTTTAAAGACAGCAGCTGCTTAAGAATGCGCTGTCTTTGGTCAGAAACCCACCTCTGGCCCAGACAGCTGTGGCCAGGGAGGAAGAGAGGTCTCATGTTTCAGAAAGTGGCCACCTACGCAGTAGAGTGTGACAGGGAAGGTTCCCTTTCCTAAAGCAGATGGGTAGGGCAGGCACAGGGATTGACATCTTATATCCTCTTGGTTTTATCTCACAGAGAGTTGTGAGATTTTTGTTGGTTCAGCTCTTATAAGGTGACATCAATTTCTTTATTTCCAGGTTCTCAGGGAAGCGCCTGGCCATTGCCCCTTTATTTTACCAATAATAGTGACTAGTCTTTGTAAAGTGCTTTATAATATGCAGGGTTTTATTTGATTATTTTTGATATCATCAAATCCATTGGTATTTTCTTTTATGACTTTCTTCATGGCTTTTGTACTTATTATGATAACCATAATAATGATGGGTTGGTCGTTGCCTGGTGCCTATTTAATGCTTTCCTAAATTTCCTTACAGTTTTTTTTTTTATTATTCTATTTTTCACACTCCACTTATTTAGAATTTATTGCAGAATATGGCAAAAGCTGAGGTTCTAAGTCGAATCTCTTTCAAAGGACCAATTTTCCCAGCACCTATTTCGTTTAATGAAATGCCTTAAAATAAGATTTCTCCCCTCCTAGGGGAGTCGTTGCAGATTCTGAGAAGGCAGCTGATGCATTCTAATCTCATCATCAGAGTAACGCACATCCTTGATAAGTTTCATGCAAGTATTTCAGAAATAACTTGCCGGAGATACTCTTATCTAAATACCAGAATCTCCCTGCATAGAAGGGCCAGCGTGTATGGAAAGTGGGCAGCGCATGGCTGGGAGAGGCAGGCGTGTGTCTGGGGGGGGTCCCCCCGGACTGGGAAGGAGGGGGACTGTCTGAGCACCGCAGCAGGAGCTGGGCTCACCTTACCCATCTTCCAAGGGAGCATAGTTCAGAGCACGCTGTTTCACTCCCAAGGAGGAAAAGCGTATTGCATCGTCTCACGCTGATGAAAAGGGGGAATGACTGACCGCGGCCGAGGTGGGAGAGGGAGGGGGAGCTGTGTCCGCGACGCTGGACGGGGAGAGCTGAAAATAGCAGAGGCTTTGCTGTGTCTACTGCTGACCACCGTGCAAACACTGAGGCGTCCCTTGCTGGAAACCGCGGAAAGCTTTCAGAAACAGAGGCCGCACCAGGGGGCGGGGCCCTCCCCACAGTGGCCGTCGGCTCAGGGTGGAGATGGCCTGGGTTTGGTGTTGGTTTCCTGGGGTAACATGACCCGCGGCCCAGCCCGGCTCCTGGGGCCCAGCCTGTCCCGCAGCTTCCTCTGCCAGCCCGAGAACCCGACGTGCAGCTGCAGGGCCACCCCTCAGGGGAGGGGCTGGAGCCCGCAGAGACACGCCGCCCCTCCTTGGGACCTGGGCTCCCCTCCCCGCAGGTGTCCGTCTGCTGCTGGGCACCCTTTAGAGGGCAGGGTGCTCCGGAGCACCCCAGGCTGCGTCGTCCATCAGCAGCCCAGCCGGGCAGCCTGAGCGGGGAGTAATAGCAGCAGGACCCTGGGCAGCTCCCCCGCAAAGCTGACAGGGTGGCCGGGGTAGGAAGGCGACACAGACCCCGAGTCTGGAATCAGCGTTTGGACACAACTGGGGTGGCCTGCAGGGCTGGGAAGAAACAGAGAAGCTCCAGGTCAGCAGTCAGGTGTCTAAGGCCGACTTTGGGCCTGCAGGTGTCAAAGAGGCCGGGTCCCCGCCGTAGGGACCGTCACGGCTGACTGGTAGAGCTGTCATTCATTGTCCTCTTATTGTACAGGACGAAACGGAGGCCTGGGGAAGTTAGTAAGCATCCCCAAGAATTCTGAGCTCGTAAGGGCAGAGCCACAAATGCAACCCAGTTTCTGTTGGGCTCCAAGGTCAAGTCCCCGAAGTGGCAGGAAAACACACAACCCGGCAAAGAAGGGGCACTAGGCCCCTGCAGTACAGGCCCCGGGGACTCCCATGTCCTCGCTGAGTTCATGTTGATGATAAAAAGAAGGAATGGGAGCCAGGGAAGGAAGCCTTTCCTCATTTTTACTCCCAGGGAGATAATGAGGGAGGCAGAGAGCTGGCTGGGAGGCAGACAAGGCTGTCAGTTAAGGAAAGGAAAGCTGCCTCCCTAGGGCCTCCCCTGACCTGGGCTTTCGAAAGTTGTGGAGCTATTGGAGGGTTAGTTTTTGTCTTTTTTAACTGCTCAAGTAATTCATGGGTGTATTTTGCTGTCGAATGTTCAAACACTACATAAATATACATATCAAAATGTAAGATCCCCTCTCCATCTCCTCTCCCCCAGTACCAACTATGGCCCCTCTCCAGAGGGGAGTAATCACCCTCAACAATTCAGTGCATGTCCTTCCGTCCCCTTCTGTGCGTTCATAGATGGATAGATACATGATTGATTGATTGATGATAGATGATAGATAGATGATAGATATAGATAGATGATAGACAGATGATAGATAGATAGATAGATAGATAGATAGATAGATAGATAGATAGATAGATAGATGGATGATACATAGATAGATGATACATAGATGACACATAGATAGATAGGTGATACATAGATAGATGATAGACGGGCAGCAGACATGTACAAAGATGCCTTGTTTGTTGCATAAATGGGATCCTAATGTACAGGTTATTCTGCACTTTGCTTTTCTAATTTAACAGTGAGAATGGGTCTATTGCTCACCATTTTTAGTGGGGCTCTTTTTAAGTATGAATAAACCATGATTTATTTAATTACTCTGTTGTAACAAATATTTCATTTTTTCCCTAATTTTTCTCTATCACAAACAATTCGAGCATTTTGGGGTACAAATGAGTGTTTCTTAGAGATAGACGCCTAGAAGCAGAGCTGGGGACAACTACAGTGGAAGTATATTTTTAGTTTTCATGCATGCCCCCCAGTTCCCTTCTCAAATGTTTCATTAATTTGTATTCCCACCATTGTGTGACAGCGTTTATTCCTCTGTATCCTTGCTCGTATGAGATAATATCAGTCATTGTAGGTTTTGCCAGTTGGAGAGAGAAAAAAATAGTGTTTCATCATTGCCCTAATTTGCATTCCCCTGACAGCTGGTGGCTCTGAGTGTCTTACATCCTTTGCCCTTTGGTTGGTTGATTTTCTCTTTATGATTTGTAGGAGCTCCTTGTGTCCTCTGGATATTGGGCCTTTGTCTTGGAATATGTAGCAGATGTTGTTCTTCCAGTCTGTCACTTGTTTTAATTTTCTCTTAAGATTTTTAGAAGAACCCTAGGAAAGTTGCTTTTCTCTAATTTTTAAAAATTGCCTAAGATTGAATTGTCTGCTCACTTTTGAAACTGTTCATTGGACATTCTCAAGTCTGCCTCACCATAACACGGCCCCAAGGAAGCTATCCAAGGTAGCCTCGGTCACACTGCACAGATCTCGCTAAAACATGTAGGGGTCAAGACTGGGCATGGTGATTCCTGGTCAGTTGTCTTGTAGCGACTATGTGAATAAATGACAGTTGTACAGAGATTAAACGTTTTACCGGACCAGAAGTCTAATAATTTTACTGCTGAAAATGTGAGTTTTGTAATAAGGTAAAAACTGATTTTATTAATTTAATCTTTATTGAAGACATCTTTAATGATGCCTGAATTTTTTAAAATTTTTATTGTGTTTTGCAAAACAACTTATTAACACGTGTTGAGATGATGTTGAAGTCTAGAAAACCTCCTAGTAAATCACTGGAATGTAACAGTACCTAGCAACTCATTAGCAAATACTAGGGTCCTTTAGGGCACTCCCTTGTGTTGGAAGATGCCTACAGTCCTTAAGGAATGACTACAGAAATGGGTAATGTACCAAGTAAGTTTAATAGACAAGGAACATCAAAAACAAAGTTTATTGATTGTCTGTGCCAATAATCTAAAGCAGGTTGATGTTTGAAGGTTATTAAACAATGTATTCCTGCAGAAGTAAATAGCACAATCTTGTTAAAAATAAAAAAATATGTCATGAAGAGGAATCATGAGAATTTAGCTTCACCGGAACCCAGTGAGATGAGCAAAACAAAGCCTTTATTAACTCCCAGAGCAGAGGTGGAATCACATGCAAAAAGAGCTCAAACACCTGGGAGGCCAGATACCATATCCTCAGGGGCAGAGCTGAATGGGGGAAGCCTTTGCCCTAAAGCCACTAACTAGGGCGTGGTGGTGACTCCCTGGCGGTCTCAAGAAGACATTAGCGGCAGTACCTTTCTGCTACTGTCCCTGGAAGGAGAGGACAGATTGCAGAGCAAGTTCAAAGCTTGACTCAAAGTGCTACCCAAGCCACAAAGCTGTTCAAGTGCTAAACTTTCCAAGGATTCGGATTCCAAACAAGAGAAAGCCCCTGAACAGAAGGGTTTGGTGGTGAGGGAAACAGCAGATTTGGCAATAATCTGCCAAATAGGAAGTTGGCCACCTTTAAATTAGAATTCTGGGTAAAAAGTAGTAAGGTTTGCATTACAAAGATTAATATCCCCGCACCCCCACTCAGAAACCTCTGAGGCCCACTCATTGCCAAACAAAAATGTTCATGCTCCGTAATCTAGCATTCAAAACTCTTTCTCCATGTCCATATAATTATATTAACATTCATATACTTATATGGGAGATTGGGTGGCTTGTCTTAAAAAAGAGAGAGAGATGAAAATAATCATAGTATGTATATTTCTGTGCATCTGCTTTGCAGTGCATCTAGGATTTCATGTATATCCCTGCAAATCAACTGGTGTGACTACATTTCATTTTTTTAATAGCTCCATGATATTCTACAGAATACTTTTGTCACAATATTTTCCAGTTGATAGGTATTTGCTTTATTTCCATTTTTCTGCCATGTAAAACATGCTGCAATAAACACCCATGCACGTGTATTTTTATATACTGATGCTGTTACTTCTGTGGAAACTTTTTCTGTAAAGGACCAGATAGTAAATATTTTAGGCTTTGTGGGCTTTATGTGGTCTTAGTTGCATATTCTTCTTCTTCTTTTTACAACCCTATAAAAATGTAAAAACCATTCTTAGCTCGCAGTCCAAAGCCATACAAAAACAGACCGCAGGACAGAATGGCCTGCCAGCCCCAATTTGCCCGTCCTTGGAACAGACCTAGGAGTAGGATTTCTTCCTAAGTGTATTATAATTTTTGCCGCTTTTGTGAATGGAATATTTTTCTATTTCCTGAGATAGGGAAAAAAAAAAATCTATTTTTAAAAATATTTTCCTTGTACCCAGTTATCTTACCAACTTCTCTTTTAAATTTCATGGTCTTTTTCTTGCTGTAGTTTCTTGAGTTTTCTAGAAATGCAATTATATTCATCACAAAAGAAAAATCTTTTTCTAGTATTTACACTTAGTATTTTTTTTTCTTGCCCTATTCTACTCATTAGAGCCTCTGATTCACTATGAGCTCATATTAGTAACAGCCTCTCCTTTCCTGTTCCTGGATTTAATGAAAATGGCTTAGGATTACATAGCATAAAATGACGGGAGACATCATATGAGCGTGATCAGTGCTGCCATGCAAACCCAAGTCCAGGCTGTGTAACTTCTGTCGTGTGAATTTGACGTGGGGTGGCTCTCCAGTGCGCTGGAGGCAGGAGAGGTGATGGAGAGACTCGGTGTTTGAGAGCTGGCCTGCTGGGTAGGAGCACACAGGTACAAGTGTCTGAGTTTGGGTGAGGAATTGAGTACAGTACAAATAGAATCAGATCATGAGCCGGGTGAAGAAGAGAGACTGAGTCTGCCTAAACAAAGAGAAAGGGAAATAAAGCAGATTATTATGGATATTTGTTTTTCAGCCCTAACTGCGACAATGGCCAGTGAGATGGACATATTCTTGTTTAAAAACAAAAAACTATGAGCTTCCAGTTCTGAACAAAGTGGAATGATCACACTCCATCCTGTCTCTCCTACTGAAGACAACTATAAACACGTGGAGCGGCATCTGAGAACCCAACTGGCAGCAGGCGGTTTCGGGAAGGAGATCAGATTCAAAGTACCATCAGGTTGCCACCCTCGGAAAATCTTCCGGCGGCGGTGACAAGCAGCAGCCGCCAAATGGAAGTCGAGAATGATGGAGGAGAGTCCTCCGTCCTAACCAGAGGAGCTGTGGTACCAAAAACATGGGAAGACTCCCCATTGCTTTTCCCCTCTCTGTCCTTCCACCATGTGGTCCCAGATGCAGACACAGTCTTGGCAACTGCATGGCAGAATTGAGGGGTCCAGGGGTGGGGCCTTAGGAAGTCGTAATGTGCCAGGTAGATCACAGAGGGGAAGGAAATCAAGACAATGTTCCATAAAGTTGTTTATATAAGCTTCTGTGCTCACTTTCAAAATGAGCATGTTCAGATCTAAAGAGCAAACCTGCTACAGGTAGCCTATCACCCAGATCCCATGCTGGCCACTGGACAGCACATATGCGGGACGAGTTTGAAAAGCACTGCAAAGTGTTTGAAACAGAGCTGACATTGGAACCCCAGCCCAAAGTAGGCTTATTGGAATTTGTGACCTGAACCTAATCAGATTGACTGTCTGCTGAAACAAACAAATCAAAATCAGTAGTCTGAGAATTTAAACAAGACCCTGAAAATATTCAGGATGTATCCAAAAGTATGTGGCATAAGAAGAACCAAGAAAATCTCAACTCACAAGTGAAAAGACAGTCAATAGATTCCAACCCCTACCTGACACAGTGTTAGAATCATCAGACAAAGACAAAGCAGCTCCTAAAACCATGCTTCGAGAATTAAGGAAAACCCTCTTGAAATAAACTTGAAAGGTAGACGGTCTCCGGAAAAATATCGAAAATATGAAGAAAAACCAAACGGAAAATTAAAGCCGAAAAATAAAATAGCAAATGGACTCAAGAGAAGAGTGGGCATGACAGAGGCAAGAGTTAGTGAACTTAAAGGGAGATCGATAGAAAGTATCTCATCTGAACAACAAAGGGAAAATGCTTTTAAAAATCAACATGTCAGTTGACTGTGATGTGAGAGTAGAATCCAAGGTAGATTTAGTAGATGGTGGGGACTGAAGCCAAAAGTGATGTGTTGTAGATTGTGTGGGATTTGAAGACGCAGAGAAGAGAGTTTAAAATTAAGGGAAAGAAGAAAACGGGCTGGCATCTCAAGGGGAAGGGCAAATCGAAGAACTGATTTGTGATAGAGATGTTCGCAGGTCTAGCTCAAGTTCTCCCAGACCACTGGGACAGATCTGGGGACGTTTCATCAGAGATAATTATCTATAATACAGTTTCCCCTTCTATGGTCAACTCAGCAAAATCTATGGGCTTCTTAAATGAGCCTCAGGGGATATACCAGTCTGTCCCTCATTAGACTATTTGCCTATGTTTCATTCTCTCTCCACACAGCAATATTTCATCAAGCTCTCCCAGGCCAGGTACCTCTCCCCAACTTCCCAAATGGCTGCACAGAGCGAGTTAAACAACAGGCTGAGGGGCCCCAGCTAAGGAGGGTGCATCGTTTGGATTGTCCTAGGATAAGTCCTTGAAATGGCTTGAGTCCCTCGTGCCCCAGGTGGTGTCCACCTCTGCCAGGGTTGATCCAAGTGGCATTTACCATCATAGCAACACGCCATCACCTTTCCACTGCACCAAGGGAAAGCTGATCTTCATGAGAAAGAATTAAGGAGGTTCTGACGTTAGAGCTTCATTTCCAAGGCGTCACCCCAAAAAGGGAAACTGAGGCAGCAAGACAGAGTAGCTCACCTCAGCATGTAGAACATTAGCCGGGGTCTGGGCAATCTGGTTTCTATTAAAATATGGTCAGTAGAAAACTAGGAGCTACTACAGTCATTCCCATCCGCTGGACCAATAAACCTGGCCCCCAAAATGCCAGCCAGGCCCATACGAAATCAGGCAGTGGGCTGGCTGGAATATTCCGTTTCCTCTGCCTCTCTCTTTGCTCACTTGGTTGCCAGAGAATCAGCGGTGTTGTAAGAGACTATATTAACTGAGGAGATGGAAATCTTTCTCAAACAAGGAGCTGAGGAATGAGAAATAAAGGATAGAGCCAATGCTCAGGGCCCCGCTCACATCCCTCTCCATGCCATGCGCTCGAGGGCCACTCCATCTGCGAGCACCTTCGGCTCGTCCCCAGGGCCTTCAGCCACCGAGCGACTCGCCGGGGGCAGTGCTAGGGAATCAGTGCCCTCCAGGAGGCCTCAGCCAACCACTGTTGGAAATTGCTGTACACACACCCACCTCGCTCACCCCCAGGAGGGCAACTCGGACGTATGTGTCCTGCACTGTCCCCCAGAGGTCCCCAGTGGGATTGAGTTCCACTGGGGCTGTGACAACCCCCCCCCCCTCGTTTACTGGCTGTCTTCCCTCCCTGTCTCACTCTCCCACTTTTTTATCCGTTTGTCCAAGGATCACTTCTCAAAGGAACCACTTGCCCTGGGGTCTGCTCCTTGGAGAAACCACACTGAGAAAGGCAGAGGGTCACTGTAGCTCAGGCGGTGAAGAGGAGACGGGGCCGGGCCTGGATGACTCAGGCAGGAGCCGAGAGAACTAAAGTAAGTTGAGAACCCGCAGGAAGGCCTCTGGCCCCTTGGACAGCTTCCTAGGAGTTGCTGTCCATGCTGATAATGTCACACTGTTAGGAATTCAGGATGCTGTGTTTGCCATCCAGATAATTAGTTGTCCTTTTCTTGCTGTTTATGCAAGATCTTAGCTCACCCGTCATTCATCCATTGAATTAACATAGTTGGTGATTTCCTAAGATTCAGGTAAAAACCACCAATTCCACTAACCGCCTCCTCGCTGCTAAAATAACAACCCACAAAGGTTCATTGGCATTAGTTTGCTGACACGTAATCTGTGGAAAACAGATTTCCGCAATTCTGTGGTACAGAAAATCATTACCTCAAGCAGATTGTCTCCAGCAGACAATATCCTAAGGCCCAGAGCGGGTTCTCTCCAGAAACTGCATGTCACACATCTTCACTCGTCACTGGTATTGACTTGGAAAATATTATAAATATTCATCACCATGAAGTAGGAGTCAGATCTGTTTCCAGTGGCAGGTCAGCATCGAAATCCTTTTAAACAAACCTGCATGGATTCCTAAACTGCTCCCCATGGCCCTGTTCCCCCTCCCAAGCAGGAGTTGTTTCCAGTCGAGGCCTTTCGAAATCGGGAACAGTGCTCGGATTCCTGTGTTCATTCCTTGGCCGCTTCTTGGGCCCCCGGTGCTGACCGAATCTAGATCAGGTGTGTTTACTCTGGACCCCACGAGGCCGGGCCAGTGTGGCCAGCACAGAGCTGTCTGCAAAACATTAGCTTTGGATATTTTTAAGAAGGGGGGAAAGAACACACTTAACCAGATTTTATTTCTTCAGCAGTTTGTGAGTCCGGGTTGGCATCGGTCAGGAGTGTAACCGTCCAGGCGTGTCTGAAGGAATGCTGTCCGGCTCCAGTTTGCTTGGCCTTCTTCCCCCCCGCCCCCCGGGGTAGGAACAGCACAGGGGAAACTGCTCCCATTGAGTCTCAGCAGCCTTGCTAAAAATGAGTCCACTTGTCTCAAAACTAGTCCCCAGCCTGCTCCTGAGACAGTCTCCAAGGACTGCCTCGAACTCCCTGTTGTATGCACCTGGGACCCTCCCCTGCCGTCCTCACCTTCCTCTGTGCTGCTTTTCGCCAGTCTCACTGTCCTCCGATGGTGGCACTGCTGGTGGCCGCCGCTGAGCTTCAAGCCCTGCTTCCCTGGCTACTGCATCCAACCTGCCAGGCCGACTTTCACAAGACTTGTCCAGAGGCTTAGGGCTGATGGAAATGCTCCTGGGAAAGTAGCTAAGAACTACTCTGGATGCGGAGGTCTTGAAGGGCCCTGATCCAGTGGCTCTGGGGCGTCCTTCTTGGTGGCCTCCTAGTCCCCTCAGCCAGGCCCTCCAAGCAGCAACCTGCTTTGGCCTCCAGGCCCAACTGCCTCTTTACATGGTCACTCCCTCCAGGCCATTGTCTGGACCCACAGCCCTGCCAAATAGTTCAGACCACTTTGTTTTTCCAAACTCTGTGCTATTCAGTCTCAACTGACTCAAGCAAGTCACTAATCCAAGTGGGCTGCACTCAGTGACTATCAGCTCCTTATGTTATCTTCCACCAAATACCATGTTTCTCAATGGGGGCACCACTGACCTGCTGGGAAGGGCCATTCTTAATTGTGCAGGACTGGGCCCAGTCCCCTGAGCACCAGTAGTGCTTTCCCCCTGCTATTATGAGCGTGATTCAGTGCCTGAGTGAGAACCTCCCTTCACGTGCAAGGTGAGGACAAGATTAAGGCTTGCACGTCCATCTCACCATGGTCTGTCCTCTGCTCCCACAGTGCTAGAGCAAGTGCTTGGCAAGAACACACCCCCACAACCTCTGTGTTAGTCATGGTCCTCCAGAGAAACAGGACCCATAGGATGTTCGTATATACAGGGTGTCCCAAAAAAATGTATACACAGCTGATAGCTCAACTTTGAAAATGAAATGTATTTTAATAAACACTGCCTCTGTAATTATTCAAAGTGTGTGTATACATTTGTGGGGGGACACCCTATATATGTGGAGACAGAGGCAGAGAGAGGATTTGTTTTGAGGAATTCCCTCATGTGATTGTGGAGGTTGGCAAGTCTGAATTCTGCGGGACAAGTCTGCAAGCTGGAGGCCCAGGGAAGAGCTGACGCTGTAGCTCAAGTCCCAAGGCAGTCTGGAGTTTCTTGTTCCTCGGGGGACCTCGGTCTTTTTTCTCTCAGGTCTTCATCTGGTTGGATGAGGGCCATCAACATTATGGAGGGTGGCCTGCTTTACTCAAAGCCTACTGATGTAAATGGCACTCACATCTAAAAGCAGCATCTAAACTGGTGTTTGGCCAAACATCTGGACACCATACCTCAGCCAGGTTGACTCATAAAATTAACCACCACACCGTCTGAGCACAAACACTACTTTGTTAGGCATAGGACAATCTACATGCAGATTTCGAGGGGGGGAAATTCTCTAGCTGTGCAGGAACATAGTTCTGCTACAGAAATGCCCAATCTGTGTTTCTGAACCCAGAACACCTAACTCTTAGCCTAAAGTGCCTGCATTTGGGTGTCTTTCATTCCTGAAGAATGGTCGAGCTTAACCTTTCATGTACAGGCCTTCTAAATGATTAGAATATCTCAGAGCTGTGCTTGCCTCGAAGACAATATCCAGGCTCTCCCATAGAAGGCAGAAGTGGCTTCCAATTCTGAAACTTTTAATCTTTCTGAGTTCAAAGAATGTGATGGTCTGCTCTCCTCCTGGCACCTGTCAGACCCGGAGCAGCTGGTGACCAGTGCAGCCCATGAGCCAAAAGGAGCAGCTTTCTCTAAAATGAGAATTCTCAACACTTGCTGTGCCCTGGGACATCACTGTCATGTTTTCTAATTCACAGAGTATTGTACAGTTGTCCATCCGTCCCCAGTCACGGGGGACCTGAACATCCCTGAGATAGAAAAATGCCATAATTAAGAATTAAGACTTTATGTGAAAAAAAGCAAAGATTGGGTTTGCAAGTAAATCTGTGAAAGACCCTACAAATATTTTTATATTCACCAAAACAAAACACTTAAGAACATATAATAACATCTAATTCATCTTCCATTTGTGGTGGGTTCTATATACAGGGTAACCCAAAAAGCTGTATACACACTTAACTGCTGGTAGCTAAACTGATGTTTCTTCTTTTCAGATTTAACCCATTGAAATTAATAACTATTCAAAATGTGTACACATTTTGGGGCAGGACACCCTATATTTAACTTCCATTTGCTATTCCATATACACTGAAAACTTTTCAGGATCTCTCTCCCCTAGAGTTTCAGTGTGAAGCTTGGAAATTATTTTTATCTTTGCACATCATGGCAATCCCTTCTCTATGTCTGTGTCTGTGTCTGTGTTTCTTCTCTGAGTGTTTACTGCCTTCCTGATGTTATCACCTGGACTTGTTGCCTCAGAGACACAGCACCAAAACCTGTGCGGTCAGTCAGCCCCGGTCACACAGGCTCTGGTCCCCGCTCCGGGCTCCCACCCCTGCCCCCTGATGAGTGGAGAGGTGTGGTTCTTGGGCTGTGTACTTGCACCCTCAGCTCCCTCATCTCTCCCAAAGCTTCATTGCAAAACCTCCCCTCTGGTTTTGCTATCTGCTGTGCCTCCACTTACCCCACAATGACCAGCTTCCACCCCCTGGGCCTGAAGCCTGTACAGAAACAGAGCTGCGTGCACCGCGTTTCACGTGGGCAGAAGTCAAGCTCAGGGAGGGGACACAGTTCTCTCTGAAAAGTGCCGTCCCTGAAACGTCGTCTGCGACGGTCAGCAGCCCATCCCCGCCCCTCCTGCTTCCTCTCCTCTGTGACGATGTTCGGCCACCACAGAAACAGGAGAAAGCGCTCTGGTGCTATTTTCTGGAAGAAAAACAAAAGATGAGGGTAGGAGTCATCCCCGGCTCTGAAAACAGGACTATTGCTACCAACATCTCAAGCAAGCTTATTAAAAAGTCACTTCCTTTCAATCATATTTGACCATGTAAAGAAACATGAAAGACCCGGTTACTCACGAGAGTAGTGGTGAGTTTGAGGGTGAGGGATCAGAAAGCCAGGGGTTCAGTATGGGGTCCGCATTAGTGAAGGTTGGGGTTGGGGTCAGGGACTGCAGGGAGGCCGACGCTTTGCTTTGGGAAGCCCTGTGTTGTGACTATTGCACGGACATGTGACTGTCCCCACGGGGGGATAGAGGCACCTCAGTTTAGTCCACTGGGCCCAAGATAACTTGTTAAGGCCTCGCAGATGCTTTCAGAGAAGAGAACAGGGGCAAATGCCAGTGTCGTCTCGTATTTGACCGTAGTCGAGGCCTTAGGAACAGTTGCAGTGGGCTTGCGTTCCTCCGTCCTTCCCACAGTATTATCTGTATCCAAGCCCCCTCGGGGTAATTACTCTCACTGCCGCCGCCAGTACCACCCCACCTACTGTGCGCCTGCGATGTGCCTGGCACCGTGCTGGGTGCTTCAGGTACGTTTCCTCTAATTCTTGCAGCAGCCTTGCCATGAAGGTGTTATGATCCCACTAAAAACATAAATGAAGCCCAAAGGGACTAAGTAGCCCAAGGTCACGGGTAGTAAGTGGCACCTGCTCCCAAAGCCCATGTTCTTTCACTGTTCCAGGCCCGGGATTCCCTCCGCTACTTCTCCTGCCATTTTCCGCGGCCCCTCCTCCCCGGCGAGCCTTCCCCACAGTTCCGTGGGCCCTGAAGGCCAGGCACCCTTCCCTGGCTTCCCACCTCCACCGTGATTCCTCAGGGTCCCCACTGGCTCCTCCCCTGGGACTCAGCAGCCTTTGGCTTCCCCAGATCATCCCCCGAGTTGCACTAATGTACCCCAGCCCCCTGCCGCCACCCCGCAGCAGGTGACTGACTGCAGAGACAGAGCTCAGGAGCCCGCGTGGAGGGCCTGGCCCACTGCACCCCAGAGAAGCAGCAAGTCGACGCAGCACATACAGAGTGACTTTTGAACCTGAAAGCTGAAACCTTTGCCATTGGATTTCACCTCCCGCCTGTAACCTCAGTGACATGTTTCTCCTGGTCTCCAGCCTCCGCAGCTGGAGACCAGCTCCCACATCAAGAAGCACGGGCTCTGTTATTCACAGGCCGCCGGCAGCTTGCCCGGGGTGAGCCCGAGCCGGGCCGAGCTGCTTTCTGCCGCCTTTTTTAAGCACTAGCTGATTTAAATTAAGTGAACAGAATCCAGCTTGATCTTGCAGTATGAGAGTTTATTGTTTATATCAAAGAGCCATGTAAAACCCACTGTTTGCATGTTTTAATCCATCTAAAAACTGTATCTATTGCCAGATCAAACATCTTCGTGCTTGGGGGTTAGTTCACACCCTTAAGTGAACCCCGCCCTCCACCTCCACAGTCAGTAAGGGGCCAGTACAAACCAGCCTCCATGAGAGGGGGCGTTGGGAAGAGGTGGAGTGGACCTGCCCCACCCTCACTGGCACCCCTGGGAGTGTCCCCTGTGCCACCTCTGGGGCTGCAGGGATGAAAGTGCAAGGCCCTCCCCTCACCCCAGAGAGCCACAGCTGCAAATGGAAGGAGAGACTGCGACCTGCAGCTACTCCTCCAGGGCAGGGCTTGGAAGCTGGTTGTTCCCTCTGTCGCTGAGATAAGAACATCCAAGCATCTAAAGTAGCATATTTTGGATGGGTGCCAACACAACCGGGAGCCCGCAGCTCCCCAAGGTGTTTAGTATTTAGCAATGCATGCTGGTTGCTGAGCTGAAATTTTCCCCATGCTTACCTACTTGCACATTTGTTGAGCTTTTAACAAATGAGCTTATTTACTTAATTCTCTGAGCATGTTTATGGAATATTATCACATACTGGAATAGTGGTATTAATAAGCTCCTTAGCTTAATTAAGCGTAGACAGAGCCAAATGCCTAAGCTTCAGACAGAGTGCACTAATCTTGTATGATTATGATGATTACTGGGGTAGCTGGAATGAAAATCCCATAGGAAAAGAAACCTGGTCTCCCAGACACGGTATAATTTCCTCATTTTTTACAAATGAGACCATCATGTCCTGTCCCCATGATAAGAGGGGAGGTGCCTTGAATGCCCAGACTGCTGTCTGCTGTTGCCATCCTGAGTTGAAACGCTCATCAGTTACGAGGTACACCGTCTGCAGGAGGGGGTCAAGGTGATGGGCCCTCTTGGGAAACCCCCGGAGTGGGGAGGGGAGGAATCAAGTCAAGTTACAGTGTTTTTCTTGAAATTATTATTTTTAAGCATGAACTGCCTTTTCCCCTCTCTGTGAGTTAATAATGTTACCAAATATAATGTTTGGCATACTGGATGGAAGGAGAATCCTGAATTCTGGACAGTGGAAGTGTCATTTTGGTGTAAGAAGGCTTAAAAATATTTGCCCTGCATTTAGACCACTCCTGGCCTGTCGTTCCTGCCTCATCACTGAGCCTTTCTCCTTGGGAAACCCAGGGAAGGACCTGTCCTCTGCCCCAGGGAGGGTGAAGGCTTCTCAGAGGCTGCCCCGGCCCAGGCCAACGGCTCGCTGCTGCTGTGCTGGGCTCCCTCCGACTAGCGCCCTCCCCTCGCCCCCCCCCCCCTTAATCAGCAGGCTCCTGGGCAGCGACCGAGCTCCCACAAATAAGCCGAAACTCTCCTCGCTGCCCAGCGCCGTCTCTCAGACTCCAGCTGACATGACAGACAACGTCACACGTGTGGCAGGTGCCCCAGCACAGTTTTCAGCACACTGTATAATACCGCGTTTCCCTTTCTTAGTTTTTTATTTCTTTTTATCAATATATACAAATGTACTTTTACATAAACCATGAATCAGACACACTTACTAAAGTACAATTTTTTCTCACCTTACTTGGCTCAGCCCCTTCTGCCCAGTTCACCTTCCACCGTCAGGTAACCCGTCGTAACAGCTCTGTGGATATCCATCCCTGGCACCTCCACGCTCCTACGATCATGTCCATGTGCACACGTGCACGCACGCACACACAGGCCCGTGAAGGCTCTTGCCATTGTTTGTTTGACCAAGGACAGGATCACTTACACTCTTTTCCTGCTCTGTTGAATTGTTGAAATTTTGGCATTCTCTGCCCACAACTCTCCCCCTCCCCCCCCATCTTTTCTCTGAAACTCTGTCTATTTGGCCTTTATAGGACGTATTTTTCTTTTTCTTGAGTTAAAAAGTAGCTATAACATGTCCGTAGTTATTCCAAATGCATCCTCCCTCCACCCACCTCCAGGGCTGTAGCCTGTGCTGGTTGTTGAGAGTATTCCAGATGTTTCCTTTTTTCCCCACGCGGTCCCCCCCCCCCCGGCCGGCTCCACCCTATTGTCTGTGTGCGTGGGTTATGCCTATGTGCGTGTAAGCTCCTCGGTTCATCTCGTCCTGCCCTCCCTCCCCCTTCCCTCGGAGATCCCTCAGTCTGTCCCGTGCTTCCACGTCTCTGGTTCCATTTCATTCGTCGGTTTATTTTGTTCATTAGATTCCGCATACAAGTGAGATCCTGCGACATTTGTCTTTCTCTGACTGGCTTGTTTCGCTTAGCACAATAATCTCCAGAGTTTTTATGGTCAATAGTTAAATATTTTTATTTAAATATTGTCTTTGTTTTTATGGTCATCATAGTTTCTCTTGTATCCTACATAGTTCTGTTTATTTTTCTTCTTACTGATCACAATAAGAATTTTTACACTTCCATAGTTTCTACGCCAGGCACCCCTCTGGGCACTTTGCATACGTGACCTAATGCAGCCCTCACAGCACATACTGTGATTGTCCCTGCTTGTGACGTGCCGACCCAGGCCGAGTCAGTGGCTCGGCTGGGGTGCAGACCAGGGGCCTCTCAGTTGGGTTCTCCTGGGGGCCAGGCTTTCTGTGGGTGGCACGTGCTCGCAGTCCCCCTCGCACAGAGAACGCCTTCACTGTGCCCTCGCCTATGAATGGCAGTTTGACTGCCTGTAAAATTCAAGTAGATGTTATTTCCCTCCGTTGTCTCCTGGCACCTGTTGTCACTGAGGGGGGGCCCATCGTCTGAGTGGTCCCGGGGCACCCCTGGGAGCTGGTGGCAGCGGCTCTTCCTCCCTGAAGCTCTGTGGTTTCACGAGGACACGTCGGGGGCGGGTGCGTTTATATTCACCCTGCTCAGTCCTCAGGGTGCACAGTCAGCTGGGGGCTTATGTCTTCCTTCAGTTCTGGGAACTCTCAACTGCTGTCTCCTCAAATAGCGCTCTTCCCCGTCGCCCTCTGGCTTCCTCCAGAGCGCACGTTAGACGGATGTGAAGCCTTCGGTCTCTGCGGCTTTGACGGCTCTTCCCCGTTTTCCTCTCCCCTGCTTTCCGCGCCGCGTTCGGGTGCGTTTCCCTGTACTGTCTCCCAGCGCACTGGTGTGCCTTTGAAAATGTGTCAAGTCTGTGCTTTACACCTAAATTCCTCCCATTGCTTCTTTGTTTCAATCGCTCTAATTTTTATTTCAAAATTTTTTTCCTATTCACTTATTTTATTTATACCTATTTGTTGCATAATTTCTTAATCCTTTTAAAGAAAAACTACACCTTCGTTCACCTCTGAGTATTCTCAACACCCTTCCCTCAGCGTCTGTCTCGGAGGTACAGACTGGCCCCGCGGCTACGGGGGGCAGCCCCGCAAATCAGGTACAAGGCTGCTGAGGCCCAGCCGAGAGGCTTCCGCCCGGCCAGCTCACGGGTGGTCGCCGCAGTGTCGCCTGGTTAGTGGGAGGGGGAGGCAATCCAGCTGTCCGAGCCTCAGGAGGGGGAAATAAAATGTTGGGGTACACACTGTGGGTGTATGCGGCGGGTAGAAACTGAGAAAATGAGTAGATGTTAAACACTGTGAGAATACAGTCAATGAACGTATGTTATCCAGGAATCAGGCTGCCTGCCCCTTGGAGGAAAGGGGAGTCGGGGTGGGGCGGGCTGAGCCCGGGCATGGAAGCGCGCACAGGACCTGCCGCACCCTCTGCGTGTCTGCGTCGATACATGTCTTGATCTGCCTGCTCAGGAAATTACTTTCATCTGTAATGAATTCATGTTCCAGGTATTGATTTTGCTATCTTTTTTTGGCATTAGATTTCTCCGTACATTTTGGCATTGTGATGGGCAGGCTCCTTTTTAATGAAACACATTTTATTTCTTTGTCTTTCCCTCTGTCCCTCTGTGCCTGACAGACACCCCGGGCCCCCCGTCTGGAAGCAGCTGTAATACGGTGATCTGGAAGGATGCTCCACGGCGGCACTGGGCTGTGGTCGGCCTGGTCAGGGTCACTGGGCAGCCTGACCTACGATCTGGGGGGGCTGACTGTGTGCCTCTCTTCCCCCTTGGGTGCCACGGGATGTGAACCACAGCCCCAAGCAACATCTGGCGACACTTTTTTCTTCTCAGTCCCCTTTCACTCACACGTCGGGCGACAGGGGTCTCACCCCAACCTGCAGCTTCCGGCTCCGGGGCAGGCGCTCATCCCCCGTCTTGCCTGGTCTCCCTCCCTGGACCCAGAGCCCTGCAAGCTGAGGCTTGGGCCCCACGTGCCATTTTGCATTTCTGTCTCATGTCTGGTCTTCAGAAACATGTCATCTAATCCAGCAACGTTTTCTTCATCGTCTCTCCTTTTTTAAATTTTTATCCACTCCTGCTATGGCGGGAAGAGGTGGTTCCTACCTCAGTACATATTCAAATGATACAGACAAGGTTTAGATAAAACCTGATGAAATATAGAGTAACAGGGAAGAGAGGCTTCAAAGGGTTTTCACAGTCCTGCTTGTTGGAAATTCATCTAAAGATTACACATTCAATTTATGCCAAGCCCATCAATTTTACAAAGAGCCCTACAAACAGCCTTTAGAGAATCTAACTTTTTAGTGATCACCTTCTATGTTAGTACAAAGAAACTGGCTTCCCACGTCACGGCCAAAATCAACACCCTAATTTGGGACCACTAACCAGACCTTCCCTTTCAAAAGGGCCCCTCAGACAGGAAACATACTCCGTGTACTCTTCCCCTCACCCCAATTCTGTTACCGATGTTTATTCTAAGTCAGTTTTACTGGGATATACAGCAGTAGAATGGAACAGAGGAACAGATTTGGCCAGAGCCTTTCTAGTGATTAGAACCCTGGTCTCTAGTATAAGTAGAACTGGGTCTCCCCCCAGCCTACTCCTCCAACCAAGCCCTCCCTTCCAACCCCTGCCCCAAACCCATGTGTGCCTGGCCCTCTCCACCCATTGCCCAGCAGTCTTCTTTGCTGAAATGCCTCTCCCGAGCTCACCTTAACATCTCTGCTCTTTTGGGATCTACGAAAGCCTCACCTATAGTGACGACATCTTTCCTAATACAGCTGACCCACCCTTCCCTCCTCTGCACTCAGCTGCACCACGGATTTCACATTTAGCCACAGGGCCTGTCACCTTACATACATAACACCCTGTCGGTGTCTGAAAGCGCCCTAATACCTATGACCCGTGAGGTGTACCATGTGCTGGCATGTTAGCCCTTGAGTCTTTGAGGATCGTGGGATACAATAAGGCAGATGTTATCACAGTTACGTTATATTCTCATTTTTCAAATGGTAGCATTGAGGCATAGAGATGTTAAGTAACCCGCCCAACTAGGAGGTAGCAGAACTGGGATTTGAACTGAACTTGGTCTCTCAGCACATCTGTAATTACTTCCTACCGTAACCAAAATCGCACGGAGGTTGGCTCCATCTCAAGTCCAATTCCGAGTGATTGGTTATAGCTGCCCCAAAGTGCTGTGTTAAAAAGCCAAACCCAGGCTCAGCAGGAAAGGGAACCCTCCAGATGAAGGAGCAATGTCAGCCACGGGCCCAGCTTTAAAAGGGGGAGCACGCGGCCACCTGTCTGCCTTCCCCTGTAGCGTGAGAACTTTCTCGAGCTGGGAGAGCAGCGACCACCGGGCCGCACGTTCCACAGCGCTTAGAACATGGAGCTTAACATACAGCGCGTGAGGGTCGATGTTTACTGCTCATAGCTGCGTCTGCACCCTCGATAAGGCGCCCCATCAGAGGCACTGCTCCAGCGGCCGCAACAGCCCCACGAGGGGGGTCGTAAGCGAACAGCTCTGCTCTGGACCAGCTGAGCAGCTTCGCTAGGTGACTGATTCCAAACTAACATGCATGCAAAATAAAACGTGAAGCTTATGGAAAACTGTTTGATCCAGAAGGCTGACTATCAATGTAAAAAATAAGTGTTGCTTCTGCGTGGTGACAATACTTTTCATATGCACTACATGGTACAGAGAAACCGTAGACTGTGCAGAGCGCACACTCTGCACCTGGTTTACTCCTAAGGCCGTGCATCTCCTCTGGGGACCCCCATCAGATGTGATAATATCTGCTTCACTGTATCTCAAGATTCTGGGGAGAATCAAGGGCTAAGGGATCAGTATAGATGATACCTTACCCCACTACCTGCTGCAGCCACCCCTGTTCTGTCAGTCAATAAATGAGAATGAGAGAGATGTTTCTGACAGGTGCTATTGTCAATTCCTGGAGACAAAATTACTAATTACCCTTCTCCTACAAGCCAGCTCTCCTCCCCTCCCCAGCTTCCCTCCCAGCCCACCTCCTGCCTCGGGCCGGGAGTCCGCCGTTTCTGTTTCATCTCTTTACCATACCTCGGGGTGGGGGCCTGTCCAGGAACCCAGGCCAAAACCAGCAAATGTATCACCATGCTCCTGACAGCAAGCTGCACGCTGAGCGAACTCTGCAGTCCCCCTAAACTCCTTCCTCTGCCAAAACCCGGGGAGCCGTAAGATCCAGCGGATTACAGAGACTTACCTCCACATGAAGGATGGCTCTGTTGGAAAATGCAATTAGGGATCAGCCGTGAGGCTGTTTTTAGCAGCTTGTTTGGGAAGACCTCAAACACAAAAATGGCCCTTTGCTGCGAGATGTTAGCCAATTCGCCAAAACAGAGCGTCACTGAACACATCGTAAACACACCTATAGCAACATGGAGCGTTAAAAAGACGAACCTTATGTCCCCTAGTAATGGCTCATTGTTCCAAGAGTAGGTGGATGTTTGTGGAGTTTATAGGACTTTCAGTCCTGGTGGCAAAATCCTGTCTTTATTTACATGAGCAGCTTTTCCCAGGCTGGGGGAGGGGGGGTGTTAACCCAGTCGTTCCAAAGGAGCTTCCCCAGGGGTTGGGATAGGGGGCCGGTCATTCCAACAGGAGCCGGGAGGTCATGGCACACAAGGCTGAGCACCCACTGGGGTCAGTGTGTGAGATGGGGAGGCCCGTGGTCGGGAAAGCATGTTGTTGGGGAGGCTCTACAGGAGCAGGTCACTGTCAGTATCATTGCGAGGAGCTACTCAGGCTCGTAGGGGGTTCCTGCCCTGAGGCACCTGTGCCAGATCCCCAGGAAACAGGCAAGGCCCAGGGGACACTGGCTCCCCACACTGAGGGCATGAGGAAGCCCTAAGGCCTGCTCTAAATACAGAGATGTGTCTCAGTGTTGTGTTCCTTTGTCCCAGCAATGTAGCCCTTTATTTGAAGAATGGGTATGCTAAGCTTCTTTAAAATTCAAGGCAGGGATAATTGATGCAGGCTGGCGTCTCAGCCCAGCAGTAGCCTTAACTCAACTCCTTCACTCTGTTCATGAAGACGATGACGACCATGTCACTCAGAGTGGAGAGGAAGCCCCATCTGGGGCAGGACTGGCCTGCAGTTCAGGTCATGTCCCTGTTGGCTCCAGGCCCTTCCAGGACTCATTCTTGGGCCAGGTGTCCACATCCCCTACTCCCTCTCAACACCTCCCCAAGTTACCACCTTCCCCACTTGGAATTGGGGTGCAATCATTGCTATGACCAATCCTTGGCTTCCTCTCTGTGCACAGTCTTCTCCAGTGGAGACACATGAAGGCTAGGCACAGGCTGGCACAGCGACACACCTGGAACCAGCAGCCTCTGAGGGGGAGCTGAGGGAACTAATGATGTTTAACCCAGAAAGGACAAGTCTACGTGCAGAATCATGGCATCCTGAGATTTGTGGAGGGCTCTCGTTGCCAACGAGAGAAGATCCTTTCTCTCTGCTCTTCCCGAGAACTGACTGGGTCCGAGTCTGAAAGTTACAGGAAGCAGCCACATCAGTAATTCCTTATATACAATTCCATCAGCGAGACAGCCTGGATACATACGAGAGGGAGGGGAAAGGACCATTTCATTCTGTAGAAAAGATTCCTAAATTGGGCAGGAAGCTAAACTGAATGACCTCTGCCCCCCCCCCCCAATCATGACATTCTAGGAATGCTCTAGAACTTCAGGTGAGTGACAAGGTCTCCTGTGACTGCTTCATTGTCTACTCAGTTCAGCCATAACCTTTGAGGCATAGAATGTACTTTGTGTGAAGAAAGAAATACATGAGACAAGGGACCGATGACGTTCCCAGGCTTTCTTGAAATCCCCCAGTGGCCTGATGACACCCCCCAAATGGGATGCATAATATAGACAGAACTGACATTTTAACTAGTGTGCTGAGCCCTGCACATAAACAAACCCCAGGGCTGCTGTTTCACCCGTCCCTCAAGCACAAAACCATAGAGTTTTAGAGGTGGAGGGACCCTAGAGGCCGTGTCACCCCCAACTCTTAACCAGGGCAGGAGTTCTCTCACTCCAGTAACCCCACACGGTCACCCAGCTTCTGCTTGAGCACTTTCAGGAAGGGGCTCACTGCTTTGCCAGGAGGTTAGTCCATTCTGAGACACCTTAATCCATGTTGAGACCGTCCTCACTATGAGCTCTTTCTTCCTCATATGGAGCCCCAAGTCTGCCTTCATTCAACTTGACTTTTGCCTTCAGCGATAGGACAAAAATAAATGTTTTCTCATCCCAATGACAATGTTTAGATTTTTTAAGATAGCCATTATTGCCATACTTCCTCTCTCTCCAAGTATTTTCTTCTCCATTTAAATGTCTCAGGTCACCTCAGATATTTCTCATACGGCATAGTGTCAGACACCTCACCATCCCAGTTACCATCTTCTAAATATTTTCTATTTTCCAAATGTTCCTTATACAGAGTAACTCCCAGAACAAATTCCATCTGTGGTCTCATCGCTGTAGAATCAGTGGAGCTATCACCTCCTTTGATCTATACCTTTATTAATACAACCTAGAATTATATGTTTCATACCAAATGATCAACTGTTGTGTTTATCTTAAGGTTATGATTAACCAAAACCATCTTTTGCTTTGACACAAGTTCATACAGCTTAAAAGGATGACGTGGATTTAAAAGTCGCCCTATAAATTATTAAAGCACCAGACCTTACATCCCTATTTAAGATCAGAGCCCTAGCAAAGATGATTAGTGACAGACTAAGATAACTGAACCCCAAAATGGTTTAACCCAACTGTGAAATATGTATCGGCAGGGATGTGCCAAGGCCCAGCCTTTGCAGTCTCTTCTTCCAACAAAATTCAGGGTGTAGAAGGGCTCTTCCTGGAAGCTGTGCCCACTTATGTCTCCCTTACTTTGCCTTTTTTTTTTCCAGCTTGCCACATGCTTCTGAGGCCAAGTCTTCCTCCAGCCCCTGGGAACTCACTAGGATTTTCCTTTGTGTCTCTGACAGGTCACCTGAAGGAAGAAATCACCCAGCGGCACCTGCAGCAAGCAGCTCTAGGTGGGTACAAAGCGGAGCCTGCAGAGGAAGGTGAGGTAACACAAGCTGACTATCCTGGAGACCACACTCGGCTAAAACACAACCCGTCCAAACCCTCGGGAAGGTGCAGGAAGACAGGTCCCCTGTCCGTGCGGCTTTCTGCGCACACCCCTCCTCCCCGGGACCAGTTTCCCTCACCCGCGTGCTTGCTCCTGGCTGGGCTTTCGAGAGCCACCACTAACTAATCTTAACAGTATCGACCGGTGGTGTAAACAGCTTCTGTTTGCCGAACCCTCTCTGTGCGCACAGTATGTGCCCTGTCTCGTTCTGCCCTCACCACCGCCCAAAAAGGTAAGTGCATTTTCAGTACCAAGGCAATTCAATGACGTGCCCAAGGTCACATGGCTACTAAGTATGAAACTAGGATTTGAACCCAGTTCTCTGAGTCCAAACTTGGTGCTTTTAGCCCCACACTACTTACTGCCCACGACAGTGGATGCACTTCAGTTCATTAATATGCAGACACTAAAACACGCTGATATTCTGAAAGGCCTTTGGCACCTTTTAAGCAGTGACATCTGCAGAAAATACTCCCTTTTGACATGTGAAGTGAGCTTGGGGAGCGAGTGGCTCCCAGAAAGGCTGGCAGAGCGGCATCTGGGCAGCACCAGCTTGCACCTCTGCAGCTAGCCTGGGACCAGCACACATGCAGCTCTGATTAAATAAGCAACCTGTGTATTCCAAAGGAGATGGCTTGGCCCTGGGTGACCTGTAACTGGAGAGATCCAGCACCCGGACTTCTAGGGCCTAGTGGGGGCCAGCCCCCGTGTCACCAGGATGACCCATTTGACCCAGTAACTTGGGTAATTAGGAAGGTTGGTTGTTTAGTTTCAGTAATAATAATGATCACATCAATAACTACTGATTACATCAGAATAAAGAACAGCAGAGCCCAAGACTAACCAGAGCTTGAGCTTCCCACTGTTGGCCCCGGGACTGAGAGGGCAGGTCAAGGTGCCGGGCCTGCCCTCCCACTGCCGTCGACTGGGGCTCAGAGCCGAGAGTCTGCCGAGTGACTTCGACCAGGAGCCAGGGACTCCCCGGGCCCTAACGCGGAGGGCTGGGCTTAGGAAGGGCACAGGGACCTCTGCAGGGAAGCTGTGCCAAGGTGACCTTTGGGCCTCCTGGGTAGGTCCCTGAATGGGGAGTCATCCCTAAGGGCTGCCACTGGGCCCTGCCTTTGAGGGCTGCCATCTGGCCTCTTCTCCAGTCTTCAGGATGCTGGCTGAATAGGAACAATGCTGTAGAAAACGCCACTCAGGGGACTCCAGGGGCCGTTTTTATCTAGGGCAAGAGGTGCTCCTTCCTGCCTGCCCCCAGCCCCTGGCCTGCCTGGGTCCTGGGAAAACTACTGCTCGCCCCCCCCCCCCCCCGCCTCCGTAACCCCCTTGCTCACTCCCCGGAGCCGCCTCCTGAATGACAGCAGGTGTCAGGGCTCAGCTTTGCCCCAAGGAACCAGCCAGCTTCAAACGGAAAGCACTTCTGCTGGAAGTCTAATTAAGAGCATTCGAAATACCTATTTGTTTTAAAAGTGTACTATTCCAATTGAGAGAGGAATTGTTAACATCCCCCAGCTGCTATTTTGAGAGCAAACGCCTGCTGCTGTCCACACTCAGGAGCTTGTCTGCTGGAGATTTAGAGCCACCAGCGCCCGTGTGTCCCAGGTGACCGCAGTGCAGAAGGGACCTGTCACTGAGGGAAACCTCTCCGCACAGCACGTGTTCATAGAGCCGGTTCCTGCCTTAACCCGCACCGTGGGCTAGCGCTGGGCTGATGGCTGGGGCCACCCCGATGCTCTGTGACAGGTCGCTTTGCACACTCCCTTCCCCTTTCCGTTCTATTTCCTCGTCCCCTCTCCACTTGCCGGTTCCCTCGATTGCAAGTATCCCTTTGGTGTCCTTTCCCCCTCGCGCCTCCACGTACCCCAGTTTCATGAAAGCGTCAGTGAGGTTGGTTGTTTGGGGAGGGGGTGGTCATGAGCAAGTCGGAGCGGGAGATGTTTTCTCATGTATTTTGTATGAGAATATGGCTCTGTGCCTACAAGTAGACAAATGCCCAAGAAGATGTGCATAAGGCCACCTCGTATCACAGGGGAGCGAGGGCGGGTGAGCTGCGCGGCGCCTTGCGGATGAGCAAGGGAGTCAGACGCGGTGGCCCTCAGTCCGTGTCAGAGAGCACTTGCTACCGTTTCAGGAACTTAGGAGCCGTGGTGAAAGCCAGCTGTTGTTAAAAATTAAATTATATGCAATTAAATAAGTTACATTGAAAAAGCAAAGGTTAATAAATACTCCAAATTCATCTCTACCTAATTAATTTACTGCATTTTACTGTATCTCTGCTCTGGAGGTAATTGACCTCTGTGGTGTCTGTGTCGTGGAAATACTATCTGATGGTGGCTTCCTGGGCATGTCTCCTAATCCATGTTCAGGACATTGCCAGGGCAGCTTGAGGTCAGCATGGTGGGGGTGCTTCACCAAGGAACTGACGAGTGTTATAAATCGGAGCCCTTGTTCCCCATAGAGCCTGTTGTTAAACATTTAACATCACACCACTGACACACAGACAAATATCATTGAGGGGCCAGTTTGTGCACGTGTGTGTATGTGTGTGTGTGTGTGTGTGTGTGTGCACGCGCGCTCTTGTGATGACTTCTCCCCCCTTTCCTGGCTGAAAATCCATGCCGGCTCCCCTTCACCGACTGCCTCCCACAGAACCCTGGTCCTCTCGACAGTCAGTGGGCAGGGAAGCCAGTGAAGACAGAGTGGGGCAGGCGAGGCACTGGGCCCAGGAAGCCTCGGGGTGTAACAGCCAGAGCTGGGGGGGTCCTCTAGGAAACACATCAATGACCAGTTCTAAGAGCATCGTCAACAGACATAAGTTACTGGTGGACTTAAGGGGGGGCCTACCCTCACGCTGCTTCAGGAAACAATAAAACAATGTTCTTTGTAAACGAAGCTTCATTTGGAAATGACTCGACTTGAACTGTAGTCAGCTAGCTGACTGGAGCGCGGTGTCTTTCCCGCTTTGCCGTCCTGGCTGCCCTCGATGGCACAGCGCTGTCAGCAATGCAGATGAGACTGACCAGCAGGCATTTCTTGAGGTCTTGACCACGTGCCAGGCATGAGTCTAAGCCCTTTACCTCTATTCCCTTCCCTTGTGTCATGCTGCTAAAACCCCATAAGCAGACACCACTCTTACCCTCACTGTACAGTTAAAGCCCGAAGGGGTGACGCACACCTGCCTAAGGTCGCTCACCAGCTCCAGGGCCCGCGCTCCCACCCCACGCTTCACGGTCCTCACACCTTGCCAGGCGCGCATCGTGGGGTCCACAGAGGGTCAGAGGTCAAGGCCTGCCCTGGCCAGCGTGAGGGGCCACATGCATAGAGAGAACTCTACCCAATTTCCCATTAAGACACACATGTACTGTGCCAATCAGCGTCCTCTTCCCACTGCAGTCCCCAAAGCAGCTCGGCCTTGACCTCCTCCATGACACCTCCCCTGGTCCCTTGTCCCCAAGTCCGCTTTGTCTTCCAGCCCCACGCACCTCTGTTAGAGCACCAGCCCTGCTTCGTAATTATTTGTTTCCATCGCTGCTCTCCATGCTAAAACGCGAGCTCCTAGAAAGCCAGGTGCAGTCGAATGAGTCTTTGTAGCCCCAGCAGCCAGCACGGGCAATAAATAGGCCCAATCAGAGCTCCCCCAGATGGCTTCCAGACTCACACATCTCGCAAAAGTATAATGAGACATTTGAACATAAAATAAAATAAGTCCATGAAAAGAAGTGGGAGGAGGAAGTGCTTTTGGACCCCACAGCTGAGCCGATTATAATGCTCAAACGATAAATTCGACTCTCTCTTATCTAGCCACCAAGCAGAAAGGAGCAGCCGGAGTTACGGTTTTCTTTCCTGACAACAGGAAGCATGCTAACTAATTTATCCGCAAAAATAGAATTTCTTCCCGGAACCAAGCACAAGCCGGGGTTTATCGTGCGTGCGGACCCTTGTGTAGAGAAAGGGCAGAGTGGCATCGTGAGCAATGTCTTCCACTGCAGTTTTACAAAATGCACCGAGATGTTGTTCAAGGAGACGGTTCTTATGTCAACCCTCTGTAAAGGCGAGAGGCCCACGCTGAGCATAACTCACGGGAAGCGTTCCTGTGCGGGGCCACGTGATGTGCTCCAGGTCCTCCGCTCTCGACGGCCGCAGGAGCAGGACGCAGCAGGGGAGCCACCCGGGAGCGCGGCCGCCTTCCCCTGCAGTCTCTGCTGAGCAGGACCTGAGCAGGGCTGGCTCTCGCTCAGCTCCCCATCCATATGCTACCAGGTGCCCGTGACTGAAATGCAAAAGGCACGCGGCACCGCCCAGCGGCGTGAGGGGTGTCGGGTGAGAGGGACTGGCCACCGGGGCTTCGGGAACTCAGCAGGGGGTGTGGCTCCCGGGGAGGTCACTGAGCCCACCGCCTGGGCTGAGCCTTCGGGAATGGGCGGGATGCAGAACCCAAGTGGAGCGTGCGGGGGGGGGGGGGGGTTGCTGTGGGAGGGTGCAGGGGTGTGTGTGTGGCATGTGTATGTATGTATGTTCGTTTGTGTGGTGTGCATGTGTGGTATATGTGTGTATGTGTGTGGTATGTGTACAGTGTGTGTGTGGTATATGTGTATGTGTAGTGTCTGTGTATGAGATGAGTGTGTTGCATGTGTGTGGTATGTGTGTGGTATGTATTTGGTATGTGTGTGTGTCGTGTATGGTATGTATGTGTATGTGGGGGGGGTGGTTATGTGTGGGTATATGTGGTATGTGTATGTGGTATGTGTGTGAGTATGTGTATGGTGTGTGTGGTATGTGGGTGCATGTGGTGTGCGTGTAGCATGTATATGGTGTATGTGGTTATGTGGGGGGGTATGCGTGCCTGTGGTGTGTGTATGTGTGCACTGTGTGTGGTGTGTGTGATATATGGGGTGTGTGTGTGGTTATGTGTATGGTGTGTGTGGTGTGTATGCGTGTGGTATGTGTGGTACATGTGTGTGGCATGTGTGTGGTATGTGGTTATATATGTGGCATATGTGTGGTATATCTGGTTATGTGTGTGGTGTGTGTGATGTGTGCGGTGTGTGTGTGGTGTGTGCAGTGTGTGTATCTGCGGTGTGTGTGATATGTGCAGTGTGTGCAGTGTATGTTTGGTGTATGTGGTGTGTGGGTATATGTGGGGAGGGCGTGGCATGTGTGTGGTATGTGTGGTTACGTGTGTGGTGTATGTGCATCTGTGCTGTGTGATATGTGCAGCGGGGGGGCATGTTTTTGCGTGTGGAGGGAGGGAAGGAGGACTTTCTTGGGAGTGGATTTGAAGCAGTCAAGGAAAAGGCTGGAAGGGTGAGTTGGGCAGGCTCATTGCAGACCTCAGACCTGAACCTCCACCTTACAGGCGGTTGAACATTTGCGAGCAAGGAAGCCTTGGTCAAAGAGGCCTTTTAGGAAGAGAGAGCCGCAGGCAGTCACTGAGCTCCCCCGCACTTGCTGACTGACTGAGGAGTGACTAACCTGTCCCCACACCACCCCCAGCCCGGCCAGGGTGGGCCTGGAGGACGCCTGGGGCTGCCCCGGGCGTCCCACACTGATCATGCCGTGTAGCCCTGGCCTGGCCCTGGGGGCTTGGCAGTCAGTCAATTATTCTGTTCGGTGGTAGAAGGAATTATTCTGTTCTCTGGTCCTGAGAAGCTCAGACCATGTTGGATGACACCACACCTTTCTCCACATTTATCCCTTGACCTAACTTCTGTGAAAACCACCTACTGGAACATTTCATTGCCTCGACTGTAGGTATGTTACAGAAGACAGCAATAATGATGATGATTAATTAACTAAGAAATTAATTAATTAAGAAAAAGTCCACGATGCATGGCATTGGCAGGTTCCAATTAGCGTCTGTGGTTCTCCCACAAACACTAGTTCCCTGAAGAGCCCTCCTCTCCCCTCCCCCATCCTCTTACCATACCAGGAGCAAAGCAGCCCCCGAGACCAGTCCATTGTGGCCGCAGTGCCACCCATGGTGTGCTCCACCTGTCCCTGAAAACAGGGCAGTGACAGCCCCATCCCCAGGGGGGCCTTAAGGAGGGCAGGGAGGCATCAAAGCTGAGGACTCCCTGTTCTACTTCATTGTTCCGAGCAGCGCATCTGTCCCAAACAGAATTCCTGCAGTGACCCCTTGTGGCAGCCCTGCTGTCTCCAAGCAGAGGCCCCTGCCATCGCCACTTCCCGCTTTGGTATAAAATTGTTTAAGATTGAGTCCTGACATGCTCTTTGGAATTCTGGACCCGGGGACAACAAATTTGAGAGAGAGTGAAAGACCAGCCTGTCACCCCTTTACTCACCAGGTTCACTGAGCACCTAGTACGCCCCAGGCAGTATGTGGAACCAGGGGTTCCCAGGTGTGCAGAGGAGCCCCTGACCGAGGCAGAACTGGAGCTCCTGGCATCCTCCAGTGTATGGTTTTCACAATGAGCTCAGTGGAACCCAGAGGTGGTGTGGGGGAGTCACTGCAAGCGGCAGGGCCTCAGGATTTCCACCCACCCTGATTCAACCAAAGCAACTTCTATTTCTCTCTTTGCCATTAAGTTTCTGTTTGAAGAAAGGGTTCTGCAGCTTTTAACATGTCTTCCTCCCTCCAGACCTCGTGGCTTGGTTAAGACATTTCCAAAGGCAGGCTTCCCTGAGCAGGGCTGTCTGCTTCCTCTGGGCTCACACGGACTCTGGGTAAACAAACCTCTGTGATGGAACCTAGCATGTCTTGTAATGACTGTTAGTCTCTTCTGTGTCTCCTCCCCTGGATGGAGTAACTTTATCTCCCCAACACCGAGCACAGTGATTGGCACACAGTAGGTCCTCTGTAAATATTTGTTGAATAAATCAGTGACATCTCAGGGATCAAGTTTTTGCCTAAAAGATGCACCAGGCATCAGCTAAGGGACTCTGTGCCCAGGTTCCACCATCTGTAAAATGGGGTGGTTGGACCAAATGATAGCCTGCGCCCAGCTGGCATCTCTGAGACTCAGCTGGCATCTGCTGGTGGCTTGTTGAATGAAGAAAGGCATCTAACACTCCCCAGACCTCAAGGGCTAAGGTTGTTGCTCTGTGAGTGCAGATTTCCTTAAGACATGCAGGGAACACTCACGGTATTGGTGAGGAGGCATGGAGGACTCGGGTGGGTTAGCAATGTTTCATCTTCTTAGAAATGAATGGTCGAAATGCTGACCCCCAATAGTAAGGCAGAATACAGAGAAAGCAACTGCCCCAAGGCCGAGATGGCATCTCAGTTGGTTCCAGAAGAACTCGGGTGGCTCAGTACAGCCAGTGATAAAATCTCACCACCTGAGTCTATTCTAATCCACGGTTCCTGGTGAACATAGGACCAGCTTCAGTGGCACAAGGTTCTTGACCAAGTTTCCAGGCCCAAGTCAGAGGCTGGGAATGAGGAGTCCCCACCCCATTTCCCTGCCCAGTTCCCATTGCCAAGGCCCCAGACTCTTTGAATAGCTCCAGATTCCCTCTCCTGCCAGTCTGGACACCAGAAGGGGGCCATGGGCACCAGCGCTGGGGCCAGTCTTGAACAGCAACTGTGGTTTAGTGAAGAGAGCCTTCGCCTTGGACTCAGGAGACCCTTGTTTGAATCACACCTCTACCGTTTGCTAGTTCTGTGACCTTGGTCCGTTAATCTTCCTGAATTTCCTTTTCCTTATGTACATGAGAACGTCTGCTCCACTGGGTTGGCCTGAGTGTCGAGCACGGTGTCCATGTGATGGAGCTGAGGACACAGTAGAGTGCTCAGCGAACTGTCATGGTCTCAGACTTGAGTGCCCGAACCAAACAAACCAGAAGTCCAGGCAGCAGGCACAGCCCCTGGCCACAGAGCCTACCATGGCTCTGGGCCACCAGCACCAACGGGCACAACAGGTGGAGGTCCCCACAGTCCCGCAGTCCCATCTCTCTGCCCGCATCTGCTCACAGGCACTATTAATCCCTCTCCTGTGCGCAAATTCAGCCGAGCCCAGGAAGGGCGTCTACTGCCTTGAGTACTTGTCCACTGGTGAGCCTGGAACCAGCTGCCAGAGCCACTTTCTCGCTTTCCAAGCGTGCAGGAATCAAGTCTGCTGCTCTGAATGAATTAGGCCTTTCAGCCGTGCTGATGCCAGTTGGGGCTGCCACACATTACCAAAGAATAGGTGGCTGACAGACAGAAACTCATTTCCTCACAGTTCCAGAGGCTGGACGCCTGAGACCAGGATGCGAGCATGGTCCGGTTCTGACGAGAGCCCTCCTCTGGGTTGCAGACTTCTGGCTGCTCATTGCGTCATCATGTGGCAGAAAAGGAGTAAGCTGGCTTTCTGGCCTCTTCTTATAATGGCACTAATCCCATTCATGAGGGCTCCACCCTCGTAACCTGGTTAGCTCCTGAAGGCCCCACTTCCAAATACCATCACACTGGGGAGTAAATTTCAACGTATGAATGTTGGGGGGACACAAGCACTCAGTTTATATCAAACATAGAAAGCAAAATTCTAGTAGAATCCAGTCTAGTAGATTCTAGTCTAGTAGAATTTCGTCTAGTAGAATTTAGTCTACTAGACTAAAATATGTTATGGCTGGCCCCTCCACCTGTCCTCTCTCTCCCTTACGGTGTGATGAAAATCACCGTTTGTGCTTGGCCCGGGGAAGGTCATTGTGTTTCCTAGGACCGATTCTGTTGTGTGTGTCATGAGCTGGGAAAGCCCTTCCCAGTTTTTCAAAGGGGTTGATGAGTTTGGGATGACCTACCAACAGGAAGCCAGGGTCATCTGTGCTCCGAAACAAACAATAGGCGCTGTGTTCTAACCAACCAACAAAAAGCTTCAAGCGGTGTTTTGAAAATACTGGTTTCTCTTCAGGAAACCACGGGGGAGCTGTTGGAAGGAACCAGGGGCCCACGCAAGATAGACACGTGTAGTCCGTCAAGGCAGAGCCGTGGACAGGTGCTGCCCAGAGAGCAGAGCGGACAAGTTCCCATCCAGGAAAAAATGGGAAGGAAAGAGAGCAGGGAAAAGCGAGTGGTGTAGTGAAGTCTATGAACAACCCCTGGGGACGGTCCTGGCAGTGTCTGGTAAATGGAAGATGTGCACCCCCCAGCCCTGCAGTTCCCTGCAGAGGAACATACACCCGAGGGGGTGTCCCGGGCGTGCCTGAGACGCTCACCGCAGAGCTGTTCTCATCATAGCAAACAGTCAAACAGACGAAAACGGGAGGCAAGCCAAAAATCCCCCAGTAGGGGGTGGATAGATGAGCTACAGCTATGATATATTCATACAGTGGAACACTGTGGAGAATTTGAAATAAATAAACTTGATCTACACGCGACAATGTGAATAAATCTCAAAAACACAATGGCGATTGAAAGAAAGAAAATTGCTGAAGAGTATATATGGAATAATACCATTTATGTAAATCCCAAAATTTTCAATTCTCTTTATTGGGGAGAGGGGAGTGGGAGCTTGTATGTTTGAAAGGTAACACAATACATAAGATGCTCAAAACATATATGCACAGGTGTCCGGTCCAACAAATATTTACTAAAAGAACACCTATGCCACCTCCTCCTAGGTCAAGAACTAGCTAAGTCATGCTTAAGGGGCACTGAAGATATAGAATGAACCCCGGCTGGTGTGGCTCGGTTTGTTGGAGCATCGCTCGTGCACCAAAAAGTCATGGGTTCGATTCCCGGTCAGGGCACATACCCAGATTGCAGGTTTGAGCCCCAGTTAGAGTGTGTATGGGAGACAGCCAATCAATGCTTCTCTCTCACATCAATATTGGTGTTTCTCTCTCTCTCTCTCTCCCTTCTTCACTCTCTAAAATCAATAAAAACAATTCCTCAGGTGAGGATATAAAAAAGATATATACAGTGAGAATATAAAAGCGGGGTGGGTTGTCTTAGGGGCAGAGGAGAGTGGACTGGGGGGGACACTGAGGAGGCTCCAGCCAGCTCTGCACTGCTCAAGTTCAAAAACAAAACCTGAAGCAACTGTGGCTAACCAGATTTTTCAAAATAAGGAGGCGGTACATGCATGTTATTTATATGATTCTCTAAACTTTTTTTTTATCTTTGAAATGGTTTATAGTAATTTCCAGAACTCTACAAAGGGTTCAATTCCAAGGGTTCAGAGATCAAATAAAATTACTGCGTCAGCGGAATGGTTGTGATAATAGAAGTAGTAAAAAACCAATCCCAGCCTGACTCTGATTAACCTTCATTTTCCTCACTACCGTTTATGTGAGGATCTTTACTTAACGAAGAAAACAAATCACTGCTGCTCATCTCTCCTCCAGGTGCCTTGGATGCTCCGGCAGGGCCGTGGCATCTTCAGCTGCACTGGGACGTGCTCCTCAGGGCTACCTTTCTGTTGCCCCTCCCATCTCTTTAAATATTCTCGGTCGGGAGAGTCCTTCCTCTGTCTCTGTCTCTGTCTCTGTCTCTGTCTCTGTCTCTGTCTCTGTCTCTGTCTCTGTCTCTGGGTGGAAATTGGGCCCCCCGGATTCATTGGTCATTCATTGCAAATTACAAACAAAGCAAACAACAACAGAAAAACAGTAGTCATTTTATATCATAACTACAGTCTCAGTAATTCAAATGTCATTCAAAGATAAGGCTTCTCTTCCTTTCCCCAGCTGAGATAAGCAGCCAGGAAGACAGGACAGATGGTCAGCTCCTTCACTCTTTCTAACTCACTTCCTCTCCCAGCCTGCGAAGCTCAGTTTCCCCAAGGAGTGGAGACAAGAAGGGAGAAAGGCGGGTGGTGAAGATCTTGTTGGACTGGTACAGCTGTGGCGTGGCTTTGTGCTCTCTGGGCCTGGCAGATGCTCCAAGCTGGTTCTTCCTCATTGGGGCACTTCCAAAGGTCTCTGGAGGTCCTCACCTGGAGGTCCCTCACCTGGAGGTCCCTCACCTGGAGGTCCCTCACCTGCAGGCCCCTCACCTGCAGGCCCCTCACCTGCAGGTCCCTCACCTGCAGGCCCCTCACTTGCAGGCCCCTCACCTGGAGGTCCCTCACCTGCAGGTCCCTCACCTGCAGGTCCCTCACCTGCAGGCCCCTCACCTGCAGGCCCCTCATCTGAGGGAAAGCACCTCATTCCAACGGTTGTCTGCCCACTTTGAACCTGTATGGGTGAGAGTCCAAACAGGAAGCAGTTGGCAGCACTCACATGAGGTATTGTGAAGAGTTGAATAACAGTCTATTGACAAAGGTGTGAGCAGAGTGTAGGGAAACCGCAAGGGAGGCCGCACCCCAGAGGTGGTAACAGGAGCAAGGCAGGGAGCACCGCTGCCCCTGGGCCTTCGGGGAGCAGGAGAAGTGAGCAGGTGCCGGGACTTGAAGGCCGAAAGGGCTGTGCAGAAGGGCTCCAGCACCTGGCGGGAGCTGTGGCCTTCAGCCAAGCAACGCATCCAGCTCAGGGTTCCCGCGGAGACCCCCAGGAAAGAGCTGCCTCGGCCCCTTTCTCCTCCCACCCCAGTCACTCGCCCACGTTCCCACTGGCTGAGCCCAGCGGAAGGTGAGGGGTAGGGAAGCCCAGCCTTCTCCCAGCCAGGCCCCTGGCGCAAGGAGCAGAGAGTGGAAGAGGGTGGATTTGGAGAAGCAGATGGAGCAGGTCCAGTGCACCACCCCCAGGCGTCCCGTGGTCCACTGCCAGGCTTCCTTCTGCTAAGGTCCCGGTGCCCCTCTAGGAGGCCCTGTTTAGAAGGATCTGAATCTTAAGTGACGTGCTCGAGAGCCTACGGGGCTGCCGCCAGCTCACACCGGCTCATGAGAGCTTCCGTGTGCATCTCTTTCCAGCGCCAAGTTCAGGAACATCCTGTTGGCAGCTTAAAACTGGCCATGATGAGAGTATGTCCACCACAAAAATTGGCAGCCACTGCAAATCAGGGTGTTTGTTTGTTTGTTTGTTTGTTTGTTTGTTTGTTTGTTTGTTTTCAGAGAGCTGGTTGTTAGACATTTACCAGCCCAGGAAGGTGACCCTACCCTGACTCTCTTCCAGGCTTGTAGCCAGCTCTTTGCTCTTGCTCCTAGTGCCTCATCAGCCCAAACCCTACCCTCTAGAGCAGCGCTTTTCAACTGTTTTCACCTTGTGGCACACATAAACTAATTACTAAAATTCTAAGACACAGTAAAAAATGTATTTTTTGCCGATCTGACAAAAAATAGGTATAATTTTTTTTGTTAATTTTTACCCGAGGATATTTTTTCCATTGACTTGTTTTTTTAGAGAGAGTGGAAGGGAGGGAGGGAGGAGAGGAGAGAGAGAAAGAAACACTCACGTAAGAGAGACTTATCGATTGGCTACGTCTCGCACTTGCCCCAACCAGGGGCGGAGGGTGGACCTGCAACACAGGTACCAGAAATCAAGCCCACGACCCTTCGGTGCATGGCCAATGCTCTAACCGCTGAGCCACACTGGCAAGGGCAAAATAGGCATAACTTTTATTCATTCACACCGGTTGGCTATTGTTGTGTGGGCTGCTGTCACTGTTTTACTTGATAATTTAAGGGGGGGGGGGGGAAAGGTCAGTGTCCCTGACTAAATAGTGGGCTATTGCATGTTTTAAAAATTCTTGCAGCGCAGCGGTTGAAAATCGCTGCTCTAGGGCCCTATTCCTGAATGGGAGTCAGACATCAGTCCTCTGCGCACCTGCAGGGCACAGACACACACACACACACACACGTACGCACGCACGCACGCACGCCCGAGGATGCTTATTAAGCTTTCTGAGTGGTCTCCGAGCCCCGGGCTGCCTTTGAGGGGGGAAGAAGGACCCCCACACGTGGCCCCAGTGAAGAGGGCAGGGCGGGCTGAAGGCGAATGCTGGCCCTCTAAGGAAATCCTCTTCAAAAGTGCCTGTCGGCCTTTTCCAGCGCTGATGTGGGCATTTGGGTTCCTAACCACCTCTTGCCATCTTACTTTGAAAATGTGCCAATTCCACTGTGCACCGTCTCAGAACTTTTGACTCTATCTATAATAAATTTTTATCAAACCAGCATATTGACTTAATAAATTGGCGAGTAGCAGATACGTTTTCCAGAAGTGGGAGGAGACGGTTTTATCAGGATCCTCACCTCAATTCCTAAAAGTCCTGAAGTCTCTCTTCCAAGCCGGTCAAGACAACACCCAGCCCCACCAGCCGTCATCATCAGAGGCAGGCACAGGGGGAGGCCCGCTCACTCCTACGGGCGCTAGAGAAACTGTCCCCCTCGAGGCCATCTGTGTCCTGAGAACACTCCCGACTGGCTGCAGCTGGTGTGACAATGACGTGACTGCGCTTTAGAGGTGCCAAGTTTCCTGCTACTGTCTCCCTGAAAAGCCACTGAGACCAGGACGTGTGGTCAACACCGTTCCGCGAGGCTGAGCGACAAAGGGTAGAGTTGCCAGGGGACCTGGACTCTGAGTTCAGATGCAAGCACCCTTCTGACCAAGGGCTAAGGAAGCCACCGGGGGCTGAAAGCAGGCAGGAGCGGCCTCGGGACAGACCTGCCTCTGGAGGCCGAGGTGGGCAGGAGGGCCACCAGGAGCCCCGGAAAGAGTGTCACGGAGCCAGGCCCTGAGTGGCTGCCACCAGAAATGTTGACCAGGAGCCAAAGAGATGGATCTGGGCTTAAAGCAGAAGGTTTGTGAAGAGACAGGAGAAGGTGAGAGCTTCGGAAGAGACCTGTTTGAGGCTGAAGCCAGTGGCGAGACTAGAAGTGGCTTTCCCTCGGCGCCGTGGGCCCCAGGCCCTCCCTCGGCAGGTTCGCTGCCCCTCGTGTGCACTGACCTCTGCGTGGCCCACACCCTCCGCAGGGAACAGACTGGGGAAGAGAAGGGGCGGCTGCAGAGGAGAGAGGCCGCCAGCCCAGGGCCGTGACCTCGGGCAGAGACGCCCAGATGGCAGCAGGGGAGGCTCCTCGGCAGCACGGGAGGGCGGGCGGCCGTCTGTGAGGGCGTTCTGGGCCTGCGATCTGCTCGGAACTGGCCCACTAACTGATTCTGTTGGTACAAAAGCATGGGGTGTCCCCTCTGGGAGAGTGTCCCCTTCTCCCTGGGGGAAGACGGGCGGGAGGCTGCAGCCTGTGGGGCGGAGGGGACTGCGCCCAGGCAGTGATCAGTCACAGCATCTGCGGGGCGTTCATCTCGCCCCCGAGCCTGAGCCGGCCGCAGGCAGCTGTGTTGTTCCCCAGGATCAACACCGAGATGGATGGTGGCACTGAGCCCCCGTTAGCGTGTGATTACTTCAGCTGACAATACATTTGAGCCATTAAGCAGGAAATGGTCTGATTGGGAAACCAGACTCTGCCTCTGAGCTGCTGCCCATTGTGGTAATTGAGCCACCGACACCATTAATCTCTGCAAGAACAGACACTTTGACTTCTCAAACAAGGTGAGGCCGAGTGATCTACGGTTCTGTGAGACGGCTGAGCCCCAAGGAGGCCCAGAGAGGGTGTTTGGCGGGTGAATCATTAGCTGGAGAGCTGAGACGAGGCTGGAGTGCCGCCGTGGCTCCTATGTCTCATCTCCCACAAAAGAGCCACATAACTCACTCCTGCCCCCGTCCAGGGCACTGGCTGGAAGAGAGCCACATTGGGCCCTCTGGCCTCTGCTCTCTGGAAACCCACAGGTCCCCTTCCAGCTCTGGCATCTGGTTGGAAATGTCAGTGTTGCCTTTCTTAGGACTCCTCCTTTGCACACAGTGGGGGAGATGGAGCTGGCTGTCTCTGGGCATCTGGGGGGCTGGACTTGGAGAGGGGCAGGCCCCAGTGGGCATGCTGCAATGCCAGGTGGGGTCAGAGTGCAGCCACATTTTCATCAGTAAAGGGCAGTCTTCACAGGCCAGCACTCAGGAAGAAACCGAGGCTTTGTCTCAGCCCCGGCCCCAGATTGGAAAGGCATTCATGGGAAAGAGCATCCCCTTCAAATGCCAAGGACAAGTCAATACCGACTTCAATGATCTGCCCGTGGCTTCCTGCCTTATCGCAATCACTTACGGAGGAAAAAGCACAGGCTTTGAAATCGGACGGAGCCGGGGCCTGACCTCAGCTCTGCTCACCAGTGGTGTGATCCTGGGCAGATTACTCTCCCCTTCACTCCCCGTCAGAGCTCAGCTTCCCCATCTGCAGTGGGGGCTGCGACGATTATATAAGATAAGACACATGAGGTCCCCGACCAATGAGCACGGTGACCATCATTATTCAGACTTATCCACCCCCGACAGGGCCAAGTGATTTGCTCGAAACTGGCAGCTCCAGCCCTGCACCGGGTGCCTTCCTCCCTGCAAACCCTTGGCCCCTTTCTCCACAGTCCGGCAGGTGGACAGGGACCGAAGGGACATGCTAGCTCGCCCACAGCCTACCTAAGCCTTGGCAGCTCCTGCATTCCTGATCTCTCCTGCATGAAGTCCGTGCATTGAAGCAGGGCTCGGAGCCTTGAGCAGTGTTTCTTAAAGAGGGGTGAGCGTCAGAATTCACAAGGGAAATAATATAAAGCAAGATCAATAACCATTCTGTTATTTCACATTTATTAATAACTTTTTTCTTGCTTAAACTTTATCAGAATAGTGTAATCTGATCATTCAACTCCTGTATTGCTCATCTTGATTTTTAAGATAATAGAGTCTTTCACATGACAATTTATTTTAGATTTTTATTGACTCAATGAGAGCACATATTATTGTCTTTGTAGGAGATTTCTGTTGATGGCACTAAATCAACCTTATTGATAATATCATTCTGTTTCTGTGTATAATTATCAATAACTTAAATTACGTGACAAAGACCCAATGGTAACGTGCCCATCAATTCCCCCTTGCTTGTCTTGGGTTTTGCTTATTTAGCTGCTATAGTGTTTAGCAAATAAATGCTTATGGCTATAAATACTCTGATTTAAATAAAAATTTTAAAAAAAGAATTCACCAGGGAACCTACCAGCAAATCCTAACCCAGTAGGTCAGGAGTAGGGCCCTACTAAAGCAAAGAAATGAGGTTCTGCACATTTGAGACACTAAATAACTGCATGGGAGAGTTTTGGGGTGTGGTGAGTGTGTGTGTGTGTGTGTGTGTCAGGTAGGAGGGGGCACATAGGGGGTGGCCTTCCCAGTGAGGGTCCCTGTCTTCCTCTGCTGCCAGTTCCCGGAACACCTGACACTTCAGAGCTGGGGCCGTGTGCGCCCTGTTTGAAGTTTCAGTTACCGCTTGACAGCCCAGGGCTTCCTCCGTGTGGCATTCAGCTGCATGGCCCTTGGCACAAAACCCGTCCTCCTCGCTTTTGTGTTGCTTTGGAGCAGGCTGCCCAACAGATTCGCAGCGTGACCTCCTGTGCCCCTGTCCCAGGCAGAATCCTGTGCTTGAAAGGAGGGCTCCCTGTGCCTCCTGTCAGGTGACTGGAGGTCCTATCCCTGGCCACAGGCCCAGTGGGCCCGGAGACCCACAAAGCCCGAGTGCCCTTTAGCGACTCCCCCCTCCTCTGTTCTTGCTCAGGGCTTTTGTTCACTTCCTTTGAGTTCCCAGCCCCTGTTTCCCTTCAGAAAGGATGGGTAAGCCAAGCGTCAGAAAGCATCAGAAGCAGCCAGGGGCTGTCTCCCGGTGGGTTACAGTGCATTTCACTGAGCAAACATCACCTTTGGCAAGAGGCCCTTTGGTTGCCATGACAACACGGATAGCTTGCATCTTGGGGTATGTTGCGCCCTCCTTCTGGCTGCCCAAGGTCCCATGCCCCAGTTTTCTCTCCCAGATCCTTTCAACAGGCCCAAGGCATCCTGGCGCCACCTCGCACTAACTATTCTTCCGCGTGGAGCAGCTTTGTCTTGCTCAGCAAAAAAGCCGCCTGGCTTAGCTATCAAAGGAATAGATCTAGCTATTCCTCCACTCAAAACCCTCCAGCTTCTGATCGCTCTCAAAGCCAAGGTCCTTTCCATGACCTACAAGGTCCTGTGTGGTCTGGGCTAATTTCCTCACTGGCCTCAGCTCCACCAGTGTCCCTTTCCCTGTGTGCACACGTGCACCTGTGCGGGGTGGGGGAGAATGGGGAGTGGGGAGAAGTCTTAGCCACCTCTCTCATGCCCCGAAATCATGCCAGGTAGCAGGGGTCACATACTGGCCTTCTCACCGTTCTCCAGATTCGCTGACACACCACAGGCCCTTTGCACTTGCTCCCATACTCTCTCCTCTGAATTCTGCAGCCGTCCTCTCTTCATTCAGGTCCCTGCTCGAGTGCCCCTCCCCGGGGAGGCCCCTGACTTCCTGCCTGGCATGGCTGCCCTCCAGCCCGTATCCAGCTTCCCCTTCCCTCACGGCAGCCTTCGACGCCCCGGCATTCTGTCCCAGACTCGGGTTTTGTTTTATGGTTTAATGTCTGCCTTCCCCGGCAGACTGCCCCCGACATAAGAGTGGGTCCTTATCAACGCTTATAAACATTCATTACTTGAGCGAATGAATGACGAGTCCTGGATTCAAAGCCTGGCTCTGCTGTTTGGTGGCTTTGGTGGCACTGAGCAAGCCACCAGTCACCCTGAGCCCGGGTCTCCTTCTCTGGAAAATGGATCGATGAGATCTGTCAGCTAGAGTGACAAGAATAAATGAGGTGGCACAGCGAGTGGGACCAAGGGCATGCCCCACACACGGTGGCCGACTCGTCTCCCATTCTTGTTCAGCTGCGTTCAGAATGCTCTCCTTGCCCTGGGCTCCTGGACACCCTCGGGCTTCCAAGGCACCTGTAACTCCGATCTGCCAGAGACACCCGCAGATGCCCCAAGAAAAGACGGCCAGCCCATCTCTGCCTCCATCCTGCCCTCTGCTTTTCACGAGGCCTCTAGAGACGGCCTACGGGAGGGGTGGGTAATGGATGAACTGCCCCTGGCAGCCCCAGGAGCCCTGCCTCCAGCCGCCTGTCACGCAGTGTGTGGCTGCAGGACACCAGCCAGTCACCACAGAGCGGGTCCTTCGCTGAATTTCCCAGCAATTCCCTGGTGTGGGGTCCAAAAGTATTAAAAGGAGGAAGGAGATTCACAGCTTTTCTTTTTTAAGAGGCTAGAAGATACATTTGCCCATTCCTGAAACTATTAAGAGAGGAAATATTCTGTCCATTCCAGTCCTACCATTATCCGTTTGAAGTTAAGATGCTTTGTTCAGTTTCTCGTGTCTGAGGTTTTTCAGAGGACAAGGGCCAGTGAGCGCAGCTAGCACTGAGTGCACCCTGTCTGCGAGGTGCGAACAAAGCCCGGGGAAGACGCAGGGAGCAGAAGGGCCAGTCCCTGCCTTGAAGGGGCTGCCGGGGCCTGCGCCCGGGGCACACAGCAGCACAGGCAGGCAGTCTGGCTCAGCGGGGCCAATAAAATGCCCAAGCGTGGGCCACAGTGGCGTCCTCAGCTGGGAGGCCTAAGGCATCTCCTGTGTTTCAGTGAGGAGTCAGACGCTTGCTGCAAGGGAGAGAAAGTAACAGGTGCCTGGAAGATAAAGGACAGAATGCTAATCCGCTTAGCATATTTATCAATGAGTCAGATAATGACAGAAGCGGGAGCAATAAACGTGACAGGACAAGGAACCCCTCAGTAGGCTAAACCCCCAATAAATGGGACAAGTTGCATTTGGGATCAAAAGGACAATCACGCTGAAATAGGATGTGTTTTGACAGCCACTCATTAAAATATGAAAGTGTTTAAACCGAGCTCAAGCTTAATAACGGCCAGTGACAACCTGACACGCGCAGTGACAGTGATAAAGCTGCTGCCATATAGCCTTGGGGACGCTGCCCGGAATAAACACTTGGCTCTTTGGAACCAGCTCTGCCACCTATTAGCTGTGTGACCTTGGGTTATTCACAGCCCCTCTGAACTTCGGGATCTAACTGAAATGAGATGGCAACGCTGCTATCGCTGCTCGGTTGTTTGAGAATTAGCGACAAGGTGTGGAGAGCACTTGACAGAACCTGCACAGAGAAGGCATCAACTGGTTATTTCTAATAGTCACCTGCTGTGGAAATAAAGGGCATAAAATTGTAGCAGCCAGGAGAGCCCTGTCCCTCTCAGACCTGTCTGGGGTGTTATGTCCAGACTTAGGCTCTATCCTTAAGAGCATTAGAAAGTAACTGTTGCCCGGCCGGGAGTGTCTCAGCGGTTGAGCATCAACCTAGGATCCAGGCAATTGGGATTCGATTCCCAGTCAGGGCACATGCCCGGGTTGTGGGCTCGGTCCCCAGTCGGGGGGGTGCAGGAGGCGGCCGATCAATGACTCTCTCATCATTGATGTTTCTATCTCTCTCTCTCCCTCTCCTTTCCTCTCTCTGAAATCAGTAAAGATTTATTAAAAAAAAAAAAAAGAAGAAAGTAACTGTCACTGAGCCCTAGATGAGGGCAGAGTCGGCCTGAGAATAAAGCTCCAGGCGCACATGGTATTTTGTTGTTGCTGTTAAGATATTTAAAGAACCATCAAATTAGAAGGAGGTCATGCTATGCTGTCCCAAAGATCCAAAGCAGAAATGAAACAAGTTAGTGTGGCAGGTCTCAGCCCAAAGCGAGAGGAAACAGAGCTGCCCACAGTGAAATGTGCTATCGTGCAAAGTAGTGAGCTCCCCACTTCTGGGGGTAAGTAATGGCAGAAAGCGAATGGCCCTCCATCAGAAATGTTACAGAAGGAATTTCTGAATCCAAGGCCCTTGCAACCAAACCAACCCATATTTGTTTTTTTGTTTCTTGTGGGTTTTTTGAAATATATCTTTATTGATCTCAGAGAGAAGACGGGAGAGGGAGAGAGAGAAACATCAATGATGAGAGTCATTGATTGGCCGCCTCCTGCACGCCCCCTACTGGGGATCGAGCCCGAAACCCAGGCATGTGCCCTGACCGGGAATTGAACCGCCATCTCCTAGATTATAGGTCAATGCTCAACCACTGAGCCACGCTGGCCAGGCCTAACAAACCCATATTTGGATCTAGGTTCTTGAAGTCAGCTACTCGGCCTTGGGCAAGTTAACCTCTTTGATCCTCAATGCCCTTATCTGTAAAGTGGGAAGAGTAACACCTCGGGTAAGCACTAGAAGGATTAAGTCTGGTCAAGTCCAAAAGCCACCTGGCCCATAGTAGGTCTGGAGCATAAGCAGACCTCACCCACCCGGCTAGGAAAGGACAAGCTCCAGCAACCAGGCAGCCAACGCGGTGGTCAGCCTGCGTGGGGACACAGCCCTGCCCAAGGCCTCGCCACACCCCTGTCACCTGTCTTAGCGGCAGGGGTGGGTCCCAGCTCCGGCTGCACTGCCTGGGTTAATCAGGCTTGGGGACCAGTGCTTCAGTGGGACGTTAATCAGGCTTGGGGACCGCTGTTTCAGAGGGACATCAAAACCAGGAGGCTAGAGAGCTTGGCTGATGCAAAGACGGACGTGCGCCGGTTTACTGATGTCTCCCTGCTTTGCTAGGGCTCTGCATCAGAGGATGGGGGGCGCTATCTTGCATCTTCCCTGGGGACTCCAGAGGAAATGAGTGACTCAACAGTCAAAGGATTAGTGGCAACGTTGGAAGAATTCTCTTCCTGAGACAAGACGCTGGGCAGTGGGAGGGACAGCCTCCGAGCAGAATCGGGGAAGCCTCCGGGGGGGCTTCCAGCAGAGCAGAAGTTGCCACCCAGGGGAGGGGCTAAGCGGGTTCCCATCGCAAAGCCCCAGAGGAGCTCACAGGGTCCCCTTTCATCTTGGGGTTCACTTTGTCATCTGCCCTAAATAGTACCCTAACCCTTTGCCTCTCTCCCTCGTTGATGTAAACCCTGAGCATCTCCCTTCTCCAGGCATCTCGGAAAACACCACCGTGCCCTTGGCGCCAGACCCGCTGGAGGAGGGGCTGCGGTCAGAGCTGGAGGAAGAGAAGAGAAGGTACCTTTTCCTTCTCCTTGCCCCCCCCCCCCCAGCCTCAGAGGGCTCCCAGGGACTTGGGTCCAGCAACTGGGTCCTAAAACATCTGGAGAAGGTGCTCCTCTGAGCAGGCAGATGGGATGCAGGAGCCTTGGGCAGGTGAGGTTGGTACAGGAGCAGAAGCATCAGGGAGGGAGCCCCGTTTTGCGGGGGGCACCCTCCCCAGCCCAGTCCAGGGCCCACGCTGCAGAAGCCACCAGTCTTGTCCACTGCTGCCATCTAGGGGGGCCAAGAAGTATGGCCACGGAGGTCCTCCTCCCGCCTGCAGCCTGACCCACTTCCCTCCTCTCTATCTGTGAGGTGTCCTGAGGACGTCATACCCTCCTGCAGCCATTTAGGGTCCCCGAGTGGTTTCCATTGCAGAGTGAGGACCCTCAGGCGTAAACAGACCTGCGGCCGTGACTGATACACAGCACGGTCTCGCTACCACTCCAGCCAAGCTTCTTAGTTCATTCATTTATGCATTCACCAATGTTCACCCTCTCCTCCACGCTGTGGAGAGATTTGGGGGAGACCAAACAAGTCACCTCCTTGCCCTCAGGATGCTAATGGTGTCAATGCGACACAGGCCACCCCTGGCTTACTGGGCATGCTCTCCAAGCAAACCCTGCCCCCTGCCCCCCCCCAAGCGCGCACACACACACACACCACTGCCTTCCTGAGACCTGAGACCGAGGTCCCGTGCAGCCCATGGGCAGGTCCCTCCTGAGAGCTGTGCGCTGTGCCCTCTCCTGCCAGCATCCCCCTTCCGAAAGCTTGCACTGCCCTCCTGGACAGCTGCCCTCTTTCTTTCTCCCGGGTTCACTCCCCAGTTGTCCTCTTTCTCCCTCACTCCATTTATTTTTCTCAGTTCCTTTCCAATCCACTCTTCCATGTCTTCACTGTACCCATCTTGTCCCCTTGGTCCACACTGCCAGCTGCAGGGGCATCTCAGAAGTCAGAGTGTCTCTGCAGATGGGCTGTTCATCTGCTTCCTGACTCACTGTAGCACGCCCAACACCCAGATGCGCACTAACCAGTGTAGTGTCACTTTTGGTCCTTGCCATGAAGGTGAGCCAGCGGGATGGGAGGCGGCGAAGAGCTGGTCCTAGAACCAGACGGCCTGGGTTCCCATCCTGGCTCCTCTCCTATTAGCCCTGTGCCATGGGGCAAGCTCCTTAGCCTCTGCATGCCTGAGGTTCCAAATCTGTAACGCGGATGCACACAGCGCCCTCCTCGTAGGGTTGTGCAGACGGTGAGCTGAGTGTGTATGTGTCCAGTGCCTAGAGTAATGCCTGCCCCTTCGTAGGTGCTCAGTAATGGCAGTTACCACTCTTGGAGACGGGTTGTTCATCTCACACACCCAGGCCAATGGGCCTGCTGGACAAAAACACCTGCCTCTGTGTCTCTATGGTGGATGGAAAAAGCCCCGGCGCTGTACTCGGGCCTGCTGGGCAACGTTAGGCCCCCAGTCCTGTTACCAACGCAGCACTGCCGGGCGACTGAGGCACAGGCCCTGCAGCCCGCATCCATCCACAGCCCTCCCGCCCTCCCAGCAGAGACATTCAGGGCTCCTCCCTGATTCCACTGCAGGTATAAAACGATGTTCACGCGCCTGAAGGCCCTGAAGGTGGAGATCGAGCACCTGCAGCTGCTCATGGAGAAGGCCAAGGTGAAGCTGCAGAAGGAGTTTGAGGCCTGGTGGGCAGAGGAGGCCAGCAGCCTGCAGGTATGGGTGGTGACCGGGCCCCTTGCTGGCCTAGAGCCTGTCCCCCTCCTGGGGCCTGGGAAACCTCAGGGCAGCCGGGGAGGAGCCAGACACAGCCCCCAAGGGGCCAGACACAGCCCCCAAGGGGCTGCCAGGGGAAGAAGAGTGGGGACTTCAGTGCTCTGGCCCAAGTGCTCTTAGCCCCGGCTCCTGAAGCAAGAGCTGGTTTTAGTAACAAGGAACGCAGGAGGTCTGGGCTCATTGCTTCCTAGCTCCAGGCCTGTCCCATAGAAAGGTGGGAGATGGAAGGTGCAGCCCCCAAAACCAATGGATCTGCCACCGTTGTTTTGTGTGATGTTCTCCTGTGATAGCATATTGACAACACTGACTTTTTTCTTATTATAATCGTATATATTATAAAAATTTTAGAAAATACAGAAAAACACAAAGGAGTAAAAATCGCCCGAAATAGCGCCAGCACTTAAGGATAACCAATATTATCATTTTGGATTATATCACTTTATTCTTTTTCTAAGCATATATTCATATGTTTTTATAAAAATAGAATCATATTGTCTTCGGGTTTTACAAATGGCATTTTTTTACTTAATTACACAGCACGACTTCTCTTCCATGTTATGTCTTCACCTCCAAACTAATGGCCGTCACTAGCCCACCGTAGGAATTTGTTTTAATCCCTTTAACTAATCTATTGTTTAATGTTTAGTTTGTTTCTAGTATTTCACTGGATGCCCATTTGTAGATAAACCTTTGCATATTTTCTAAGCAAATTCTTAAAAGTTCCCTATCGTATAATAAAGCTGAAGTAACCTGTTAGGAAACGTGCGCACGAGCCCCGGGTTCGAGGTGTCCTCCGCTGCTCAGCTGTGCTGCCGTGAAAGTGATGAAACACACCTGACCCGACGAGGAAACTGAGGCCCAAAGACGAGATTTGCCCCCACAGCCAGGCAGCTGTAACCCACCTGTCACCAAGTGGCCATGTGAGCCGACCACAGAGAAGAATATTTGGATACAACTAAACACACAAGATAACAAAACACAATGAGACTGAAGTACAGTTCTCAAAATATTTTGTTTTGTTTTTTATTTATTATCGACAGTATTACCGATGTCCCCCATTGCCCCCTGTTTTGATCCCCTCCACCCAGCCCCCACCCCACCAAAATATTTTTAAAATAAAGTTATGGTATAGTAATATGCAGAGCACCCTGCAAATTAAAGAGACCCAGGAGCAGGCCCAACATGGACCATAATTTCAAAGTAACAATGAACACTGTGATGAGATATGATCTCTCTCTGATTTGCACCGGTGATGAAGTCACAGGTGCTGCTGATATGATGGTGGCTTGTTGTCTGCATCTATCATTAGAAAAATGCTAAATTTCAGGTAGAAGTTAGGGGAAATAAAGATGCAATTGGCTCCGCCCACGTGCACAGTGCCCCTGGGGTCTGTCTCCAGTAGAGAGCCCGTCCCAGTGCAGTCAGCGCCGAGTGAGGCATCAGCCACTGCAGCACCCGAGGGAGCTCAGCAGCTGAACAGCGGTGAGGGACATCCTGTGACTCAGGAGGCGTCCAGGCCGGGCTGACAGGGTCAGGCGGATTATGACTTTCACGGACAGTGGGAGCCAGAGGAGCCAAAGGTGCCAGCTCTGGGCGCCCTCTCTCCACAGGATGTCACTGAACAGAGGGACCAGGTGACTGCAGCAGGGATGACAGGCACGCTGTCGCTGAGGAGCCGAGCAGGTTTATAGCCGGCAGGTGTCCCCTGAGCGGGATGAGGCAGGAAGCCTTAAACCTCATCAGAACAGGGGAGGCGATGAGAAACAGTCCTGGGGAGGCAGGGAGCAGGAGGAAATAGCCTGTGGAGCGCTCACAGCCCCCATGCTCTCGTGTCCTGGGGGAACCACAGGGCGTCCTGCTGGGACGCAGGTGAGCTGCAGCCGGAGTCCCACCCAGGAGCCCTGCGAGGAGACACGCGAGGTGCCCGGCAGCCGCCAGGGAGCTGTTCCCTGCGCGAGTGCCCGTGGGGTCCTCCTGACTCGCAGCATCTCCCTGGGGCCAGGGGAAGCAAACCCAGAAAGGGCTTCTGGGGAATTGTCAGATCACACGTGAAACATTTTTTCCTAACTACAGACAGTAACACAACTTCAATTTGGAAAACTTAGCCCAGAAAAGCACCAAGAACAAGTCACACATTACCTGTAAGCTGCCACCCAGAGTATTTCAGTGCCCGTCATCATAGTCATGACTATGTCGAGATTTATTTTTTCCCACGTACATCGTGTATACCCACTTTTATAGCTAGTTTTTTCCCTTTAAGAACTAAATCTAGGACCCTTTCCCATGTCATCAAATGCAGGCTAACACTGCAAAATTCCTTCTTGGGCCAACAGGTGAACTCTCCAGCTGGGAATTCACTGAGTCACACACAGCCACTCCCCCCGAGGCCTGAGTCCCAGCACGAAAGGCCCCCACTTCTCTCCAACACAAGGTAAGAGGACAGGGGCGCCCGGAACCGCTCCCCACCTGTCCTTGCCTGCCCTGCGGCCCCGAGTGTCTCTCTGGGCTGCGTCATCCCAAGGAGCAGTCACTCTGCTGTTCGGTCACGTGTGGACGCTCAGGCAGTGGCTTTCCCGAAGCACAGCCCCCTCGGTCCTGCCCCCTGGCTCTGACGCCACAGACCCACGGCGATGGCCACAGGAGAAGCTCCTGAGTGGGAAGAGGGGTCTGCAGCAGGCGGGAGGGGAGAGGAGCCTGGGAGAGTGGGGGGAGGCAGGAGGGACTGTTGGTGGCAGGGCAGAGGGCAGCGGGCCTACCTGGGTGCGGGGAGCTCTGGTAAAAGACTGTCCTAACGCAGGTTGAGGACGGATGCGGGCGGCCCTGTGAGGACGGCCCCCTCATGAGCACAGCCCAGAGCCAGATTCCCTGGATGACAGCATGACAGGAAGGGACGCTGCCCCCACACACCACCTTTGAGGGCAGGTTCCTTCTCATGACACCCCCGTTATTGTCTCTCTCCAACCACCAACTCGGGCAGTAGAGCCGGTGCCATGTGCCTCGCTGTCCTCCAGCCCCAGAAAGACAGGACAGGGGCCAGGGCAGGGTGGGGCCTCGGCTCCGCCCCAGGACCCGCCCTGTGACTGGGTTGAGCAGCAGCTGAGCTCTCTCTTTGGAAAGGGGCTGGGGGAAGGGCTGTGTCAGACGGTCCCCTTGATGGGATGCAATGGGGATGGCACTCTACCCCAGTGGTCCCCTTCTCCCAAACCCATCACTCGGGAGGAAAACATCTGCAAGTCCCCACGGAGGGACATTCTCCAGGACACCCAGCCAGCCCTCCTCAGAGCTGTCAAGGTCCTCAGACACACGGAAGGTCTGAGAAACTGTCACAGGCATGAGGAGCCTGGGCAGATACGAGGACAAGGACATTCGCTGTGCATCCTGATGGGACCCGGGATCAGAAAAGGCACACTGGGACAAAACCTGGGAAGCCTGAACACAGGGTGGACTTTGGTTCATAATAATGTGTGAGCATGGTTCGTTCATGGTGGCAAATGTGCCCACTAATATAAGATCTTACAATAAGAGAAGCTAGGTGTGGGGTAGACAGGAACTACTCGTATTATCTTTACATCTTTTCTGTGACCTGAAACTATCCTTCAGCCAAACAAAACAACCCCGGACTTCTCCACAGCCCCGAGCTGGGCCTTGGCACCAGCACTCAGCTTGTATTTGAGTTTTAGGAAGCATCTCCCGTGTGCACCCCCAAGCCCACGGTGAGCAACTGCTGAGGCATGTTCTCTTGGGCTGGCCTGGTGATTTAAAAGGCAGGGCAAAATAAATAAATAAATGTCAGGGCAAATCCATAAAAGAAAAACTGATGTCGCGAATTATTTAAGTTAATGTTCCTCTGCAAAGACACTGTTAAGAGAATGAAGAAACAAGCCACAGACTGAGAGAAAATATTTGCAAAACACATCTGATAAAGGACTTGTATCCAAAACATACAAAGAACTCTTAAAATTGAATGGGCAAAAAATCTCAGTAGCCACCTCACCAAAGAAGACATGCATGTGATAAGATGCTCAATATCATATGCCATCAGGGAAATGCAATTACAATAACAATGGGAAACCACTACACACCTATTAGAATGGCTAAAAAAAAAAATGACAACACCAAATGCTGGCAAGGATGTGGAACAACAGAAACTCTCATTCGTTCCTTATGGGAATGCAAAATGGTATAGCCGCTTTGGAAAGCAGTTTGACAGCTTCCCACAAAATTAAAGGTACTTTTACTGTATGTTTCAGTAATCACACCCTTTGGTACTTACCCAAAGGAGTTGGAAATTCACGTCCACACAAAAACCTGCACATGGATGTTTGCAGCAGCTTTGTCCATAATTGCCTAAACTGGAGCAGCCAAGATGTCCTTCAACAAGTGAGTGGCTAAACAAACTATGGTATATCCAGACAATGGAATATCATTCAGGGATAAAAAGAAATGAGCTGTCAAGCCATGAAAAGACATGGAGGTCATTTAAATGCATGTTACTAAGTGAAAGAAGCCTACACACTATGGTTCCAACTGTGACATTCTGGAAAAGGCAAAACTATGGAGACAGCAAAAAGATCAGTAGTCACCAGGGAGTTGGGGGAAGGTGGAAAGGGTGATCAGAGGGACACAGGGGATTTTTAAGTCAGTGAAAATATGCTGTAGGACACTGTCCTGGTGGATATATGATATTATGCATTTGTCAAAACCTATAGAATGTACAACAGAAAGAGTGAGCCCCATGTAAGCTATCACTTAATAATGATGTATTAGTATTAGTTCATCAGTTATAACAAATATACCACACCAACTGAAGATGGTAATAATAGAGAAACTATAAGGGGGTGGGTGGGTTACATGGAAACTCTCTGTACTATCTGCTCAATTTTCTATGAACCTGAAACTTTTCTAGAAAAGAGGCCATTAATGAGGAATAAAAGGCAGTGTAAGTAGATAGCTACACTGCTCCAGGACACTGCAGGCCCCTCTGTGCTTTCACATGGGTCCCTGACAACCGCTGAGGCACTGGAGTCCACAACCCCTCAAACCTGCCTTCTTCCCCACATGGGGTCCCCTCCTGAAACCCCAGTACCCCACAGAGCACATTTGAAAAGCACTCACCCAGGCCAGCTGAGAGGCCAGAGCTTCTCCCCAACACCCTGTCATTGCTCCAGCTCTGTTCTGAGCCCCTCATGTGTCCAACACATGGGAATGAGCTCTCCTCCCAGTCCGAGGCTCAAAACCCCTGATATTCCTCAGCCTCCGTCTGATCTCTGGTAGAAACATTCAACACAACAAATAGGAGCCCCATCTCTAATTTTTCTTGTTTCAAAGACAATGGTGTGTGTGTGCGTGCACACTCCTGTGCATAATAACTGGGGGTGTCAGGAAAGGCCCAGTAAACACTCCAGGACTATAAGGTAGAAATAGACTCCCTGCCATGTGAAGTTCAGAACCTTGAATTTCAAAGGCATGTGTCAGATCACCATGGGAGCACTTCCCAGCCTGCTCCCAGAGCTCTGCCCGGGGCCCTTTGGTGGCTGCTGGAAGGACAGTCTTCAGGGAGATGGCTCCCCGGCAGGTCCTGGGGCCCTGTCACCTGTGGTGGCAGCTGGTGCTCCAGTCCCATCCCTAACCCGCAGCAGAGAAAACCAAATGTCCTGAACAGTTTTGTTAAGATGCCTCGACTGAGTGGTCAGCACCCCAAACGACCTCCCACACAGTAGTTCAACACCAAAAATTACAGACAGAAAGGTTACCACAGGCAGGTGAGAGGAAAGGGTTCCTGCTGGAGACTGGAGAGGAGGAGATGGAGGGGCTCCCTCCTGATTAAGAAGCCACCTGACACCTGCTTTACCACAGCTTGCAGAGCTCCACCAGGGGCGTGGCAGGAGGAGACCTGTCCCTGGTCACTGTGGCATCGCAAACATTCCCTGTGAACACCAACAGTGGAGGGTTGGCCATTGATGACCTTAAATTCTCCAAGGAGACAGCATTGACTTTCTTCTCTTACAATAATAATATCCCCTGCTGTGTACCAAGGGCCCTCTGGGCCAGGCACTGAAGAGATGTGTGACATTTGTCCCCACTTTACAGAAGACAACACTTAGGCCCCAAGAGATCCACTGACTTGTTCAGCTAATAGGTGGCAGGACAGGATTGGAGCCCAGGTTGGTCAGCGTCTGGCCACCCCACCCCACCCCAGGTCAATTAACATTAACGTTAATGACAGCCTTTCGGGCCGTCTGTCCATTCTGTAGTTTAGCAGGAAGTGGCATTTTCCTGCTCATATTCTGTACTATTTCATACAGTGTCTCCTGCATGGGGCCTCTCCTCTTTCAATGTGTCACAGTCCGACTGTCCCGAGGGACCAGGATTTGCACAGAGCAGGTTTGTGCTCCCTTCAAAGGCCAGCCTTGGGCCGAAAACCAGAGCTCCCTGTCCTTGGCCTCACCATTTCGGTTGAGAAACCCTAAAATGAACCCCCTCAGCTCACTAATGAGGAAGCTGAGGCCCAGGACGGGGGGGTGATGTCTTAGACTCTAGTTAAGAATGTGAAGAGCTTCAGCTTCCTCAGAGCTCGGACTCCATGCCGAGTGGCCCGCCTGCCTGCCTCCCTCCCCCTGCCCCCTCCCGCCCCCTGTCCTCTCCCAGCTTTGCCCCCACTCCCTTCCTTCCCCGCTCTTTCTCCACTGCCGCCCTCTACCTATCTTTACTCCCACCCTGCATTCCCTTTCTCCTGTTTCCTTCGCCTTCCTCCCTGTGCTTCTCGGCCCTTCTGCCACCTTCTTATGGTCCAAGGCTGCCACTCCTTGCTGCTTGCCCACTAGCCCTCCCCCGCCGTCGCCTAGGTCTAAGGGCTAGCCCTGGACGGCGTGTCCCAGCACGTCCTTCGGAGACCAACCTTTGGAATCGTGCTCCTGCCCAGCACCCACCTCGCCCGAGAAGCAGGGCCTGTGCTGGCCTTGGCATTCCTACGTATTCCGGTTTAAGACGGTCCCTGGATGTGCTTGCTAAGGGATCTTTAACCCCGCAGTTCAGAACCTTTGATTTCACAGATGCCCATCAGATCACCACTGGCCACCCCCAGAGTCGCCCCGGTTTAGACTTTCACAGAGGGTGTGTGAAATCCTCAGCGCAGCTCTTCCCAGCAGCGGGCCCTTGGGCAGCCAGCTCCCCTCTTCAGGGTTCCCTCTCTCTTGGGTAAGATGCGCCAGGGTCCCTCCAACACTTATTCGACTAGTAGATAAATGTCCCAGTGCCACTGAGGAGCCGCTGGAGTGAGAAAGCGAGTGGGGCTGGCTCTTTGCGCCTGAGCTGCAACGTGGCTGCTGCGGACAGACTCGGGCAGGCCGGGGGCTGGTCCTCCGCTCCTCAGGTTCTGAAAGAAGCCTGGTTTCATCACTTCGCGGGGACGCTCAGGGCCCGCGGACGGATCACACTAAATGCACAACACTGCCTGGCAACCCAGGAGGTCTAATTGTTATTAATATGCTTATTAATCCTTATTTAGAAAGATAATTAATTCTGACGGCTGGTTATGTTCTCCCCAGAACAAATGCAACATGGGAAATGAATTCAGTGTCGAAGGGTGGCTGGTCGGGAGAAAGGACAGGAGTAATTTGTAACATGGGGGTTCGGAAGTCAAGCTGTGGCATCCAGTGACCCTGGAGCAGCTTGGGAACCAAAGGAATCGTTTCCCTCAGGAGCCGCAGGCCTCCGCTTTGTGCAGTGCTCCTGCGCTAGCTGGTCGGGCAGCGGGGCCTGCAGGGGGTTCTGCCTTGGGGTGGTCACCGCGCCCTTCTGCCCCGCCTATGTCCGTCTCTGCCCCCTTCCCTCCGCTCCCCACCCTGCACAGCCTGACACCTATGAAACCTTAGAAGAGGCTCCACTGGGAAACCATTGGGTCAGTGACGCATTTGTGTGCCGATGACTTGACCTTATAAGGTTTGCTACAGCTTCCAAACTGACCTGGACCTACAGAGGGAGAAGCCCTTTCTCCTCCCCTTCTCTCCACCTGCACCAAGAGCTCTTCAGTTAGCGCCCTGAGAATCGGCCCCTCTTCCCTAAAGAGAAGCGCGCAGAGCCTGCCACCTTGTGGCTGCCTCTGGCCCGCGACAGCCCTCACCAAGCAACGCAGATCCTGGGCTCCCGGAGGACTTGGTGGAGAGTGGCCGGGATGCTTGGAAATAAGCAGCAGGGGGAAGGTCCCAGGCTCTGATTTCCATTCCTGTTTGTTCGGCCCACTGTCCTGAGCCTGTGGAGACAGGCTCGGGGAGAGGAGCCCTGCTGCTGAAAGAGACGGGAGAGGGCCGACGGCGGGAGCTGGGGAAGGGCTGTGTTCACGGTGGGACAGCAGGCTGTCAGGCCTGTAGAGTTCCTTGGACTCTTGTTGCAGACCTGGCAAAGCTGGTGCACCTGTCTCTAACCCTGGCCTACCTCAGCCTGAGTGTTCCCATCTGTAAAAGGAGGGTTCTCACCAGGTGACTCTTCAGGCCTCTTCCAGCTCAGACGTGGTGTCTACGCAGGACTGTCCCAAAGCCAGGGAGCTGATGTCATCCTGTCTCTGGCATCTGGGACATCTTTGGCCACTGACCCTTTATCTCCCAGGGGGTGCTTCTAGGTTCTGCTATTTGTAACCAAGAATCCAAGGCCAGCCCCATGCACCAGGCAGCCTCCTAAAATGGGCAAAATTGCATCTGCGTGAGCTGCTGGAACTGACTCCTCATTCAGGAAGCACAGCGCTGGTCAGCTGGGGCCACCTAAGGGCAGTTGGCGTGGCAGGGATAAGCCTCATGTCTCCCACAGAACACCAGAGTCGGGTCCAGTTAATAAAACATCGTGAAGAAAAAATAAATAAAAATAAAATAAAAATAAATAAAGCATCATGGCCGAGAGCATGGATTCCAAAGCCTTCCAGAGTCGCGATTGGATCCAGACTTGGCCACGTACCAGCTGGATAACTTTTAGGATCTCTCTAACTTCTCTAAATCTCAGTTTTCTTGTGTATATAATGGGAATAACTAGGTTTTTGAGAGGATTAAGTGGCATAATATTTGCAGAGCTCTTTCCCAGGACCTTGCGTGCAGATGGCGTCTAAATAGCTGTGATCTTTGTTGTTTTTGTTCAATTTGCATATCCAATACCTGCAATGCTCAACATGAAAAGTAATGTATAAACCATCTGTTATGGACTGAATGTTTGCGTCCCCCTCAAAATTCATATGTTGAAACTCTATCTTCAATGTGATAGTATTTGGAGATGGGGTCTTTGGAAAGTGATTAGATCATGAGGGTGGAGCCCTCGTGAATGAGATTAGTGCCCTTATAAAAGGAGACTAGAGGGCTGGATCACTCTCTTTCCATGGAAGGACACAGTGAGAAGTCAGCATCTGAAACCCAGAAGCAGGCTCTCACCAGAACCCAACCATGCTGGCACCCTGACCTCAGACTTCCAGCCTCCAGAACTCTGAGAAGTGAGTTTCCATTGTTCATAAGCCACACGGCCTGTGGTACTTTGTTACAGCAGCCTGCCCTGACTCAGACAGGAATTGGTACCAGAGTGGGGTGCTGCTATAGCAAATACAAAAAAAAAAAATGTAGAAGCAGCTTTGGAACTAGGTGATGGGTAAAGGCTAGAAAGCTTTGAAGTCCATGCTAGAAGAAGCCAAGATTGTTGTAAAGGGACTTTTAATGCGAAGAGAAGAGCTATAGAGAAAGCTTCAATCTTCCTAGAGATGACATAAATAAATAATCATGCACAGAATGTTAATAGAAATATGGATGGTAAGGCCATTCTGATGAGGTCTCCAACAGAAATGAGGAGCATGTTATTGGATAATAAGAAGAGGAAATCCTTGTAAGAAGCCACAAAGAACTTGGCTGAATTGTGTTCATGTTCTAGTGTTTTGTGATGAAACTGGATATTAGCCAAGGAGATTTCTAAGCGAAGGGTGGAAGGAAAGGCTTGGCTCCTCCTGGCTGCTTACAGTAAAATATAAGAGAGTAATGACTCGAAGGTGACATTATTAAGCAAAAAAGAACTAGAATATACAGATTTGGGGAACCCTCAGCCTATCCATGTTACAAAAAATAATAAAGTGTCTTCAGAAGAGGACACCCGAGATGTGACAAGCAACCACAAGGAGATGAGTGTGGGTGTGAACCGGGGATTGAAGCAGCCACCCCAACAGGAGCGCGGACAGTGGACTGAGGAAGGAAGGACGGCAGGCTGTTGGACTTCCTGGACTTTACAGGATGGGACCATGGTGCCATTCTGCTGTGAAGGTGGTTCTTCCTGGCGAGAGGAAGATGACCCCAAAGACGACTCTGAGATCTTCAGGGCTGCCCCTCCCTTTCAAAAGGGGGGACCACTGACTTGCTTTCAACAGGCCAGACAGCCTGTGCTCAAAGCTGTGGGGATGGGATCACCCAGCAGGACCTCAAGGCCATGACCCCTGCCCAGTAGAGCCTGGCTGACCTCGCCCCAGTGGGTCCAGAAGGCTGGACCTTAACCCTAGTGGGCCAAAGGCCTAAAGACAACTATTCTTGCCTTAAGATCTCACGGAGTTTGCCTTGCTAGGATTTGGGCTCGCTTCGGACACATCACCCTTCCTTCTTTCCTGTTCTCCCTTGTGGATTGGGAATGTCTGTCCTGTGCCTGTTCCTGCACTGTATTTTAGAAGCACGTAGCTTGTCTGGATGCTCAGGTTCACAGCTGGAGGGCAGTTTTGCCTCAGGATGAATCAAAAATACCTCGAATCTGCCCTGGCTGGTGTGGTTCAGGTGGTAGGCATCATCCCCTACGCTGAAAGTTTGCCAGTTCCATTCCCAGTCAGGACGAATACTCAGGTTTCCGGCTCGATCCCTGGTAGGGATTGTGCAGGAGGCAGCTGATAGATGTTTCACTCTCATATAGATGTTATGCTCTCCCCCTTCCTCTCTAAAAATCAATATCTTTAAAAAAAAATACCTTGAATCTCACCCATATCTGATTAAATTACATTCATATGAGACTTTGGACTTTAAACTTGGAGTTGATGCTAGAGCAGGGGCGGGGGAGCGCTGGTAGGATGGAAGGAATGTACTTTGAGAAGGACATGAATTCTGGGGCCCAGCTGTAGAATGTTATGGACTGAATGTGTCCTCCAAAAATGTGTACGTTGAAACCTAATCCCCAATGTGATGGTGCTTGGGGTCTTTGGGAGGTGATTAGGCCATGAGGGTGGAGGCCTCATGAATGAGATTAGTGCCCTTAGAAGAGGCCACGAGGCTAGCTCACTCTCTTTCCACCACCTGAGGACACAGTGAAGAGGGCCCTCACAGAAATTTGGCCATGCTGGCACCCTGGCCTTAGACTTCCAGCCTCCAGCACTGTGAGAAATGACCTCCTGTTGTTCAAGCTGCCCACTCTGTGGTGGGTTATGAAAGCCTGAGCCGACTCATTCATTCACAGCAGAGGGTTCTTGGCTCCTATCCTAGTCAGCTCAGGCTGCCCTAACAAAATACCATGGCCTGGGTTGCTTAAACTACAGAAATGTATTTATTTCTCACAGTTCTGGAGGCTGAAGAAACCCAAATCAAGGTCAAGAGAATCAGGCTGGTGAGAACCCTGTTCCTGGTTGCAGGTGGCTGCCTCCTTGCTGTGCCTTCACGTGGTAGAGAGGGCTCTGGTCTTTCTTCATCTTATAAGAGGACACCAATCCCATTATGGGGGCTCCACCCTCATAATTTCACCTAAACCTAATTATCTCCAAAAGACCCCACTTCAAACACTGTCATATTGAGGGTTAGAGCTTCAATGTATTAATTTTGAGGGGACACAAACATTCAGTCCATACAGCTCCTAAATATAGACCCTGAGTGTCTCTTTGGTAAAACGCCTTCCATACCTTCTCCTTTGTGGGTTTGGTTTTTATAGTGATGTGAATGCCAGGAAAATCCTGCCCTCGCCTTGCCCTATCCTGCACAGCTGGGAGCAGACGGGCCCTCGTGCCTCCCTGGATGACAGGTCTGTGGTCTCTTCCTCCCTCTGATGACTGTAACAGCCCCTGCTGTGGGCGGATGGGGTTGAAATAGTCATTCTGTTCCCTTCACAACCCGAGGAGCCCCTTGTCCAGTGTCTGCACAGAGCCAGCCTCTACTCTGGTGCCTGGAATCCCCTGGGACCTCTCACAAATGCTGACGCCCAGAGCCGGGATTTCTCCCAGGGTCCGGGGGCCCTGTGTGGGCAGAGATGCTTCCTGACTCCTGTGAACAGATGTATGTGGGGCCATTAAAGGAAAGAAGAGCCAGCCCAGGGGCAGTCCCAGCATAGGCCCCTGGCCCCACCACAGCATCCCCAGAGGGAAGGGATGGACAAGCCCGGCCTCGGCCCTGTGAGCCATTCACTCCGGGCTGAACAAAGTGGACCAGGCCTCTCCTCTCCCCAGCACTGCTCTCCGTGCCCTCTGACTAGAAGGCCTGTACACCCTCCTTCACCTGGCAGGCCCTACCCTTCTCCCAAGGTGTCCAAGGGTGACCTCCACCAGACCCCCCCCTCCCCAGAGAGAAGGGACAGCCCCAGCCCAGCTCCCAGCCTTCCCACCCCCGCACTGTGGCTCCGCTTTAGCACCTCTGGCTGAGTTGCAGCTGGAATCCTGACACAAAAATTGTTTGTGATTATGAGTGACACTGTACCCCATACAACCCTCACTGCCCTCTGGGGGAGTGGAGACTGCCACCTGCTGGGTGGGGGGACAGGTGGGAGGGTGGAGGCTTTGCAAAGCCAGGAGAGTGTATTGCTCTGGCTTTTCTCAGGGGGGAATTTTATATGGAGGAGTTGGCTGGAGAAAGAGGAGGGAGAAGGCCACACACCTCCCTCCCTTTCTCGGGGGATTTCTGTTCTTCTTACAAATCTCATCGCCAAAACCTGGTCACCTGACCAAACATAGCTGCAAAGGAACCTGGGAAATGTAGTTTTTAGCCGTGGCTGTTTCCTTAGCTAAATATTGTGGTTCTGTTTTTAAGGAGAGAGGGGAGAATAGTTATCTCTACCTTGGGAGCAACTAGCTAAGCCACGGTGGGAATGGGGACACACTGGGAAGCCACCCTAAGGCATATGACATCAAACTGGGTGCCCAGGTCAAACAGGCTTGGATTGGGTAAGCTGGGGGCAAGGGAAGAGGGGGGTGACGGTGAGGGGACGGGGAAGGTGGTGAGGACATGACCCATTTGCATGTAAAGATTCTGCGTGGCTGCTGCACAGGTGAGGGGAGGGGGTGAGAAGGAGGCAAACTCATTGCCACAGCGTCCTGCGTGACATCGAGTCAGTGAAAGTGGAAAGCACGGTGGAAAGCTAAGCACTGAGTCCAAACATGAGGTGTAGTAAAGTGTGACATGTGGTTGTCCCCAGCATCCCTGAGAGGCCAGTGTCATCCGTCCCTCTCACTGGAGACAGCCAGACGGACTCGGACATCCTGGCATTCATCAGGGCCAGAGAGGCCGTCCTGCAGAAGAAATGTAAGTGCACCTCCTCCGGGGCCACAGGTCGCCTCCTCCCACCCCCCGCTCTGCTCGCCAGTACCTGGGGGAGGGGGAGGGGGGAGTCTGGAGCAAGCACCGAGGCGAGAGGGAAGCAGGGGGCTTCCTGCATGGTCCTGAGGCCACAGGACTAGCCTTGTGGTCGCCTCCATGTGCCCGGCCTCTGCGTCCTCCTGGAGAAAGCCCCAAGAGGCAGCATCGGAAGCTCCAAGAGAAGCCAAGAGGGTGGTTGGCCTGGCTGCTCCCGTCCTGCTTGGCAAAGCCTCTCTCCCTCCTCCAGGTCGTCAGCTCCCTATGTTCTCTGTCCCCAAAGCCAGCTCTCCTTGGCTCGGTCCTCACCAAACAAGAGGGGCTTATAGGAGGCTTGGTGACTTGTGAAATCCCTGGCTGGAAATATCGCTCTCCTGCTGGGGGGTGGCTCCCGCCAATGAGTTATCGATGTAAACAGCACTCGAAGTCCCAGGCCTGAGGACACGGGGACAGTTATAGAAGAAATGTGTGCAGTGTCAGACAACAAGGAGGGAAAAAAAAGGCCCTTCCCGGCCTTCCTGGCTAACCCCACATCCTCTGGGCAGCAGCCCACCTGCTGTGGACAGGCCTTCTCTTCTGCCTCTCCGCAGAGACCACAGGACAGCCCCAGGGCTCTGCCCCGAGCCTGCTTCAGTCCTAGCCTCGTCCCAGGAATCCAGGGCCGCCAGGCAGGCTTAGCGCCGCTTCCATGTGTCAGCAGGCTCCTTGGCGGGTGAAAGGCAGGCTTGGATCGTTCCATGACTGACACCTGCCCTGAGGGACCTACCCTCAGCTTCATGACCAACTCTCTGCCATTTAGACAGTAGGAGGTTGGCACATGGGCAGAGCACCCCAACAAAAGGGTGGCCTTGGCCATGCTGTCCTCACCGGGAAGCCAGCCTGCTCACAGTTCTCTCTGCACCGGCAGTTCAGCAACCTCTGCACCATGGTCGGGTCCTGGCTGAGACCTGTGACCATCTGGCTCTGCCACCAGCCTGCTGTGACACCTTGGCCACACAACTTGCTTTCTCTCATCCTCAGTTTCTTGTCTAAAAGGAAAGAGGGGAAAAAATGAACTTGAATTCGGTGATCTCAGAGGCCTTATCTATTCCTAAAATACTCTAATGACATATATCGGACACTGAATAGCTCTGCACAGCCAATCGGCGATTAGACACCGTATTTATTGGGCATCTTGTGCGTGCCGGGCACTGTACCCGTGCTGGGGTCCTGGCAGGTGGAACAAGGCAGAGGGCCCTTTACCCTCCAGGAGGAGGGAGGAAGCTGATGAACACACCAGCTGATACATAAGATCACTCGAGGTGCGGATGAGTGCTACGAAAGAGCCAGAATATGCCATGCTGAAGAGAGCAATGGGGAGACTGCCTTTCACTGGATAAGGGGGGGCTCCCTGGGGAAGAGAACCTGAACCTGACAGCTGAACAATGGGACGGAGCAGCCACGTGTCCTGTGAGTGAGTGAGTGGTCCAAGCAGAAGTGGCAGAAATGAACACCCCTGAGGGGCAGGAGATTTGCCTGGTCACAGGAGGGAAGGAGGCCAGAGGGGGCTGGAGGGCCGAGCAGGGCAGCAGGGACCAGGTCGCACGGGTCTGTGTGAGGGGCCAGGCTTCTGTTCCAGGTGCGGTGGGGACGACTGAAGAAGTAAACCCTTGGTGGGCTGTGACGTGACTGCTGCTTTGGAAAGCCCGCTCTGGCTGCCCGAGGTGGCGTGGGTTGTAGAGGACCAGGAGGAGCACAGTTATCGGGCTCCTGGGAAGGTTCGGGCAAAGGGCCAGGGCAGCCTGGACTTACCAGCGATTGGACATGAGACGTGAGGGAGAGGGGAGAGCCAGGGGTGCTCCTGGGCTTCTGACCTGAGCAGCTAACAGGGTGGCGGTGACATTTTCTGAAACCAGAGAGGCAGGGAGGATGGACATGAGAGGGAGGGCCTAGAGGACTTTGACTTCTGGTGGCCCGTTCAGAGTTTCCGATGTGTGTGAAGGCAGCTGAACTCGAGTCTGGAGCTCAGCGGGAGGCCTGGATGGTGTGGAGAGCCGCGGCACTGCGTAAAATCCTAGTTGCTGACAACAGATCCCTGGGCACAGTGACATTCAGAGGTAGGCTAGCAGGTGCAGCCAGAGACAGAGAAGGCTCGGCCAGGGCGAGAAGGGCCAGCGGGTGAGTGAGCCTGGGCCCAGCTGGGTCGCAGGAGAACATGTCCCGAGGGAGACGGCGGTGGAGTCCGATGCTGCTGCGGTTGAGTCAGTCGGGGCAGAACGCTGACCAGTGGCCGTCTGCCTGTCGAGGTGGCCCTGGACCAGCGCCCTTCCAGACCGGGACTGGGGCAATGGAAGCCCTAGGGTTGCCGTGGGGGAGGAAAGAGGGGACAGAGACAGTGAGTGGAGACGACTCTCCTGGGAGTTCACCTGTGAAGAGAGGAGAGAAATGAGGCTGCAGCTAAAGCAAGCAGGGCACAGAGGGGGAGGGCTTTGGGTTTTTGTTTTAAATGGTGACGAAGCCGTTTAGATACTGAAAGGAAGGGTCCAGGAGAAAGGAAATTGGTGATGTGAAGAAGAGGACCCGAGTGCAGGGGGAAGTTCTCAGAGGAGGTACAGGACACAGTGTCTGGGCCGTACATGGAGAAAGAAGTCGGCTTTGGGGGCAGGGAGCACCGCCCCAGAACAGTTCATAAAAACCAACTGTCATTTCTCCCTTCTAGTGAGCGATATCGTTAAGTCACGCTTACTCAGCTTTTGTACACAGGATAGAGACTTTTCATTCAACCCTCTCCAAAGAGAAGCAGCAGAAACCCAAGGTCTGTGTGAGGATGGAGCCTTCCGGCAGCACTGCGCAGATGGTGCAGAAAGCTGGCTGCAGGCTGGGACACTTCCACTAAATCTACACGGCACGTTAGCAGCTCTACACTTTTATTTACATTATTCCATTTGATGCTTTCAACACCCCTGTGAGGTACACGGAGCCTAGAGTATGGTCCTGCTTTGACAGAGGAGGAAACTGAGGCACACAGGGGTTAAATAACTTGCCCAGTGAACCAAGGGCAGAGCCAGAAGAGCCCAGGTTTCTGCGCGCTCCCCACTGACCTGCGTGCAAAGCCCCTCTGCTGTGCGTGCTGGTCCCATGGCCTCTGCCCTCCCTGCAGCTGGGAGCTTTGTTCTCCAAACAAGCAGCAGCCTGGAAGTCATTCATCAAAACAGGCAAGTTCCAGGGTTCAATTGTTAAGGGAAGAAAAATAATCCTGGGTTCTCAGTGACCACGGGGCTGAAGGAAGCTGAAGACTGGATGACAAAGGGTCCCTCTCCTGCCAGGCCTGGCGGAAAGCCGGCAGGTGCAGCCTCTCTGGGCGTGCGGCAGATGGCCCAGGTCCCACCGCAGCACTTTCTGCGCACCCCACTTATCAGGCCTCCCTGTCAGGCAAACACGCAGGCCAGCCGGGCACCTTCCCAGCCAAAGCAAACACTGCCTTCCCCCTGGGCTCCCCCTGCTCTTGATTTAGGGGCCTGTCTGGGCTTCTTCAGGGGTGCTTACCAGGGGGAATTTGTGGCTATCAGCCTGGGAGCAGGAGCCCAGAGAGGGTGATTTAGCATAAGCCTCCCGCCGGCTCCCAGACCTCAGCAAGGGCAGGTGAATCGGCGTGATTTAGGGTTCACGAAAAAGCTGCGGAACATTTCAATCCCTGCCAGGGGCACTGCGGACAGGAATATATTCCCCGGAGGAGGCGTCAGTCATCCACGGTGCCAAATCTGCTGCTTCTAACTACCAAGGACCGCTTTAGAATCTGAGAAGATAAGTTTAAATCCTTTCTAGAGTGTTTTGTTTTGTTTTTTTAAATCTTCCTCAATCCCTGAGTTTGGAAGTGTTTCCCTCTGGACAGGAGCCTTGGTGTGACCCCCGTGACCGTGACACCCTGTTCTTGGGCTGGTGCCAAGAAGAGGCTCGGTCTGAGAGCCTCGACGTCCCCACCGCCCCCACCCCGCCATCTCCACCCTGAGGAACCTCCAGCTCGCTCTCTCCTTTGTTCTGGAACCTTCCCCATGGAATAAAAAGAGCAGAACTGGGAGGGAAGTGACCTAAACACAAGAGCTACCTCTGCCCTGGGTGACCTCAGCAGCCTCCCTCTCACCTGTGAGGCTCGGATTCCACCTTTGCCCCCATGGGCAGCCTCTCCTGGGTAAAGTCCAGAAGAGTCCCTCGCAGGACCCAGCCCCGGGGAAGAGGAGCCATGAGCGGGGCTTGGCCTCAGGGGTGAGACCTGGCCCGCGTGGTGAGGTGCGACTCTAATGATTCATCTGTAGCAGCGCCTCCATCCAGGAATCTACAGTCCCAAAGTCTACATGTAGACGGACAGCCCCATCGTGTAACTGGGGGCTTATATAGTAAACAGTGAACTAAAACGGGCACCTTTTATTCTGGTTGAGGCCTGTCTATGTGAGGAACTGGGGCTTGGAGCATTGTGCCCCTGAGCCCAGCCCTGCAGGGTCCCTTCTCCGCCACACCCACACCCCGGTCATCCCTGCACCCAAGCGTCTGTGGCCAGCGGCAGCCCTGGGTGGGAGCTGCCTCAGACTCTGTGCTCCTGGGGCCCGGACTGCTCATCAGCGGTGCAGAAGGAACATCGGACCAGTGACTCAGACAGCAGCCCCACGGCTGGTGGTCCCGGCACCTGCCCTCACCAGTCCTTGGAACAGAGAGGAAAGCGGTGGGTCCCATCACTGGCTGCCCTGGGCCCACCCCGGAGACTCTGATTTAAGCTGCCCCAGGAGTGGCCCTGCCATCAGGATTCCCAAAGGCCCCCAGGGTCTCCGACAGGCAGCAGAGCTGGGAGCCAGACGCAGAGGGACGGACACATCACCTTCACGCGCTCGGTGTACCCGCCAGTCTTCCCTCCTGTCCTAGGGTTCAGTTAGGACAGCCAGGAATGTTTTAAAATGAAGATCAGCTCCGTGAACTGTGAGGCCCAGCGGGGGAGTTGCACACAGGATTAGACCTGAAGGGCCAGGGGCTCGTAGCCTTGAATTGCTTTCAGCCTGGTCCTCCCGGCTGCCCCACATTCAATATGTCACAGAGAACTAGCTACCCATCCTCCTCAGCGACACCAGGCAGACCACACTCGCACTGCCCACCCACTGCCAGGTGCCCGGCCACACCCGGGGCTGCAGCTGCCTCGCCCCCGCATCCCTCTGCCTGCTGCAGGGTCTTAAACACCGTGTTCGTTACTCCGCCCAAGAATCTTCAGAAATTCCCTTTTGCTGCTATTGTGATAGGAAACTTTAAGCAGGTTAACCACATGTCCTCACACCAGTTCTCCTCACACTTTAACGCGCCACCAAATCCAGGGGGCTTTGTTGAAATGCAGATTCCGGGCCAGGGAGTCTGGGTGGGCCCAAGATTCAGCGTTTCTTAGCGAGATCCCCAGGGATGCTGGTCCGTGGACCACACTTCGAGACGCCACGAGCCATGCGAGCTACCTTGCTTTTCCCAGGTATTGGGAAATGGGGAAAGCAAGGCCCAGAGAACTAACATGATTTTCCCAAAGTCACAGGTGACACCGGTAGGTGACAGGCAGGAGGGCCGTGTGATCGGAGGGGCCAGGCTGGAGTATAAGGAACTTCTGGAGCAAAGAGCAAGGAAAGAATCTCCTGGAGAATTAAGTGGGAGAGTCTGTGAAAACCACAGGGCTGGGGAGCGAGTGCTGGTCTGGCTCAGAGACCAAACTTTTGCAAAGGGCAGAAGCTTCTTCCTTCGGTGCTTGGGGAGTAAACGAAGCCCCTGGGAGTCAGGGCGCCGAGGTGCACTGTCCGAGACCGGGGTTGGGAGGGGGTGGCCTGCAGCCTTCTCCCCTCGCCCTTCAATCCCGGGAGAAGCCAGTGACCCAGGCACAGCCTGACTGAGAACAACCTGTCTCCCCTCAGGTTTCCAGTAAGTGTCCAGCAAGAACGGAGGACAGATGCAGGCGCCTCCCCTCACCCGCCTGGCTCCAGAAGTGACCTGCTGGGAGCAACTAGTGACTGATTTCAGTGGAGGAGACTGTGCTTCTTCAGGGAGGGTGGCCCTGTGGCTGTCGTGAGGCTGGGGCGGCCTTGCCTGTGGGTGCTGAGCTGCTGGCAGGCCAGGCAATGCCAGGGTGCTGGGACAGGGCAGGGCCTGCAGCTCACTCACAGGCGATGGCAACCCTTTTAGATTATGAAGTAGTGCCACCAGAATGTCGCGCCAGGGACATCACACTGGTGGAATGGGGGGAAATAATAGTCATTTTCAACTATTCACCAGCCCACTCCCCTGCCCAGCCCCTGGTGTACAAGCCCAGGAATGGCTAGGGTGGGCCGGGCAGCAGGTTGGAGCCAAAGGCAGGGCAGTGGAAGGCAGGGCATCTTGATGGCCAGTTCAAATCTCAGACCAAACCCTACACCGTCGCCCCGATGCCCAAGATGACCTGTAGGCCTGAATGAACTGTGTGTCCAAGGAGCTGTTTACCCTGCAAGGTCAAAGTATATCGAAGCACCCAGAGAGCCGCGGACGGCTCCCAGGGGCTCCACAGTGTGGACACCTTGGGGCACTGCTAGATTTGGGCCGAAACTCCCACTCTCACCCGGGGGTCTTGTCTCAGTGAGCCCCCCAGCACTCCAGGCCCTGACTCCTGATGCAGAGCCAGCAGAAGGTGAGCCGCTCCTGTTCTCTGTTCCATGGATACAGGACCTCGACACCCTGGAGAGCGAGCAGAGAGAATACACTTATTTCCCTCCTTCTCAGGACCAGGTAAAGGGATCGTGCAGAAGATAGATCCTTTTATTTATTTATTTTTTAATCCTCACCTGAGGATATTTTTTCCACTGCTTTTCAGAGCAAGTGAAAGGGAGAGAGAGAGAGAGAGAGAGAGAGAGAGAGAGAGAAGGAGGGAGGGAGGGAGGGAGGGAGGGAGGGAGGGAGGGAGGGAGGGAGGGAGGGAGGAAGGAAAGAAAGAAAGAAAGAAAGAAAGAAAGAAAGAAAGAAAGAAAGAAAGAAAGAAAGAAAGAAAGAAAGAAAGAAAGAAAGAAAGAAAGAAAGAAAGAAAGAAAGAAAGAAAGAAAGAAAAGATCAATGTGAGAGAGACACATTGATTGGTTGCCTCCCGCACATGTCCTGACCCCAACAGGGGCAGGGACCGAGCCTGCAACCAAGGCACGTGCTCTTGGCCAGAATCAAACCTGGGATCCTTCAGCCTGCGGGTTGACGCTCTAACCACTGAGCCAAACCGGCTAAGGCAGATCCTTGTATTTCAAAGCTGGACAGGCCCTTGGTGCTTCTCTAACCCACACCTTCATTTAAATATAATTAGGAAACTGAAACAAAGGGGAGGTCCTGGTTTGTTAAAATATAGCTAGTTAAGCCTGGCCGGGAGTGGCTCAGCAGCTGAGCACCCACCTAGGACCCAGGAGATCGCAATTCAATTCCCGGTCAGGGCACATGCCCGAGTTGCGGGCTCGGTCCCCAGTCGGGGGCGTGCAGGAGGCAGCCGATCAATGACTCTCATCATTGATGTTTCTATCTCTCTCTCCCTCTCCTTTCCTCTCTCTGAAATCAATATATATATATATATATAGCCAGTTAATGACAAAAGTCCCCTTTTAAGGGGCTTTCCCTGACCACCCCAACTAGAAGTACCCCCTAGTTACTCTCTAACCCATGACTGTTTTATTTTCTTCACCACTCCCTGACATCATCTTTATTTGCTTATATTTTTATGGGCTGCAACCCCCCCAAGACTAAAGGCCCCATGACAACAGAGACCTGTTCATCATGCTCTCACTGTGTCCCCAGCATGGTCAGTACCCTGTGACGACTCCTCCAGTGGCTGAGCGGGAGAGTCAGAACCCAGAGCCCCTGCTTCTCAGGCTGGCATCTCTCCCATGGCTTCGCTATGGCTCTATGACAGAGGCCCACAGCCCTAGAGGAGAGGCTGCTCTGGTCCTGCCTGGCAAAGTTTAAAGAGCAAGCCTCAGAAGAGTCCCGCTGTTTCCAGTAAGCCTCCAAGTGACTTCAATGAGTCTCAGAACAAAACTCAAAAATACTTAAAAGAATTCAAAATATCCAGCACCCAACTATGTAGAATTCACAGTGTCTGACATCCAATAAAAAAATTACCAGACGTGCAAAGTAGGAAAATATTGTCCATGATGACCATAATGCATAGAAAAACCAGTCGATACAAATAGAAACAGGCCGATGAACGACACAGACGACAGATAAAGTAGACAGAGACATTGTTTTAAATGCAATGGAGGTGCGTTTGCAATACATGCAGAAAGATGTCTGTTGTAATTCCTTAACTGTTAACAGGAGCCATCCATCTGGTCATTCTTTTAGCAGGATGTGCGATCCCCTGTACCAGGTTCTGATGAGTCGGACAGAGGTAACCAAGACAGAGAAAGTACTGGCCCCCCTTGGAACTGAGACTCTAATTAGGGAGATAGGCAATCAACAAATAAACAAGGGAACCTGAGCTGAGGAGTTGGGGGTGGGATAGGATGGGCCTGGGCTCACTGTCATCGATAAGGGTGTGAGAGCCAGGGCAGGCGAGGAGAGGAAGGCATAAGAGAAAGGCTCAGGTCTAGGCGGGCAGGTTAGGGGTTCAGTGATATAAGGAGGCCCGGGGCTGAGCAGTTGAACAAGAACACGGAGCATGGCAAATAGGGGATCTGTGGGGGATTTGAGTCACCTAAGGTAGGGGGGAAGAGAGTATTCTATGATGCGTTTCCAGGGGCTACCAGGGCTTTAGGAAGAGGAGATGTGGAAAGAGTGGCTGTGAATATTGGAAGTTGAAAATGTATGTGTGAAACGTGGGAGGGGGCATATTGTATTCCCTCAATACAGGCTCTGTCTCCTGTGTGAAAAGTGGCCTCTAGCTCTGGCCCTGGGTGCTTCTCTCCCCGCAAGCGGGGAGGCAGCAACCCTCTACAGGGTTCACTCCTTTATTTGGGGTTTCTATGGCCAAGTGCCAGCCAGCAGGGCCGAGCCAATTTTATGCACATTGAGGGGAGCTCAGAGCCAAGAGCAGGCAGAAAGTGGGTTAAGTCCTCCACCCTCTCTAGTCATCAAATTCCTTGTCTCAGAAGGCAGCTCTTTCCCAGACCAGCTTCATCCCCTCTCTGGTCCCAGTATGAGGCACTATCTTCTCTTCTCTGAAATATTATTTAGGTTCACCTTTTCCATGGCTGTCCTTAAAGCCAAGCAAGGAGGTCCCCTCAACCATGCCTTGGAGGACCCTGTGTTTTGAAGTGCTTTGCTAGAAAGTTTCTAGGTCTCCCTCTGAGGCTGTCATGGCCAGCAAGGTCATCCAAGAGGGCCACCCCAGCCAGGGCCAGTCCCCACGTGAGCCTCAGTTTTCTTTCCTCCCTTCAGGGTGCTCTTCAACTCATGCACGTGGTAGACCAGATGCTCCAAGGTGCTCCGGGCTTCATGCCTGTGGAGCTTCTTGGTCAGTCCCTGGTTCCAGGAGGACAGCCTAGCAAGCTGGTCATTCTTGCTGACTGGTGCAGCTTTCCTTCCATGGCCTTGCTTGAGACCGGGCCACCAGAATGGTGCTGATGTGCTGATCTGAGTGACTCTCACAGTTAGACATGGGACAAGGAATCTTCATGTGCACTGACTAGACGACAAATAAATCAGTGAATGCCTCCCCTCCACCAATTCTGAATGTTCACCAATAAGTCACTACCTCACACGGACTAGTGAACTTGGTATGTTTTTAAATCAAATTGCTTATATAGATAGAGGTCCACAAAAAATATGTGCCAGAGCCCCACACGCCCAGGAGCAGCCCTGGCCTTTTCTCTACTCCCAAGTCTTCAGTTCGTTCTCTCTCTTGGACCCTGGGGAGGCTCTGCGCCTCCCTGAGAGCAAGATGCAGCCTGTCTTGGTCAATACCCCTCGTCTACCTCCTGGTCCGTGTCTTCTCCGGCTCACTGCTGCTCCAGCTCCAAACCCCCTTGCATCTCCGGATTTTTTCCATAGTATGCAGAGGCAAGGAGACATAGGGGGCTTCTTTAATATGGGGTGTCCAGTGAGTCCCGGAACAATCCCCTTGCCTTCTTCAAGTGTAGTAGCCATCGAGAGAGGGGGGCATGGTCCCCCCAGTCCTGTTGTGCTCCCAAGCTGGCCAAGTCCTTCATTAAGGTCCACAGAGGAACTGTTTCCCTACAAGACACAGTGACTCAAAAAAAGTGGTAGAGAACTGAGAGTCTGTGACAGACAACAGCAGTGCCCTGCCCCTGTCCCCCCGCCCACGTGGAGTTCCTGTGCAGCTTTGGTGGACAGTCCCATCCACACCAACAGTGTCCTGTCTCGAGCACCTGCATGTCTCCACCTGAAGGTTCTCTTTGGCCACAAGAGCACTCTCAGGGTGGTGAAGGGTTAACCTCCCCTGAAGCAGTCCCCAAGTAATGAGGGACAGGAGTTGGTGACAGACCGGCTTCCTCACTGCCTGTGGGACAACTCGGATGTGTGCCTTACACAGTCTCCAGAGGTCCTCAGTGGGGCCAAGCCCCAGGCGCCCACAGCAGTCACCTGCTCATAGCCAACCCCGCACTGGCTGCCTTCCCTCCCTGTCTCCCTTCCCCACTCTCCTGGGATCTGTGAGATCTGTTCCCAGATGGACTACTCTCCCCCCGAGTTTGCCTCGGGATCGGCTCTGAGGTGAGTCCCATTTGGGGGCAGGGCACCCACTTCAGAATCATGGTGGGGCTCCTGCAGTCAGGCTCTCTGGGCTTCAACCGGAGCCCCGCCCTTAACTGTACTATCAGCTGGGGCTCAGGGAACGATTTCATGTGAGAAAAGAATCTTGCTGCTCCGAAAACAGCGGAAATTTCTGAGCAACATCAATAAAGGTTTGTTTGTTTGTCTGTTTGTTTGTTTGTTTTGAGCTTTCCCTCCAATCAGCCCACAGCGTCCCCATCCTCTCTGCCGGTCGCAGGGTTGGGCTGGACCTCCTGACATCATGCTCTCGGGCCCCGAGGACAGGCGAAGCCCCACGCAGACCTGCACCCCGCCTCCTCGCTGCGGGGAGGCCTCGGGAGCCCAGGCAACCACGCGGCTGGCTGGGGGCTGCGGCTCCTCTCCCCTCGCCTCGCCTCGCCGCGCTGCAGGGACGGCTGGGGCCCGTGGGCCTTATCTGCTCCCCTGGTTCCGGTGCCGAGCGTGCCTTTTTCGTTTGTGCGGATATGTGCATATTGAGCGGCTCCTAAGTGAATGCCGATGTTGGAAGGGGGGTGGGCGGCCTGTCCTGTCCTTATCTGGGGCCCGTCCAGGTGGAAAGAGGCCCGTGCCCAGCTGCTCTGTTTACTCTGCATGGAATTGATCTGGGGGGTTGTTTTTCTCATTTTTCCTCCAATCTCCTTATTAGTTCAGCCTCAGAAAGCCCCTTATCACTGCCGGATGTCAGGCCGCACTGTGCCATCAGGCCTGGCCATGGCAGGCTGTCCATTAATTGATTTTGCCCTCCCCTCCTGGGAAGCACAAATTGGCGTGGCCCATTAGCAGCAATAATTCCCTGAAAGGGATTATAAATCATGACCTATGTCCATCGGCTGCTCACAACAGAGTGGTGCCCACGTGAGGAGTGTCGGGCAGGGAGCTGGAGCGTTAGAAGGGTAGAGGCCCCAGGAGTCCTGCAGGCTCGCCCCTAAACCTGAGCACATGAGGCCTCGGCCCACCGGGAGCACTGAGGCAGGTCCCAGCACAGAGGGCCTCGGTCGGTGTGCACTGAATGAGCAGGGGGGGGAGAGAGCGGAGGGGGGCTCTTCTGTGGGGGCAGAGTGCTTTGAGAACCTCTTGCACTGACCCCACCCACCAAGGCCACCACTATGGTACCATCCTCTGGCTCTGTGGTCTTGGGGTTTCAGAAGTACCCCCCTTAGCTGAACATGCTCCTGAGAAAGCCTCTATCCTTGCTGGTCTTTGGGTGTCTGAAAACCTGCGCGTGAGAGGAGGGGAGGGGTGCGACCAGAGAGAGCAGAGAGGAAGTGGTGCCTGGGGAGAGAAAGAGCAGCCAGGAGAGGTGGGAGGAGGCCACTGGCTGGATACTTTGCCAGCACGTAGTAGGTTCTCAATAGGGCCAGTAGTCCCTCCCTACCCCCCTTATCTGACGGGGAGACATTCTAAGATCCCCAGTGGATGCCTGGAATCACGATAGCACCGAATTCTACATAATGCATGTTCTTTCCTCTACTCACCTTTTCACTTAGAGGAAGCATTTTACGGCTTCTCCTTGGTGGGTCCAAACTGTCGGCATCACTACTCATGCACTTTGGGACCGTTATTGAGTGAAAGAAGGGCCACCTGAACACACGCACTGGGAGACCGAGGCAGTTGGTCTAATACCTGAGGCGGCTACTGAGTGACTAACAGGCCAGGAGCACGCACAGCGTGGAGAAGTTGGATAGAGGGATGAGTCACCTCCCGGGCAGGACGGGGTGGGATGATGACAGATTTCTTCACGCCACTCAGAACAGCACACAGGTTAAAACTTTGAATTTTCCATTTAATATTTTAACCATGGAAAGGGGAGCCGAAGATAAGGGGGGGGCTACTGTAGTCCATGAATGAATGGCGTGCTTTGCCCACAGCGAACCTGGCACCACAACCTGCCGGGGACCCGAGGGAGGGAGAGCTAGAGCGGAGGCTGACCAAGCCCTCCCTCCACCCCGGTGTGTACAGATGTCCCTCTGGCCCTGCGTTCTCTCCCGCAGGCGGTGCATTCTCTCGTCCTTCATTTCCTTCCACCTGAGGACAGCCACCATTGCCTGTGGACAGTGTCCAGACCTGTCGGGGATACTCGGGCTGCAGAGGTTGCTAAGACCTTCCTGAGATCCCCCAGACATCGACGGATAAGCTCCCTCCCTACATAGCACACAAGAGAACTCTTCACATATCGAGCTCCTCCGGGGCAATAAAATAGGACTGATTATCACAAGGCCTTGCAGGTCTAACCACAACCCTTGCTTAAAACCAGGAATTAGTGGGTCTATAGTGGCACGCTGACAGCCAGCACTCCATGGTCTTATTTCTCCAAAACTTGAGGAAGCACCACTCCAGGGTTGAATTTTGTGGCTCCAGAGGCTTTCATTGCCTCCAAGAGAAGCCCACACCCAGGGCGGCACTGTCGGGGAGAGCTCAGGTGTGAGGAGGTGGCTTTAGATCCCAGGTGGCCTCCGGGGACCCAGAGCCCACAGGATTGTGGAGAAGGTGGCTGCCGCCCCAGACAGGGCCCTACCTGCACTGTGGGATGGGTGTGGTGCTTCGCAGGACTCCCCGCCTGCCCCTGGCACCTGTCACTGCCTCGGGATATTCCTAATGTACAGCCTCGCGGCCCAGCCTGGATTGGTGGTGGTCATTTTGGCCTCGGAGCTTATGAAGGGCCCTATGTCACTACCATTCTCTTGATCACTCAGTAACAAAATCTCACCCTTGTTTTCATTTTCTGCGAGACACACCTCCCTCTCTCTCCCTCCCCTTCTCTCCTTCCTCCCCCCTCCCATTACAGAACCACAGTTGCTCTTCCCGGACATGCCCACCACAGTGTCTGCCTCCCCATAGCACCTTCCAAGTGACACCTATAGGTGGGGCGTCAGCTGGCTAGGGCCAGTCAGCTGAGCTGGGATTGACCCGAGGACAGCCCACCCTCAGCCCGAGGTGGCCCACAGGGGAGAGTGCTCCTGGCCATGCAGACTCCTGGAGGATCTGAGCCCAGAAATACCAGGAGAGGGAGCAGCTGGGAGCTGACACCGACCAGGCTCACCCGCTGGGGTGGGAGAAGGGGCTCCACCGAGGACAACGGGTGGGCATGGTAATGACAGTGGAAAGTAGACATGAGGACTCAGGCCCGGTTGTCCCAGAGCCCTGGCTGCCCCCGGCTTCCCACCACAAATTATTCCAATCACTTGAGATACCTGGAGAGTGTTCCTTCCAACTCAAATAAGCCTTGAACAATGAAAACAACAAAGCCTCACCTAACCATTGGGAAGTTACAGAGCACCTAACAGCGGCTTAGGGAATGGGCTTCTGTCTCTAACAGGAGAGAGCTAGAGACAGTGTGCAGGAATCAGCTGAGCTGCTCTGCATCACTCTTGACCTCTCCCTCCAGGACACAAGCTCGCTCAGTGGGTGCAGTCTGGAGACGGGAAAGGGGCCAGCTGAGGCTGAACCTCCGCCAGGAAAGAACAACTCTGCCCAGCGCTAATTGGTCAGAGCTGGGTCACATGCCCCCCCAGCAGCAAGGGAGCTTGGGAAGTGGGTGCAAGGGACACTGTCAATCCTCTGACCCTCTCCCCATTTCTGAGCCCCTCTCCCCCACTTTAATGTGTTTTTGCTTCCGATGGTCTGGCCAGCTTACGGGGGCTCTTCAGTGGGCTTGTCTAGGGGCTACTGTACCACAATGCCTGCAGGTGCGAGCCAGAGATGCCCAAATGGCCTGTCCCCTGCCTCTGCTTGGGACCAACTGAGTGTGCTTGATGGGCCAGGGCTCCCCAGGAACCAGGTGGAGATGGGACAATGGTGCCCCACTTGCCCCACTCCCTTACTGGTCCCAACTTACTGCCCTGCTCATACACGAACCCCTCCCAGGGCTGCTCCTGGGGAACCTGGCCTACGACAGCAGGGGGCAGGGTTATTGCGAGGGTGAGACCAGCCACGCTCTGTTGTCTGACATGTACAAAAGTAGGGTCCCGTTAGCCAGGAAGCAAGGGCAGGATAGTGGGCAGGCAACTCGTGGCATCTGCTGCCATGGCTCATTACAAAAAAATCAGAAAACACAAACGGAGAACCTGCCACCCTCACACCTGCTGGTGGGAATGCAAAATGGTGCAGTCACCTTGGAAAACGGTCTGGCAGGTCCTCAAAAAGTTAAACATAGAGCGACCGTGTGACCCAGCAATTCCATTCCTAGGTATATATCCAAAGGATTTGAAAATATATGGGCACACAAAACCTTGTACGTGAGCGGTATTATTCATAATAGCCAAGAAGTAGACACAACCCAAAGAGCTATTAACTGAAGAGTAGATAAATAAAATGTTGGTATATCCATCCAACGAGACACCACTCAGCCATAAAGAATAAAGCACTGATAAGCTACAGTAAGGATGAGCCTTACAAACGTTAGCTAACAGAAGCTGGACACAAAAGGCCACACACTGTGTGGCTGCATTTGTATGAAATGCCCATAGAGAGGGGGGGCCGGCTAATGGTGCCCAGAGGCCGAGGGGGCAGAATGTGGGGAGGGGGACTTCAGGGTGATGGAAATGTTCTCGAATTGATTGTGGGGATGGTTGCACAACCCTAGGAATATGCTAAAAACTATCCAATTGTATACTTTAAATGCATGAATGGTACAATATGTAAATCATCTCAATAAAACTGTTGCCCGGCTGGGCGTGACTCAGCGGTGGAGTGTCGACCTAGGATCCAGGAGATAGCGGTTCAATTCCCGGTCAGGGCACATTCGGGCTCCATCCCCAGTCAGGGCACATGCCCCGGTTGCGGGCTCGATCCCCAGCAGGGGGCGTGCAGGAGGCAGCCGATCAATGACTCTCTCATCATTGATGTTTCTCTCTCTCTCCCTTCCTCTCTCTAAAATCAATAAAGATTTATAAAAAAATAAAACTGTTACAAATACACACATACATAAGCAAAGAAGACCTCCTCGACTCCGCCCACCCAGAGCCAGGATGTACTTTCAGCCTCGTTTTTATTCACACATGTATCTCGCCAACACAGTCTCCTCTGAAGGGAACCAGCTAAAGGACCTCCAGCAAGGAAAACAGTCAGTGAAAGCTATGAGCAAATGCATCAGGTAGTGAGGAGCACTGGCCCCAGTACTGTCCCCGATGGGAACTGCGGTTTGTCTATTTGCTCTGCCCTGATTTGTCACCCAGTTTACTCATCCTTGGTTCCCCCAATAGGCAGGTCAATTCTCCCGTCCCATTCTGTAGCCAAGGCAACTGAGTACAAGGTTTATTCACATCAATCTGATTTCTTCCCAACTCCTAAGCTTAGGGGCTTGAAGCCATCATGGGTGAGAAGCTGGGGACAGCCAGAGGGGGCCATTCGGGCCTGGGCAGAGTGGGTAGAGCATCAGATTTGGCTCAGAAACACCCAAACAGCTTGCAGGCAGAGGGCGAGACACGATGACCTCAGGATTACCCAGCAGATCTATTTGAGGGGTCCCTGCCACTTGCTGCTCTCCATGGAAAAAAGAGGCCAGTGGGGGTGGCAGGCCTGTTTGCACTCACTGCACTTAGTGCATCCAAGCTGAGCCGCACTGTTCAAACAGAATCCGGGCCTGCAGACACCTGTGCCGAGGAGGGCGAGGCTGGCGGGAGGCTGGCTGCAGGTCCCCCAGGCACTTCCCAGCTCTCCTCCCGAAGCCGGCCCTGCGGCCCGGGCAGAGTGGGGGCCACGCCATGCCCCGTCCTGGGCTCCGCAGCTGCTGGGGGAGCCGGGTGCTGCCCCTGCTGCTGGCCTACGTCTGCTACCTGCTGCTCGGAGCCACCGTCTTCCAGCTGCTGGAGAAGCAGGCAGAGGCTCAGTCCAGGGACCAGTTTCAGTTTGAGAAGCTGCGCTTCCTGGAGAACTACACCTGCCTGGACCAGCGGGCCCTGGAGCAGTTTGTGCAGGTGAAGGGGAGATGCTGCTGGGGGGGGGAGGGTGTAGAATGGGGGTTCTCGTGGCCGGTCCAGGTCCACAACCCAGGGGCCGAAGCCTTGTTTGGAAGCAGAGGGGGCGGGAACAGAGCCAGGGGTGACCTAGATCCAGGTCTAAAACTGGATCACTGTGACATGGGGCAACTCACTTGACCTCTCTGGTCCCAAATTTCCTCACCTAGAAGGTGAGAGTAATCATATCTGTGCTGCAGACTTTCAACAGCAAACTGACCACACTTTCTAAGTTGCCCCCTGTTGTATACCCATGATTGGAGTATTGGCATTACCCACGCTGTGCAAATCCCTTCTCCCCCACTCTGCACTTCCCAGCCCCAGCCCAGGGCCACGTTCCTTCTGCCCTCTCCCAGCTAATGTCCCTGTGCTGACCACACTCGGGGCGGTGGCAGCTGCAGCTTCGGGTGGGAGACACAGATAAAGGTCAGGAGCCGCCATGCTGGCCCTCCCCGGCCAGGAGCCACCTGGAGCTGGGCTTGGCGAGTAGTGGCCAGGGCGACTGAGCTCCACCAGCACCGTGCCCCTGGGAGGCTCTCTGATGGCAGAGCAGGTCACCCCTGCCTGGGCCCCTTCTGCTTCCCACACAAACTCCCAAAACGCTCCCTGCAAGAGACAAGGCAAAGCACGGTGCTGCTGGGGAAGGTAAGTGCGCTCGAGACTAGGGCCGGAGTGAATGACAGCATCCACCACAGAGACACAAGCACAGTGATCATTGATATTTGCCGAGCATTTACAATGTGCCTTAAACAGTGGGGAACAGGGTCACCATGATGGGCCCAAGGTTTTATATGTGTTTTCTCATAATCACCTACATTATCACTATCTCCAGTTTGTAGGTGGGAACTGAGGCACAGAGAGGTGGTGTATGTTGGCCGAGGTTGCACAGTTAGTGGTAGAGATAGAATTCGCACCCAGGTCAGCTGCTCTTCACCACACAAATTAGCACAAGTGCCTGGGCAGGATACAGCCGAGAGCAGCAGTTCTCAAAGTGTGGGCCCCAGACCTGGAGTTCATTAGAAACACCAGTGATTGGGCCTGCCTTAGACCCACTGAGTCAGGAACTCTGGAGGCGGGGCCGGCAGGCGACAGACAAGCCCTCCAGGTGACGCCGATGCCCACTTGAGATGGACAACAGCTGACCTAGAGAGTGGGTGGGCTGTGAGAGACCTGCCCAGGCCCCTTCCTCCAGGAAATGAGGCCTCCAGCCTGAGGCTTCACATCCTTGCTCCTCAGCAGCACAGGGCTGGGCCACAGCACCCACATCAGGACTAGAAAGGATTTGGGAGCCTCTATAGACTCCAGGAGGTGGAGAGGGGGTTGGGGGATGGGGGTAAGAGAGGGGCCCTGGAGGCCCTGGAACCTCCTGCTCCCTCAGCCCTGGGTTAGAGGCAAAACCCAGGAGCCAGAGGTTGTGGGAAGTGTTGGTGGCTCTGCAAACAGAGCAGGGAGGCCACAGCCTTGACTACAGCCCTGAGGGAGCCAGGACATCCCTCAAGTCCTCAGCCTCCTGAGGAGGGGCCTCACTTGCCAGGGGATGTTTAGCTGAGAAGCAGAATTCTGAGATGAGACTCCAGAACGCACATTAATGCTCAGATCACAAGGGAAAAAGCTGTAAACACCCTATGTGCAGTATTAAGGGCCAACTCCGTCAGGAAATGAAGCTGTGCCCAGGTTCACAGGACTAAGTGTCTGCCTTTCTCCACCATGGATTCTTAGAGAGGGACAGAAGGTCTGCATTGGCGCCCCACTGGGCACCCTCGCAGACATCAAGGCCCCTCCTCCGGGGGATGGAGAACGTCAGAGTGGGGAGAGCTGGGGTCCAGGGCAAGTGCTGCTCCCAAGAGGGAGGGTCTCCAGGGAGAGGGTATGTTCCAAAATGTTCCATCCTGGCATGTCAGGGTGTGTGGGAAAGAGAGGGAAGCCAAAGTTCACATGTGAAGAGGTCAGTTCTGTCAAAGTGAGAAGCAGCAGACAGCCTGTGTCAGGATGCCCCACCCTGGCCAGAGCTCACTCACCCAGCCAGTGGGGACATGGTTCCCACAGGAACGAAGCCAGAGCTGTCCCCTCCTCCATTGCCTCCCACTTGCCTTTGGGGCTCTACCAAGTGGCCAGGCTGTGCCATTGCCCTGGCACAATTCACAGCTACAAGGGAGGGGGTCTGGGAGCAGATGGGGGAGGGAGCCCTGCCCATATCCAAGAGGGCTGGGCCCAGGGGCGGAAGGGTTTAGGTCTGAGCCTTCAGGTTCTGTAAACACACACTCAACACCCACATACACACAAAGCATCACACACTTAACACACACACACACACACACACACACAGACCTTTGCCCTGGCCTCTGATGGAATTTCTCTTGTAGGCCTGGGCTAACACTCACTAGGGGGCAGCAAAGAGCAAGACTACCAGCTCACCTGGCCGCACAGGGAACCATCAGCCCCATGGGAGGGCAACCCCATGCCTTCCTGACGGACCCCATACGCTGTGTTCCCAAGCAAACCCTTCCAGGAACATGCAACCTGAAATCTTCCCATCATCCTAACAACTCATTTGCATCTCACCCTGTTGGTCACCGGCAGCGTCTCCCACCTGGTCCGTTCCTTAAGCATCTTCTGCCTCCTTAGGCCCATTCCCCTCCCCCAGCCCATGCTCACAGCCCACACTGCAGTCAGTCCTGGACAAGAGAACGGACTTTGGAATGACCCTGGGCAAGTAGCCACTCTGAGCCTTAGTTTCCTTTTCCATGAAATGGAAATGAGACTAAGAATCTCATTAAATGAGGTGACACAAAAGCACCCTGCTGAGAACTTGAGCTCCAGCTGGTGCCGTCAGCTCCCTCCTCCTGCCACTCCACAGGTCATCTTGGAAGCCTGGGTGAAGGGCGTGAACCCCAAAGGCAACTCCACCAACCCCAGCAACTGGGACTTCGGCAGCAGTTTCTTCTTTGCAGGCACAGTGGTCACCACCATAGGTAAAAGATCGGGTGAAGAGGGCTTCCCCTGTCGAGGTTTGGGTTCCCCAAAAGCAGATGCTGAGACAAAGATGTAGTTCATCTAGGAGATGATTCCAGGAAGCACTAGCAGAGAAGTGGGAAAGTGAAACAGGGAGAAAAGGCAGTGAAGTTTGCATCAGTGAACGGGCTACTGGGCAGGGCAGCTGGGCTCACCCCCTCTGGGGATCCTCTGAGCGGCTAGGGAGAGCCCATTCTCAGAACAGTCCCTGCGAGGGGCAAGAAAGCAGGGATATTTGTCTCCCCAGTCCTGCCCTGGCTGGTTGAGAGCGAATCCTGGATGAATTAACTCTCCAGCATTTTGGACCCGACCACAGATTAAGTGAACTCCAGCGGCCAGAAAAGTCTCTCAGGTACAGAGAGATGCAGGGACTTGGGGAGGGAAGTCATCTGTGTGCACAAGAACTGTCCACAAAGCTGCAGGTGCTATCCCAGGTGTTCCAAGGGGACAGGACACTGAGAGTGTCCAATATACCCCTCAGCCATAAAACCCACTCTGCCTCCTGCAAGGAAATCCCAGACCCCCACTAACCCCATCCATTCAATTAAGGCCAATTAAGTCTCCCCCAACCATTCAATTAAGGCCAGTTAAGTCCAACACCTTCTTTGAGCTCTGATGACATGGGAGACAGAGGAAGGAGTGGGGGTAGGGAGGATACATAGAAACTTGGATCAGACCCAGACTCAGCCCTCAAGGAGCTTCCAATCCAAGGAAGAGGGACAATATAAACACACCAGAAACAACAGTGCAAGGCAAAGTAGGTAATTAGGTAGGAATGACACAAAGCACTATGGGAAATCACACCTAGTAGGGAGGAGGAAGGTGGCAGTCAGGAGGGCTTCCTAGAGGCAGTGCCATTTAAGATGGGCCTTGAGAGACAAGCAGGAGTCTTATAAACAGGGAACATCCTAGCAGAGAATGAGAAAAGTGTTCATGAGATCAGGGGAGCTTCCCCTCCTCCCCCCTAGAGGTGGTAGAAGACCACCAGCCTCTGCTGGAGCCTGTGGGGGGGCAGTTCTGAACTCCCCCCCGCCCCCCGCCATTTACCCACTTCTCCTCCCCTGCAGGATATGGGAACCTGGCACCCAGCACCGAGGCGGGCCAGGTCTTCTGTGTCTTCTACGCTCTGGTGGGCATCCCACTCAATGTGATTTTCCTCAACCACCTGGGCACAGGGCTGCATGGCCACCTGACCACACCTGAGAGGTGGGAGGACCAGCCCCGACGCTCCCAGGTAGAGCCCCTCCCTCCCTCAGCCCCGCTGTGACAGAATCTGTTGCAGGTTGATCCTTTGGAAGCAGACACTGAGACAGTGTGGCAAGCAGGTGCTAGGTAGGCACCGGTGGAAGGAAAGGATTGGGCAGAGGGAGAGGCTGAATGCAATGTGGGCTGGGCAAAGACTTGGCCAGCCCCTCACGAAGCTCTGCAGCATGTGCAGGCCGTCAGAGTTGTCCCCGCAGCGGGCTGAAACAACCAGGGCCTTATACCCCTGCTTGTATTAGGCACGGGGTAGCCCCCCTGGGAAGGTGTGCCCTCAGGCCAGGCAGTTCCTGTAGCTGCCATACATCCTGAAGGAACCGACAGCTGGATGCCACCTGCTGACAGCTGGTCAACAAGGCACACCTCCATGGTCATCACAGAACTCCAATAAACTCCAGGCCACCCAGCATAGCGCCAGTGCCCACCCCACTGGCCAGCCCTTTGCAAAGCCAGGCACACTGGGAGGACAGGGGTGTAGAGGAGTCTGGGATGCTTCAGTGACAGTCCTCTGTCCTAGATCTGAGTCCATGGGGCACTGTACAAGCGGATTCCCCAGCCCAAAGGAATCTCCAAATTCCAACTTGACCCACTAATGCAGTGCCTCTGACTGAATCTTTCCTGACCTGGGCAAGATCCCACACACACAGATCCAGGCCCACCCCAAAGGAATGCAGGGCAGAGAAGGGACCTGGCCTTGACCCAGCCCCACTCCCAAATTTTCCTCAGACTCCCCTTGCCCCCCTGTACAGTTCTGGGGTCTTCCAAGTGGACTCAGAGATGGACTCCCTCCCTCTCTCCAGCTGCTGCAGATCCTGGGCCTGGCCCTGTTCCTGATGCTGGGGACACTGGTCATTCTCGTCTTTCCAACCATGGTCTTCAGCCATGTGGAGGGCTGGAGCTTCAGTGAGGGTTTCTACTTTGCCTTCATCACTCTCAGCACCATCGGCTTTGGGGACTATGTTGTTGGTGAGAATGAGGCCTCACATATCTCAGGGTCAGGGACACCGGGATCGGGGGGGTGGGGAGATGTCAGCAGGGGTAACTACTGAGGATCAGATAGCCCCTGGTTCTTTGGAGGAGATGAATGATTTCTGAGGCTGCTGTGGATTCTCACAACAGCCTCAGAAGCTACTGGTCTGGGACCCACCACCCTTTCCCCAGACACCTCCATTGCTGATTCTTGTTATGGGGAGGCTGGCAGGGCCCCTGTGGCACCTGGGGAGGCTGTGGCCTCAGTCCCCTGGAATTTATCACATCTCCCTTCCCTGCCAGGCACGGACCCCAGCAAGCATTACATCTCGGTGTACCGGAGCCTGGCGGCCATCTGGATCATCCTGGGCCTGGCATGGCTGGCGCTGGTCCTCCCATTAGGTCCCCTGCTTCTGCACAGGTGCTCCCAGCTCTGGCTGCTCAGCAGGGGCCTCGGCCTCAAGGAAGGGGGAGTCGCTGAGACCAATGGGCTCTCCAGACCTCAGAAGATCCCTATCTCTGCATGAGGCCCCCCAGTGGCCCCAGGAGCCCCTCTCAGCTTCCCTAGCCCAGCCCATATGCTCTCTGGATTTCTCTCCCCACCTCCTCTCCCAATCCACTCATTTCCCAGCCAGGGCTGGTATCAGGAGCTCACTGGAGAGAGAAATGAGGCAGGAGTATCCAAGAAAGCACCAGAAAGGAAATGTCGAGTCGAGACAGGATCAACAACAGATGTGTGTGAAGCCAGATGCGTGTCATTGTTCCACAGCCCCTGCCCTTTTCCCCTCAAAGGTGACCAGACATGGATCACTGTGGCCAAATCCCCATGCCCTCCTCGCAGCCCCTCCCAGGAGACCTCATACAGGAGCGCAAACAAAGGGTGCCTTTACTTTCGCCTCACTGATCCATGCACAGTGTTCACTGGCCTGGCCCCACTATGTGTCAAGCACTGTGTCAGGCTCTGGGGTACAACAAAGAAAGCTCCTGCCCACCATGTGCATTTAGTTGAATGGCAGGACTAGCCAAGTAGAGAGGCAACCCCAACCCAGTGCCCAAAATGCTGTGACAAGGGCAGACCAGGGAGCCCATGGGAACCGCCGGCAGGGAGGTCAAGAAGAGCAGCAGGGACTTTGGAGCATCTTGGTGCAGAGAGGATCCCTGCGCTCAGGGAGCTGCACCGACGGGAACTCGGCAGTTCCCCTTGCCAAGAGCGCTAGAGCTGTCCATGAACAAGACCCAGGGGTCCTGGTTGTCCCACCCACTGTCCTGGACATGGTCTCCCCTGGCTCACCCCCCACAGGGCACCCCTTGATCCCACCATCCACTCTGGGCTCCTGTCTTCTTAAGAGCCTTTCCAAACATGTTTTCCTGGGAAAACGGAGCCAGCAGATCCCAGGAGACTTCCAGGAAATGAGCTCCATGGAGGCACAGCCTCCCCTCGGGAACAAGCTCTGCTGTCCTGGCCTTTCTCCTGCCAGATGGCGACACCTCTGGCAGGAAGGAAAGGAGAGATTTAGACCAGCCTATCCCAAGGCACAGCCTCACCAAGGACTGCAAACTTAACCCCTACTTCAACCCCAGCAGCAAGGCAGGCCCGTAAGTGGCCAGGGACCTCTGGACGGGCCTGAGGCGAGGCTGTGATGCAGAGGAGGCTCCAGGCGGGACACCCAGGGCAGGATCTACAGCAGCGAGACCCAGGTTACATCCTAGGGTGTCCTGATTTGAAGCTGGGGACCCCTGGGGACTCCCTCCCTACCCAGGACCCTTCTCCATTCTGGGAAGAGGAGGGAGTTAGGGGGCCTCTTCAGAAGTAGGGAATGGACAAGCCTACCGGTCCAGGCTCTTCCACCTCCCAACCTCATGGACAAGTCATCAGCTGGGGTCCTCATCTTTGGGTACACAAAGATGATGTGATGGTGTGAGAGATCCAGGAAGGACTTCACAGGCAGCAAGTCCTTGGAGATGGTCCCGGGGCCCAAGGGATTAGGCAGGGGCCCTAAGAAAATAAACTTGGCTTCTGCTTTCTCTTCCCTGAGTGTGGTCTCCAGGAGTCCCTCCCACTGTCTGTTACAGAACAGCCGAGGGCTCTGGGCCCTTCCTTCTCAAGAGCCTGCATCACCCAGCAGCCCTTCCCTTCTCCCTGAGCCGGGCCTGGGGGTGGGCACTCCATACACACTCGAGGCGGGGCCACAGCTGGGCCCTCTTTTGTCCCTGGGATTGGATCCTGGCCCAGGGTGGGGCACGGCTGTCCAGCACGCCTCCTCTGCTGAGAAAACTGAGCACAAGCAGCTGTTGGCCAGTGCAGGGGCCAGCAGAGCGGGTGGCCCTTCCCTCCCGCCTCGGCCCGGCCGCCCCGTCTGTCCACCATGTGCAGACCGCGAGCCCGCGCGGCGTCGGGGGGCAGGGCCCAGCGCTGCGCGGTGCCAGGCACGGTGCTCCTGCTGCTCGCCTACTTGGCTTACCTGGGCCTGGGCACCGGCGTGTTCTGGATGCTGGAGAGCCCCGCGGCGCGGGACTCCAAGGCGAGATTCCAGCGCGACAAGTGGGCGCTGCTGCGCAACTTCACGTGTCTGGACGGCCCGGCGCTGGACTCGATGATCCGGGTCAGGGAGCAGCGGGGCCGGCGGGGCGCGGCGGGGAGGGCCCGGCAGGGGCGCGCGGGGTGGCGGGCAGAGGGCGACGGGCACCGCCTGGCTCCGGGCAGGGAAACGCCGGGACGCTTCTCCAAAAGGGTGGCGGGGATGGACGCGGGGACGACCGGGGCCTCTAGTGGGGGGGGGGGGGTTCGCGGCCAGGGCAAGTCCCTCTGCTCCCGGGAGGGGAGCGCGCAGGGCGGCGCCGTGAGTCCTTTGGGGGCTGGAGGGCGTGCCCCGCCCCGTGGGGAGAGATTCGTGCTGCACACACCGGATTCGGGGCTGAGGACCGCAGGGGGCGCGCTTCCCGGGGTCAGGAGCTGCCAGGGCCGCTGCGAGGAGCCAGAACTGGGGCAGGGCGCGGCCGGCCTGGGAGGTGGGGCACCCGGTCCAACTAGGACCCACGGCGCTGTGTTGGGTCGGACCGCGGGGGAAGGACTGAAGGGCACGCCTGGCACCTTCCGCAGAGAGAGCCCGGGAGCAAACCTGAGAAATAGGGGCGGGGGCGGCAGGGGGCGCTGGGCGGCGTCTAAGGATGCGTTTGACAGTCAGGCTCCGGGAGGGGAGGGGGAGGGGAGGGGAGGGGAGAGGGGAGGGGAGGGGAGGGGAGGGGAGGGGAGGGGAGGGGAGGGGAGGGGAGGGGAGGGGGAGGGGGTATCTCGGGGCGCTCTTGTCCAGGTTGTTGGTGGAATGGGGCCCAGGCACTCGTGCCAGGGTTCCAAGTACGCAGACTTGGGTTTGACAGAAGGAGGGACGGATGCAGGGGTGCTCTTTAGCTGACCCCGAGTTTGGAGACAGGGACTGGACACGCCTCCCCAGCTCTGGAGACTTAGGTGGGTGTGAGGTCGCAGGGTTCCTGAGGACAGAGACTGCTTAGAGGTCCGGGACCCAGTGGGGCCTACAGAGAGGAAGCAAAGAAGGGGTGTGAGGCCAGGCGTGAAGGATGGACAGAGGTCTTCTCTACATCAGGGTAGGGGGCGCTGACTGAGAGTTGCTGGGATTTGACCGATGCATTAACATCCCAAGCCCTGGCTTGGTCCTGGGACCCAGACAGTGGCACACCTAGCCCAAAATCCCCTCTGGGAAGGCAGGGCCTGCATCTTGGGCACTGGGGTTCAGATAGAGTCCTGAGCCCTTGGATTGGGCCTCAGCAGGGCCTGGAGCTCCAGGGCAAAGACCATCTATCTGAGGGTCTAATGTAGCACCTCCACTTCCCGCCTTTAAACTTCTCTAAGCACAGCCCTCTGCCTGGTCCTGGAGGCTGTGACACTCCCCTTGCAGAAGAGGTGAGCATCCTTGGGCCCGGGGAAGGTGACAGTGATGGGGCGATAATAAGACTAAACGTTTCTGTGTAGCATTCACTGTGTGCCTGGCACTGTCCCCAGTGTATCACCTGGGTTCATCCTCACCTGCCTCCCAGGCAGGTACCATTGTTATCACCCCCATTTTAGAGATGGACAAGCAGAGGCTCGTGGAGGTTAATATAAGTACATGGCTACAGAGCCAGGAAGCTGGGACGGTGCTCCACGAGAGCTGCCTCCGTGTGCATCTGTGGGTGTGGGTGTTCCCGAGCTTCCCAGCAGGGCTCCCCTCTCTGCACATGTCCCCCTCCAACCCTCTCCTGCTCCACCCCATTCACACCTTCACTCACCCTCCTCTGGCTTCATCCCCAGGCACAAGGATATGGTGTCTCCAACTGAGATCTCCCCCTGAGCAGGCATGTACATGCAGCTTCCCAGAAGCCCTGAAGTTCCTCCAAGGTCAAGAGCAGGCGCTCCTCCCGCCACCCCCCCTCCTCTTCTGGCCTCACATCCACGCAGCTTACAGTCGTCTTAAATGCTTCCCTTACTACCCACACCAAATAGTGCCAGAGGCCTGGGCCTCTGAATATCTCTTCTCTGTTCCTCCTGGACCACTCTGTGCCGGGATGCAGGCCAAGCCTGCTCCATCGCTAAATGTCTTTCCTCTGGGAACAATCCTATCTGACCCTCAAGGAAAGCCCAACTAAAACATCCCCCCTCCATTAAGCCTCTGCCCCTCCCCCATCAGAATGAACACCGTTCCTCTCCGAATTCCTCCAGCTTTATGTTCATAGCAATAATGATGACAGCCACCACTGGCATGTACCCTGTCCAGGGACTGTTCCAAGTCTTTACACCTAGCACCTCATTTAACCCTCACAGGAACTCTATGAAGTAGGTGCTGTTAGTGTTCCCATTTTGCAGATAGGGAAACTGAGGCACAGAGAAGCTGAGTGTCTAGCCCAGGATCCTGCAGCTGCACCGCCTTAATGCTGCACAGACTGGACCATATTAGAGTTGTTTGTTTCCATCCCACTGAGGACTAAGGTCACGGCTCTTTCATCTTCGTGTCTCTAGAACACCACATGTCGTGCCTGGCCAGTGCTTGTTGCAAGACTGGGAGTGAGCGGAGAAGAAAATGAATGGTGTTCTTCCAGCCAGTGAGATATCCTGGCCTGACCTGGGCTCTGGAGGAAAGAGAAGGGAGGGAGCTGTCCCCATGATGGTCCCTGCCCCTGGGGAGCCCCTGTTGGAGGGGAAGAGCCTCCTGGCCCTGGACAGTCTGGACTCAGAGTGGTTGTGAGGATTGCCCATGAGTTTGTGGGTGTGCCTGTGTGTGTGTATTTGGGGGCAGGCGCCTAATCATACCACAGAGCCTGGTGGTCACTGTAGCCTCTCCCCCAGGGCATCATCCAAGCCTACCAAAGTGGGGACATCATCCTCGGCAACACCACCAGCATGGGGCGCTGGGAGATCATGGGCTCCTTCTTCTTTTCCGTGTCCACCATCACCACCATTGGTAAGAGCGGGTGGGGCGGGCAGGGGAGGGTGGCCTCCCTCTGAGGGACAGGGGACCGGTGCCTTCAGGACTCCGAGAGTAGATGGTCCCTGCACTGTGAGCACCACCTGGGAGCAGAGTCTCGGGCTCATAGCAGATCCACTGTGTCAGGTTCTGCATTTCCCAGGGTCCCCAGAGTCTGTGTGCAAGGCTGAGAAGCACCGCTCTGGGAGGATTCTGCCTCGCACAAGCTCTTGGGAAGCAGAGGGTCTCCCCGGGACAGGAATAAAGATGCTCTGGGCCAGATCTGCCCAACACTGAGCCTAGGGGTAGTTGATGGTGGGGCAAGGGTGGTGGTTGGGAGGTGAGAAAGAGGGGATGGGAAATCTAAAAACAGCCTTTGGGGAGAAGTGGCCATTCCTGGAAGCCACTGCTCAGCTCAGGAGGGCACCCCTTCAACCCATCACTGTCCTCTCCAAGCCCCCTCCCTCCCTCATGTACAGGACACCTGGGCCAGACCTCTGCTCCCCTCACCCCCGCAGTTTCTCTAGCCCTGCCCTCAGGAGAGCAGAGGTGGAACTTGTCCCAGGAGGGTGCCTGGGAATTGCTGTGAGGGGAAGGTAAAGAGCAGCCTAGATCCCCCAGCTCTAGACCCAGGGAGCAAGTCAAGCGGCCCCATCCCCCTGCCCGGGTGCCAAGCCCAGCCCTGCATGACAATGGACTCGCCACCAGGTGGCAGGCTGACACCGCCAGTGGCCCAGGCTACCTGCTCCGGCTCTGGCCAGCTAAGAGGAAAGCAGCATCCCAGCCTCTGTCCTTCCAGAGAGGAGCCAGACCTGCGTACCGAGAGGACTCCCCATCTAGTTTAAATAGGCCAGTTCTTGGAAGGACTACCAAGAAGGGCTACGCGGGAGCTAACAATTCCAAAAATGCCATCCATCAGCAGGCGGTGGGATGTTGAGGCACGGCCACACGTGTAGGGGTCTTAAGTCTCTGAACCCCACACCTCCTACACCTTCTGCATTTGGCCCCCTGAATTCAGAATTTCACAGCCTGTCTCTTCGCAGCCCTCCAGTGCTTAGCCTGGCCTATGTCCCTGTCCCTTCCTCTCCGCTCAGTTCTGCAAGTGAACCAGCTCTGACGGGAAGGAGGGCAGAGGAGGGGGGAGGCTGCCCCACCCCACATATACGGTCTACTTTAACATTTGGGATTTTGTCCATACAGTCCAACCTCCAAAGACAAGGCTTTTATTTTCAAGTCACAGAGGAGGAGACTGGGCACAGAGAAGCACACTTCCCCAAGGTCACATCGCTAGTAAGCAGCAGATTGGGAATTTGAAACCCAACACTGCTCTTTCCAGTACCTTGGGACCAGCACCCAGTAAGAACTGTACTTTCCAAGCCCGAGAATGAAACAGGGTCTGACATGCATACGGCACTTCATGACAAGCCTGAGCCCTGAAATCGTTCATCATCTGTAAAGTCCATCCCAGCTTGCTCATTTGTCCACTCATCTATCCATCCATCCATTTAACAAAAAGACTGAGTACGCGATGTGGGCCAGATAGTTCTAGGTGCTGGGGATACAATGGTGAACAAGACTGGCAAGTCCCTGCCCTGGGGGGCGAGGGGGGGCTGACAATATTCAGGTTATAAGAGGTGCTTAGAGAAAAATAAAGTCAGGTAAGGGAGTTCGATAGTAATAGGGGGCTGGGCTACTATAGATGGGGTGCCCATTGACGTCCTCACTGATACGGTAACATTGAAGCAGAAACATAAACAAAATAAGGAAACAATCCATGCAGATAACTGGGGAAAGAAATATTCGGCCAGCATGGCCCTAAGGTAGAGTGTGGCTGGTATGTTTGGGGAACAGTAAGGAGGACCGGATGGCTGGAGAAATTGGAACTGAGGACTGACTTTGGAGAAGGTACAGGGGAGCCCAACCACAGAAGACCTTGCAGGGCCCTTGCAAAGTGTCTTAGGGCTGGACTAGCAAAGTGAAAGAGGTGACAGGTGGGAGATATGCTGAAGTGAGAGGTGGCTTAGACGGGCCTGTGGCCACCGAGCATTTAACAGGCAGATGAGAGCTTCATTGATATCCACCATTTCTGTGACCTGAGGGCTGAGGATGGGAGGAGAAAAACCCATTTCATTTCAGCCTTGGAAAGCCAAAGGCATTCATGGAGCTCCTCCCAGATCTGGAATCTAAGGGCTGCCATCCCACAGGTTAGGGTGAAAAGACCCCCAGGGACAGAGGATGGGACCTGGGGGGACCCAGAGCTGGAGGGGGAGCAGTTGGTGAGGAGGGAAGCAGACAGGTTTCCTGAGAGATTTACCTCTTGCTGGATGCCAGCAGTAGAGACTTCCCCCCTTCAGAGGAGGAAGCTGTAAAGGCCGAGAGGGGAGATGGACAGGGCTCTAGAGGAAGCCTCTGATGGCCTCAGGCCAGAGCTGATTCAGTGGAGTTCAATCATTCATCTATTCATTCATGCAACAAACACTTAGTTAGCACCCTCTGTATACCAGATGCTCGAGGGCTGCCATTCCCATCTGCAGGACACCCCCACTGCTTCCATTCGTTCCCACACCACACTGTGAGGTGGCTGTCAACATCCCCATTTTATGGACAAGGAAACAGAGGCTCAGAAAGGTCAAGCCACTTGCTCAAGGTCCTACCGCCTACAAGGGGCAGAGCTGGGATTCAAACCCAGGAAGTGCCTCTGACCAAAACCCATGCTCTAAACTAGTCCGTGCTTTGACCTCTCTTGAGACCATGCTCTCTGAGACCCTTAAGTAAGGCAGGTGAGTGTGAGCCACCGGTTTCAATACAACGCAAATGTGTGTGGAGTCGGGCACTTTAAGCAGTGATATGGGGCAGGGCGTAAGGCATGTGTTCACCTCTTTACACATTCATTCCTGTATTTTCAAATCATTCATTCATTCTTGTACTCATGCAACACACATATGGTGAGCTCCTATTGAACGTCAGTCCTGTGTCAACTGTTGAGAATATAAAGATGATTTAAGACCCAGGCCCTGCTCCGAAGGGGCTCAGGTCCCTCAGGAGCAGCAGACACAGAAAAGAATCATTCTCATATAGTGAGTGGGTTATCCTCAAAGCCCGGCACAGTGCTGGGGAGCTGCACCTCCACCAGACCATTTACAGCAGGGAGCCAGTGATGGGCTGGGCGAGACTCTGGCCTTCCCCAACAGACACGAAGAATAATACAGGATGATGACCTGGGGGGTGATATAATCAGGTTTGCATTTCAGAAAGATGAGGCAGTGGTGACCAAGAATAGGGGAGAGAGGCGGGGGGAATGGAAGAGGCTGAGAGAATCCTTTTAGGAACACTTCATTCCCCCCAGTCTCCCCCTTCCCTTGTCTTTGTGACAGAGCCCCCCAACTCCCCCAGGTCACCTGATGGTCCATCCTCTGCTCCTCACTCCCCAGGGGTTTGGGAAGGGGTCCAGGTGTGGTTAGTAAGGGCCCTCTGGAAATCAAGACAGAATCAGATGTGCAAGAGATGTTGGGGGGTTGGGGGAGCCTTTGAGGGATGGAGTAAGAACAGGAGAGATGGCAGGAGCCTCAGGCTGCAAAGCAGGTCTGATACCTGTGACAGGAGAGAGGTAAAGAAAGGGCCCTAAGGGGGTGAGCTGCAGACTGCAGCGGGGCTCGAGAAAGGCCAGGCTAGACTAAGCAAGGTGACCAGTTAGAGGAGCCCTGCATGGGGCAGGAGCGCCGGCTTTGGTGCCCAGAGCCACCTGGGGACAGCAGCTTGAATGGTGCAGTAGATCCCAGAGGAGCAGGGGCTGGAGACTCCAAAGCCTCCCCTGCCGCCCCCCATTCCTCTGCCCACCAGAGAGGGAGGAAGTGAAGACTCTCACACTTGGCGGGTTTGGGCTCACGCACGCTGCTGAGCCGCCTAGAGCTTCAGTTTTCCAATCTGAAAAACACGGTGTCTGACCCCATCTGGAAGGAGGGAGTGTTTGCCCCTGCACGGTGCCTGCAGAGGACAGGAAGGCCTCGGTGAACACCAGCTGCCACGTGTGAAGTGGGTTAGGAATGGGGACCCCCAGAGATGGAACTGTGTGCCCCTCTCTCCCCTCAGGCTACGGCAACCTGAGTCCCCGCACGATGGCCGCCCGCCTCTTCTGCATCTTCTTTGCTCTGGTGGGGATCCCCCTCAACCTCGTGATGCTCAACCACCTGGGGCACCTCATGCAGCGGGGTGTGCACCGCTGTGCCCGCAGGCTGGGGGGAACCTGGCAGGTGAGGGGCCAAGGGGGGGTCACTCGTAGAACGAGGGGGGGTGCTGGCAACTGTGGCCACTGATGCCGAGGGCAGTCACTACCCCCAGTGAGAGTCACTGGTGGGAATAGAAGCCCCAGGGTGGGGGGTCCATGGCGTGAGCAGGACTACTCCTGGGAATTAGGGTTACTGGTGGGGATGTGGAGGGATCGGGGGTCGGTGGGGGAGCATCAGTGGGAGACACACAGTGGGACCTGGTAGACAGGAAGGACACAGGCACCAAGGCCCTGGCTGGGAGCCGGAGAACGCAGCCAGGTGGAGAGGCCCCAAGGGCAGCCCCCTCCGACTGCCTGCAGCGCAGGACCCCCAGGCCGTCTGCTCCCAGCCTCTGCACCCGACGGGCCAAATGGGGGCTGAGTGCCTTGTGCACCCGCAGGACCCAGCCAAGGCCCGCTGGCTGGCGGGCTCCGGCGCCCTCCTCTCGGGCCTCCTGGTCTTCCTGCTGCTGCCCCCGCTGCTCTTCTCCCACATGGAGGGCTGGAGCTACGTGGAGGGCTTCTACTTCGCCTTCATCACGCTCAGCACCGTGGGCTTCGGCGACTACGTGATTGGTGAGAGCCCCCAGCGGAGGCAAGCGGGGAGGGTGGCCCTCCACTCGTCTGCCCCTTGGCGAGTTCGCTGGGTACCTGCTGCCTGCCAGGCCCGGTGGGGCTTGAGGCCCCAAATCCAGAGGACAGGGTCCTTGGCATGTTAAACCTACCTTTGTTATGTGACAAGGCTAAGGTCACCCAGCCAAAGAGTTTGAACCAGTGCCTTTGGCTGTGAGGAGCACTCCCCGCCATCCTGACAAGCACTGGGAGGGCCTCGCGTGTCCACAGGCTCAACTCTCATTCCTGGAGCGCACTAGATAGAGGGGTCCCTGACCCCTTCCCTGGACTGTATTTGTCCCAGGGTCTCTCCTCCCCACCACATCCTACCCCCTGAGACACCAAGCTTCCCACTGACCCTGGCCTGGGACCCACAAGGGTCTGGCTGGAGAGTCTAAGAGACTCAGGAAACCCCAACCTCCCCTGATCCCACTGGAAAACAATTGGCAGCCGCACTTTGAGTGCCAACAAGAATGGGCTGTGTGGCCTCACCGGCCCAAGATGGGGTTTAATGCATGATTTAACCCAATGGGGCAAGACTAGGGCCCCAGAAAGCTTTGCATAATAAAGCTGAGGACGACGCCCAGCAGGTGGCAGTAGAGGACACCAGCTCACCCTCAGCGTCCCCCTCAGCTCCCACACCTGAAGGTTCACGGCTTGAGCAGTAGCCAGTGGCACCAGCACCACACTGGGCTCAAGAGGCTCTGTTCACCCATTCAGATCCCTGGCCCTAAGGGGGGGGGGGGGGCTGCCCTTCTTCACTCCTTTGGAGACAGAGCCCAGCCTGGAATATTGAAATGAGGTTTTACCAAAGTAACAGAGCTAGTTCATTGGGCAACCTGGGGCCATGAGAGTCACCCCATTTAATTTATTTATTTATTGATTTTTTAATTGATTTTTTTAGAGAGGGGGGAGAGGGGAGAGGGAGAGAGAAATATCGATCAGCTGCCTCCCATAGGCCCTTTAACCCGGGATCCGACCTGAAACCTGGGTATATCCTTTGATGGGGAATCGAACCCTCCACCTTTTGGTGTACAACATGACTCTTCAACCAACTGAGCCACACTGACCAGGGCGTGTCACCCCATTTTACTAAGGAGGAAGCTGAAGCTCAGAGAGGCCAAGCCATTTGCCTGAGATTGCACAGCTAGTGAGATATCAATTCTGATCTGTTTGATTCCAAAACTCAAACTCTTTCCAGATCACCTCACAACCCCTCTCTGGGCCTCAGTGCTCCTGTCTGTAAAATGGGGGGACTGGGCTAGGTGGTGGCTAAGACCCTTCCCCCCAATGCCTTGTAGCCTATGTGCAAAGTTGCCTTCCCTGACCCTCTCCTCTCCAGGAAGAAGGGTCTGGTGTCAGGGGCCTTAGGCTACCCCTCCCTGATTCCTCCATCCCAGGAGGACGGCTGTCGCTCTGGAAGGAAATCCTTGGGAAGGTTTCTTCCAGCTGGGCCATGTTCCCCTCCTGCCCTCAGGGCAGAGAGAGGTGTCTGAGGAGAGCTGAGGCCAGCAGCCCCAAGGGCTACCTCTGCCCCTCACAAATCCCAGAGTGCTTCTTGGATCTGCCCTCTCCTCTCTGTTCCCACTGCAGTTCCTCTGCTCCAGGCAGGGCCGTTGCATGGCTGGCTGTGCAGGTTGAGCCATGCACGACCCTGAGGTGTTGCATCACACAGAACATGATGACGGTGGTGCCATGGATTTGTGCAATCTCTATTGTGTCCTTCCTTGGCTCTTATGATCTCTAAAAATGATAAGTGCTATCATGTCACCTGCCCAGCTCCTCTGAAAACCTTCAGTTTTCCCCAGTCTTAGGATGGAGTACAGAATCCATGACTAGGCCTGCAGGCACCGCTATGTGACTGGGTCCTGCCTCCCTCCCTATGTGAGCCCTCTCCCTCCCATGCTGCACCTGGGCCTCCCTGAGAACTCTTTTGACCAGCCCAGCAGCAGCAGCCTCAGTCCAGGGTTGTGCTCTGCCAGGTCCTGCAGCGCACAGACACACACACACACACACACACACACACACACACGGCTCAGAGGATGAACTCAGGATTTGTCCCAAGGATAGTCCTAAACCCAGAAGGCTTCATTCTCTGAGAGAGTCCAGTGCAAGGAGATGGCAGAAAAGTGAGAATGGGACCCCCAACGAGGGCCTCTTGATGCCACTGATCACCAAGGCTCCCAGAGTTTGGTCTTGGTGGGAGGAGCTAATGGGGTTGAGGGCACTCTCCATGAGGATGTCCTGAGGCCCCACAGCCCCCTGAGGCAGGGCAGGGGAGGAGGGGGCGGCCCTCTCTAGATGTGGGCACCCTGGAAATGGGAGGGAGGGGCAGTGACATCTGCACAGCGGCCTCTACAGGGGTGAGAAGGGCTGTCAGGGTCTCTGCTACCCTCTGAGCCACCCGGTGGGGCGTGGCCGGGCAGGGGTATGGGGCACCGACCTCCCAGAGCCCCCCTCCACCCTGACGCAGAGGGGCAGCAGGCAGAGCCGCCCCCTCCACCACCTCTCCAGAGATTCCTCCTCACTCTGGTTCCTTCTGTGACCACTTCAGTGCCTTGTGGAAAGTGACCGCACTGAGAGCCCTTGACTGCCCATCTACCAGGGGAGACTGAGGCCCTGAGAGGGAAAAGATGTTGATTAAGGTCACAGAGCAGGTAAGCCTAGGGCAGGTCTAGGATAGACTCCCAGGTCTGGGCTCCTCATGCGCATGTGTTCCAGAATCTTCCACAGCTGGGAGAGGACAAGCCCTCTCTCCCTCTGTCCCGTGTCTCTCAGCCTTCCTTATCTTCCAGGGACAGGGTCAAACCCCTGTCTTGGATGGGCATGCTGAGGCCCACCGCCTGGACTGTGGGTGTCCATTGTCCCTGCGTCAGCAGCCACAGGGGCGTTGTCTTCACAGTCAGCTGCCCCATTTTTCCCGAAGGCTGTGGCAAGAGCAGTCCCCAGGTCCCAGCTGCCTGCTCCTCTCTGGACTCATGGCCCCCACAATTGCATTTGCAACTCAGTTGAGCGCCTTGCCAGCTGCCAGGTCTCCTGCCACTTATGATTTCAGCTAAAAAAATGAAATAAATGTGGAGAGGAACACCTCCTCCCGTCCGTTGCCAGGAGCAAGCTGAGCTGGCGGGTGGCAGGGGCGGAGAGCTGGCTCACTGCTGATCTCATTTGGGACGGCCAGCGGAATCGTGGCCCCATAATCCAATCACCCTAATCCAATCCCGCTCCGCCAGGCAGCGAGGTCGGTCCTGGACCGTAGGCTCTTCCCCAAGCTGGGGCCCAGGCGAGGGGCCTGGCCGCGGGGGGAAAGGACAGAGAGGTTGTCTTGGGCCAGCAGGACAGGATGGGAGGTGGACAGGGGGCTAAGATGTCAAGGAAGTAGGAAGACAGATCTTCCTTTGAATGATCCAAGTCTAATAAGGGAGTCTAATGAGGGAGGAAAGACGGTCCCCAGGAAACAGACAGAGGGGAGAACTAAGATACGGAGCAGGCCCTCGACATGACTTAACTAAAGCCTCACAGCAGCCTCCATTCACCCCTCCCTCTGCTGTTACTTATCCAGTCCTGACTGTGCTGGGGACACCAGTGTGGGGACCCAATGGTGAGTGAAACCATCACCCAACTACAGTGAACAATACACCACACTCTTCCAGGCACCATTCTCAGTACTTTAGGTGCATGAACCCATATAATAGTCACAACAGTTTTAGAAGGTGGACACCTCATTGCCTCCGCTTTATAGATGAGGAATCTGAGTCCCAGAGGCAAAGAGTAACTGAGAGATTTTAGCACAGGAGCCCCATCTAGTCTCTGGGGCCTGACATCTGGACTGATATCTGAAGGGTGAAGGGAAGACAACCAAGGCAAGAGGAATTCGAACCTAGGGGACAGCAAGTGCAAAGGCCCTGGGGCAGGAAAGATGACAGATGGAGGAATAGGAAGAAGACCAGCACTTCTGTGGTACACAGAGCTTTTTCACTCAAAGGGGAGAAGTGTGCAAATGGGGCCTGGAGAAGTACATAGAGGCCTTGGGATAAAAATTTAGGACTTCATCCTAAAGCCAGGATGGGGGAGATTATTTTCCCCATTTCCCAGGTGAGGGGCAGTCAGACAGATAAAGGTCACAAAGCCAGTAAGAACTGAAGCGGGGTACAAACTCCAGCGGTTCCATCTGGTCTTCCTAAAGGTCCTGGCAAGTTGCCTCCCTTCAGATATGAGACAACCACACACAGAGAGAGGCAAACAACAGATCAGGCATCAGAATCTCTTGGGGAGCTTGTGCAAATACAGACTGCTTGGTCCACCTGGGGTTTCTGAATCAGTAGGTCTGGAGTGGGGCCCAATCATTTGCGTTTCTAGCAAACTCTCAGGTGGTGCCAATGCTGCTAGTCCAGGGACCTCGCTTTGAGAACCACTGGAATGGAACACAGAGTACCTTAGACAGAGAGGAAATATAGCTTCCAAACCCAAGGTGGCAATCCAGGGAGGCTTCTTACAGAAGTGACCACAAGGACAGCAATCTCGGACCAGTGAAGACTCCCCATATTCAGCTCATACGTGTCAATCCATGTCTGGCCATTTCTGTTTGGGGAACATGGCCCTCACTTTCCCAAGACTCCATCCTCTGACCTTGCTTCTCCCCTAGGGATGGACCCCTCTCGGAGTTACCCGCTGTGGTACAAGAACACAGTGTCCCTGTGGATCCTCTTTGGGATGGCGTGGCTGGCCCTGATCATCAAACTGATCCTCTCCCTGATGGAGACCCCAGGGAGATCGCACTGCTGCTACCGCCACAGCTCCAAGGGGGATCTCAAGCCCCGAAGCTGGAGGCAGGGCCCAGATGGAGAGGCAGAGCCCCGCTCCCCACAGCCAGGCTTTCCGGAGGGGCCTGGGGGGGCCACGCAGCATTCGGCACCCTCCGCTCAGGTCTCCTGCTGTGGAAAGGACAGCTAGTTATACTGGCATATTCCCTACACCTTCTTTCTCAGCAGTAAGACCCCTCATTTTAATCTTGGCACATGACCACCCAGACTAAAGACTACATTTTTTTTTTTATGTCTTTCTCTTGAGACAAGGTGCAGTTTTTGATTAAATTCTGCCCAATAGGATACATAAAAAAGTATCCTGTGTGACTTATGAATGTGACTGTCAACTGGGGGTGGAGCAGCGTGTGCTCTTCTTCCCCACTTCCTTTTATTTTTTAATCTTCACTCAAGGATGTTTTTATTGATTTTAAAGAGAGAGTGAGGGAGCGAGACAGAGAGAAACATCAATGTGAGAGGAAAACATCAATCGGTTGCCTCCTGCATGTGCCTTAACGGTGTATCAAACCTGAAGCCTAGGTATGTGCCCTGACCGGGAATTGAACCCACCACCTTTTTGGTGTATGGGACGAAGCTCCAACCAACTGAGCCACCCGGCCAAGGCCCCACTTCGTTTTTTCAGCTGGCTGCAATGCTGATATAGTGGCTGGAGCTCTGGCAGCCATGTTGCACCATGAGGTAAAGGCCATGTTTGATATTGGTGGCACAATAAAATAGGAAGAGCCTGGATTCCTGATGCTTACAGACACACCATAACAAACCAGGACTAACTATCGCCAGACTTCATTTAGAAATAGATGTAAATCTTACTCAAAACACTATTATTTGGGTTTCTCTGACACTCACAACCAAAACTAATTCTAATTGTCACACATGTACCCAAGATAAAGGCAGCACCTGAGACGGGACCGTACACAGAGAAACCGCTTCCTCTGCAGGTGCGTGTGCCCAGGGCTGGTGGAGGGAATGGATTGAGCGCTAGAGTGTGGCCCCCCTACACCTGCAGAGACCTTCCAGGTAAACTCACTAAAGATTTGCTGAGATCTCTCACTGCTGCTGCAGCCAGCAGGTGGCCGGTCCCAGTTTGGCTGCTGACTCCATGCTCTGTCATTCACTCACACCACAGAAAAGCCAGAGGCAGATCAGTGGGCTCCTCCTGCCTCCCCCGCCCCACTGCATCTGAAGGCTCCACCACGGTTTGCACAGCCAGGTAGGGTTTGCTGGGGTCATTTCTTTTGCATAGCATCTTACCTGAGCATTTCCATCTCTCACTCAGGATTGCTACCAATCAGAGCGTAATGGTGTGATCCCCACCACAGCTTAGGTCCCCAAATCCAGTCAGGAGCCCCCGACAGTACCAGCCAGCACCTGAGGGTCACCTGGACAGCTGGATTCTTGGCCTCAGTGGATATCCTACAGATAGCATCATAGGGGCCAGGGGCTCAGGTGGCCCCTCCTCATAGACAAGCCCTTTAGCATCGGGGCCCTCCTGGAACTGGGCCAGAGGCAGCCTTTTAGCTGAGGAAAAGGGAAGAAATGTTACTCCATCCAGCTTCCGCCATCGGGCTTGGGCCTAAGTGGGACCAAGGCCAGACACAGGGGCAAACACCAGCGAGTAGAGAGGGCTCATGCCCACTTCTTAAGGCCCACAGGCTGAGCAGAGGTAAAGGGAGGTGAGGAAGAGATTGTAGAAGGTATGGAAGTAGCATCCTTTGCACTTAACACACTCCAGAAACAGGGCTTAGCAATTCAAAGCTGGGAGAGGGAGGGGCCGGCATTCTGGGTTGGCCTCTGTGGTCCCAACTCGCCTTGAGCCCTTTCTCCTCACGCCTGGCCTCTCTGGACAGGGTCCCTGTCCCCCATCAAACCCTTCCCCTTATGCACAGCACTACTCATGTTCAGAATGCCTGCTCCAGAGGTAACCTACCTGTGATGATGGGGAGGCAGAGAAAGGCTTCTGGAGTGGGGGAGAGTTCCTAAGAAGCCATGTTTGGAGCTACCTGGAGAGGTCTGAGCCTGGGAAAGGCACCAGAACAGAGAATCAGACCTCTGGGCAGAAATCAGAGAACAAATTGGGCAGTGAGATACTCCCCTCGTAGGCAAGGGGGGGGGGGGGAGTGGGAGTGATGATGGCATAAGAGCAGCCTGAGAGAGCTGTCCTGCAGTGTGCCAGCAAGAAACAAAGTCATTCATTCATTCATTCATCCATTCACTCATTCACTCACACAGCCTCGCCAGGCCACCAAGGAGGAAGGAAAGGGGCCCCCTCGGAGCAGCTGAGTGTGGCTGTTAAGGGTGCAGAGTTCGGAGCCAGCCTGCCTGGCTCACCACCTCGGTGACCCTCGGTGAATCACTTCAGGGCTCTGCTTCAGTTTTCTCCTCCCCAAAATGGAGAAAAGTCAGGGCTGACCTCCCAGGATTAAATGGGCACGTGTGTGAGTCCCAGAGGAGTGTGCATCTGCCCCGAGGAAGCACAGGGTGCATTTCAGCTGCTGGACACTCACAGGCGCCCCGAGGACCAGGCAGGAGGCAGACACTGCGCAGCCAGGCGGCGGCTCAGCCGACCCCTCCCGGGGCTCCGACGGGCCAGGCAGACTGGGCTGAGCAAGCGGTGATGCGGGACTGGATGAGGGTCCGGACGCATGAGTCACGGGGACACCTCCTGGCAGAGACCCAGCAGTGCATGCGAGGTGGCAAAGGCAGGGCCACTGCTGCTCCCATGATGCCGAGGGGCAGGCGGGCCCCTCACACCAGCAGCCGCCTCTGTCCTTCCTCCCGGACAGGCTGCCCAGCTCCGTGGCTTCAGCGCAGCCAGGGCAGAGTCAGGCCCAGTGTCACATGATGGTTTCCTTTAAAACAGTGTCATCTTTTATCATCATCATCATCATCATCATTTCCTAACATTTATTGGGTGCTTATAATGTATCAAGCCCTGTTCTGTGCTCTTGACCTATACTAAATCATTTACTTCTCCCATCAGCTCTGTGAGAAAGGAGCTATTATTTTTAATGCAGTTTTAAGATGAGAAAAATGAGATTTTGGGTGGACTTTAAGACCAAAGGTCACCTGTCCCCGTGGGTAATCAGGAGGGCTGCTGCAGCCCTCTGGCAGGAAGACCAGTGCCCAGCCTGGGGGGCAAGAGACACTTCCTCTAAGCCTTGTGTGACCTTGACCAGCCTCTCCCCTTTCTATGCCTCCTCACCTGTAAAATTTCAGGGAGTCTGAATTTTACTACTACTCCCTCCGCTTTTGTCTGGATTGTTCTAATTGACCACATTTCAGGGAGGGCAGTTCCCAGCCCCACCCATCTTTTAGGGGCCGCCTTAAGCATTTGGATCCGAGGAGGTGTTTGCTCACACACACACAAACACAGTTCCCCAGGCCCTTCCCTCATGGCCCCTCCAATCCTGAAGGCCTAACTGGGGGTGGGGTGACCATTTATTTTAGGAGCCAGGCCAGAGGACTGAACTCAGTGGGAGCCAGAGGACTCCTCAGTCTGGGGCAAGAGCTATGCTGAGACACCCCCATCCCCAATTCTCTTGGGCCCTTACCTCACTGTGTCCCCACCCCTGGGCCCCAGGCCCAGAGAGTGCTGCCCTGAAGTCAGCCCCTCCGCCCTCCCCAAACCACCCCATACACACAGTGCTGTTTCTGGCCCTGACCCCACTGACCTCGCTCCCCTTCCCCCAGTGCACAGTACTAGAACCTCTATCTCCTACTCTCCTTTGCTGGCCAAAACTCATCTCCAGTTAAAAGTGTTTCTTGGGGCCAAGGATAGCGGTTCCCTCCTCCAAGGAATTCTCAGCTCCTCCCTCGTGTCTTTGCTCAAGATTCTCAGCCCTTCTTCACTCCAACTACAAAATCTCTCCCAACCCCTCCAGGACTCAGGGTAGACCGAAGCCTGGAGGCAGGGAGGACGACCAGAGCTGGGTGTCCCCCACCCCAGTCATGGCCCTGTGGGGAGCCAAGGAGGCTCCCCATACCACCAGCACTTTCTCCAGAAGTAGGAAAACAAAACCATGCAGACCGGCTCCCACCAGCCACTGACAAGTCCCCTGCCCCTGCCTGGCCCTGGGGTTGGCATCCTGTTCAGCCTTTGCCCACAGTCCAGCTTTTCCACATCTTCTCAGACCAACTTTTACCTCATTTATTCTTCCCTGGACGTAGGCAAACATGAATTGGTATCCTGACTCTATCACTTGCTTACTGTGCAACATTTGAGAAGCCACAAAACCTCTCTGAGCCTCAGTCTTCTCATCCTTAACTTGGAAACCCTAATGTCAACCTCAGGAATGTTTGGATGAATATGGGGGAGTGAGTAATGGATGAGAAAGCACCCGTGTTGTATCTGGTACAAAATTGAGCTCAGAAATATTTGTTCCCCTCCCTTTCCCTTCTTCTTGACTGAAGCTCTCCCCCCGACCCCCACCTTTTTGCATCTCTCCCTCTGAAGAGACCTCCTGGACCCGCCTGCTCTTTGGTCTCCAGTGGACTTGGGAGGGGCAGGAAATGAGGTGGAGATGGAAGGAATAAATTTGCCAAAGCTCTGGGAGGCGAGGAGATAGCCTGAAAAGTGAGAAAGCTAGTGTGTGTCTTGGAGGAGCTGCTCCCCATCCGCCCACTGGCCAGAGCCTCTGGGGTCAGGTCACTGCCCCAGGGGGAGGGGCCAGAGGGGGGGGGGTGAGCTTCAGCCTTACTCAGCCTATTAATCTCTCTCTGCTCCCTCTCTCTGTTCACTCCTTGACACGCTCTGAACCCCTGGACCCTCGGGTGGGAGGCAGGCGCTAACCCCCACGGACTGAGTCACCCAGGCTCCTTTGGTCGTTCACTTCTGACTTGATTAGGCCCAAGAGGGAAAGTGATGGGACAGCAGGCGGGGAGAGAGCCAGGTTATGTGCCCCTTTCCCTGCAGGCCCTGGTTTTGGCAGTGGCCATGTTCCTTGTCTAAGCGCACAGTGCCTGTCCCCACAGCCCCTTTTTCAGGGTAGCAGCATTGGCTGGGTTCTAGCAAGAGCCCTCCCTTGTTCTGAGGCCTAGGGGTGGTAATGACTCCCCACTGTGGCTAGTACTTGGGAGTCACCCCAGGCTTAGACCTGCCCGCACTCTGTACATGGGCCCTTCCTTATATTCTCTGCAGTTACCCCTGTAAAGTGCCCCCTGCCCCCTGCAAGGACCCGACTGATCCAAGCACCCAGTCCATCAATCTCCCACCCCTCCCTGAACCAGTGCGGTATGGTTAGAGCACGGAAGCTCAAAGCACTGAATTAAAGCCGAGGAGGAGTCATCCAGCCACCTGACCGGGGAGAGGCTCATGCTCTGGGCGACAGCGAGAGTGGAGACCCAGCACAGGTGCCCAGCAGGCCCGGCACTCTTGCCTGCTTTTGCCTCTGCCTGCCTAGGGACAGAAGCTTGAGGGGAGGAAAAGGCTCCTCGAAAACTTGTTCTGGGCCCTGCAGAGAAGTCAGGGAGGAAGGACAGACCCCGTCCTCAACAGGAAGCGCCTTCATCAGACTGGGAGCTCCGCGACATCAGAACCATGTCTCCCCCGTCTGACCAGTTGCCCCCTGAGTGCAGGGCTATGTCTCACTCATTTGTTTCCTTACTGTCCCCAACATCTCACTCAGTCATCAACGAACATCTCCTCAAGCCTGGATGGGTGTGGCTCAACGGGTGAGCATCGACCTAGGATCCGGGAGTTGCTGGTTCGATTCCCCATCAGGGCACATGCCCAGGGTGTGGGCTCGATCCTCAGCAGGGGGCAAGCAAGAGGCAGCTGATCGATGACTCTCTCATCATTGATGTTTCTCTCTCTCTCCCTCTCCCTTCCTCTCTCTGAAATCAATAAAAATATATTTAAAATATACATATAAAATAAAGGCTTAAAAAATATATTAAAAACATCTCAAAATGTGAAGACAACAAAATGTGTAGAAAATGGCCCCTGCCACCAGGGAGAAGCAGGTAGCTCTTGCCCTGCGGATGGTCCGAGCCATGCCATCTCATCCCCCCACTCGCTCCAGTTGCCCTCAGGCAAGTCACTTCACCTTTGGGTGGCCAACTGGTCCCTGTTTTCCCCAGACTCTCCTGGGGAACCCCTCAGTCCTAGGAAAGTGGGACAGTTGCCCAATCTACATCGCCTCCTGTGCCTCAGTTTCCTTACATGCGAAATGAAAATGATAACAGCAGTCTCTGCGGCATGAGGGGAGCTGCTGTGTAGACGAAATGAGCTCATGCGAATCCAGAACTCAGAAGCACCTGACACAGACTAAGTCCTACACGGTTCGCCTTCTGTGTTTGAGTCCCCCAGAAGCAGGCCATGGACAGGACTTGGCTATAAGTAGTTTACCTAAGAAGTGGCTCCAAGAAGCACCAGTAAGGAAGTAAAACAAGCCAAGGAAAAACTGCCACTGCAGAGGGGTAGAGAGCAGGTGACTCCTGTGGGCAATCGGGCTCCATCTCGCCACAGAACTCTGGAAGCCTGGAGAGGGGGCTGCCTCCCAGGTACCCCCCTGAGGGGCAGGGAAGCTGGGGAACATAATTCCCAAATCCCGTTCCTCACTGCCTGGGGCCTGCTCCCTGAGGAGGGAGGCCCTAACGCCCCAGCGCATGGGCCGGGAAGCCTGCAGAGCACTGGGGATGGTGAGTGCTGAGCAGGCGGGGCACTGTCAGCATCCAGCCGCTATGTGTTAGCCACACTTCCCATGTGCAGGAGACATGGGAACACAGGAGACACCTGCCCCACTGTGGGGAAAGGGTCAAGGCAGGAGGAGAGATTGTCTGGGTGAGCTCTGAAGCACGAGTGAGGGTTTTCCCGGCAATGGAGGAGGCGGGCCTTGCACCTGGGGGGTGCACGGTACATGTTTAAATGAATGACAGGTAGCTTAGTGACTCAAATGCTTGAGCTAGTGGGGCTGCTCGGTGGTGGAGAGCTGTGGGCAGCCAGAGGAAGGGGTGATGCAGTCAGCCCTGCGGGCATCAGGAAAGGCTGGATCAAGGCCTGAGGACCCGAGCTGGTCCCTGGTGGACAGGTGAGGAGGAGGGAGGATAGACCAGGTGGAAGGACCTCAAGAGCTAAGGCAGAGAGGCAGGAATGGGTGGGGTAGAAAGAAAAGAAGGAGAAGGGAAGGGAAAACTGAACTTAGAAGAGGGGGAAAGGAGACAGGAAGCTCAGTCACAGGAGTGAGAGAGCCATGGAGTCCTGCACCACTGAGGTCAAAGGGAGAGGTAGCATCGAGGGCTCAGTGCTGAGTCCTGCCCTGAGTGGAGGTGTGAGCCATCCAGGAAGGCTTCCCGGAGGAGGCAGGCCCTGAGCCAGGCAGGAGCTGCTGTGAGCCCAAGAACATGGGCATCATGGACAGAAGGCTGCGGGGGCTGCAAGTGAGAGTGAGCGGAAGGCAAGGTGCTGCCAGCCAGCCAGAGGGAGGGCAGGTTCCAGCGATTATTACTGGAACTGCGCAAATATTGTTGTTTTGACTGGTAGGGGATTGGTTTGTTTTTCTCAAGTGTGATGTGCAGGTCCATTTTAGAACATGACACCCTGGGAAGAGCAACAATCTCTGGCCTCGCCTTTCCCACTTCTCCTGATGAGATACACGCATTCTCTCTCTCACACACACACACAAGCTTGGTCATAAAAAATAGCCCAAACCACAATTGTTTAACCCACCAACGCCGAGGGTCGGCTGGAAATACCTCACTGTCAAAGTGGTGAGAACATCCCACGTCTTCGCGTGTAGAGCTTTCAGCAGTGCCTGGGGTGCAGAAAGTTCCATCACCATCTTCGAAGCTCAGCAGCCAAGAGCACGGGGGCGGCAGCCACTTCATCTGGGTTCAGAGCCCAGCTCACTGCTTACTGGCTGTGTGACAGGGGGCAAGTTGCTTACCCTCTCTGTGCCTCAGTTTCTCCACTTAACACGGGATAACAGTAGTACCTCCCTCACAAGGTTGTGAGAATTAAATGGTTAATACACATAGAGAGCTTAGAAAATGGACTGGCTCTGAGTAAAGGCTATAGACACGGTCGTCATTGTCATCATCATCACCCTCTGCCCATGGAACCAGAAATGACTGAACACCCCACAGCCTGTGCTATAGACTCCCATCCCCCCTACTCCCCCTTAAAAGTGACCGTGGCTTGGACAGTAGTGCCCTGGGACTATGGGGGGGAGGGTAGAAAGAGAGATACAGAGGAGGAGAGAGAGAAGGATCTCATGCATCCAACACAAAATGCCAGGTGACCAAAGACTTGATTCTGAGATGATGTGACTCTTCCCTTCTCATCCCAGACTACATCCAGGGACTGAGGACACAGCTGCACCCCTCTCTGCCCACCCCCACCCCCCATGAGTCTCCTGGGAATAAGGCAGAGCCATCTCCCCACCTGAAGGAGGCCTTGTCTGCACCAGTGATGCCAAGTTCAGGGGTGAGCTGGCACAAACTGAGGCTGGGATCTGGCCAAGGTTAAGTCCCTCTCCTTGGTTGCATTTGCCTAGGCGAGAGGAGGCGAGGGCCAGTGTGCCCTCAGGCCGGGCTTGGAGAGGTGGCTCTCAGACTTGAGTGTGCGTTTCCTATTCCCTAGAGTGCTTGTCCAAGCACACGTAGCTGGCCCCACCCCCAGAGTGGGTGATTTTTAGGACAATTGACTTTTCTAGCAAGTGCTTATGCTGAGCTGCTGCTCCGGGAAGCACATTCTGAAACTGCTGGTTTAGGAGCTCGAGCCTGGGCAGACCTTGTCTGAATCCCTGTTGTACTCCTAGGAGCTCTGTGACCCTGGTCAGGCCACCTAACCTCTTGAGCCTCAGTCTTCCTACTTCTAAACACTTGTGCTCAGGTATATCAGGCCTCTAACACCTGTCCTCGGGATGTTGTGAGGACTGGGAGGGAAAGTGGGCAGCTTCCTCGCCTGGGCACGCCCTTCACAAGCTCCAGTATGGAATCGGACCCCGAAGTGTCCCTTTGTGAGGACAGACCCTCATGGTGCTAAGTCCACGTGTCTTAGTCAGCTGGGCTGCTATAATGAAACACCATCACCTGGAAGGCTTATAAATAACAGAAATGCATTCCTCACAGTCCCGGAGGCTGGAAGTCTGACATCATGTTGCTGCTGTGTGGCGAATGCCTGCCTCCTGGTCCACAGGTGGCATCTTGTCACTGTGTCCCCATGGTGGAAGGGGAGAAGGAGCTTCCTAGGGCCTCTTTTATAAGAGGAACGATTCCCAGTCATGCAGGCTCTACTCTCATGGCCTCACCAACTCCCACAGCCCTCACTTCCTACTACCATCGCCTTGGGGTAGGACTTCAACACATGGCTTTTGAGGGGACACAAATATTCAAGTCATAGCACCAGCTACACTCCCTAGCCTTATCCCCATGTCCTCGCAGGAGCTGGGCGCCGCTGTGGCTGCACTCTCCTGGATTCCTCCTGCCCCCTTGCCACCCCTTTGAGGTGTATACAGCAGGATAGTCTATCTGTCTTTAATTTTTTTCCTTTCTTTGTTTTCCTTCCTTCTATCTTTTTTTTTTAATTGAATTTTTAGAGAGGGAGGAAGGGGGGGAGAGAGAGAGGAACATCGATCAGTTCCCTCCCATATGCGCCCCTCCTGGGGATAGAACCTGCAACCCGGGCATGTGCCCTGACCGGGCATTGAACCTGCTACCTTCCAGTGCTCAGGACCATGCCCCAACCAACCAGCCAGGGCCTTCCTCCGCCTTTCTTCCCCTTCACTATCTTCCTCCTTTCCTTCTCTCTTTTCTTCCTTCGTTTCTGAAATGGAGAGAACTGGCCTTTGTCAGGCAAAGGGTCATCTCTGGGGAACACTTAGTTACATGTAGGACACGCGGGGAGGGGGTGGACGGATCTGCCTAAAGCCCTAAGATATTCAGGGACAGGGATGTGCTGCACCACCTACGGCGCTGCCCTGGGGCCATGAGGTTTGTGGGACTAAAAGGCTCCAATGCTCTCAGCCCACGCTTAACCTCAAAGTGAGCCTTTGGGGACCAACTACACCCCTGAGAGTCCTGTCATTTGCAGATAAAGGAGTTCCAGAGGAGGATATTGGAGCTCCTCTAATAGGACTGGTGGAGACTGGACCCTCTGATGGGAGTCATACCCCCGTGGCCCGGCCCCCGCAATTTCCCTAACTGTTGGCTTCCCCCAGCTTCCTCCGTAGCCCATCTCCTTTTCTCATTCCACGTTTCTTCCCGGGCTATCAAGTGCCTGCCAGGATTTCAACAGCCAACTACAGCTTGACCTATCTCAAGCTTTTATCCCCAAACCGTATTTCTCCTTTGAGCTCCTTCATGAAGCTAAGCAGCCCTGGCCGTCATCTCCCAATCAGCTCCTGCTCCCGATGGCCCCGTGCACGCCAGCCACCCGGTCCACATTCAGCTGGAAGGAGTAAGGGGAGAAGAGACGCTCCACACTCCTCACCCTTTGTAAAGGGGTTTTCTGAAAGGCAGGCAACACAGGTGCTTACATCTCACTGGCTAGAAGTTAGTCCCATGACATCTCACTTCAAGGGGAGCTGGGAGATGTAGCCTTTCAGCTAGATGACAAAGTGCCCAGGCCCCCCCTTGTCTGGCCTCTGCTTACCTCATTAGCCTTGCCATCTCCATCACTGTCAGACTCTGCCTTCTTCTGTGGCAATGGTCATATTGACCTTGTCTAGGTTCCCCGGACAAGCCCAGTTCTTTGCCACCTGGAGGCTTTTGTTTAAACCATTTCCTCTGCCTAGAATACCGGGCAGGCTGTCCCCTCGCTCCACCCACACCCTCAATTCCTCCTCACCTGTCAGTGCCCGGCTCAAACTCCATCTCCTCAGAGGCCTCGCAGAAGAAAGGCATGACCCTTTTCGAAAGTCCTCACATCTCCCCAAACCCTTTTTTCACAGCACTTACCATACAAGTTTGTAGTTATTATAGACACAAGAACATCCAAACCTGTAGAGAAATTTTATGAGAGTTTATTGGAGCCAAACTGACAACATACTGGGAAGCAAGGTCTCAAATGCTCAGCAGAATGATGGTTTTTCAGTTCTTTTCATACACTTGGACAAGATTGTGTGCTCCCGAGGGTGGTTATGCAGCTGAGGGGTCAGGAAAAGAGGATCACTTGGGCCTTTCAAAAGTGTGCTAACCTAGATGCGCGAGAACAATGGACAGCGCTTGCTTAAGGCAAAGAGCAACCCTCTATAGGCCGGGGGCGTGACTACCCACCATGGCCTGCTCGGGTGGGAATTTATGATCAGATCACCCTGACTTTCAGTCACTGAACTTGCAAGATTTATTACCTTGCCTCTTTTTTGTTTACATTATATATCTATTTGGGTGTTAATTTCCATTCAATTCAACTCACAAATATTTGTGGAGTACCTACTATGTGTCAGATACTCTTCCATAGCACCTTCTCCTGGTCACCAGCCCACAGGGGCTCCCTTTCGGATGGTCTCTCTGCATCTACCATTTGCCCCTGCAGGGCCAGGACCAGCCCAACCAGTAAACTGAGGGGCAGATCATAACTGGGAGAGCGAAGACTATCCAAGTCAATCAATCCTTCCCAGGGTTGGACTGGTCCCGTGGTGGTCAGGGCCGGTGAGTGGGTGGGCAGAGCACAGGCTGGGCACCTGGAGACTGAGTTCCGGACCATCTCTGCCACTCACAGGACACGAGGCCTCTGGGCAGTCACTGCCCCTCTCTGGACTTCAGTATCCTCAATTATAAAAAGAATAAGCTTTACTTGACATGAATATTCTGAGCAAATGACCAAGACCTTTATGAAAACCCCGTGATGGACTTTAGGTTTCATTCTCTCACTGTTCATTCATTGACTTGACACATATTTATTAAGCATCTCCTCGTAACAAAATGGCCCTGGGTCTGAGGAGTCACAGGGGACCCAGACAATGACAGACATGGGGCCAAGGATACAAACATGTCAACAGGCAATCCCAGTTTTGTGTGGAAGAAGAGTTTTCTGCCTACAATTTTATATCAGCAAGAATTGCAAAGTTCTTTATTTCTCTACAACTCAATCTCTCTTTTAAGTGCCTCCTTGAATGGGGTGAAAGGAGAATGCATTCATGATCTATTGCTCCCAATCTCTTCTCTTCTATCAGCTCCTTTTAATCTCTCCTCCTTTCTTCTAGCCCAGAGAAAGTGTTTTTCCAGTCAAGGAAGGGATGGGGGCTGGGGAGTCTAGTCATTATGATTGTGCAACAAAATATTCCAAAAAACCTAGTGGCTTAAGATGACCACACTTATTCTGCTCACAGAGCTGCAATTCATGTCGGGCTCAGTGGGGACAACTCTGCTCCACCCGGCATCAGCTGGGGCTTACAGGCTGGGTGGGTCACTTGCAGTCACTCACTCATGTCTGGTATTTGAGGTTTGCTGTTAGCTGAGACCCAGCACACCTTCACGTGGCCTCAGCTCTCTCACAACATGCTGGCTGCTTGTCAGGGGAGAGCACACAGAGAGGGGGAGAAGCCATGCTGCCCTGTAAACCCAGCCTGGGAAGCCACACAAGTCATCCCAGTTTCACTCACAGAACCCACCCAGTTTCAGTGGAATGAAGAAATAGACTCCATCTCCGAAAAGAAAGAGACTCCATCTCTCCTGGAAGAGCATATGGGAAAGAAATATGATCGTGACCATTGTTTTGAAAATAGTCTATCATGGAAGTGGAGAGGGGTCCTGTTCACTCTTTTTTCACTTTTTTATTGTGGTCAAATACACACAACATAAAATTTAGCATTTTAGCCATTTTAAGTGTAGATCTCCGTAGTATTAAATACATTACATTGTTATGGAGCCATCACCACCATCCATCCCCATAACTCTTTTCATCTTGTAAATCTGAAGCTCTACACCCATTGAGCAATAAGCCCTATTCCACTCCTCTCCCCAGCCCCTGGCGACCACCAGTCCGCTTTCTGTCTCTATTTTTGACTATGCTAAGTACTTCATACAAGTGGAAGCATGCAGTATTTATCTTTTTGTGACTGGCTTATTTCGCTTAGCACAATGTCCTCAAGGTTCATCTTTATGGCAGAATTTCCTTCTTTTGAAGGCTGCATAATATTGCATTGTGAGTACACTTCACAGTTTGCTTATCCATCAAGGGACACTTGGGTTGCTTCCACGTGTTAGCTGTTGTGAATACTGCTGCTATGAACACAGGTGTACAAATACCTTTTCGAGACCCTGCTTTCAATTCTTTTGGGTAAATACCGAGAAGTGGAAATGCTAGGTCATACGGCGGTTCTGTCTTTAACTTTTGTAGGAATCATCACACTGTTTTCCACAGCAACTATACCATTTATATTTTTACTAATGGTTCACCGGGTTCCAATTTCTCCACATCTTCACCAACACTTGTTGTTTTCTGGGTTTCTTTTTTTATATTGGCCATCTTAATGGTTATGAAGTGTATCTCACTGTAGTTTTACTTTTTAATTCTCACCCAAAGATATGTTTTTACTGATTTTTAGAGAGATAAGAAGGGGGAGAGAGAGAGGTAAGAGAAACATCAGTTGTTTGCCTCCTGCATGCACCCTGACCGGGAATCAAGCTCACAACCCTTTGGTGTACGGGACAAGTGATGTTAAGCATTTTTTCACACTGTCTTTGTGCTTCTGTTGGACTTATTTCACTCAGCATAACGTCTTTCAGTTCTGTGATAGGCAATTAGACAGACATGAGCAGAGTAAGGACAATGGGCCAGGTTCAGAAGGTCATCAGGGTAGAAAGCCCTGGATTTCTAGCAAAGGACAATGGTAGGGTGAGACCTCATCCCCAAGGTGGCCCTTCCTCCCCTAGATTGTCTCTGGTCACCCGGTTTGGATCCCTCCCTAAATATGACATCTAGGCCTCGGTAGTATTTCAGGTCCAGGCCCAGAAAAGCAACAAAACCCTCCACAGCTGACTTCAGGACCAACTGCATTGGATGATGACCCCCCCTCCCTGAAGCTGACCAATCAATCAGTGGAGACCACAACCCTGAAAGGACATACCTGGGAAGCTGCTGAATATTATGAGAGCTTCCCCTGGGACCTCCCCAGTAAGGGGTGTGCAGGAAGTAACCAATCAATGACTCTCTCATCATTGTTGTTTCTATCTCCCTCTCCCTCTCCCTTCCTCTCTCTGAAATCAATAAAAAAATAAATACATAAAATTTTAAAAACATTTAAAAAAAAAAGTTCTTAAGAGAGTAGATCCTAACCGTTCTCATCACAAGAAAAAAAACATTTTGTTGCTGTTCTTATATCTATATGAGATGACCAATGCTAACTAAACTTATTGTGGTGATCATTTCACAGTATGTGCAAATCAGGTCATTACTGTTAGATGGGCCAGGTACAGAAACCTGGGTATAGAGACTCAGCAGGGCAAGAAGCCCCAGATGCCTAGCAAGGGGCGAAACTGGGAAAAGAAGAACCTTATCGCCAGGGTAATCTATCCTGCCATAGCATATCGCTGGTCATGCAGTTTAGACTCCGTGAGCATTCCTCCCTAAAGATAACATCTAGGCCTCAGTTGTATTCCAGCTCCAGGCCCAGAAAAGCAGTGAAACCAGACAAGTGGGACCGTGGCTGCCTCAGGGCCAGATACATTGACTAATGGCTCCCTGCCCTGGCACCAAACGATCAGTGGAGACCACGACCCCGAAAGAGTGCACTGGAAAGCTGATGAATATTCTATTGAGACACTTCCCTAAGACTTGCAACCAGGGGAGCAATGGGCAGTGACAGCTCGTCCTGGGCTTACCCCCTGAACCTGCCTACAGGGCCCCCCTTCTCTCCCTGACTTCTCAGTGAGGCCCTCTGGTTACTTCTCCCATGCACCTTCCTTGTTTCACCATCCCAAGTACACTTTTGCTACCATCATGGACCCAGTACCCTTTGACTGAGTGCTGTATGGCCCTTCCATTTGGATACCCCCATCTCCCATCCCCTTTCCTTAAATAAATTCAATTGTTTTAACTCACCCTCTGAAATGGCTATTTAGCCTGCCTGCAGCACCACCAACCTTGACCTTTCGATTATGCTGTACAGCTGAAACACACAGTGCTGTATATCAACCGTATCTCAATAAAACTGAAGAATATAAAATTAAGTGAACTTTAACAAATACTTTCATTGATTTTAGAGAGAGAGGAAGGGAGAGGGAAAACGTTGACTTGTGTTCTACTTATTTATGATTCGTTGGTTGCTTCTTGTATGTTCCCTGACCGGTGAATGAACCCAAAGCCTTGTTGTATCAGGACAACGTTCTAACCAACTGAGCTACTCAGCCAGGGCACACGTTAAGTGGATTTGAGAAGCACTTGGGAATTAGAAATATTGGGTCTTGGGGCTGGTTGGATGTAGGAAAGAAGGAAGATGCAACCCCCCAGCCTCTCACAGCACCTTCTTCTTCTGGGTTTGCCCAGATTCTGCCAGGATGGCACCTTCACAGCCTCTGCAGAGAAACAGTGCTCCTTGTGCACACCCATCAGGTAACTGGACCCATGCGCATGACAAGGCGTCTTGAGACCAGATGTGGCAGGCACCCGCAGTGTCCACGGATTCATTAACCAACTAATCCCTGGGTGAGAGTCGTCGCTGGTCTCTCCCAGGGAGAAGAGCCAAGTAGCCCTCCGAGAGGAAGGGCCACAGGGTAGACCCTTCTCCCTCCCCCTCTCACACCCCCAGGTGGCCAGTGACCACTGACCTCCACCTGGATACCTAGGTAAAGGAGGGCAGGAGGATTGAGAGCCTTCTTGCACAGCTGAGGGGGGAGGGTTCTGCAGTAGGGCTCATTCTGAGGCCCCCTGAGCCCCTGGGTCACTTGCTCTGGGCTCCTGCCGCTGACATCACTGTGCCCAGGGGGACAAAGCCAGAGGATAAATATGCCCCATCTTCCTGCAACATCCATTTGACCCTAAGAATGTGAGAGAAATAATATTATTTTGGCATTAAACACATATGATGAACTGGAATTGCAAATTTTAGGTGTGGGCTTCAGATAAAGAGCAGAATGGAGATTTTACCAGGGCTCTTAGTTGGCAGTTTTGATCCAAGGCCCTTGGGGGAATGCGGTCTGGCCCCTTTTGGGCACCTCTTGGGTGTAAAGTTTGAGAAAGATCAACTTTCTCTAAAACCCGAGGTCCAAAGGACGGGCTCTGCAAACAGCTGCTGCTGTGACCAGGAATAGTTGTGTGTGGGAGGGGCTGTGGGTCTCACAGGAGTCACCTTGGTGAGCCTCTCCGAAGGCAGTGACCTCAGAGTCATCCACAAGGTGAGGGACGGTGGAAAGGTTGGCAGACCGATCACTGGCTGATGTTCGCCCTTTCAGCCCTGGCCGATCACCAGCAAGTCCTTCCTGTTATCAACCCTCGGGCGGGCGCAGCGTGAGCCAGTGTCCCTGCCTCGGCCCCCACTGGGGATGGAGCCACCCAGCCCAGCCGGACTTTAGTCGGCCATCCGCGGGCGGAGGCGCGAGGGAGGGCAGCCGGTGCCAGGCCGTCTGTTTGGTCTCTGGTTTTGCCCACGGTGCCCAGTTCTGCCACCTTTGCTCTCTGGTCAATGAGTCCCAGAGTGACCCGAGGTGAAACAGGGTAGGAGTGGAGGGCTGAGGGATGCCTGAGGGCAATGAGGACAGGGCGCAGCCCTGGTGACCCGACTAGGAGAATGGGAACAGAAAGGGGAGGAAACACACAGAGAAATGCCAGATCTCACGGCCTGGCATCTCCCTCGGATGTGAGAGACACCCCGGGGGGGACACCAGGCCACCTAGTCTATTCCTGACAGTGGCTTTAATAGTATCTCTGAGTACTGCCCCAGAGGCCCTGACAGCGGGGCCCTGGCACAAAAATATGAGCTGAACCTACCCCTTGAGGAACTCCTGATAGGAGGAGACACAGCCCTGCCCTCAGGGAGCCCAGTCTGAGGGGACACAGCCCCGTCCTCAGGGATTCCTGTGCCTGCCAGGGAGACTGGCTGTGCCCTAAGAGGTCCCTGGTCTGCCGGGCATCCTGTAAGGCCTGCGAAGCTCTTGCCTAGCTCACCACAGGACTCCTGTGGCTGTGCTATAAATTCCTGTAAACAGAAATGAGAAATTTCAGGAACTGAAACGCTTTTAATCACCCTCCACTATTGCCCTTCCCTGAGTGAGTCAGCGGCAGGAAAATCACAGCTCCCCAGTGAACCGGGATGGAGCCTGAAGGGAGCTGGTGAAAGAAAGGCCGCTATTGACACAGGCTCTGCAGCTGGCAGCCTGTCCACAGGGATGGCTGCTCCCAGCCGGTCACCGCAGCCACTGAAAGCACTGACGGAGCGGGGGGTGGGGGGCAAGAACGAGCCGGCCCCAGGGGAGCCCCCGCAGCAGGGCCAGGCCCGGGCCCAGTGCACAGAAGTGAAAGTCTGGACGGCAGCCTGAGGGGATCATTCACTGTCCAGGACTTCTGACTGTTGCCCTTTCAGGCACACACCACGCCCCCTGCCCGGGATGCCCTCCCCTTCCCTTCAGTGAGCCATGTCCTGCTCCCCTTCAGCTCCATCGGGCTCCTCTAGAGCTGCCATCGCCCCCTCTGTCTTAGTTTCTCTGGGCACTTGCTGTCACCTGACAGATCTGGAGTATGTAAGGACATGAGTCTTCTCTTCTCACCTAGACTCTCAAGCCTCAAGAACAGGTGTTGGAACTGCAGCAGAATGGGCCCTGCCCTTAGAAAAACACAAACGAATGAGTGAGTGAGTAAATGAATGAATGAATGAAACTAGAGCCCAAGCTCAGTTTTCTTGGAGGAAGCAAGAGGTTAGCAAACACTGCCCTTTTCTGGGAGGGTGGGAAGCAGACATGTCCCTGAGCTGAAAGGGGCCTTAGAAATGAGCTGAGCCCAGCCGGGCGTGGCTCAGTGGTTGAGCGTCGACCTAAGATCCAGGCGATCGGGTTCGATTCCATGTCAGGGCACATGCCCGGGTTGCGGGCTCGATCCCCCATCTGGGGCTTGCAGGAGGGAGCCGATCAATGACTTTCTCATCATTGATGTTTCTGTCTTTCCCTCTCCCTCTCCTTTCCTCTCTCTGTAATCAATAAAGATATATTTTTTTAAAGAAGAAATAAGCTGAAACTGAGGCCCAGCAAGGGGAAGGGGCTGACCAAGGCCACACAGCGTGCCAGGAGCACAGCCAGGGCTCACACAGGGTCTGCTGCCTTCCTGCCTCTGCTCAACCCTCCACCCTTGTACCTGGACCTTGGGCTCTGGGCCAGGCTGACACCCAAAGAGAGACACGTCGTTCTCTTCTCACTCCAGAGAACAGGGTGGGGCGGCCGGGCCGAGCTGCGGCTGACCGGCTCCACCCTGGGTGGGCACATTTCGTCACCAGGAAAGCCAGGCCAACGCTTGCAATCTGTGGCCCGGGGAGAGCTGGGCTTTGCATAACACGGAGCCACCTGGATCTTTATCCCAAACCTTACGCAAGTACCCGGGACATTCCATCCCCGGCCGACAGCAAGGGCATGGCTGCCCGGTGCCCTCCAGCGGCTAGGGCAGCTCCTGGGTCCACTCGAGACCTTCGGCCCTGGCAGAACTGCCCTGCGGGGGTCCTGCCCAGGATTTCCTACTGCCCACAATGGCCGCAGTGTGCGAGGAGGCACACAGGGAGTGCTATTCCAGGACGCTCTGCCTGCCACCTCATGAGCACGTTACACCTAACCCTCCCACCAGCCCAGTGAGGACTGTAATTATCGCCATTTTACAGAGTGAGCACATTGGAGCCCTGAGAGGTTCAAGGACTTGCCCAGGTGGCACTTTTGCTGAGTGGGGGCCTGGGACAGCCCAGCTTCAAATCCTTGCTCTGTGTCACTACACTACCAGTGACCCAGCTTCTGCCACCCAACCTCTCTCACTGCTCCAGGAGAAGGGCACCCAGAACCTGAGAGCAAGTAATGAAGTGGCCTGGCTGCTGGGGGCACTGGGTGGGGGTGGGACCCCCTACTCAGCATCACAGAAGCACTTACTAGAAACCCATTTTTTACCTTCACCTGCCAGGGAAAGGAGGGGCAGGAACTAATATTTGACATCAGAGAAGAGCACCTACTGGGTGCCAGCCCTGGGCCGGGCACTTGTAAGATGATACTTGGCCCAGAGAAGGGCAAGCCATTTGAAAGTTCTCTGGTATTTGAATAAGCTGTGGGCTATAAGGGTGACAACCTCTACAGAGGGGGTCCTGGTCTCTGCCTTTAGATCTTTCCTGCCTAATACTGTCGTTGGAGACCTGGATGAAGACACAGGCACCCACCTACTGGGTTTCTAGAAGAGGCCATGCAGAGTGAGCTCAGGAAAGCTGTGGAAAACAGAATCCAGAGGAGTTGGTGTCATTCAATGTTACTAGAACAGCCACTGAGGGCTTGCTGTGCACCAGGCCCTGGGGAGCAAAGGGACAATGAGAGGTCACTGCCCTTGATGCCAGGTAGGGGGTTAAGTGGCAAAAGCCAGTGCCAGACTCAGAGGCCGCCCAGCCCCAGGATGAACTGATTAACTGGGGGGGGGGGGGCGGCATTTACTGGAGAAAGTGTTATCTGAGCTGGGCAAGTCAGGATAACAGGGCTTTCTGCCAAGGCAACCACAGCATTTGTGTGAAAATCAAATAATAGAGAGAAAAAAATACCTTGTGACTTGATTTTTTTAAAAAAGCAGGCAATTTCTAGGGCCTGTTGTGCTTCTGCAGGTGAGGAATCTGAGGCTCAAAGAGACTGTGACTTACTCAAAGTTAGCTAATGATTTTGAGGCAAAGACAAAACTTAAACCCAGACCTTCTGAATCCAGGTCTAGGTTCTGGCTCATCTACACTGACTTCTCCAGAGAGTGAATTTCATTGTAAAACCGTTTTTATTAACATCTTGTTTTATGAAGGGTAATACAGAGGGGGGTCCTTTACACTATAGTATGTATTAGTAGTCAGCATGCTTTGCAGAGACAGCAAAGAACAGGGCAGTGAGGGAAACCTAAAAGTGGGGAAGGAGGTTGGGGATAAGAGAGGACAATTTGGGGATATGTAAGGCTTGGGGCCAGGAGGGTCATTAAAGTACCTAGACAGTGGGAAACAAGAAGATTTGTCTGGAAGTCGAGGGAAAGCTCAGAAAAGAGAGACGAGAGTGCCAAACACAAACTTTACCAGATTATCAAAAGTCTTGGTGTCCAGACCCTTCCTCCCTATAGTGAGAAGCTGGGCCTGGTATCCTAGTGCTTAGACCTCTCTCCAGAGGCCCTTTCTGAGCTTCCAACTCCTCTGAGCATGACCCTGGGGGAAAATGGGACCTTTGTCTACATTTCCCCCTCCTTGTGCAGAAGAGAAGAATAAATGAGAATCTGAGATGATCATCCAACTTCTGGGCCTCCTTTCTCCCATCCTGAAAGGCTTTCTTTCTCCTGTTTACTAGAAATCATAGCCGGCAGTAGATTTTTGTTCAACACGTGGAAATGCTGAGTCTAGAACCTCATTCCCAAGTTAAATGGACTCTGAGGATGATACATTTTTTAAATCCTTGTTGACTTCCTCCGCTCTACCTTCCACTCGCCTACATCATCAAGCCATGGAGAAAATTTAAATTGCTCACAATCCCACTCCCTACGCGAAAAAGCAATGGTTAACACTTCGGCATGTTTTCTTCCAGTCTCTATTCCATACATACATGTGGATTTCACAGAACACAAGACGTGTAAAAGCTTCGTATGCAACCTCCTGCTTCCTAGAAGGCAACAGTCTTCTTTCCCAAAAGTCCTTGGGGCACCCACAGAAGGGCAAGTCTGTGTGTCTTCCTGGTGGATCCGGATAGCAAACCATTTGCATTTGTTGCCTGGTGTGACCTTCCCTGGAACATTGGCCGAAGCATAATCCTGTAAGTAAAGCCCGGGGCTGATACCCTGAGGATTTTCTGTGCACTTGGTTCTGCCAGTTTGCCCCTGTCTCCCAGGAACCTGGCCCAGCTCATGTCCACGCTTGTTGTGGCCTCAGAATTAGTTCTTCACATATTCTCAAAATGAACAGTCTCTGTCCATTCAAGGCAATTAGGCCAATCTCCGCCAAGGACACCTCGTGGGCTTTATACCCAGTGACTTCATGTTTCAAAAGGTTTTTTTAGTTGTTTTTTTAAATATGTTTTTATTGATTTTAGAGAGAGAAGAAGGGAGGGGGAGAGAGAAAGAGAAACAAGGATTGGCTGCCTCCTGCATGCCCCCCATGAGGAATTGAGTCTGCAACCCCGGCATGTGCTCTTACTGGGAATCGAACCGGCGACCTTTTGGTGCATGGAACCATACTCTACCAACTAAGCTACACCAGCCAGGGCTCGAAAGGTTTTGATGGGCATTAGTTGATAATAATAGCAGCTGCCACTCTACTAGGGGCTAGAATCTATAATGGACTCTGTATTACTATCTCATATAATCCTCACACCCACCAGGACAGGACATTCCTAGAGCCCACTTTATAGTTGGGGAAACTGAGGCTCAGGAATGTAGGGGATTTGCCTGAGGACATCTGGTATGACAGCCCAATGCCATGGACCTTCCCATTCCTCTCCTCTGCCCAGTGAAAACATGTTTCTGTGTAGCTGCCAAATGCTCACCTCAAGATAAGCCAGTGTTACCACACTGCTCAGGCATCGTCCCTGCCAAGAGCAAAGGATCAGGCCTTCAACTTAACCTGAGTAGCTTCATCTCACCTAAAAGCATAAACTCTGAGACTGCTTGAACAATTGAAATAGCTCTTTTGCCCCCATTATTCCCTTCCAGAGTGCCGTGGAAACTCCAGCTAGGAGGCACCTGTCAAGTTCAGCATAGGTACTCACTGGCCTCCCACCAGGCGCTCAGACATTGGGGGTCTCCTCCCCACTCAGGCAGTCCTCGGTGATTTACTGAGCATCCCATGTATGCCAGGCACTGGCCTCAGGACTGAGCGTGAGGCACTCGCAGGGGTGTGGGAATTTCTTTGTAATCTGGGTGCACCTGTTTGTCAGGTCAGGCTCTCTAGGAAGCAGCTGCTGAGATGAAGTTAGGCAGGGGACAGGGTCACTGGGAAGTGACTTGCGTGCAAGGAAATAGGCAGGAGCAAGATCAGGCAGATCTGACAGTTCCCTACCAGCCCAACGGGGAACTCCAGAGCAAAGACCGCCCACCAGGGAGCCCTGATGACAGAGCTGGGCTGGAATGACCTGCTGCACTCGGCCACTGGCCCGCAAGGCCAGGCCAGAGAGCAGTGAGTGCGATGCCTGGAGCACAGAATGAGAGGCACTTGCACACCCTGAGAGCCCGGTGCCTCACTCTCCTCTCCCTCACCCCAGCTCTGGGGTCCTCAGAGAGGCTAACAACTGGAACCATCAGCTCACCACACTCCTTGCAACTGGGCAGCAAGTCCTTTCTTGAAGGGAGCTCTGCGCAGCACATTCATCTGGCACGTTCTCCCATCCAACAGATATTTCCTGGGCACCCTCTGGGTGCCAGACTTGGGGATGAACAGATGAGACAGGCTCTGGGAGCTTCCAGCCTAGCATGTCCCTGCACACACCCGAATGTGCCTCAGTGACTGTGTGTCAGGGTGGGGTGACCTCCTGCCTGTGTCCCAGAAGAGCTAGAGCTGTGGTGTGTCCGCCTACGTGTGTGCACCCCTGAGGCTCACACTCATGTAGATTAAAGGGGGCCCTGGAAGGGTGGGGGGGATTTTCAAAGAAGCTGTGGCTTCAGAGGAAAGATGAGAGAACCAAAGAGGGAAGAAGGGGCTGCTGGGTCATGTCTGCGAGGCCAGCAGAAAGCCCCGGGTGGGAGAAAGGGAAATGGAGTCAGGGCTACCGAGCCAGGGTCTGGTGGGGCATTTCTGTGCAGAAATGAGCCAGGAGCAGGTGACAGTAAGGAGGGCTCATGCATTACTGGGCCAGCAGCTGGGCTCAGGGCCAGGGAGGAAGAATGTCAGCTTCCTAAGAACTAGGGAGTGGAGGGGGGAGAAGGGACTGAGAGGGAAATCTAAAGACCAGGAATAAGGGCTGGGGCAAGCTGGGGCGAGCCCTTTAGATGGGTAGGAGCAGGCTGGCAAGCGGAGGGCAAGGGGGCTAGCCAGCTGAGAGCCGGGGCAGCCGCCAAGACAGCCGACCTTTTGAGGACTCCATGAATCCTGCCCTTTGTCCTATCCCTTGTGCCTTTGCCTGGCCCACTCTTCCTCCTGACCCCTGGGGTAAGTCTCTCCCCTGAGCGTCTCTCATCTTCCTGCTCCCTGGACTCATTCTCTTCGCTACAAAATTTATCACAGTGCAATTCATCTTTCGAAACCCCGCTGTCCTCAAGACAAAATTCCATATTCTTACTTTGGCCTTTCAGGACATGCCCTCTCCCCTGCTCTGCAGCCAGCTCCTCTCTCCTGCAGCTCTTGGGTCCTCACCCCCCACCCCTACCCCAGGGCTCTATTGCCTCTGGGCCTCACTGAATCCTGTGTCCCCCTCTCTGGAACACCCTCACTGGGACTGATTCCTGCTGTGACCTTCAGGTCTCAGTGTCTGTACCGCTCACTCCAAGAAGCCCTCCCTGAATTCCCCACCCCCACCCCAAGGTTAGGTGTTTCTGCACCAGTTCCCTGCCATGGCATTTGCCAGGTTCCGGTTACTGGTTAATCATAAGAGAATCCAAGGGGGGAAATCCCCTGCCTGCCTTGCCCGTGTTGTACCTGCCGGATGACTCATAGTACGCATGTCACCAGCAAGTAATTTTGGAGCATCTCCTGAATGTCAGGCACCACCATAGGCCCTGGGGAAATGATGGGGATTTGGTGAAGTTCTTGGCTTCACTTTTCTACCTTCTTGGTTTTTGCATATTCCAAAGTTATTTTAGGGAGCATGTGTTGGTTTTATAATGGGAAAAGCAAAGGTGGGAGGAAAGGAGGAAGGGAGGGAGGGAGAAAGGCCAGGGAGGGACAGAGAAAGGGAGGGAAGGAAGGAGGAAGGAAAGATCTGTTGCTGTCCAAACGCAAGTGAAGTGAACCAAGCTCTTCAATTCCGGGCCTTGTCCTGCCAGGTTTCTTGCCTCACACCTGTCACCGTCCTGCACAAATGTTATGTCCCAGAGGAAATGCAGCTTCCCAGACCACTGTGCCCTCTCCCACCTCTGAACCTTTGCACATGCTGGGCCCCCTGCCTAGGACCCCTCTGCTCACCTGGTTCCTGGTGGCCCTTCAGGACTCAACTCTCGTGTGTCACCTCCCAGCTCATGTCAGATGCTCCCTCCTCTGGGCTCCTGTGAATGGGCACGTCCCTCCCTGGTGGTAGTTATCATGTCTCGTGCTGACTATTTCTCTAGAAGCCGCATCTTTCTCCCAGCGGGCTGTGTGCTTCGTGAGAACAAAGACAAGTCCTGTTCAGGTTGGATCCCTCGAGAACTGAAACCCATGCCTGGCACAGAGCAGGCACTTTGGTGGCTGTTGGACTGAACGGGAAGGCTTTGGACTCAGATCCTGGGCTTGATTCACCTCCTAGGTCTCCCCGGGCTGCTCAGGCCTACGTGCTGCTTAGGCCGCGGGGAGGGCCAGTCATCCAGACCCTCAGTCCCTGTGGGGTTCACCATGATGCTTTCAAACGTGATGCTTTCCTTCTGCCACAATGTCACCCCTATTTTTTGGTGGGTCCTCAACTCTAGGATAATGTAGGCCCTGGGCAGATGCAGGGACTTCAGTGTCCGAGCCCAGGTGGGGACCAGCAACACTTTGGAAACTTCCCACCTTGGTGCCCCACCTCTCCCCGAAAGGTAACCATTAGCCTGGCACCTAACGCTATAGCCATTGTTGCTGTGTTCAAACTTGAGAGCAACACGCCCCTTCCCCCGGGCTTCCTTCGATGACGGGTGTGTGAGCCGTGCTCCACGGTGAGGATAGGCACACTTATCACCCCACCTGCCTTCCGTGGTGGGTGTTCCCGGCGTCTGACTCTTACACACAAGAGGTGTTGCTCTGAGCACCTGACAGAGCAGACACGTGCATTTCCTTTGGAGAGAAACTTGGAAAAGAAGACTCGCTGCGTCATAGGGTAGGTATGCAATTTGTCAGCTGTAAAGACACTGCCAGTTTCCCCGAGAGGTTGCCCTCCGTTTTTTTAATAAAAAAGAAAGTCTAAGGCTGTATAAGCACATATATCCCATTGCATAAGTGGGTGCTGAGGGTGGGTGACAGTTCAATGGGAAGGGGTCCCTGGGTGGTTAGAGGACAGCCCTGGGGGAACTTAAATCTCACTCAGCACTCCTGCATCTTTGGAATGTTGAAGCATGTTAAAGTATAACCTCGTAGCAATTTATTAATTTAGGAAAAAGAAGAGGGGGCCCTGGCCGGTGTACTCAGTTGGTTGGAGTGTCCCATGTGCCAGAAGGTCACAGGTTCCATCCCCAGTCGGGGTGGGTACAGGAGGCAACTGATCCACGTATCTCTCTCACATTGATGTTCCTATCTCTTTCTCTCCCTCTCCTTCTCTCTCTCTCTTCCTCCCTCTTTAAAAAAAAAAAAAAATCAAAAAAAAAAAAAATCAATGAAACATTTAAAAAGAAGGGAGAGAAAATCCCTATGCTATTCAGACACCCGCTGGGGTCTTTGTAACAGCCCCCTGTTTCCGCTCACCCCAGATCCCTGTCTGAGAGCGACAATCTCCACCCACCCCCTCCACTCTTTCTTTATTTTTCAGGTCCAGTTTACCTTCAATGTGATTTTGTATTGGTTTGGGGTGTGCAGCTTGGTGGTTAGACAATCATGTACTTTACAAAGTGTTCCCTTGGTATTTCCAGTACCCACCTGGCCCCGTACACAGTTACCACAATATCATTGACTCTGTTTCCTATGGTGGACTTCACAGCCCCGCGACTACTCTGCAACTGCCAATTTGCACCCCTTTATCCCTTCACCCCTTTCTCCCAGCCCCCCAACCCCCGCCCCTCTGGCAATCACCAGTCTGCTCTATGTCCGTGCTTTCACCTAGATGGAGACAGTTATTAGAGGTCAGAGAGCCTGGTCTGAGGAGGGAGGCCCCAGAGTGGCCAGTCACAGCCACAGATCCCACGGAGACATGAGCTGAGTCCCGTCCAGGTTCGTCGGGGATTATCTGGACCAGCTTGTTGGTCAGGATCGGTTTGATGGAGGGGGTGGCAGAAGGAAACGGAAGAAGGGGACCCCACCCGAAAGGGTGTGGGAAGACGCATGTAGAGAGTGGAGCGCTGCTCCCCTTCTCCTTCCCTCTCAGAAACTTCCCCCACCCCCCACATTTCCTCCCAACGCACACACCCAACCTCCAAAGGGCAGACACTTCTCATTCAGGGAGGCCACCTGCCCACTCAGGCCTAGGGGGATAAACAGATGGGCCCTGGCCCACCCCCACCCTGCCCACCCAGCCGGTAACCAAGGGGTGCCTGGGCCTCTAACTGAAGCCAAGAGGAAGAGCCCACTGAGCTGGGCCCCGCACCCTCTGAGAAGGTGAGAGGCAGGGAGGCCCCCAAGCTTGCCTCCCTGCTACTCACCCTTCGGGCAGAGTCGGGCATGTCATTCGCTCCCTCATTCGTTCATCCCCTCAGCAGAGCCTGTACAGTGGGCCAGGCTCGGTGACGAAAGACCAGCGTTGCTCTGCAGGGCTTATAGCTGAGCTGGTATCACTGGCTTGGTGTGATTTGGGGGCCGGCAGGAAGACACCCAACCCCAAACAAAGCTTTGCCTCTAGCTTGCCTGAAATGCCACTTTAGAGTTGCTTAAATATAGATCAGCAGTGGGTTGGGGGCCTGGCGCTCAAACGATTCCAGAGAGGGCACTCATAAGGAAAATAATTCAAAATGGCAATTTTTAGGAAACCATGTGGCCGTGGGAACACATTGCTGTGGCCCATGGCAGCCTGGAAGGACCCCTGAGAGTGAGACATTGCTGTGACCCATGGCAGCCTGGAAGGACCCCTGCAAGTGAGACAGACCCTGGCGCTTCAGCTGCATGAGTTTCCAGGGCAGCTGGGTTACCTGCTTCTTAAACGTGCAGATATTAATGAGAGGAACTGATCCACAGGGTTAGTCTCGGGAGAAGGGTGCTGGGCACTAAGGGCCGGCATTCTGCCAGGGAAGGGGCTTGCAGGAGGGGACAGGCCCAGAGAAGATGGTGGGACGGCTCCTCCCCCACTCGTCTGACCGCCTCCCCCCGTGGGCTCAGAGCAGTCCCTGCTCCCCATGGAGAATCTGACCCCCTCCTTTTAGCCAGCCTCTCCCCTCCTTCCCAGGAGAGGGGGGGGCAGGATGCAGCATGCAGAAACATGGCCCAGTTTGAGCTTCCCCTCTACCTGGGGGTGCCTGAAAAGAGAGAGCAGTGTCTCCCAAGGGAAGGTGGGTGAGCTGCTTCTTTACCAACCCTGTGTGGGCTTTCTTCTCTGGGCATCTTCACGCTGGTGCAGTGCAGTGGTTGGAGTAAATCAGCTTATACCAGCCGAAGGCTTGTGAAAGCCCAGGGTCTCTGAAGGTCTTCTGAGCCACAGGCTTTCTGTTAAAGGAGATGATGGTGTTTATCTCCATCTCAGTTCCTTACAATTTTAATAAATTAAAAAATTACTTTTCTCACCCTGAAAGCCTTTCTGATTATGTCACAAAACCTAAAAGTCATAAAACAGAATCTTGATAAATTCAACGCCACACAAAAATAAGGTTGTTTTTTTTAAATTTCTAAATAGCAGAAGCTACTATAAACAAAACCAAAGGACAAACAACAAACTTGGAAAAATATTTGTGGTTAATATCATAAACATAGAGAAAATTTCCCTAATATATAAAGAGCTCCTACCAATCAATAAGAAAAAACCTGCAAATCTCAATAGAGAAAGAATATCTAACAGACATACCACAGGAAAAAAAAAAAAATTCAGCTGGCTCTTAAACATTTGAAAAGATGCCCAATCTCACCTGCAATAAGAGAATTGCCTATGTGAACTAGCACTGACATATCACTTCCACCTATCAGATCGGCCAAGGTCAAGCATTAAGTTGGCAAAAGTGTGTAGAAACAGCACTCAGATCATCCTGAGCATGTAAATTGGAACAAATCCTCTGAGAACAATTTGGCAACAGCTACCGAAATTATAAACGCACATTCACTCTGTCCCAGCCATTATACTTTGCTTTTGTAGTTTTTGCCTTTAAAACCACCTAACCATAGTAGTTATTCAAAAGCAAGTTGAAACAAATTAAAAAGTCCCCCTCCCCCCCAGCAAAGTGAGTGCCTGCTGAGTGAACAGGCCGCTCTTGTGATTCAGCCTCTCTGGGGCTCATCTTACTCAGCTACACGCGATAGTTGGTGTGTATTTCTTAACCATTCAACAACTTTTAATAGTTTTTATAATCATCACCTATTGTCTTACATCTGTCCATGATGGCTGGTTACTTAGGGAAAGGAGAAAAAATACTTAGACTGCAACACGGGAACCCAACAACATTATGCAATTGCCTCAAAGTGCTCATCACTGGCCCGGTCCATAATTTGCATTCATCTGATCAAAATTATTTAAAAGCACAACAAGGTGACTTGGGTTCTTCAGAAACACTATTAAACAAAACAAGAAAGGGCTGATTCCTTCCCATTTGGCTTTGCTTTTGTTGGAAATGGAGCCTGTGCATAGCCGCACCATGTTATGTGTGGAGGCCTAAGAAAATGCCTCTCTCATCACTTAGGAATCACACCGGCGAGGGGTGCCGGGGAACCGGCTCATGAAGCGGAGGGTAAGGGTTCCACACAGTGGGTCTTAAAGTAGTTTGGACAATTGTTGATATTCTCACTTGTAAATCAATATCAATCCACTTTAAAATACCTCCAATCCCTAGGTTAGATATGATATAATGTGTCATTTTGATTTTTTGTCCAAAAAGTCATGCTTTTCCTTAACTAGTAAGTGGCAGTTATTTTGGAAACACTCAAAATGAGTCTTTACACTCTGTAAATGTTTAATTAAAATTAACTTGACAATGTAATTTTTAATCATTTCTAAGGCATATATTTTAACTAAAAAACACTTATACATGAAAAGTGCCAAAATGACCTTTTTAAAATATTTTAGGCAATTCCCAATATTATATATTAGTGTTGAAAGTGTCAGAAATGTTTGAATGATTGCAAAACACTACCTATGCTATAACAACTAGGACGTTCTTGGCTTCCAAGACTTAACAGCTGGATGCCATCCCCCAGCGTGTGAGGCTGTCCAAATGCTGATAAAGGAAGGCAAGCCAGGAAGTAGTTAAACATTCTCTTGTAGATATCCCCTACCTTCTGCAATTTGTAAACACTCATGACCTCATTTTATTTTTATTTTATTATTATTTTTTTTTATTGATTTTAGAGAGAGGAAGGGAGAGGAAGAGAGAAAAAGAGAAACATCCATCAGCTGCCTCCTGCATGCACCCCGACCAGGGATCAAGCCTGCAACCCAGGCATGTGCCCTGACTGGGAATTGAACTGGCAACATTTCAGTGCATGGGGTGATGCTCAACCAGCTGAGCCACAGTGGCCAGGGTTCATGATCTCACTTTAGCCTTGCAAAACTTCTAGTATCTATCTATCTATATACATCCATCCTTCCATTCTTCCATTCTTCCATCCATCCATCCATCCATCCATCCTTCCTTCCTTCCTTCCTTCCTTCCATCCATCCATCCATCCATCCATCCATCCATCCATCCATCCATCCATTCTTCCATCCATCCATCCATCCATCCATCCATCCATCCATCCATCCATCCATGCATCCATCCTTCCTTCCATCCACCCATCCATCTATCCATCCACCCTTCCATTCTTCCATACATCTATCCAGCCAGCCAGCCAGCCAACCATCCTTCCATCCTTCCATCCTTCCATCCATCCACCTATCTAATTATTTCCACTTTACAGATGAGGCCCAGAGAGGTTTCTGTCACTTGCCTAAGGCACACAGGTGTCAAGGCCAGGCCTACAGCTCTCTGCTCTCGCTCAGAGGTGGTTGTAACGACTCTCCACTTCCCCTTCATCTTTCATCTTCCTTGTACTCTGAGGACAAGTCTGGTGCTTTTATGATAAAAGTAGCTCAGAACAATGGCTAATGGAGTCCAGGGGATAGACCAAGGCCAATGGTGGGGCTTGGGTAAGGGAGCTGGGGCAGAGGGCACTGGAGTCCACATCAGCAATTCTGCTCTATGGATGGCTGAGTGACACTCAGCAGTCATCTGCCTGATGGGGTCAATGCCCCCAGAAAAATCTCCTGATTGGCTCTGGTTAATGTGTAAGCACTGGGAATGGTGGTGAGCAGCAAGTCTTGTGGAGGAAGGATGTTCTAGTACATGAAACACGAACACAGAAACTTTACCCCAGGAGTGGGAAGTCGCCCCACCTCCATCATGTTTCTCAGAGGCCGGGGGGTTTCCTAGGTCAGGTTGGCGAGGCCCCATCATAGGAGTCCTGCTCAGAGCCATTCCCAGCAAGGGGGAGGGGTGAGAGGCCCTCAAGTCGGGGAGTCCCTCTCCCCTCCCTCATCTTAATTGAGGTCAGTTAAGCCAGGGCTGGGCATTGAATAAGGGTTGAGTTGATTCCTTTTTGGGGGGTCAGATTCTTGTGGGTGTGTAGCTGTCTGACCTTTATCCCTCCCCATCCTTTTGTCACCTTCTGACAGGGCCACTTCATGGGCAGGGGACCACTGATCCATGGAAGTCTGAATGTCCCCTGGCCCAGGCAAGAGGAAAATAGTAAGAGCTCACATGGCTGAGTCATAGAAGAGGGCTCCATGTAGGACCAATATCCACAGCCTGTGTTCCCCTCAGCAAAGGCACTGGCCTTCCCACATGGGGTTGCTGCCAGCTGGAACACTTGTCTTAAACCACTGGCACCCCATCCATCACCATTAGCTTCACCCCACCACCATTTGAAGGCTGGACAGGTGCAGTTTCATTCAATGGACTTGGCCCACCTAGAATTGGAACCAGTTCCTTCAGGGGCCATGAGACCTCTGAGCTGCTATATTGAGGCTGCCGGTTGCCATCTCATATCCACCCTCCCCTGCTTCCTATGACACTGCTGTATTGTTGGCAGTGGCCTGGTACTCAGTTTAAAACGAACAAACATTCCCCATACTCCCTCTCAGAGCAGGGTGGCTGATGATACATCTTTAGGGCTGGGGGCGGGCAGGGGTTCAAGGGAAATAAAGGATCATGGTTGAGTTGACAGGTGCTTTCTCCCTCTCACAATCTCTCCTTCCTTGAACTTGTGTGCTGACTGGAGCTCCAGCTGCCATCCTGGGCTATGAGATGATCCTAAAGACCAAAACCCATGCAGACAGAAAGCTGGAAGAAGCCTGGGGCGGGACATCATGAAGCTGTTACAGCAACTCTGCCCTGGCTTACCTATGGATCTTTTTTACTTGGGAGAAAGCAAAGCTTTATCTCATTAAGCTGCTCTTATTTTTTTTAAAAGAATCATTTATTGATTTTTAGAGAGAGAGGAAAGGAGAAGAGAGAAGCATCTATTCAAAACTCTGGCATGTAGAGAATTGGACCTACAACCTTTTAATGCATGGGACAACCCCCAACCAACTGAGCCACACTGGCCAGGACAAGCTGCTGTCATTTTTAATCTCCTACTAGCAACCAAATGAAATTCCTAATTAAAATATTGAGCCTCCCTAAAGTTCCCTCTGAGCCACCACAAGGTGCCCTCTCCTGAAGATCTCAGCCATGGGGGGATGACATCACACATCATTGCCTGGGGGCAGCGGTGGGAGGGACTTGGGTTGGAAGCCATGCAGACGCAATCACAGACTCAGACCTGAGACACCGGCTGCCATCACGGCACCATTGACGGAAGGAAGAGTCCTCGTCGCTGTGTTATCAGAAACAAAACGAAAGGCCTTGGAGCCAAGGTTCATTTCCAATCCCAGGTCCATAAATTTCAGCTCCTTCTGCTTGGCTCACTCTTCCAGAAGGCTTCTGGGCTGATCAACGAAGAGCTGGCAGCCCTCCAGGGTCCCGCCACCCTCTGACATCTGTCTGAAGCCAATGCCCCTGTTCCCTGCATCACGTCTCACGGGCACATGTCTGATTTCAGCCACAGCTGTGGTGGACAAACCCGTGTAAGCTCAGACTCATGCCTCCTCAAGGGGGCCGCTTTCTGCCCCAAGACTCTCCCCAATATCTCAGGAGCCCCCTTGGTCTAGCTCACAGCCTGGAAGTGTAGGGGGGCAACCTTCAGTCAGTGGGAGATCGGGCCTTTGGGAAACAGCCCCTGCTCTTCTCAGGATGTCCCTGCCTGCAGCGGTGACCCTGCTGCTGCAACACACACAGGGCCCTTCCCCTTTCCCTGCCTCAGCCTTTCGTCCCCTCACTCCTGCGTCCTGGGACCGTTTCTCAATAAACTACACACCCAGATCTGTATCTCAGGCTCTGCTTCCAGAGGTCCCGGGTGACTCTACCTCTCACCACCCTGCACAGCTCAGCCTTGACTTGATGTGTGACACACGCCCCTGTTCCCTGCCTCATGTCGCTGAGCCCTGAGGACCCTGAACAGGCCCCGGGGGGTTCTGGACAGACGTTCCCTGAGGACAGGAATGGTGTCTGTTCCCTGTGAAGCCTGGCAGACTGCCAGTTACCCAGTATGTTTTAAGTGCTTTTAGATGACGATGATGGTGGTGGTGGCGGCAATTACGATGATGGTGATGCTGAGAATGATGCTGCTGACAACCTGGACCAGCATTTTTCCTGGGAGTCACTCTGCTGTCTCTAGACGAGTGTCCAATGGGCAAAATATCCAAACAACCAGATGTGTAACAGCAATTAGCAACCTCTGTGGAGAGCGATCACCCTCACACCCAAACTTGCCGATTCACATCCTCTTTGACCCAGCAACTTCACTGAACTTTACCCTATAGATCATATATGCAGCAGATGACAGGTATAAGATTTTTCATGGAAGCTTTGCTAATATTAGCAAATAGTTGGAAACACCCTAAATGTTCACAATAGAGCACTGGTTCAAGAAATTACGATATATCTAAACAATGAATGTTACACAGCTGTGTGGAAAAATGGGACAATCTTTATGTGATGACAGAATTATCTTCAAGATATATTATGAAGTGGGGGGAAATGGAGCAAAGCAGGGTGAAAAGGAGAGGGGATGTGGGTGGCTAAGGACAGGAGTGAGAGAAAGAGCCTCTGACTTTTGGGTCATGTGAACATATTACTTTTTTGAAAAACAACAGTTAAACATCAAACGCAGACATCTTTTATAGTCATATCTATTTATTGCACAGATACTTATCACGGGCCTGCTGAGTGCTGGGCAGTGTGCCACGAATGAGTAGTACAAAGAAGACCTTCAGTAAAGCTTTATATGGGGTGGTAGGTGGGCACTGGGGGAGACTGGAAGTGAATCAGCAATCAGAACATCCATATATGCCAAAAATGGGTTAAGTACAGATGTTGTGGGTACATAAAAGAAGGGCAACTGACGCAGATACAGCATCCAGGAAGGCTTCCTGGAGGCGGTGTTCAGCCTTGAACTATGACTAGCAGGCAGCCAGAGGGAGAAAGGAGAAAAGGGAACTCTGGGAAGGGAGAACTGAAGGAGCAAAAGTTCAGAGGTGTGACCCAGCCTGCCAGGTGGAAGCTTACAGGGGACATTGAGAAGATGGCCAGTTTCAGACCAGACTGAATGGAGCTCCTTCTCCGAGGTAGGAGTCTTAATGAAAACCTAGAAGCACATATCTCTCTTACTGAGAAGGCAAGTCAACACAATGAAGGAGTGCCAGTCCTGGGGTTTCAAATGGCCTTTTTTCACCTCCCTCCAACCTCCCTCAACCCAGAAACCAGGCTGTAATCAACCTGGTTGGTAGAGACCGGTCCCAGACATGACCTAGGACCAACACGTCACCCTGCCTCCTGCCTAGATGTCCCACTCAATCAGTCAACAGCATTTGCTGAGGAACCACAGGGTCCTGTGGGCAGTGCTGAGGGACATAGGACAAGTTTCATATACAGCCTGTGGCTTAGGAGGAGATAAAATTTACACACACAATGTCCTAAAAACAGAGCAACTCAGTTCATGACTTTATCTTTAAAAGCACGGGCCAAAGCAGGGGCTCAAACAGACGCCGCATGCCGAGGTTCACAGCAGTGCTATTCACGGCAGCCAAGAGGGGGAAGCAACCCAAGCGCTACCAGCAGATGAATGATAGACATGTGGACTCTCCCTACAATGGAATAGTGCTCAGCCATAATAAGAAGCAAAATTCTGCCCAGCCGGCGTGGCTCAGCGGTTGAGTGTCGACCTAGGATCCAGGAGATTGGGGTTCGATTCCTGGTCAGGGCACATGCCCGGGTTGCGGGCTCGATCCCCAGCAGGGGCCGTGCAGGAGGCAGCCGATCAATGACTCTCTCATCATGGATGTTTCTCTCTCTCTCCCTCTCCCTTCCTCTCTCTGAAATCAATAAAGATATGTTTTTTAAAAACAGAAATTAAAAAAAAAGTGAAATTCTGACACACGCTACAACATGGATGAACCTTGAAGACATTATGTTAAGCAAAAGAAGACAGACACAAAAGGACAAATACTGTGTGATTCTGTTTATGTGAAATATATAACATAGCTCTAGCCTGTTTAGCTCAGAGCTTAGAGAGTCAGCCCACAGACTGAAGGGTCCCGGGTTCGATTCCAGCCAAGGGCACATACCTTGGTTGCAGGCACAGTCCCAGGCCCCAGTCAGGTCGCATGCGGGAGGCAACCAGTTGATGTGTTTCTCTCACATCGATGTTTCTCTCTCCCTCTCCCTTCTACTCTCTCTAAAAAGCAATAGAAAAAATATCTTTGGGTGAAGATTTAAAAAAAAAAGAAATATATAGCATAAATATAGAGACAAGATCATAGAGACAGAAAGTAGATTAGAGGCTACCAGAGAGGAATGGCAGTTATTATATAACAGGTAGAGTTCTGTTTGGGTGACAAAAAATTTTAGTGATAGTGATGATGGTTGTACAACATTGTGAATGTAACTAATGGCACTGAATTGTACACTTAAAAATGATTAAAAGGGAAAATTTGGTATATGTATTTTACCACAAAAAAAAAAGCTTAAAAAATTGTTACTCAGGAGGGGGAGATAGTGAGGCCTCAGTCAATTTAGAAGAGCTTCTTGGAGAGGGTGGCATTTGAAAAGGTCTGGGAAAGTGTGAACATAAGAGGAGGAAAAGCGCTGTGATGGAAGACGGGGTGGGAGTGAGAAGAGCCCCAAAAGGGATGGATCTGATGGCCTCTCTTTGACCAGGTGGGGGGCGACAAGAGAGTCATGAGAATCGGGGATTTGGTAGGTGGGAGAATACCTTTGGATCCATGGTGTTCATGACATAAAAATACTGCAGGAAAAGATTGAACACTCCAGGCAGAGATTACTAAATTCCATTTTACAGATGCATAAACTGAGGCTCATCTGCTCAAGATGGCATAGCTCATAAGTGGCACAGTGAGGATTTGGTCTAGAGTCACACGGCCCTAAAGCAGTGGCTCTCGGCCCTGGCTACACGCCTGGTTGCCCTGGAGAGCTTCGAGAAAACACGGCCAGCATCCCATCCCCAGAGGTTCCCTGCTCATTGCCTGGGGTGGGGCTTGAGCATGAGTCTTTTTGAAAAGCATTCCCGGGGTTGAGTGTGCAGACAGGAATGAGAACCACTACTCTAAGTCCCGGCACGTTGCATTCCCTCGGCTCTTGGGTTATTGCTGTCAACCTTGGGCAAGATGCTCAACTTCTTTCAGCCTCATCTGTAAAATGGGTAAAAAATACTTACCCTGCCTACCTTGCAGGATGATACTGAGGGTTATCTGAGTTTCCCTTTGCCCCCTTTGTCTCTTCTCTTCGAGGAGGGATCAGCACACAGGCTGCAGAGAAAGTGAGGCCCCGAGGGGAGGGGCTGCATGGAAGCACTAACCACTGAGAGGCTGCGGGCACAGGAAGGTAAACTGACTCACAGATAAGTAAATACATTGGGGATAAAGGAAGCAAAGATTTTCACCATCAGAGAGGTGCTTTACAGACGTGAAAGAGGGGAGGCTAAAAAGTATCGTGAGGTTTGGCATTGGAATAGGAAGTATTGAAATGAACTCATGGTTTTAAAATATATTTACACAGATAGTGTGGATGTCTGTGTGTGGTGTAGTATGTGTGCATGGTGTGTATATACAGTCAAAACTCATTATCTTTTCAATTTAAGTATTTTTATTGATTTTTTTTTTTTAGAGAGAGGAAGGGAGGGAGAGAGAGAGAGGGAAACATTGATGTGAGAGAGAAACACTGTCTCCTGCTCTACACAACCCGACCGGGGATCAAACTCACAACCTTTCAGTTTATGGGATGACACTCCAATGAACTGAACCACACCAGCCAGGGCTTTCTTAAATTTAGGGGTAATTGCCATGTAAACATTCTATTAGTTTCAGGTGAACAATGTAATTTCAATATCGTATATATTGTGAAATAATCGGCACAGTCAGTTTAGTTAACAACCATCACCATACACAGTTAAAAGTTCTTATTTCTTGTGATGAAAACTTTCAAGATTTACTCTCTTAGCAACTTTCAAGTACGCAATACAATGTTATTAACTATAGCCACCATGCTGTTTATTACGTCCCCATGACTTATTCGTTTTATAGCTGGAAGTTTGTACTTTTTAACTCACCATCCAACTGCCTCTGGCAACCACCAATCTGTTCCCTATATCCATGAGCTCAGGGCTTTTTGTTTGGTTTAGTTGGTTTCTTTTGAGGTTCCATATACAAGTGGGGTTGTATGGTATTTGCCTTTCTCTGCCTGACTTATTTCACTTAGTATACTGCCCTTGGGCCATCCATGTTGTTGCAAATGGCAAGATTGCCTTCCTTGTATGGCAGAACAATATTCCTTTATATATAACAACTTCTTTTTCATTCACCCATCAATGGACACAGGTTGCTTACATATCTTGGCTATTGTAAATAATGCTGCAATGAGCATAGGGGAGCATAGATTGATCATTTATTTATTTATTTATTTATTTAATCCTAACCCAAGGCTATTTTTTCCAATTGCTTTTCAGAGAGAGTGCAGGGGGAGAGAGAGAGAAACATCGATGTGAGAGAGACACATCAATTGGTTGCCTCCAGCACACGCCCCCACCGGGGCAGGTATGTGCCCCTGGCCAGAATCGAACCCGGGACCCTTCAGTCCACGAGTTGATGTTCCAAACACTAAGCCAAACTGGCCAGGGCGCATATATCTTTTCCAGTTAGCATTTTCATTTCTTTTGGATAAATGGAATTGCTGGGTCATACGGTAGCTCTGTTTTTGAGAAGAAACTTGCACACTGTTTGCCACAGTGCCTGCGCCAGTTCACACTCGCCGATGCCCGAGGGCGCCCTTTCCCCGTGTCCTCACCAACGCTTGTTTCTTGTCTTTCCGACAGGTGTGTGGCGACAGCCCAGTGTGGCTTTGACTTACATTTTCCTGATGGCTGGTGATGTTGAGCTCCTTTCGTGTGCCTGTTGGCCATCTGCATGTCTTCTTTGGAAAAATGCCCGTCTTTGATGGGATTGTTTGTGTTCTTGCTATTGAGTTGGGTGAGTTGAATCCTAATTACTCACAGATTCCGTATCTGCGAATTCGCCCACTTGCTAAAATGCATTTGCAACCCCAACATAAACACTCATGGCACTTCCAAGGTCATTCACAGGCATGCACAGAGCGGTGAAAATTTGAGTCATTCGGTGGGCATGTTCCAGCTGAGGTCCAAAAGGGCTGCTCTACCTTCTTGTTCCAGCTCTCCTACAGTCAACAAGTGTCCTTTTCGCAGTCTGTGCAGTGCCTCGGATTTTCCATGCTTGTGTTTTTGGTTGGTGAGTTCACTGTTTAGAATAAACCCCAGGTGTGGTGCTGAAGCGCTGTCTCGTGTCCCCAGGTGCAAGAAGGCTGTGATGTGCCTGTTAGGTGAGCTCTGTTCAGGTGTGAGCTACAGTGCTGCAGGCCATGAGTTCAGCGGCAACAATAGAATTAACTATGGTGTCTTTAAACACAAAAACCCATAAAACGAAGATCTGAATTGGTCAGTTGGTGAAAATGTGATCAGAGGTTCACAGTAAGGCGATGGTCCAGTGTTCACCAGCAGTGTTGGTGGAAACCAGAAAGCGAAACTGTGAGCAGTGAGAGCAGCTGCAAATGCAGGGGTGTCCTAGCTCTGTCTTTCGAGCACCCACATCTCAGTTTCTAAAGACTATCCTCCACTAAAAGGAGCCAGGGCTCCTTGTAAAACAGATGAACCCGGCACGTGTTATTGTGCTAGAAAGTGAGAAAATGCTCAAAGGGTGGTGGGGACATATCAAAGGACACAAGCAGCCAGCTTGAAGTGGGTCTGCCTGGCCCAATCTGGGACAACTTGAACACCAATATAAATAACAATACCACAGATTTTAACCTTTAAAAGATGGCATTTAAAAGACAGCATCATACAAACTCCATGTATTTTCCAGGATCAACTGTACAAATAATGTTTTCTTTCCTTTTGCTTGTAAAAAAGAACGTTTATGCTTAGGTTTCTGAGTATTTAACTAATCACATAAAGCAGGAATCCATGAGCTAAGCCTGACATAAACAAATAACTGGAGGAGAAAGGAAGGTTTTCCTAATAAACGGTAGGAGGAATGCTGGAGAAAGAAAACTTCCTAACGTCAACCACCATAGCGGTGTCTGATTCAGACAGGAGCTGTCAACGGACATTGAAGCTGGTGGGCAGAGGTTCAATGAAGATCAGGATTTTGCTATAATCTCATAAAACCTCCCCACAAAATATGTATTAATTAGAAAGGGGAGATAGTGACTTGGCAGTGGAGGAGCCTGGCAGGCACCAACTTGATGAAGAAAGGAAGGCATGGAATCATTTCTGTGGTATCCCTGTAAGAAAGCATGGATGGCGTGGGTCTGGTCAAGAGAAAACATTGGATGAACCCAAGCTGAGGGTCACCCTGCAGAACAGGAGGCCTGAACTCTTTAAGGCTCGTAAGAACACAAAGGGCAGGGAAAGATGGAGAAGCTGTTCTAGTCTGAAGGAGGTGAATGAGCCATTACAGTTAAATGCAGTGCATGGTCCTCGATTCCACCCTAGAGCACAGCAGGAAAAAGGAGTTGTTAGGACAGTGTGCCCACTGAACAGGGACTGTGGGCAGAGCAGTAATGTGTGCCAATGTCCATTCCCTAATCTGGGGAGCCATGGAGTGATTCAGACAGGAGGTTATTCTTGTATTTAGGGGCAATGGGCATCATGTCTGCAGCTTGCTCTTAAATTCAGAAAAAGATGAATGGGGGGGGACGGGGTGGAATGGGTCATTGGGGAGAAAAAGGGACACCTGTAATATTTTTAACAAAAATAAAATTTAAAAAAAAAAAAAAAATAGATGAACGGGTGTATGTAAAAGGAGAGAGGGTGACGAAGCATATGTGGCAAAATGTCAAAGGATCTGCGTGAAGGGCTTAAGGGAGTTCTTGGTCCTGTTCTTGCACTATTTCTGTGATTTCAAAACTATTTCACAATAAGTTATTTTTTTAAAAAACAGCAGAAGTATGCCCAAGTGCTCCGCAAGAGGCAGAGAGGTAAGGGAGCTGTTGTCGCAGGGTCTCCGGAGTGCGGGTGGGCCGGGTGGGCGTGGAGGTGTTGCCATGGGGTGTGTGCCTGTTTATTTTCCACCCCAGATTAACCCCTTCTTCCCCAGGGCAACAGGCGGCGCGGGCCGAGTGGTGGCGAGGGAAGGGCCACACCTGAGCAAACACCGAGCCCAGGCTCAGCTGGGATGAAGGCAGCGCTGAAGTGTTTATGACTCTTGGTGTCTTATCGCCCCTTCCTGTCGCAGCTACTGCTCCCTGCCATCTGTTTATACAGACACTTATGAAACAACACGGCCTCCTGCCTTGCGTGGGCCTTGGGAATATCCACGCAGGCCTGCTGGCTCAGACCCCTTGCTTCCTGCTTTCCTGGCTGAGTTTCCCACCCCGTGCATCCCTCTGTCTCAGACGGGGGGGGGGCTCAGAACAGAGAATAGGGACTCTCCAAGCCAGGGACATCCAGCAAGGTCACGGCAGGGTGGGGCTGACTGCAGCTCAGGGCTGTGGGTATTTATTATGGGCCTCGAACGGGCAAGGTCTAGCAGACGTGTCCCTAAACTCTGCTGTGCAAGGAGCCTGCTATCAGTCACAGAGAGGCAAGAAAAAGGAAGGACACCATCACGTCACCACCGTTATTGTCACCACCATCATCACTGTCATCACTGTCATCATCACCATCTTCGCTGCTGTTATGGGTTGCATGTGTCCTCCCTAAAAATGTTGAAGTCCTACATTTTTGGGAAATAAGGTATTTGGAGATGACCAAGCTCAGATGAGGTCATTAGGGTGGGTCTTAACCCGATATGACTGGTATCCTTACAAAAAGGGGAAGTTTGGACGCAGAGAGAGACACACACACTGGGAGAATGCCTTGTAGACATTGGGTGATGGGTCTACAAGCTAAAGGCATGCAAAGCTTGCCAGCAAACCCCCAGAAGCTAGGAAGGAGGCCTGGTCAGATTCTCCCTCGTACTCTGAGAAGGAACCAACCTTGATCTCATTTTTACATTACTGCGAGACAATGAAGAATTAGGAGGTAGTACATTTCTGTTGTTTAAGCCACCCAATTTGTGATACGTTGTTATAACACCTCTAGGAATCTAATACATTCTCCATCACCATCAGCAGCATCATTACCACCAGCACTGCCATCATCATCTTCATCACCATTGTCACCATCATTATCATCATCACCACCACAGTCGGCACCACCACTGTCACAATCACTGTCACCTAACTAGTTCAGATGGAGCTAGTCATAGGCCATCGCTGTTCTGAGTACTTTATTTTTATGAACTCATCTAATCCTTACCACAGCACTATGAGGTAGGTACTATTACTATCTCCATTTTCTGTAGACTATGAAACTAAAGCTCAGAAAGGTAAAATTGACACCCCAAGGCCACATAAGCAGAAAGTGCATTGGCCTCAACAATCCCCAGGACTCCTCCTTTCCTCTCACCTCAACAGCCATCCTTCTTCCCCAGCCATCAGTTGTGTCCAGTGTTCATCTCCTCCTGCTCTGACACCATTCTGATGCTTCTGAGACCCTTAGGGACATACAGGAGCAAGTGAGGATCATGCATGGAGTCCTGCCCCAGTACGGGCCCACTCTTTGACCTTAGAGTGCCTGTCACCGCACATAAAATTATCCCAGCCCTGATGCCAGCAACCATCAACAGAGGTGCCAGTCACCTTTGGATGCAGTATTTGGGTGGATTATGATGGGTTTTTAGTGCCCCGGTTGATAACCAAGGGCATTAGGTGTGCAGGACTCAGGACTCAGAAGGAAATCCTTGGGAGCTGTGTGCACGTATTCTCAGCAGCTACCAGAAAGGGCCCAGGGGTACTGGAACTTCCACGTAGTTTCCACATTTACCATTGTGTCTAGCACCATTCTGAACATATAGAAATGCTTCCGTCAATGTTTGTTAAATTATCTTGACACGTTTCCAACCCAACCAGAGCCCCTTCCTTTTTTATTTACTAAATCCACTTGTCCTTCAACCATCCCTTCCATCTTTATCTTAATATTTATTTCTTGTGGAAAGGGGTAGGTGATGATCAGTTTCAAAACTCTAATAGTGTTCTCAGGGTTGGGCCTGCAGATGAAACTTTTCCAGCCCGTTGTCCAACCTTTTGCAGAGCCTGCGGTGCTGCCAGACTGCAGGCACCTACAGGGCTCGCCACTTTTTGCCAAGCCTATCGCTGTTCACAGATCCCACAGCTATTTACAGAGCCTCTGGTTTGTAAATGTTTTTAAAATTTTAAATCACAATTTAAAATTGTAATTGTTTTATTTTATTTTTGCTGTTTTTCTTTTCTTTTTTAAATACTCACCCAAGGATGTTTTTCATTGATTCAAAAGACAGAGGAAGGGAAAGAGAGAGAAACATCGATGAGTGAGAGAATCGATTAGCTCCCTCCTGTACACGCCCAGACTGCCCCGCCAGGGATCGAACCTGCAACCTGGGTATGTGCCCTGACCGGGAATCAAGCCCACCACACTTTGGTCCACCTCTAACAAACTAAGCCACATAGGCCAGGGCAAAATCGTAATTGTTTTAAAATATGCAGATGTTTGCAGAACTTGGAGGTGTTTACAGAGCCTATAGCTGTTGGTAGAGCCGGCAGCTGTTTGTGGAGATATTCCTTATTTGCCAAAATGCTGTAGTTTGCAAAACATGGTGAATTTGATCAGTATGCCTGATGGATGCTTCTGGCTGGGCTCTTCTCCCAGAGCTAACCATGGGCTCATCTTATTAAAGCACAATGTGTCCAGCGTGGTGCCAAGAGATTCGGAGGATCTCTTTATACAGAAGTATAAAGGGCCCAGCTGGCGTGGCTGTTGGCTGAGCGTCCTCTTGTGCACCAAGAGGTCCCTGGTTCGATTGTGAGGGCACATGCGCAGGTTGTGGGTTGCGGGCTCAATCCCCAGTAAGGGGCTTGCAGGAGGCAGCCAATTGATGATTCTCTCATCAATGTTTCTATCTCTCTCTCACTCTCCCTTCCTCTCTCTATAAAATCAATAAAACACATTTTTTTTAAAAAAAAAAAAGTATAAAGAAAGGCCTCGTACAGCTAAGGAACAATCGTGGAGCATACATGGACCACCAAGAGAACACTCCACAGAGCCACAGGGAGTTGGGAGGACGTGAGCTCCCCAGGATTAGCCCATCTGGCCCCTACATGCATCTGGAACAGCACAGCTCTACTTCATGCAGGCCCCTCTCATCCTGACCCCACCCCACCCCATGCCGGCAGGATTAAAGTTGCGCCCCGCCCCCTGCCCTCCCGAAAACCCCTTTCTCTTAGGGTCCTGATCCTGGCTAATCCTCAAAAAGAAAAGGCAACAGATTTGCAACAAGCCCTTAGTAGTGCACTGGAATGCACTACTGTGTAGGGACATTCACATTTTGAAATAAGAACCTTGGAGGCTGCCAAGCCGTCCCAAACGGCACGTCTCCCCGATGGCAGGATCTGGGCCCGTGGCTGCCCGAGGGGAAGGCTTGCTCTCCAGGCGCGCCCGGCTTTTTGGCCACAGCTGTAGCCTGACTGAATCTTTGCTAATTGAATTCCCCTTTCCTAGTGACTCATATGCCCATTTCAGAGCAAGGACGCACCCGGAATGAGAAGTGGATCCAGTCTAGGCATGAGCTGCAGGGAGCTTCGGCTGGCTCGGGCAGTGACTTCCACTGAACGGAAAGGTCTGTCTCTCTGTGTGTTCCTGCGTGTTTGTTTTCTTAAACCTCAGCTTGGACTCTGAGCAGGGCATGTAACCGATGGCTGTTGGGTCCCAGTCGTGCGCTCAGGAGGCTGGTCCAGCTCTCCCCGGGGTCTGTCTCAGCCCTGGCATGTGTCTCAGGGACTCTTCCTCCCCCCCCCAAGGCTCGGAGCGAGCCCCAGCTGCTAGGGGTTCAGCCTCCCAGCCTGGGGCAGTTGGGTCCACTTGGGAGAAGAGAGCACGCAGCTGTAAGCCCTGAATCTGTCCCTTCAGATTCCTGAATTCCTGGTCCTTTGTCCCCACTGCTCTCTGGGCTTCGTTGGCACCATCTGCAGTGAAACCTCAAGGCGAGCTCACTACCTCTCCCACCCGCTACACCCTCTCCGCCTTCTTGCAAACTTTGCAGCCCACCCAGCTGTCCAGGTAAAGGCGAATCCTTCCTCTCTGAGCCCCGATAATCCTGCCCCCAAATCGCCCCTTACTCTCCACCTGCTGCTGACCGTGCCACACTCCACTTCATTCTTCCCACCGCGGACTGTCCCCACCCCAGTCCAGACCCCAGGGACAGCGCTGCGCTCAGCAAACACCGACTGAGCACCTTCAGCGTGCGCCGCAGGGACGCTGCGGAGAGCAGGCCCGCAGAGCCGTGCTCCGAGGACTTTTAGTCAGGGCGCCTCTCTTTCAGGACTTGCCTGGAAAAACTGTTTCTCTGCGGCTTGGTGTTTAATATTTTTAAAACATAAGCAACAGGTGTTCATTGAGAAAAAGCTAGAAAATGCTCACAAGCAGACCAAGGCCATAAAAATCGCCCTTTTTATTGAGATATAATTGCATATAGCACTGTAGGTTTCAGGTATAGACTGTTGATTGGATACATCTGTATATGGTAATATGACTACCACTGGCAGCACTAGCTAGCATCTCCATCACATCACAGAATTAACGTTTCTCTTTTACGGTGAGAATATTTAAGACGGAGTCTTTTAGCAACTATGAAAATCGCTCTTAAACTTATCACTCTTTCCACCTCCTACTACTCCCCCCCCAAAAAAAAAGTTGTTAGCCTTTTGGTGTATTTATTTCTGAACATTTTTCTTTTTCCTATTTGAATATTTTAAAACACCACTGATGTCCCTTCCCATCTCAAATGTATTTGTTCATTCAGGAAATATTTATTGTAAAGTATCACATATGCCAGGCCCCAGGCTGTATGCTGGGGACACAGAGACGGACAATCTATTCGAGGAGCCAGGTATGAAGCAAAAAAAATATCACATAAATTAATATATGATTCTCTCCCCATGAAGCCAGGGTGCAGGGAAGCATGAGTGTATATGACGGGCACCACCAGCTTGTCATGGGGGCTTGTGGAGGTCGGGAGAGGCTTCTCCGAGGAAGAGTAGGGCTTTCCAGGATGAAGGGGTAGAGGGCGAGTGTTTGAGGAGGTAGAGACTGAATTCACAAACAGGGCTGACTCACCCATTAGCTACAGCAGGTCCAGGGTCTGGGACCCACCATACTAAAAGGAGTCTATGCAAATGTTTTAATTCTTTTAAAATCATTAGGGAAAAAAATGAACTTTTAGTTAGAAGAAAATGTTTTAAATTTAAATATTATATTCATGCATTGATCTTTATATTAATACATTTGTAAAATATAATTTATGGAAGAAGGGACCCCACAAAGGCAGAGGTGCCCACGAAAGTCACAGTGTGGTCCTGGCGTGGAGACCCATGTGGCTGACGCAGAGAGTGGACTGAGGAGGTGGGAGATGTGACCGGAGAGGCGGGCAGGAGCTGGAGCTGGAGGCCGCGGTAAGAATAGAGGACTTTGTGCTCCCGCAGCAGCAAAACAGAGAAGGGACAAGATCCTTCGATCATTTTTATTTAATCTCTAAAAAGAAAATGTCTTTTCTTAAACCACAATATCAGATTACACCTTAAAAATATTAACATCTTGCCCAATAGGGCTTGGCTCAGCGGTTGAGCGTCGATCTAGGATCCAGGCGATTGGGGTTCGATTCCCAGTCAGGGCACATGCCCAGGTTGCGGGCTCGATCAATGACTCTCTCATCATTGATGTTTCTGTCTCTCTCTCCCCCTCTCCTTTCCTCCCTCTGAAATCAATAAAAATATATTTAAAAAAAAAATTATTAACATCTTGCTCTAGCCAGTTTGGCTCAGTGGTCAGAGCATTGACCCTTGGACTGAAGGGTCCCGGGTTCAATTCGGGCCAAGGGCATGTGCCTCTGTTGCAGGCTCATCCCCAGCCCTGCCCTGGGTGCATGCAAGAGGCAACCAATGAATGTGTCTCTCTCACATCAGTGTTTCTCTCTCTCTCTTCCACTCTCTCTAAAAAGCAATGAAAAAATATTCTAGAGTGAGGATTTTTAAAATTAATTAATTAATTAACATCTGGGTGGATAAGGGGGAAAGGGTGGGGGAAAAGGGGAATATCTGTAAAACTGTCAACAATAAATATATATATATATTTTAAAAATTAACATCTGCGAATGAATAACAGTGATGGCTGCCTGACATTGTAAATGTACTTAATGCCACTGACTGGTACACCTGAAAACCCTTAAAGTGGTAAATTTTATGTTACGTGTATTTTTTCACAATAAAAAACTCTGAGGCAGCAGATAGTCAATGGGGGGAAAATAAACAAAAACTTCTTGATGTCATCAAATGCCCATTCAGCATTCACATTTCCAATTGCCTCATAAATGTTATGGACTGTTAAGCTGTCTTGTTGGTTTCAGCTGTTTGAATCAAAAGCCAAGTGAGGTCTATACATGGAAGTGATTGGTCTCTTCAAAGTCTCTTGCAATCTAGAGGTTTCTGCTCCATCTTTCACCCTCCCTCCCATCTTTTTTTTTTTTTTGGTAATTTATTTCTTACAAGTTGTTTGACCTGCATTTTGTCAATGACGTCCCTGTGCTGTAGTTTAAAACATATTCCTCCATCCTCTGTATTTCCTACAAGTGGTAAGTTGGATCCAGAGACTTGATCAGATTCAAATTCAATTTCGGGCAAGTCTGCTTCAGGGTGGCGCTGGGTACTTCCCACAGGGGGCACGCGTTGTCTGCTTTGTCTCTCTCCTGGGGATGTTGACAGCCACGGATGGTCACTGCCTAGGTGACGCTCTGGCACCAGGGGGAGCAGGTTGGAGGCTCAGGTGGGCCCAGCATTTCGTTTCCTGTCTATCCAGAAAAGGACTTGCCTGCGGAGGAAGGGGCAGAGGTCCCTGGGCCTTTTTCTCTCCCCCACCTCTGAGCCCTGACAATTCTCTCCCTTGGTAGGGAGCCTCTCCTGTATATGAAGCCGCTCCTGGCAAATGAAGACAACTTCCCCTGGGCTTTCCTTGTGCCTTAGGTTTTTAGTTTTGAAATCAGCAGCAGGGCCCACACTGTCGCACCCAAGCAGGTAAAGCCTGGCTCTGGAGGGACACAGGGCTGGGTGTGGGAGGGGTAGAGCTCCCTCGGACCCCGCCCTGTCTAAGAGGTCAGAGGCCTCTGCCATCAGACCAGTCTGGGTCCCCATCCTGGCTTCCCTATGCACCAGATTGGGCAGGTTACTTCCCCTCCCTGAGCCTCAGTTTCTCACAGGTAAAATGGGAATAAATACCAGGCTTACCTTAGAGGGTCGTAAGGTTCAATAGAGTGATGGATATCAGGAGCTAAGTGCAGGCCTGACGCATAAGAAGTTCACAGTAACAGTGACTCGGGTCATGGCACTGCTTACCACTAGCCCCTTCCTCAGCCTGAAGGTAAAATGAGTCAGGAAAGGGGATAGCCCATTCACCCCAACATGCTCACCTTTAGTAAGGTCCTTGAACTGGCCCCAGCCCATAGCTTTTCCAGACCAGACCATCATGGGTCCCTGACACTGGGTAAGAGGAAGTGGGTCACTGGTGTGAGGAGAGAGGTGTTTTGTGACCAGGGACAGGGATTCCAGTTCCTTTTGATAGTAAGTGAATAGTAGCTTATATGTTACAAGCCCCATAGGAAGGTATGAAGCCCCAAGCTCCTGGAGCCCCAGTGCCTGGTGAGCCATCACCCAAAAACACATGTCCCAGGAGTCCAAGGCCAAAGTCCTATGTGTGCCCAAATTCTGTTTATTGCCCAGCTCTCTCCTGGACATTGGCTCAGGCGGTAGAAATTCCAGGAATCCCAGTTCCTCCTTCGCCTTGGCATGCCCCCTCATCTTCCTCCCTCCCGCCCTCTTCTCCACCAATCCTCAGGCCTCTGTCCATTTGGTGGACAAGTGGACAATTGTCCTGGGATCTTTATGTTCTTTGGGAGTAGTCATGTTGGGGCCAGATGTGGCTGTTGTCGGCATTTAACACTGAGTCTGAAGGAGGCCTTCTGGAGTTGCTCAGAGCAGCCAGAGGGTGAGGGAGGCTCGGGGAGGCGAGCTGGGGAGAGGCTGTGTGTGAGCCAAGTGTTCAGGCAATGGGGGGTGGGTGCCTCACTCCAGAATGCAGCAGGTCCTGCAAACAGCAAAAAGTAGCAGAGCCCCCCAAACAGTGCCAGCTCCTAAATCACGAGGCCGCTAGCTCCTTAACATCCATGAGCCATCCCTGCCTCTCACTGCTCTGCCCTTGGAAATGCTAGTGATCAGGACACTTGCTTAAACCCTTCCAGGCAGGATGCTTAAACGTTTTCATTGTTTCATCTACCCGTTGGCTGGCTGTCAGGTGAAGCATGTGGACTCCTAACTAGTATAATAGTTTTAAATGCAGAAAGTAAAATGTGCCACGTTATAAAGGCAACCAATTACATTAAAACACAAGTATCAAAAATGTTGTAAAAATAAAATTTAAGTATAGTGATATACAGTCAGGTGCCGTAAAATGATTTCAGTCAACGACGGACCGCACACCCAACTGTGGTCTTGTAAGATTGTAATGGAGCTGAAAATTTCCTATCATCTAATGACTTCAGAGCCACCATAATGTCCTAGTGCAAGGCTTTACATGAATCCTTACCTCTGTGTTACAGTGGGTTACAACAGCCCAGCAATTTTCAACCTGTTTCATCTCCTGGCACACATAAACTAATTACTCAAGTTCTGAGGCACACCAGGAAATATATTTTTTGCTGATCTGACAAAAAAAGAAGGTGTAATTTTGATTCATTTATACTGGACAGCTATTGTTGTGTTGGCTGTTGTCATTTTTTTATTTCACAACCTAGGGGAAAAGATGTCAGTGTCCCTGACTAAATAGTCAGGTATCACCTGTTTTAAAAATTCTCGCCTTCCACCGGTTGAAAATCTCTGGCCTGCCATATTCAGTATAGTCACATACTGTAGGTTTGTAACCTAGAAGATGTAGCGGAGCGGAATTTGTCACCCCAAATTATGTCTCTTTGGCATAGGATTCTTTTGGGCCGGTTAATGTTAAAAAGCAGCAGGCCTGGAGAAGCTCTGAAAACCAAGTTGAAGTTAGCCTTTGTAAAGGGCACTTACATTTGTAAGAAGACCCTTTGAAAGGGTGTCTTCCTGGTACCAAGCAGAGGGGCGAGACCTCATCGTTATCTCCAGAAACTCTTATCGATGCAGCAAAGATTTAAATCTGCATAATTGTCAACATAACCTGTGGAGAATTTTTATAAGATTCTATTTGAGCCAAAACTGATGACGTTTGCCAGAAAGCAAGATCTCAAATGCTCCAGAGAATGACAGGGGCTTTTTTTTTTTGGTTGTTTTGTTTCTTTAACAGTCACAATGGCCCTGGTGCCCTGCCCCTTCCCCCCCTTTCCACTCACCTTTTCCCTCTTCCATTCCCCTCATCAGCCAGCTCCACTCAGGCTTTCTGAGCCTCCCTGCCTACAGGGCTTACAGTCACCCAGCCAGGAACAGCCTGGGTGGTGGGCGAGGGCCAGGTGCTCCTGCGAACCAGCAGAACTTGCATAAAAATGTTGGTGGAACGCAGCCGGGTGTGGCTCAGCGGTTGAGCATGGACCTAGGATCCAGCTGATCGGGGTTCAATTCCCGGTCAGGGCACATGCCCGGGTTGCGGGCTCCATCCCCAGTCGGGAGCGTGTGGGAGGCAGCTGATCAATGACTCTCTCATCATTGATGTTTCTATCTCTCTCTCTCCCTCTCCTTTCCTCTCTCTGAAATCAATAAAGATATATTAAAAAAAAAAAATGTTGGTGGGCATGCACATGAGTGCCTTTTTCTGAGGAATCGTCCAAAGATACACAATAGTGACCGAAATAAACAATTGAAAAAAAGTTAAGATCCACAGAAGTAAAGTGTTAGAGTCTTCATGCCATACTTCTTTCCTGGGTTTGAAAAGAGGTCTTAGGGAGAGGGCAATATTTACCACAAAGGAATGAGTCTCAAATGGTGGGATTTCAGGGATCAATGACAGTTTGAGAGGAAGATTTGGGGATAGGTCCCCTAACACACACCACCCGCTATACCCTCTAGAAATGACCCGGTGGAAGGAATAGCTCTAGATGACTCTAAACTGGTCAGTAGGATTTCTCTTCTTAACTGAGTTGTTTTTCCTGGCAGTAGAAATTTTAGATGTTGTCACCTAGCAATGAAATTCTGATATTACTACGTCCCCTTTGTAAGAGAAAGACTTTGAAATGGCAATAAAGATCTGTCTGAAATCTCCCAACACAAATAATTCAGATCAGGGCTTGCACTCTGCTCTTAACCTGCAAGGATATGTTTCTCTACAGCCTAACTGGCTCTCAGAGCAAAGGACACATAGCTCCTGTGTTGAGAGTAACTGAAACCCTGCCCTAGCCATTGGGGCTCAGTGGTTCGAGCCTCGGCCTGTGGCTTAAAGGATCCCAGGTTCAATTCTGGTCAAGGGCACGCACCTCGGTTGCAGGCTTGATCCCTCGCCACCATCTGAGAGTGGGAGGCAACCAATCAATGTGTCTCTCTCACATCGATGTTTCTCTCTCTCTCTCTGCCTCTTCCTCTCCCTTCCACTCTCTCTAAGAAAATCAATGGAAAAAATATCATGGGGTGAAGATTTACAAAAACAACAACAACAAAGTAACTGAAACCCCGCCAAGACAACACTTATCTGACTTAATTATTGTCCCTTGGCCACATCTCTCTCCTCAGCGCCTGGCTGATCCTTGTAACTTCAAATATCTTACATTTTCTTACACTGAATTTACAAGTTCAATTTTTACTACTTTTTTTGGTGTTTTTTTATATATATAAATGATTATTCATAAGCTTGAGGCAAGTCTACAAAATTTACTGTGTGTACTTACCTTCAACCTTACGCATAACACAGAATTTGCCACCCTTTTGAGTGGACAGCACAGTAGTGTTAACTATATGGTCCCCTTTGTGCAACAAATCTCTAGAACTTTTTTATCTTATAAAACTGAAACTCAGTACTCATGGGACAACTTTTCTCCCCTCCGCGAGTCCCCTGGCCATTAACTACTATTATCTGTTTTTAAGAGTTTGACGACAGTCGTGGGCCACGTAGGAACACGGATACATTCTAAGAAATTCGCCTTTAGGTGATTCGGTCATTGGGCGAGCATCATAGAAAGCACTTACACAAACTAGATGGTGTGGCCTGTGTGGATGTAAGAACATCTAAACCTGTCAACAATTCTTGTAAAAGTTTATTTGAGCCAAAATTGACCACAGAGCTGGAAACAAGACCTCAAATGCTCCAAAGAAGGACAGTTTTGCTTTTTTTTTTTTTTTTTAATACATTTGGAATGAAGGAAGGAACTAAGGAAAGAAAGATCGCTGGAGGGTGGGAGGAAGAAAGATGAAATATCTCTGTTTGGATTACAGGACTACAGGATTACGTGCTCCCTTGAGGGTGGTTAAGTTTCCCAGGAGTATAAAAAAGAAGCACAAGATGTTAACCTAGATGAAGAACAGTGGACTTTGCTTAAGGCAAAGATAAGCCCTTTGGTAAAGAAGTTAAGTGCCTGGAATGTGACTACCCACCATGACCTGCCCAGTTAGGAATTTATGATTGTGATCATGTCACCCTGTGAGGTTACTCTCCATAGAACTCTCCCACCACCACCGTTTGTTTTTGTTTTTGTTCACAGGAGCTATAAAACGTGTTTTGTTTTTTTTTTGAGGAATCAAAGTTTTCAAGTGACTGTGACATAGAATCACTTTATGCTCTTCATGGCTTTTAATGCGCCTCCTTTGGCAGGATGGGGAGTTCAGAGAGGGACTATTCCCCTAGAAATTCCTAAACAATATAAACAGAAATATTCCTACATGGAGATAAAACAGTGTTTTAGCATTATAAGAGCGTTATCAAAGGTTCATTCCCCAAGAAGATAATCCCTTCGCTTCACTGAAAGGAGGAAGTCACCGAGGCAGGCGTGGATCTTCAAGGGCACAGAGTTTACCAGCATGACCTTGAGGGGAACAACCAATCGGCTCCACCAGTTCCCAGGGTGGAACCCAGGAAAGTCTAGTGACCTGTTGCTGTCAAGGTGAAACGCAACTTGGAGCTGATTGCCTTTCAAAGGCTGGCGCTCTGAAAGAAGTGATTTCTGGCCACAGGCTGATAAATAAACATAATAATAAAGCCACCCCAATGGCCTTATTTATCAGCAGTGTACAAAAATATCTACCCTGTGCCCCTCTGCCACGTACCCACTTTTTCTTTTTCTGTTCCTGAGGCTCACGTTGTCTAGCATTCATTAGTTTCAGTACAGATTCTATTTCCCAAAGTGCCCACTGGCTGCTGTGCAGAGAATGGGCATAAGCCCTGGTCTGGTTGGAAACTGTTGATCCAAATGCGTGGATGGGGTGCGGGGAGAGGGGAGGAGGGGAGGGGAAGTACATTCATTGTGGAAAGAGAGGAAGGAGAGAGAGGCCGGGGCGGGGAGGACGGAGAGCTGGGTGCTGGGGTTTGGGAAACTACGGGAAGGGAAGGCCAGCGCAGCAGCAGGAAAGGGTGCTGAGCGCGATCATGACCTTGAGGGAGGAAGAAAGGGGGGGGGAGAAATGAAGAAATCGACAAGAAACCAGCAGTTATAAAAACTTCGCATAAAAACCAACTCATCCCAAACTACTCTGCCGTGTTTTTGTGAGACAGTGAGACTGAAAGGGGAAGAGGCCCTTTATTTTCTTAGGAAGAGAATGCAGTCCGGCGGAGGTGGGAGAGGAATGGGACAGAACTTTCCTAACAAAGAAAGAGCCTGTGGCCTCTCAAACCGCCCCCCACCCCACGCTGGATGAACCATCACAGCCCCTGACCTTCTCCACCCAGAGAGGGGGAACCGGGATGAAGGCCTGGGCTCTGGAAGGGCCGAGGGCCGGGGAGGGCCGCAGAGTTAGGTGCAGGCTGGGGAGGCAGGCGGGTTGGAGAAGAGGGCTCTGTCTGGGACGGGCAAGGGGCCTGGCTGGGGAGCCTCCTTCGATCTAGAGGGAACCGCCTCAAGACCTCGTTGAGGGGACTTGGCTCCCCAAGGCTTCAGGGACACGGAATCAGGAAATCTGGGGTTTCTCGGCTTCCTACTCCAGCCTCCTGGGGCACACACGGAGCCCTCGAGGAGAGACAGAAACATGTACACACCCAGATCAATCTTCAGACCTGCATCCCTAGACCCTCTGCTCTGGCCGATTTGGAGATCCCACATGTGGGGTCCCCTCTCCCTTCCCACCAACCAAGTAAAAACTGCCCTACCTCTTGACACCTGAGCAAAGGGGGGGGGGGGGAAGGCCTTGGCCAGGGGGCAGTGAGGGAACCTGACCTACTGCTGTACTTGCCCCCACAGAAACCAGAGAGGGTCAGGGCCAGCCCTGGGTGTACAGAGTGCTGGAAGCCTGTGTCTCTCCAGCTCCTAGTGTTGTTGGTTCAGAAACTGAACACACACACCCACCCCAGCTCCAGCTTCCTCACGGCAAAGTGGGTGTGATGACAGGCCCTGCTTGTGAGGCGTGGAGAGGATGGTAGTACTGCCTGGGGAGCATGGTTTATAGATGCTCAGTAATTGGTATCAAGGCAAGTGAGAAATATCCTGGGTGTGTGTGTGCATTTGCTGTTTAATATATTTGTTTAATTTTTTTATTGAGATATAATTGACATATAACATTATATTAGTTTCGGGTGTACAACAGAATGATTTGATATTAGTATGTACTGTGAAATGAACACCACAATAAGTCTAGTTAACATCCATCACCATACATAGTTACAGACTTTTTTTTCTTGTGATGGAGACTTTTACGATTTACTCTCTTAGCAACTTTCAAATATGCAATACATATTTAAGATAACTATAAGCCACCGTACTGTGTATTACCTCCCCTTGACTTATTTATTTTACAACTGGAAGTTTGTACCCTTTGACCCCCTTCTTCAATTTCATACACCCCCGCTCCCCACCCCTTGCCTCCGGCAACTACCAGTCGGTCTCTGCATCTGTGAGCTTTTTGTTGTTGTTTTAATTCCACATATAAGTGAGGTCATATGGTACTTGTCTCTCTCTCTCTGATTTATTTCACTTAGCATAATTCTCTCTCGAGGTCCATTCATGTAGCAAATGGCAAGATTTCACTCTTTTTTATGGTTTAATTGTATTCCCTTGTATAGATATACACCACATTTTCTTCTTTTAATCTTCACCTGAGGATATTTTTTCCACTGCTTTCCAAAGAGAGTGGAAGGGAGACAGAGAAAGAGAGAAACATCGATGTGAGAGAGACACATTGATTGGTTGCCTCCTGCACACAGCCTGCCTGGGGCAGGGGATGGAGCCTGCAACCGAGGTGCGGGCCCTTGGCAGGAATCAAACCAGGGACCCCCCCAGTCCGCAGGCCAGCGCTCTACCCACTGAGCAGCACCAGCTAGGGCTACACCACATGTTCTTTATCCATTCCACTGATGGGCACTTAGGCTGTTTCCATGTCTTGCTATGTAAGTAATGTTGCAGTGAACGTGAGAGTGCATATAACTTTTCCAGTTAGTGTTTTTTGTTTTCTTCAGATAAATACCCAGAAGTGGAATAGCTGGATCATTGATAGCTCAATTTTTCATTTCTTGAGGAATCTCCATACTGTTTTCCATAATGTATGTGCCAATTTACATTCCCACCAACAGTGCACAAGGGTTCCCTTTTCTCCACATTTTTGCCCATACTTGTTATTTCATCTTTTTTAAAATAACCATCTGACAGATGTGAGGTTATATAACTCACTGTGGTTCTAATTTGCATTTCCCTTATAATTAGTGATGTTGAGCATCTTTTCATGTACCTGTTGGCCATCTGTATGTCTTCTTTGGAAAAATGTCTATTCAGGTCCTCTGCCCATTTTTTTTAATTAAATTATTTTATTTTGCTATGAGTTGTATGAGTTCTTTATGTATTTTGGATATTAATCCCTTATCAGGTATATGATTTGCAAATATTTTCTCCCATTCCCTAGGTTGCCTTTCATTTGGTTGATGGTTTTCTTTGCTGTGCATAAGTTTTTTAGTTTGAGGTAGTCTGACTTGTTTATTTTTGTTTTTGTTGCCTTTTCTTTCAGAGTCAGATCCAAAAAGTCACTGGCAAGAAATCCAGACTGATGTCAAGGAACTCAACATCTATGTTTTCTTCTAGGAGTTTTATGGCTTTAGATCTTACATTCAAGTGTTTAACCCATTTTGGTTTACTTTTTGTGTATGGCATAAGATAGTGTAGTTTTATTATTTTGCATGTGGCTGTCCAGTTTTCCCAATGCCATTTACTGACAAAACTGTCCTTTCCCCATTGTATATCCTTGGTTCCTTTGTTGTAAATTTATTTCTAGGCTTTATTCTGGTCCGTCGATCTATGTGTTTGTGGCAATACTATACTACTTTGATTAGCTTTGTAATATAGTTTAAAATCAGGGAGTGTGATGCCTCCAGCTTTATTCCTCTTTTCTCAAGATTGCTTTGGCTATTCTGGGTCTTTTGTAGTTCCATATATATTCTAGATTGTTACATTTCTTTGAAAAACACCCCGGGATTTTGATAGGGGTTGCACTGAATCTGTAGATTGCTTTGGTAGGATGGACATTTTAACAATATTAATTCTTTCGCCCGGCTGGGTGTGGCTCAGTGGTTGAGCATCGACCTAGGATCCAGGAGATGGAGGTTCGATTCTCCGTCAGGGCACGTGCCCGGGTTGCAGGCTTGATCCCCACTCGGGGGGCGTGCAGGAGGCAGCCGATCAATGACTCTCTCATCATTGATGTTTCTCTCTCTCTCATTCTTCCTTCCTCTCTCTGAAATCAATAAAGACATATTTTAGGAAAAACGAAAACAAAAAAAACAATATTAATTCTTTCAATCCATGAGCACAGAATATATTTCCATTTATTTGTGTCTTCTATTTCTTTTACTCAATATCTTTTAGTGCACAAGTCTTTCACCTCCTTGGTTAGATCGATTCCTAGGTATTTTATTATTTTTGGTGCAATTGTAAGTGATATTGTCTTCTTAATTCTTCTTTCTGATATCCCATTATATTGAAGTGCAATTTATTTTTGTATGTTGATTTTGTATCCTATAACTTTACTGAATTCGATGATTAGCTCTAACAGTTTTTTGGTGGAGTCTTTAGTAGGGCTTTCTATACATAATACCTTGTAATCTACAAATAATGACAATTTTATTTCTTCCTTTCCAGTTTGGATGCCTTTTATTTCTTCTTGCATAATTGCTTCGGCTAGGACTTCCACTGGGTGTGTGTTTTTGACAAATATGTTCGTGACTGTCATTCATTTTTTCATTGCACAAATGTTTAATGAGTGTCTACTGTGTAACAGGCCTGGGGGAATATGTCATTGAACAATCCAGACTTCCCACCCACAAGCTGTCATTTTAGAGTTGTATAGTATATGAGAGTTATATAGTAAATTTGAAAAAATTTAGTGCTAGGAGGAAAATAGAGATACCAAGGAGTTTGAGGAGTGCATGTGCACAAGTGTGCGCTCCAGCGCGGGGAGGGGGGCGTGCAATTTTAAATAGGCCTGGGAGCATCCAAGAGGTCGATGCCCCTGGATTACAGCGTGTGTGTAGTGGGCGTGGGGGTGAGGGAGGGTCTCGCAGGGTGCTGCCGAGGGGTCTCACACCAGAGCAGGTGAGAATGGGGCCAGAGGGAGCAGTAGCGCCTTTGTGTCTGGATTAGTTTCCGATACCCCGATTCTCTACAGCTTCTCCAGTCCCTTGCTGATCCCCTTTCCCCAGGCTTATCATTACAGTGAGGTTTGTGAGACAAAAACTAAATTCCAACAAAAATAACAATAGGGAGAACTTCCTGGTCCCAGTCCTGAGGCACACACTCGTTTTCTTTAATGCACCAGTCCTGGCAGCAAACGCGAGCCCCAGAGACCCCACTCGCTCAGGCACTCGGAACCGGGGGACGCACGGCGCAGCGAAGCGCACCTCCGGAGTCGGCGGCTGTGGGGCCTGCGTGGGACCGGCGGGCGCGGGGCGGGGCGGGGCGGGCGCGGGGCGGGCCCTAGTCGGCCCCTCCCCGCGGGGCCAGGCGCGGGCGGGCGGTAGGCGCTCGCGCGGATTAAAGAGGCGCGGGGAGGCGGGCGCAGCGCATACCGCTGTGGCGCGCGGCGGGCAGCCCACGTGTCTCCCCAAGTCGGGTCCTGAGTTCCCCCAACTCCTTTCACCACCGCGATCCAGGGCGCTTCCAGGGTCCCCTTGGCGTGCGCCCATCCCCGGCCCGCGCGAACAGGGCCCCGCACGATTCCCCGCGCTCAGTGGGACAACTTGGAGAAGCTACTTTGTCCGGGGAACCGCGCCGGTGGTTCGGAGCACTGCGCATGCGGAGCTCCAAATTCAAACAGCTGTTTCCAGAGGCTGGAGGGCGGGTGGACCGGGAGCCGCTGGGGCTAGGGGACGCTTTCTCCAGAAGGTGGCCTCTCGGGAGCCATGGTGGACCGGGGCCCTCTGCTCACCTCGGCCATCATCTTTTACCTGGCCATCGGGGCGGCGATCTTCGAGGTGCTGGAGGAACCGCACTGGAAAGAGGCTAAGAAAAACTACTCTATACAGAAAACGCATCTACTCAAGGAGTTCCCGTGTCTGGGCCAGGAGGGCCTGGACAAGGTCCTGCAGGTGAGGCGCCCTTTCCCCCCACGAACACCTGAAGCTTTAGGAGTGCTGAAAGGACGGCCCTCCCAGCTTCGGATGACCCTCAGTCCCTGTGGGTTGTCCTGGGGGAGGGGGGCGCAGGAGAGGATGTCTCATCATGGATCTGGTGGCTGGGGTCTTTCGTTCACCCGTGGACGCAGGAGTCAGCCAGGCGCGGAGACCCTTTGGAACCTAGTTTGCCCAGAGAGAAGAATTTAGGGTTGACCTCCGGGTGGCTCGGTGTGAGTGTGCGGGGACCTCCCTGCTAGGGGGAGGCTGTGGGGCGGATAAAGGCGTTTATCTTTCCTCGGAGGCGCTCCCGGAGTTTGGGAGCCGAGCCGGGCGTCTCCACCTCCCGTCTCCGGGGCCAGTGCCGCTCCCGCACGGCTTTGCTTCGGGAATGGGAGCCCGGCGAAGTTGCAGGAGGGCCCCCAGCTCCAGCCTGAGCAAAGACCCCCCTTCCCCGTAGGGCTGAGGCGGGGGGTAGGGGCTCTGCCAGGCTGCGCCGCCGGGCCGGGGCTGGCCGCTGGACGCGGAGGCGCTCGGGCTTCCGGGAGAGCCCATCTCGCCGCCGCCCGCCCGTCCCGGGAGGCGCACCCCAAGGGCTCGGAGTTAAACTTTGCGAAAGTAGGAGGGTGAACAAAAGGCCAAAACCCGGAGTCCATTTGGGGGCGGGGGGGAGGGGAGGTTGTGCAGAATGGGAGATGTTGGGGAGCGTTTCTTTCTGTGCTGGCACTGGAAGTTTCTTCTGGTTCATCTGCCCTATGATGGCATTGACCTCGCTGGGCTATAGCGACCCTTGGCTAGTTTGGGATTTGAGTTTACCCCAGTTTCTAGAAGATGCTTAGCCTTAATCGTCCCCCCTTGGCCTGCACTAATGGCATCCTCCAGTGGAATGACCAGGACCTGAGTAAGAGCCTGGGTGGGGTAAGGGTAGTTGATCTAAGATGTTACATTTCCCTTGGGGTGAAAGACACCATGAAAGAGCTATGATGAGGAACATTTAATGCACAGCAGTCCACCAATACTTTGTGGCTGTCTGGTTGTCTCACTTTTCTGGCCTCAGTTTCCCTATATGTAAAATGGGAGCCAACCCGTCTTCATCCGTCTTTCCTGCCTTGAACCTGTTGGAAGGTTGAAAGCATTGGAAAACATGAAGCCGTCTGCTGGTGGCTCCCTTTTTGTCCCCAAATCGATAGGCATGCACAGATGAGCATATCAGTGCCTCCTGGCCGCCAGGCAAGTAGGCTGGTCCTCTCAGGGCCGCTGGAGCGGGGCAGGCTTAGGCCAGCAGGTTGGGTGTTTGATTTCTGCCGGGTGGGGAGCTGGTGAGAGGCCAGAGGTTGGTGAGATGAGCTTCAGGAGGTAGTTGGGTGGTCTAGCTTGTAATAGCAGGAGTACTGGGGCGATGTGGGTCCTTTGGCTGGGTATCTGCCCTGTGTGCATGTGTTGGGGAGGGGTCACTTTATAATTTCCCTTGAGGAAACAATTCTTCTGGATGACGAGCTGTTGTTTAGTTTCTTCCAGGGCTTTGTTTAGAGGGGAAGAAGGCAGGCGAGTATGATAAAGAATCGAGCTGCCCTCGAAGTTTCCCTCGCTGCTCCTCCACCAACCACTGCAGGAAGGAAAGAATTCAAGGCTGAATGTGGGAAAATAAACTTCAAAACACGAGGAGAAGGGAAAAGAGGGGGGTCGGGTGAGGCAGCCGGGTGCAGCTGGTGGTAGGAGTTTGGGAGGTTAGATAGCTGTCTTAAGGTGTTTGAGCAAACAAAATATCTCTTATTTTGAGGTCCTGTTAAATGCCCCGCAAAGAGGGCAGGTAACTTTTAGAAAAAGGATTTGGGCATCAGGCCAGTGTGACTTGGAGAGGATTATGGATAGCCCTGTCCCCATCTGCAGCCAAAAAACTCTCAGACCATCTCCAACTGGGCCAGTCTCCTTCCTTCATAGGAAAAACCCAAGAAATGAAAACCAGTGGAAGCATTTTGTTAGCGTGACTTTTTTTAGCCTCAGAAAGCCGGGCTCCGCTTTCGGATGCGACTTGGGGCATTGCCTCAGGCCTCAGGAAATTGGTTTAAGGAAAAATGAAAACTCAGAATCTTTCCAGTTGGGTTGTTTGGGCATTTTCCACCTGAGGTTCTGAATCACCTTTGTAATTCTAAAGAAGTCCTTGCTAGGAATTCCTGGGGTGGGGGCAGGCTCTGGGGAAGGGTTATTGGAAGGGTGTGGGGGTGGTGCAGTCTGGGTTGGGGTTTTTCTCACACTGGAAACTGCTTTCAAACTTGTAAGAAAGGGAGTTGACACACCTTTCTTTAGATCTTAGGAAATAGTACCCGAGTTGTTAGAGTTGTTACGTGCTTCCTCCCTGTTCAGACTGCGGTTGAAGAGAGGCAGCAGTTGACTTTCAATTGCTCTGCGCCCCACCAGCCTGTGCCACGTGGTCACCCTCCTTCCTGCCTTCAGAGCCATCTTGAACTCTGCTGTGAGGCTTGCTGCACCAGGCGTTGGGTGACCTCCCTCCCCCACCCTCTTCCTAAATTGCAGAGGTTCCCTCGAGGTCAGTTTGCATGGACTGAGCCCCTTCGTGGTGGGCATTGTGAGTAGCATCTGCATTTTGAGAGGGCACAGTCTGGTTTTGCCATCAGGCTTGGCCATTTACCCATCAAGCCATCTAAGTTCCTCATCTGCAAAATGAGGTCTGGTGAGGGTCAGGTAAAGTAGAAGCATTAGGCCAGATGCGTGCAGATGTAACTTAGGAGAGCGAGCCCGTCGCCCTGTCATTTGCACGTATGGAGCACACACTGGCCAAGGCAACTTGCCAAGTGCTTGACCTGTATTAGGTCAGGTACTCCTTCAGCAACCTTACCTATATAGATGAGGACCCTGAAGCTCAGGGACGTTAAAATGGCTTTGGTGACACAGCAAGAAGGCCCAGCCTGGGGGAGGGACCAGCTGTCTGCCTCCTGGTATACTCCTGTCCCCTCTCTTGGGCATGTGAAGCTGTCGAATGGTTGGTTTGTAAGTGAGTTTAGTAAATTAGTTCAGCTGGACTTTGGTGTGCTGGGAAATTCTATTTTCTGTTCCCCCAAGAACAAGCATCTGCACACAGGCCTCTCTGTGCTATGCCTGGCTGAACCGTCACCTCCATTACTGAAGTAAGCGGCGGTCTGCCATCAGTCTGCTGTACCCCACTCCTTTGGAAGCACAAAACCACAGAGGATTGGGGAAAGGGGAAGAATGAACCCTTCTCAGCCTTGTCCTCCTGTGGTGCAGTGATCATAAATGGGAGGATTTGAGAGTTCACCAACCGCCAGAGCTTCAATTAAGCACTTCCCATACATTCTTATTTTCACCTAATCTTGGTGACCACCCCCTTTTCTAGATGAGGACCATAAGGCTCTAAAGAAACGATGTAACTTGCCCAGGATCATATAGTGCAGACTCAGGTTTCAAATCAAAGTGTGTTGTATTCCAAAGTACATAGGAATTAGTCAATAAATGTTTACTAAGCACCCACTGTGTTCCAGACACTGAGCAAGGTGCTGTGAGTGCAAAGGTGAATTAAGACACGGCTCGAGCTGGCTGCTGGGGATAGGAATGAAGAAACCCTCTGTGACAGCAGTTCCTTAGGGCTCCACAGAGGTGTTCAGGAGGGACTGTTACTGAGGGCCCCCAGGCCCAGTCCGAGGGATCAGGGAGGGCTCTCAGGAGGAGGTGACCTCAAGCTGGAGTGCAGTTTGGAACTCTGAGTTTTCCTAGACTGCTCACATAGATGACCAGCTCCCAGAAGCCTCTTGGATTTCACTGGCCTCCTTGCTGCCTAAGCTGCAAACTGCATTATTCTATTGGGAGGTTTTCTGTGTGTGTGTGAGACCTCTCTCCTTTTATTTTCTGGACCCTTCCTACTCTATCCATTCTCCAGTCTACAGGAGTGAGGCTCATTCCAATTATGAGGTTCTGACATCCTGTTATTAACACCAATCCTCCTCCTAAAATTTGAAAAATATAGCCATGTGGTAAAATTACATCCCACCAAAATGCTCAGAATGGGGCACATTCATTGACTTTTTTGGAGAATGGAGGGTTAACATGAAAACCTCTTTTGTGTCGAGCCTTGCTGGAAATTGTAAAAGTGCACTGGTCCACATAATGCCTTTGTGCATAAAGGGAGCACAATAGATCTTTTGATTATTCAGGATCATGGAGGCCCCACGTCATTAGTTCAAACTTGAACTCTCACCTTCTAGGCCTGGAGAAATGGAAAGAGGAGAAAGTTGAGTTTGGGAGAGGAAATGGAAGAAAAGGGTCCCTTCCTAAAGGCTCATTTTCTTATTAATGTTTTGCTCAAAGGCCAAAGCAGCCAAAAAAAAAAAATTTCTCAAATTGATAAATCTGACTTAGTTAACTGCTCTAGTTAGAGTTTGAACAGTAAAGTGAATTTTTATTGAATCGTTTCTGAGTTTTACTGGAGCCTTAGGACGGTTACAGATGGCATGGTAATAGAGACTTACTGAGTGTAGAAATTAGCAAGTGTTGAAATGTTCTAGTGGGGGTGGGGACTTCCTATAGGAGGGGTGCAAGGGAGGTGATGACTGTTGCTTCTAAGTATTTTCCTGGGGTTTTGCCATATTTATAGTCTGTCGTTTAAAAGAAACAGAATCTTCCAGTTTTGAATGCTGCGCTTGGCTGGCTCTGACCTCAGGTCATGGGCTTTCATCTTGAACTTGGCTCTTTGCTGTCAGATTGGGCTCAGCCTCTGAACTCTTAATGTGTGTGTGTGGCTGGGGGGGGGGGTCGGGCAGCAGGGAAGTACAAGGCTTTGAGGAGCTGTGCTACAGACAATGGTACTCCCAAGAAAGTCTTTGCACAGTTTGGGCTGTTAGATCTGAGTGGTTCTACAAGAGGCGGCTGGCCAGGGCTGAGTGATACAGAGAGGCCAGGGGAGGTAGGGGACTGTAGGAAAACACTTGAAATAGGTTCCTCTCCTTCCAGTGTTCCTTCTGGGGAGTGGGGAAAGGTAGAGGAGAACCTCGGAGATTTCCCGTGAGCTTCCCCCTGGGTCAGCCCAGCCTGATGACCTTGGGCTGCAGCCACAGGGCAGAGAGGTAAGGGTCAGGTAAGGAGCTCTCTGGGTTTAGCCAAGGAATTTGAACTCACCAAGTTGTTGCAATTTTCAAATCAGGGAGTGAATAACATTTCAGAAAGTTCTTCATAGCGGTTTGTAACTTAAAAGGAGTGGAATATTCTGTGAACTAACGGTATTTCTGTGGGCTGATCCTTCACCCGGTGAGTGTTATGATAAGGACACTTCCTCCCTTTCCCCCTCTGATGTGTGGTTTTTCTACCAGAGTCCACAGAGCTTACAGACCTCCCCACAAAGAGCCCGCCCATGCTCCCTCACACCCCAGCTTTCCGTTAGGGTGCCTCTTCCTTCCCTGAGCCCCTTGGGAGGTCCAGGTCTGGGTCCCCCTTCCCTGCCAAAGATACCCCCACTTGATGACCTCCCCAGACTATACCTAAGTAACACCTTTATGTAAAAGTGGGAGCAGTGTGCCCCAGCTCTGTACAGCTGCCTGAGGCCTCTAGGCTTTTTGTCAGCAGTTAATTCGGTCCCCAAACTTCAGAGACCTGGGCAACGTTAGGGGATCACAGAGGTGTCCCTCACTGCCAGCTGTCATGTCTGTGTGTGCTGAGGCCTCAGAAACTAGACGGAGCTTTAGCCCCAGGAGCTCAGTCTAGCTGGAGAGAGAAACAGGGCCGTGGTGGTGAAATGAGGGGAATTGGTTCTGGTGCTGAGTGATGGTTTGCAGATGGTTGAGGCTGGAGAGAGACAGACGCGGGTCAGAGGGCCTCGGAGGATTCAGTTTCTGTTTCCTGAGGCCTGTAGATCCTCTTCTTCACCTGTGTGGGATCTGGTCCTTTGTGAAACATAGTCCCCGCCTTCAGGGAACCCCCTGATCTAAAGAAAGGAAGGTAAGGAGCTGTTTACCTGAGGGACATTGGAAGGCGTACTGGAGGTTCCAAAGTGCACCATTGAGGTTAGCCTCTGCTCTCCAACTTAGAGAAGGGGAACTTTGAGGCCCACGGGATGAGCTGTGTGAGCAGCAGCCCCTGTGAGCATTCTGCTCAATACCTGCTGTGTGCCAGGCATCGGGCTGGTCCTTTACCTGGGTCTCACTGAACCAGTTCTGTGGATCAGATATTGTTTCTCTGCCCACTGGACAGGACACTGGAGGCCACAGGATTTATTGGGGTCTACACGGCCAGCTAGAGGCTGAGACTCACTGGGCCTTGCTGACTTCAGAGCCTCAGAGCCTGGCCATGAGTAGAGGTAGGGCCAGATAGGTTGGAGTGAGGGAGTGGGGGTGGCGATGCCAGCTAGCAGTCCCCAGCACTTGCTTGGCCACAGGCTGTGTGAACTGTTTCGTGCACCATCTCAAGAATCCTCACTACGGCCCTCTGCAGTAGGCACCTTGCTGACGCTCACTCGGGGGCTGGGGGGGTGGCAGGAGCAACAGAATGGACCATAGATGGTCTGTGACTTGCCCCAGGTCATACAGCTGGGAAGTGCAAGCATCAGGATTTGAACCCAGAGCCCACACTGAACCATTTCGCTCTATGTGAGGCCACAACAAAGGTGGAAAAAAACAAGGAGCAAAGGCCTAGAGGTGGGAAATGCAAGATTTGTGTGGTGTCTTCAGAGCCATGAGACAACTTTCTGGGTGCTTATGCAGCTATGTGACTCGAGCCGGTCACCTCCTAGTCTATAAAACAGGATAATAGTACAAGAGCTGCCCGGTGTCTGCAGACTCCACATAGACACCTCGGCAGAGTGCGGGGAGCTTGCAGCAGGCCCCTGGCCGTGTGTCAGCTGTTGCTCCTGGACCCTAGCTCTGTGGGGTCCCGTTTCTCGCTGCTTCAGGCCCCATCACGGGCTGAGCTCCTAATCTGCAGGTGGAGGCACCGACAAGAAAATGCACCAGATCCCTCCATTTCTGCAAATTCATCCACAACCCTCCCCTCAAAAGAGTTCATGGTCACCACCTAAAACTGTGGAAGGTTTACTTCCTTTCCTTCCAGCCAAAGCTCCCTGCTCTGGAGGAAAGAGGACAGGCTTTCTCTGCTCATCCTGGCTTGTCCTGGGCCCTGGTTAAAACTTTTCCCTTCTGGAAGATTCCTGGGCCCAGGTGGCCTCATGGGTGACTTCCCTGGAAGGTGGTCACATGGGACCTGGGGTCAAAGTTGTACCTGCCTTGGGGGCAGGCATCAGCTACGTCCCCCTCTCAGAGGATCCTTGGTAGCCAGGGCTCTTTGATTGGCTTTGAAATGTATATTCTATTTTTCCTGTCTTCTAAACATTTGGGTTTCCTGCCTAACTATCTAGGGAGGGTTGTATACTTCTGGCTGTTGTCATCTCCCATGACCCACTGTAATCTTGCTGCAGCTGCTTAGCCGACCCCCTTTTTATGAGGGAAGGACTTGCCCCAAAGGCTTGGGGAGAGGCCCAGGTGAGCCCCTTCCTTTGTCTAAGTGGACCGAGGCTTGGGGCTGGGGCTGAGACCTGCATCTGAACCACTGTGCAGGGAATAGTTCTGATTCTCCCTATAGTACTGGTTTGTGCTGTGTGGCCCTGGTCGGATTTCGCCTCTCTGAACTCTACTTTCTTCGAGTAAATTCATCTATTCATTCAGGAAGGCTCGGAGTACGTGTTACATTAGCCCCAGTCAGAGTATAGGAGCCTACAGGGTTGGGGCCATGGCTCCTCACCTTGGCCCTGTGTTCCCAGGCCCAGCCCACGAGACATGCTTAGTACGTGTGTGGGTTTAGTCAACCACTGACTTGCCCAGAACACGTCTGTTGGGCCTGGGTGCCCAGCCTTGTGCCTGGCTCTGAGGGGGACGTGTGAGCCATGTGGCCCTTTGGGTTGGAAGTCCGGTCAGGAGGGGCAGAGCCTCTTATAAGATAAGGCAGTTCCTGGGTAAATTGACAGACCCAACTCTGGCCCTGGTCTCCAAGTTCTGAATTCTAGAGAGGAGAGGGGTGTTCCATTATCAAAGTTTACTCCTGCCTTCCCTTTTAAGCCACATGAGGTGGGGCCATGCTCCCTAGGGGCTAAGGACGGGCTCTCAGGTTACCCCCTGAGCGCATTGCTCATTGGAACACCCTTGGGAGTGAAGATAACAGCAGACAATGCTGTAAAGCTCCTTCCCTCCCTCCCAGTTAACCTTTAACACCAGCTTATCAGTATCTTCTCCTATTTGAGGGATTTTATAGAACAAACTGCTTTCCCTCCCCCCGGAATCCCCTGCTCTGCTCCCTCTATCCCTTGTTTCATGAACTTTCTCTAAACTCTGTTTCCTTGAGATTCATAAGGCGGTGGGTTGGCATGAGCGTGTCTAGCAGGTCTGTCCTCGCCGGGCTGGGTGCTGGAGGAGAGCCCTGCTTCCTGCTTCCATGGAACTTGGGACAGAGCAAATATCCAGTCTTTCATTCAACAGATGTTTACCTCACGAATACGTCACGGGTACATCATGCGTACCTACTGTGTGCCCAGACCTAGTTGAGACCTGCTGCAAAGAGAGAAAGTTTCGTCCCTGCTTTTTGGGGTCTTCAGACCACAAACTGCACAAACCAAGAAGGCAAGTGATGTGCTGTGGGGAGAGCAATGCCCCCCTGCCCTGCTGCTTCCTTGTGGAAACTTGTTTGAGCTTCAGATCCTTCTGAGGAGGAGCAGGGGGGAGGCTGGGATGGTTATATGGAGGAGGGCATGTCCCTGGCTGATACCTCCTTTCGCATAACTGGAGCCTGCACTGGGCCTTTTCTGCCCATGGCCCAACCCATAGGGCACCCCCTCCCCTTCTGACCCAGGACATTGGCTCCAGGGGTGCTGCCTGCAGATACACAGGCTCCTTGCCTCACTGTGGACGCTGCAGACCCATCGTCCCAGGTGCCTTCCTGTGACCTCTGTGAGCTCTGGCAGGGAAATGCCATCTCATTTGCCAAATGGAAAAACCAAGGCCTGGTGAGGAACTGGGGACAGACTGTCCAGAACCAAGCTCAGGTTCAACTTGCTCCACTCTACATGCCCAGGTCCAGAGCCTTTCTTCAGACAGCCATTTGTCACTGAACCTCGAATCCACTTTTAAATGGCCCTCAAATCAAAACCTTGATGATTTGGGGTGTAAAGCACTTACTCGACATACCAAATTGGTCCCGCTGGTTTCTTAACCTGCCCAACACACCCCATCCTGTCATCTGGAACGCCTGTGCCCCACCCACCAGTGAATTTTTCTGGGATAAGAGGCAGAATTTGAAAGGAGGATATTTTTCAGGGCCATCCAGAGCCTGAGGCCAAAATGATATGATTTCTCCCCAGGGAGATTCCAGTCACAGGACCCTGCTCCCCAAGTGTCTGTGCCCAAGAAGCTGTTGTTGGTGCATTTCTCGGAGCCTTGGGTGCTGGTATGGCGGAGGGGGGAGTCAGGTCAGGCTCTGGGCACCTCTCCTGGCAGCGAATCATAAAGTGTGAGGCTGGAGGGAGCTTAGTGGTTATCTAACTGGTCTCCCTTTGCAGCCCTGGCGCCAAGGCTCAGACCTTGTGAGGTTATGTAACTCTCCCAAGGTTGTGGAGCTCACCAGGGGCAGGGGAAGCACAATAAAAGTAATTAGAGCTAAGTGGGGCAATTAGGGAAAGCTGCTTGTAAGCAGTGGCCTCTAGAGTATGGTAAAAGGTGAGTGCCACACCTAATAGGTCCTCTGGCCACTGCCACCGGCCACTGCGACTGTAGTCAGGGATCCTCAAGAGTCAGATTCGGACCCCAGCTCAGAAGCCCTCTGCGGCTTCTCCTGAGACTAAGGGCCCACGTTCTTGCGGTGGCCCGGGTGATCCCAACTTTGCTATTCGTGTGGTCTTGCCTCTGTCTGACCCTACCCTTGATCCCAGTCGCCCCATACAGACAGGAGGCCATCTCATAATTTACTAGTGTGTGTGTGGGGGGGGGGGGAGACATGACAACCGTCACATAGCAGTAGGGACCTTAGCCAGCACCCAGAGAGGGAAAGGCTGTGTGGGCCCAGTGAGGGCCATCGCCACATCCCATCGACTCCTCAGCATGGTAAGACAGTGCTGTGGGGAACTTCATTTTCTAGATAAGACAATTGAGGCAGAGAGTGAATACCTTAGTCAAGGTTACACAGCTAGTTACTGCCCCGAACCCAGGCTTTCTGAGTCCAGAGCTCTGCAGAGTTCCCTCTCATTTTAGACTCCAGGTGTCCTAAATTCATGCCACCAGTGCTACTGATCTTGCTAAGCGACCAGCCACTCTTTGGGACTGTTTTCAGCTTGGGCCCGGTTAGCTTCTGCCACCCCAGCAGCACTCTGCTCCCTTCACTCAGCTGTGTGGGTTCTGACACTGCTGTTCCTGACCACGGTGACCATATATAGGTTTGTTTGCCATTTTTGGTGTGAAGGGTTTAAAGCAGGAAAACCTGGGTTATGTAAGTGGCTGGCACAGCTCAGAATTGGGGCTATCAACACTGTCCCCATGCCTGCCCCTCTACCTCCTTCATCCTTACAGACCTAGTGGGCCCCTGACTCTTTACCGTAGGATTTGTGGATCAGAGGACCCAGAGGGCAAGCCCCCAAGGAAAATCAAGGAGCAAGAGGGGGAGGCACAGTTGCCTCTTAGTTGTGGGGTTCCCATCTGTGTTCCACATTATCTGTCACCTCCTTAGCAGCTAAACCCACACTTGTGACATGTCTTCCCATTTGACTTCCCCAGGGCCAACCCCCAGCAGGACTCTGGTCTGCACCTGGGGTGGGAATAGCCTGAGCCTTGCCTTCGTCCCAGGCATCCCAGGGTGTACACGTCACCCAGATAACTGCCTGCGTGGCTGGGGACAGACGTGATTTGCAGCATGCTGAGGACCCCGGGCGGGTCCTTTATGGACTGAATGTTTATTTTGGCTTGGGTGCCCTTTGTGTCCAGTGCAAATTTCTTGTTTCTCCCATGCCCTGGATGCAGGATGGCACCTGTTCACAGACCCTCTGTGGGAGAAAGAACAGCAGCTTCTACCTTCCCCATCGCTCCTGTTCAAATAAAACCCTCGCCTCCCGGGTCGTGGAATGCATCCTGACAGTGTTAGCTTTGGAAGGCTGCCCTTTCCTTCTCAGCATCCAGGCCCCCTTTGGAGCGGCGGGTGGAAGGGCTGCCTCTCACCCAGAGATAAGTGCCGTGTGGCCTAAAGTGGAGCAAGCTGTGCAGTAGTGTCTTGTCAGCAACCCCCGGGGAGCAGGAAGAGGGAGGGTGTCCTGATTATCGGCTTTTCAACACTCACCTCTCCCATCCCCCAGACACTAGCGGAGGCCAGAGATCTACTTATGAGTGGCCCAGTGAGGGACTAGGAGACAGAGCTGGGCCTGGCGCAGCTGCCTTGCTGTGTGACCAGGCCAGGTTGCTGCCCCCCTCTGAGCCAAGGACTTGCTCACTAAGGCCGATTAGACACTTAACCAAGCACCAGCTGCATGCCCAGTGCTATTTGAAGGGTCTTGGGAATTAGGAGAAGTATTAGGTTTTATCCGTGTCTTGGATGTTGGGTTGGATTGTATGTTAAGGGTTATTAAGTAGAGTGTGACGTGTTGTAGGGTCTCAGGTGTTCCAAGGTGGAAAGTTGCTGTCGGGGAAGATTCCCCTGAGCCTGGGGGTTGCCTTCCTTTGAGCCCTATCATTTTCTGGGAAACTCCCCAACTGCACTAGGCTTTTGCTGTGTATGCACTCCCCCCCACCCATCCTTGTGGCCCATTGGATTTCAAACCTAGCACCACTGAGGAGGGTATTAGTGAATATCCCACAGCCCCCAGAGCTCCGAGGCAGGACCATCACAGCCCTCCTTTGCCTTTCAGATAGGCCCACCCCCAGTCTGGAAAACTGCCCACACTCATCCTCCAGTGGGGGGCCTGCCAGGCCAGATTCTGCCCTCTTCCCTGGGGACACTCCATTCTCTTTTGGGACAGGTTGCCTGGCAAAGTGCGTCAGCATCTCCCTGGTGTGCATCTGTCTAGACCCAGGACAGAATCCACGGCGGGGAGGGGTGGCCTGGGCAGGGCGGCTTTGGAGTCACCAGGGCACTTCTGGGCCCTGCTCGAGAGGGCTGCCGTGTTCACCCATTGTGCTGGGAACTCAGAGCTCACAACTCTCGTTTTGGCTCACCTCTCTTCGGAATTCCCCGTCTCCCTCCACCTGCTCTGTGTCAGGGTTCTTGTGTACTCTTCAACTTTGCCCTTCCCGAAGCCATTTTCCTGCCTGTGTTCACACTCTCCCCGCCTCTCCCCATCCCTCTGCACGCAGTTTAATCCTTGCTCACCCACTGACTTGGTGGGCTCTGGCCTGCGGAGTGAGGGACCCTTAGCTTGCACCAGGGCCATGCAGTGCAGGAGCTTCCCAGGCCCTGGGCGTGGGGGCGGCTTCTCAGTGCCTCGATTTGGAGTTTCTCAAAGTGGGCCTGTCTGAGCCATGAGCCAGACTTGACGTTACACAAAACAAGCCTGGCGTGAGGGCCAAGTGCTGCCCAGATTCTAGCGTGCGTCTCCGTGGCACTGAGTCAGAGCAACCCGATGGAAAAGCAGGAGCCGAGCTGCAGGCAGGGTTTGTCCATGCTTTCGTCTTTCTCGGCCTCCCCAGTTTTCTGTAATGCTGTTGCACTGCTTTTAAAACAAATCGAATTTTCTTAAAGGGTAAGATATTGCATATATCATTAGCCCCCTCAGCACGGGCTATTTTTAAGCATGAGGTACACAAAACAGATAAACAAGGTTTTTTTATTTTGTTTTGTTTTTAAACTGATTTTTAGACAGAGAAGAAGGGGGGGCAGGGAAGGGGGAGAGAGAGAAACATCCATTTGTTTCTCCACTTATTTATGCATCATTGGTTGGTTCTTGTATGTGCCCTGACCAGGGATCAAACCCACAACCTTGGCGTATTGAGACTGTTCTAACCAACAGGGATCAAACCCACAACCTTGGCGTATAGAGACAGTGTTCTAACCAACTGAGCTACCTGGCCAGGGCTAAACATGGTTTTAACAGAACACACCCTGAGAACTAGTATCACCTTTGTAACCACTGAACGGTCTGCTGTTGCTATTTTTAAGTTTAGCTGTTGGAGTTGGGACTTTCTGAGCAGCCGTGCTGTTGAACACTTTGATGGGAGGGGTCCAAAGTATGGGCCTGGGGAGACCTGGTGGGCCTTTGGTTTGCAGACCTGGAAGTGTGAGAATGGACACACGAGTTGACAGTCACCAAGAAGAGGTGTGGTTCTCAGAGGCCTGGCAGAGCCAGGGGGCTCCAGCGGCTGTCCCCAGTGCTGGGGGCACTGTCCCCTGCATGGAGGGGATCCTCCAGAGGCCTGTGGACAAGAATTATCTTGGCATCTGTGTGCATCCAGCTCTGCTAAGCCCCATGGGGGCCCAAGAAAAATCTTGCTCTGCCTTCCCAATTAACAAAAAAACATAAGCACAGACAAGATTTGGGATAGCCCAGGACCATATAGGAGCTCGCTGTGGACTTGGCCCGCAGCTTGGGTAAACCTGAGGGCCCAGGGGAGTCAGACCCTGCTGAGGGAAGGAGTGGGTAGTGACCACCCACTGGTCACTAGTTAACTTTATTTTTACATGACTATGGCTATTTAATGACTATTATGGCTATTTAATTTTAAATTAAAATTCATAAAAATTAAAGTTTAGGTCTTAAGTCACACTGGTCACATTTGAGGACTTAGTAGTCACATGGGACTGCTCAAATATAGAACATTCTGCCAGCAGAGTTCTATGGGAGGCTCTGGAGTGTTGATGGGAATCCGGTGACATTCTTAATGGAGCAGTGGCCTCTCTGGGTGCCTGCTCTGGGGTGGGAGAGGGGAGGCCTGCCTGGCAGCCTCTGAGTGGGGAGGGTGTACTGAGACCCCACAGGAGGTTTCCCGTGTCCCACCCACCAGGAAACTTGCAGGATTTCCCTAGGTGAGCACACCCACTGGTCTAGTTCATGGAAATTGGAGTTTTCAGAGGCCGTTGACTGCCTTGCCCTGTGTGTCCCATCAGACTCAGATGGTGTCCCAAACCCAGCGCTATTGGTCATCCTTGGCTCCGTAGGAGGTGGGACCAGGCTGGAGAAAGTGAATCCTTTTTCATGGATCTCCAACTTGAAACTTGGGGTCTCGGTTCCTTCTAATTGACCTCTCCAGCCCCAGCCCACCAGTCTGCTGCAAAGTGTGCACTGTTCCCCAGCCCTTGGGAGGAAAGTCTTTTCCTAAGGTTCAGGGTCACCGGTCAGGTGATATGCTGGCTTCATGGCCATGTCCTCCCTTTGGATGAGAACTGGGGACGTATCTTCCCCACCACAAATCTAGAAAGAATGTGAGAAAGACATGACCGATAAAAGGACAGGGCTTTCCTGGGTCACCTCCACCGCCACGGTGGGGGCCTGGGCCAGGGAAGGTGGAAGATCTGAGGGTGGGTGGCGGGGTGGGCGGTCTTCAGAGCAGGCTGGGAGACGGGGAGACGGCTCGGGTCTAGTTCGTTCATGGCTTTTGAGCCTCAATTTCTCCATCTGTGTTTGGGCTTCTGGTCTTGGTTGAACTTGAAAGGGGCACTGCGGGGTCCTAGGGACTGCCCTGCCTCACCTTTGGCTTGCCTGCTGCTTTCTCATGCTGGGCTCTTCTGTCTGTAACTCCTGTCTGCCCGCCTGCATCTTGTTAGGCTACGAGGCCCTCTGAACCGGCCTCTGTCTCCCACTCCCTTGTTTTGCCTGCAGCGTAAGGACACATGGCTGCTGCTCAGTGAAAGCTTCATAACCAGTCGTCCCGCCTTTGAGCTTCATGGTGCATGACTCTGGTCTGTCTTTCTTTGGGTTAAATTAGGTTGGGTGAGTTGTTCAGTACATGCGTTGGGACCTGGGACCTGGCCAGAGGTGGCATTTGTAGTAGGCAGGCACTTTTGCCCTCCCCAAGAGAGGAGTGGCCCAGGGCCCCAGGTTGGGACAGAGGGTGACAGGAACCCATATTGCCTTCTTCCTGGGGCTTGTACATGGGGGAGGGGCAGGCAGTGTCCTGGATGCCCACTGCTAGCTCACTTGTTTAGCCCTCAGCAGCACTCACCTGCTTCAGCAGCCCCGAGGATAAATGTCCTCTTTGGACAAGCCTGAGAAGGCGCCACCCCACCTGCCACTCACAGGGTTTCCTCGGAAACGGAGTACCCAGGGGACAGGATGCAGTCAAGCGATGAGTGGGTCTCACTCCCTTGCCTGACACCTGGGTGACTTGGAAATCAGGTGGCATTAGCTTTCCTGTCTTTTGGCCTCCCCCAGCCACACACCGTGCCCAGGAGGCTGAGAGAAAGGCCACCCCCAACAGCGCCAGGGTTAGAGCTAGGAGCTCAGAGGTGGGGCATCTGCACCTTTGCCTGTGCCTGCTTTACGCTCTCATGTTCATGCCCATCAAGACTCTGGACCCATAATCCTGAGAACTGGGTGGAGGCAGCATTATTCCCATTTTACAGATGAAGAAAGTGGGGACCAGCCGACCTTGTGCAGGCCTGTGTGTCGAATGTTCCAGACATGCTGGAAGAACTGGGGGCTGCCAGTACCTGGGGTGTCGGGGCTAGCAGGCTTGGCAATCACAGCCTTTGTGCAGGAGAAAGAGAGTGTGTGTGTCTCGAAGACATGGTCCTGGGTCCCTGCCTCCTGCCTGTCTCACCGGGGCTGTCTCAGAGTCAATATTCTGCTGTGCAGTCAAGGGTTTCCATTTCCTGTCACCCCGGCCTGTCCCGGGTCCTGGGCCCCAGGTTGGGGACAGGAGGTTTTTCCGACCCCACACCACCTCACCTCAGCCCAGCCTCCCTGTGCTAGGAGGCCGGCTGTGCTTTTCCATGCCTTCAGCACAAAACAGCTGTTTCTTCACCCCGGTCACGTCCACGCCCGTCGGCGGGGGATGGGAGGAGAGCGGGGGACTGTCCCGCAGCACACTGGCTGCATAGATCAGGCTCCTACTCCTTTCCCACACTATTTGGGGGTCCTCTTTGTTTCTCATCCCTGTGATCTCCATCCAGATGGGGCCTCGGTGGCCAGAGCCCCTGGTGCAGCTGCCGGGGTGTGCCAAGTCTGCACGTTAGGCCAAAGCCACCCTGCCTCTAGCCGGGTGAGTTCAGTCGGGCATCACGGTCTCGGCTCCGTCTCCAGTGGTGATTCAGTAGGATTTGGACTGGAATTTGGGGATCATTGAGGAAGAAGCCTAGCCCCCCCCAAAGAGTACCACTCATCCCAAAATGCCCGTGTCGGTTTGCCAGTAGTGTCTCGTACAGTTTATTCCAGAAAGGATGGAGGCCAGCTGTTGTCCGTCTCCAGCTGGAGACTGAACCGAAGGAAATGGGCTTGGACCGCAGCTGGAGGGACTTAGGTGAGAGTCAGACAATAAGGAAGGGTTTGGTGACAGGTGGTTGGCCCCCAGGAGGATCCCGCAGGGTTGGGGGCTTTTGGAGAGGGGTGGGGGTGGGATCATGCTTGGAGGCAGTGGGCCTGCTTGGGGTGGGATGGGTGGTTTGTATAAACACAGGGAGGTTACTCCATAGGAGCAGAGAGATTCAGCTGCCCCCCTACTCAGGATTAACACCACTGCCCAGTACCCTCTGGGCTTTTTGTTTTAATTAGTAAAGAGGTTTACAGTTTAACCATCGGGTCATCCTAAACAAGTTATAATAAATGAGTAGGTTTAATAATTCCTAATTAACAGAACTGCAGCCTTCAAGGTTGGGCAGCTTACTTATTACCTGGAGCCACCAGCCATAGGTGAAGGGAGAGAGGAAGGGAGGGAGAGGCAGGTGCAGTGGCCGCTCTCTTGAGGCCCGGGGTGGGGGAGAGTTTGCCTGTGGTTTGGGGCCCTGTGTGGGGCAAGAGGTGGGATGCCAGCCACAACCCTCCTCTCAAGGTATGGGTGTTAACGGGAAGGGGTGAGTGTGGTTGGGGTCGGGCAGGTTTCCTCCCATGGAGGCGAAAGTCTGGGGGTGTTGGTGGGGGGAAGTCATGTCCTCAGAATCCCCGCAGGGGGGCCCAGGAGCAGGGCTGGCAGCCACGAGGGTTAGAAGAGCTTCGTGGAGCAGAGCATTCTTCTCACTGCTGGGGAGCAGGAGAGCAGGGCCATGCTTGGGAAGACCTGTGGCCCCTTACCGTGACCTCCCTCCCGGGCCCTGCCCTCCCTCTGAAATCCTGATGGTTCCAAAGTCTGCAGTGCAGCTGACTCAGCAGGGCTAGGATCTCTGGTGGCTTTGGCCTGGTGGACAGATGGGGTGGGGTGAGGTAGGGGAAAGGCACTGAGGCAGAGAAACACAAAGCCATCAGCCTGGGCTACCGTCCCTGCCAGGACTGCCCACCTCATCCAGTGGAGCCAGGACCCAAGGTAAATACAATGCCCCACCCACCTTTGTGCCCCAGAAGGAGTGACTGTGGAAGGCACACATCTTGGAGACTCGGTCATTTATTTGGCAAATACTGAGCACCCACTGGTGCCAGGTTCTGTTCTGGGAATAGGATGAGTGAAGTCTGCCTTCAGCTCTCACAGTCTATTTGCGGGAGATATAGGCCAGATAACAGTACCCACTAGAATGTCATGTGAAGATAAGTTCTGTCCCACGCCCTGCCCTTCGGGGTGGTGGGAGCCAGGAAGGAGGGCATTGCTGTCGACAGCTAGCCCAGCTCTCGTCCACAGCTCTGGAGCCCCCATCCTTCCCACATTTACTTTTCTGCCCAGCTCCGAGCCTTGCATCGTTTCACATAATTGCACCCCAACCCGATGAAGTCTTGGTGCTCCCACTTCCCAGATGCAGAGTGAAGCTCAGAGGTGAGCAGGCATGCCTCAGTGCCACTGGTTGCCGCTGCAGCCAGGATTTGAACCCAAGTGTCTGCTCCAAAGCCTGGGCCTTTGCCCCTCTGCCCCATGCTGCTGGCAGAGGGTCCTGCCTGCATGGCTGTGAGCTTTGTGGTGGACTGGCCATCCAGCTCGTGTTGTGGGGCAGCCAACGTGCAGACCTGGGCCCTGGGGAGCAGGACGAAGCTGGCACGGGGCAGGGTGGCTGGGCTGATGATGAACCAAATCTCCCTCAGGTCATCAGCCCAGATGGCGAGATGGCAAGTCAGCAGTTCCTGTGACCTCCTTTGTGGCCTGCTCGGGGGCTGTTTTTAGAAACTTCGAGTGGCTGGTGACTGCCCATGGTTGCTCCTTTCACCCTGCAAGGTCAGGGTAAATCTGAGGCATCTCCAGGAGTGGGGGGCGGGGAACAAAAGCTTGTGCTCATCTTAACTCATATCGAGATTAGATCATGGGTGTGACAGCTCAACCCTGTTACAGCTCCACAGCACCTGTCACCTGTGTCTACCTGCTCCGCTCTGGTTGGCATTTCTTAGCCCAGTCCCAGGAGTGGTAGAAAGGACCCTCAGCTGAGAGGGGGCTTTTAGCTGATTCTTCTTGGGCTTTGTCTTCAGCTTGCTTTGTGACTTCTACCATGTCACTGTCCCTCTCTGGTCAGTTTCCTCAGCTACACAGTGGGAATAGTAATATCCATTTTGTCTGTCTTCCTTCCAGCCTTAAGTCTCAAGTGATTAGGGCCAGAGGGGTTTGTAGGCATGACAGGTGACTGATGAATGTGGGTTTTGGCGGGATGCTGACTCAGTGCGCTCCTTAGTCTATTACAGAGGAGTTGATGGGGCCCAGAGAGCTTTGCTGTCTTGCTTGGAAAGGACAACAATCCAGGAGCCAAATCCTATGCAGAGACCTCTCACTCCCTGGTGACTCACATCCCTGTGGGGAAGGAGGGGACTGTTCTACCCACCTGGTGTGCTGGAGAGGTCCTGGCTAAACAATTTCCCACCCTCAAGTTGTTGACCCACTAGTTGGGAGAAGCCTCTTAGCATCAGTGAAAGTAGAAGGATGTCAGACCCTCCCAGGATCTGGATTCTGGGGACAGGGAACTGGCCAGGTCATAAACCCAGGCCCCAGGCCGCAGCATCCCAGACAGGGAGGAGACACCAGCACAGGCCCAGAGCAAGGCAGTGGTTGTGAATTGGGGGTAGAGAAGCTGCAGGTGGAAGAAAGATGTCCCTCTTATCACTTAAGTCTCTGGACATCCCACCTGCCCTGAGTCCTTTAGAAGATGACGCAGGGGGTGGATTTTGAGAACATAGCTCCAGAGGGTCATCTGGTGTGTGTTTGGGCTGGAGGGGGCTCTTTCCACTCCCAGGGCCAACTCTCAGGCAGTGGTGCTCTGGGCCTGGGCCTGAGCTTGAGCCTAAGAGGTCCTCCGTGTCCCCACGCACAGAGAGTTCCAGCCTGACTCCTCAGCAGAGCCCTCCAGGTGCTGAGAATGCTTGCCGAGCTCCCAGACTGAGCTCAGGCCCCACCAGGCCCTCACTGTTTGCTTTAGCCAAGCCTGCAGCCCTCCCAGGTCAGCAGTCCTGCATAGGCTCTGCCCTGGGCTCTGACTCTCACGGGAGGGGCCCCAGCTGCCAGGGGGTTACCGTCCCAGCCTGAGAACAATGGGGGCAGGGTCACCTTCTTTGTTTTCATTGTCCCTCCTGAGTGAGGACAGGGCTCTCGGGCCTGAGAAAGTCGGAAACCCGGAGGTTTCTGCTGAAAACGTGCTCACCTCTGGCACGGGCTTGTGCCTGTGAGCGTGAGACCTGCCAGGGCCTCTGGGCTCTGCACAGGCTAATGAGAGACGGCCGGGAGGGCGGCGGGGGGGAAGCCCAGGGTGGATGGGAGGACAGTCAGACACCCAAGGCCTGAGTGCTGACTCCAAGGGGGGGGCCAACTTGGGCCTTCCCCTAACATGGAGAGGTGATGGTTTTCTAGGACAGCTGTTTTGGAATTGGCTGTATGTAATAATAGAGTCACCTGCAGCAACTTTTGAGCATATCTGAGTCTCTGGGGTAGGACCCGGGCATTCGTATTTCCCTAGGCTCCCCCAGGTGACCTCGACGTGCTGGCCAGGTTAAGGAGCAGCAGTGGTAACAGTGACCCATGGTGACCCATGGTCCCCCTTGCCTAATGAGGTACCTGGGTTTCTGGGGTAGGGCGCAACAATTTGTCTTTCCTTCTGTCTTCTAAAAACATTATAAATATCTGGGTAGGAACTAGAGCAAATCTGAAACTTTAACAAAGCCCCTGTTGCAATAGCTGAAGTCTGTTCTCAATGGAGACGTGTTGCCCTGTCCCCTTGGGTCCCTGCACCTGTCTACCCTTCCCCCCCCCCCCAGGCACCTGAACCTTCTCCGGGAGAGACAGGGCCCGGGTGAGCTGGGCCTGCAGCTGGCACAGGTATCAGGGTGGCACCGCTGGGCCCTCGCCAGTACCCTGCTCATAAACTGGGCCTGCCTCTGAGCCACACCCTGGTCACCTGGGCTGAGGCAGGAGGGATGTGAATACCACAGATGCCTCCCCTCTGTCCTCAAATCCTCCCTCCCTCAGGGACACGGGAGGCTGAGCCCAGCACCCACACCTGTCGCCCCCCAGGAAGGCAGCGGCTGCATGTCAGAATGGCCTGTGGAATGTGTTAGGTCCCAGGGCCCAGGTCAGCCCCACAGACACCTTGGAGCGCCACCCAGGCATTATATCAGCCTGAACTGAGAGCCCCTGCCTCAGTGGCCCTGTGGTGTCTAAGGTCCCCAGGCTTCAGTTTTCTCATCTGAAGACGATCCCAGCACCCTTCCCTCACCCCCAGTTCACCTTAAGGGAAATCTCTGGAAGTTGAGTCACTTAGAGAGATGGAGAGTGAAGGAGTGAGGATAATTGAGGGCTTAACTAACAAAGGTAAATTCTTTAATTTGTTTTGTTGGTAATTAGAGGTAACAGGTGCTCACCTTCTCTGCAGGATACTTTTGATCTGTCAGCAGTCCCCATCAGATAGAGGGTGACCAGACAAGGACTGACACCTGTACCCACTAGCCCCTCAGGGTGTTGGGGGGAGTCCCAATACATAGGATCCGGCCCCCCCCCCCCCCTCCACCATTTATCTTTTTGGGAGTTCCTGATGTAAAAGAATTTGAAAGCCATTGTTTCAGACAAGCCCAAACTGCAAATATTTGCCTGAAAAGTGCTGTCCTGTTCATACCTCCCCTAACCGACTCACTGTGGAGCCTGGACCTGCTCTTGGCCCCCCACCCTGAGAGGGATCTTTGTTAGAGACTAGGTGACATACAGACAGACGTGCACACATACTGAGAGTCTAGCAGAGACAGGGAGTGGGGGCGGCCTGGGGGGACATTGGCTGCCTTGTGAAGCTGAGGCAGATGATCAGGAGTTGGGACGAGGGTTGAGAAGTCTCCGTGGTCCCCAGCCTCTGCCTCACCTGGAGAGCACTCTGGGGCAGGAGGAACATGTCCTTGACATTGTGTTCTCTGCTGCCTGCCTTGTTCAGCTTTGCAGGAAGCTGGCTAGGGTGTCCGGGAGCCTCTGGGTGACAGATCAGGAGAGGTGGGCCTTCTGAAGGATGTGGAGGGCATCTCAGGCATGCCTCTGTTTCCCTTACCCCTGCTACTTTTGGGGAGAGCTTTCCCCCCAGGTCCCTGGACTCCGGCTGTCCAGTGGCCCGGGAACACCTGGGGACACCTGCTGAGTCTCAGTTCCTCTGTCCACTCATGACTTTTTTTGGTTCTCAGTGCTGGAGAAGTCCCCCTGTGGCCTGAGGAAGAAGATTGGTCAGCCTGTGAAGACAGTTTTCACTTCCAGGCAGGGAAAGTTGGGAAGAGATGGCAGGTGCAGGGAGGCTTGGGGACAGTGTCCCTGTGCTCACCTAGGCCTGTCCTCCAAGTGCAGAGAAGTAAACCCTTTGGTTTATCCTGGGGGACAAGCAGTCTCAAGTCACTGCATCTGGTTTCCTGACATAACTGATTGCAGGTATACTTACTCAGGGCTGATGACGTCTTAGGTACTTTTCATGTGTTCAGAGTAGGTGGGAGCTTGGCAGATGGGGAGACCGAGGCTGATAGGATAGGCAGTTATAGAACCCAGAGACTTGGTGCTAGCAACTGGGAGAGCCTCTAGATTCACACCCAGGCCTGTCCCATATTCCCCTGAGCTTCTGCCTGGGGGAGGGCGCAGTCTGCCTCTGTGAGAGAGCCCTGTCACTCCCTTTCGTGTTCCTTTTTCTGCTCTCAGAGAGTTTTCGGAGGGGACAGGCCTCCCCTTCCTGCAGGAAGGATAATCTGTCCGGTCACCCCAGGGATCTCTCAGTCCCACTGCCCCTCGCTCTGCCCTCTTGGACAACAGAGCTCTTGCCTGACTTGCTCACCTCACCCTTCCCCAGGCCCCTGGCCCCAGGACCTTTAGCCCCCTGCCCTCTGTTCTTACAACCTGGTGACCAGCCCCATCCCCTACCCCCTGACACCAGTTGGAAGCCGCTGGTTTCAGTGGCCCCTGCATCCAGCCCCTGACCCTGCCAGCCCCATCTTTGCTGGATAAAGGCTTCCACCTTGTTGCTGATGAATTTAGTTAAAAGCCAACTATAGCGTGATGCTGGGAAAGTTGAAGGAAGGACATGAGAGGATGAGTGAGTTCAGCCAGAGAACACACCCTCATTCATTCACTTTAATTCACTCACGCATTGAACACATATTTATTGAGCACCTACTATGTGCCAAGCAGTATTCTAGGCTCTGGGAATATAGCGGTGGAAAAGAAAACATTACAGTCCTGCCCTTGTAGAGTTTACCTTCTAGGGGAATCTCCATTCCTGCGGATATTTCCCTTGCAATTGCCTGGGGAGTTGTGTTCCAGAGCCCTGGCTTCACTCCTTGTTGCTAAAACGCGCCCCCCCCCCCCCGTGCCCCCTACCCCACCCCTCAGCTATAGAAAGCATGGGGCTGGGGCCTGGGATTCAGACTGCCTGGGTTCACTCCCAGCCCCCCCACCGACTAGCTTGTGGCCTCGGGCAGGTTGCTCAATTAGCCTGTTCCCCATTTCCTCATCAGTGAATAAGGGTGCGGTTGTCCCCCCTTCCCTGTGGTTTTGCTCTCTGTAGTTTCACCCGCAGTCAACCGCAGTCCAAAAATATTAACTGGAAAATTTCAAAAGCAAACAAATTCAGAAGTTTTAAATTGCGTGGCGTTCTGAGAAGCGTGATAAAATCTCTCATCCTGCTCCGTCCCTCCCGGGCCGTGAATCATGCTTTTGCCCGGTGGCGCATGCTGTGTACGAAACCCACCCGCTCATCACTTAGGGAACATCTCGGGTATGGGATCTACTGGCTTGTGTGTGAGATGCTTGTGTTCAGGTCACTCTTATTTTACTTAGTAATGGCCCCAGAGGGCGAGAGTGGTGACGCCGGCCATCCAGTTATGCCAAAGGGAAGCCGTAAAGTGCTTCCTTTCAGAGAAAAGTGTATGTGAAGGAAAAACATAGTATTTTAAGGGTCTGGTACTACCCATGGTTTCTGGCGTCCACGGGGGGCCTTGGAAGGTATTCGCCTGAGGTAAGGGGGCTGCTGTGATGGTTCCTGCATGATAGGGTTGTAAAAATTTATTCGGGCTGAGTTAAAGTGCTTTGGTTGGTACCTGTCCTATAATAAGTGAGCGCTTATCAGCTAGTATTCAGCTATTAGCCGTTTTATAATCTATGCTGTAAGGATTAATAAGCCGTGGCCCACCCACCTCACACAGCGGCTGGGAGGGCTAGGTGACAGGACCGTAAAGGTTCTTTCTGAACTGCCGAGCACCGTGCAAGTGGCAATGAGCGACATTTCACCTTCCAACCAGAGGGACCAAGTGAGCTTGGATGGGATGAATTAAAGATGAACGCAGCCCTGGATGGTGGAGGGCGGTTGGCCCGTGTCCCACCAACAGCCCCTAGGCCCAGGGGAGGCTAGCACCCAGGAGTATCCGAAAGGCCACCTGCGTAGCAGGAGGAGCTCTGTGATCCCCACGTAATGCCTGGCGTGCGTGATGTCTGCCGCGGGAGCTGGAGGCAGGGTGGGAGTAGCTCTGGGTGCCAGAGAGCCGCCATCCCCAGACGGGCCACCATCCTCACTTGGGCTTCCCCAGCCCTGCCCGATGGTGGGAAAGGCTCAACCTCAGCCCCAGCCCCACCCGCCCTGTCTGAAGGTGGGTGTCGTGGTTTGTCTCCCCATCTCCGCATGTACCTTCTTGGGAACTGCCCACTCGTCGGGATGAGTCTCTCCAGGAAGGGGAGACGTGGCCGCCACCACTGCATGGGAAACCCCAGGTCCCCAGGAATGAGGAGCCATCTGGGAACCCAGATTTCATGGACAGTGAGAGCCCGGGAAGGTGGGGAGAGGGCAGCTAGTTGCCTGAAGCCAAAGGCAAGGGCCTGAATCTGGCCTCCTGGAGGGCTGGCTGGAAATGCTGAGCTCCTCAGAGTGGCTGGACTGGTTTTAGGGCACTGTGTTTTCAGCTGGTGCGCAGGGGTGGGAGTGTGCCCTGGCCACAGCAGCCACCCGAAGGAGGCCAGTGTGGGAAGTGGGTAACAGCGGCTGGGGCCCAGATGGGCAGGCTTCTCCTCCTGGCTTCTTCGCTTTGAGCATCCTGACCTTAGGCTACTTACTTAACCTCTAAGCCTTAAATCCTCATTTGTAAAATGGAAAAAATGATCATTTCTTCCCAGCAAGATTCTGTCCTCATTAAATGAGTTAAAGGCTCGTGAAGCGCTTAGCATAACACTTGTTGCATGGCGAGCCCTCTATAAATCACAGCTGCTCTATAGGAGGGTGACGGAGGCAGCGGGAGCTCGGCTCAACCCCCGAACAAGAGCTGGGCCTGGGCAGTGCGTGGGGTCTCCCTCGCGCCACTCTCCATGGTTCTGTGGAAAATGCAAATATTGTCTGTGTGAATTTGGGAGCCAAGTTAAAGAATACTGCGAGTGAACAGGGGCCACCTCCTCCCGCGAAAGCTGTTTCCCTAACCCTGGAGGGACAGGACACGGAATCTAACTGGATGTTGCCTGCTCCCCCAAACCCCGCCCCCTAACCCAGGGATGACCTTGGCCTGGGTCAGCCCCTCAGTGCTGGGAGACCTCTTCCTCCGCCTGGGTGACCCTGACCATAACCACTGTGGCATCCGACCAGAGCCACAGCTACACATGGGAACAGGCACCAGACACCCCAAATTCACACTGAGACCTCTGCTCCCCGAGCCTAGCTTTCCTCACCCGTCAAGTGATACCTGTTGGGTTAGACATATACAAGCCCCAGAGAGGGGTGTCTGACACACAGCAGCTCTAACATCCTGCTTCTCTCCAGCACTGAGATGGAGTCAGGCTGATTCTCAGGCCGACTGCTCGGGATTCATGGGCAGAGAGGAGGCAACCACATGGGGTGCTGGGGCGCCCCGGGCAAACAGAGCAGTGAAGGGAGAGAGGTGGGAACTGTGCCGATTGGCAACCAGGTGTCTAGAACCTACCCCATTTCTGCCACGTAACCTCTCAGCCTCAGTTTCCCCATCTAACCAGTAGACGTAAGTACTGCCACTGGATTGTTCCTAGGGTTAGTGGTGCTTCTAGCCCTGGGGATGCGAGGCCCTTCAGAATTGCCCCCTTTGCCGGCCCCTCTCTGGGTAGCCATGTGGCTGTGGCTCCCTGATAACCTAGGGCCAGAGGCTGAGGCTGCAGGCTGTGCCCCAGAGAGCACCCTACCACGGGGTGAAGGCAGGAAGCCCCACTTTTCCACCTCAGAGCTCCCAACCATAGTACCTCTTTGGTTGCCTGTTTTGCCAGCTCTTGTGGTTGATATCTCCTTAGCACATACTGTTCTCAAGTCACAGATCACATTTGACAAGCCAGTGTTTCTCAGCGGGAACAGTGTCGGAATGGGGGGAGCGGGGCATTCAGCTCCTCTGGTCCCTGCCCACTCAGTGCCAGCAGCACCCCCACCACCACTGGTGTCTAAACAGTGCCTGGCGCAGTGCCGCCCCACCAGGCAGTATTTCTACACACTTGCAGAATGTGCCACCCCCCCCAGGTGAGAACCCCTGTTTTGCCGCACCTTCAACATCCCTGATGTATACCCCCTGGTGCTCACGCTCGGTCTAAACTCTTTCCTTTATCAGAAATGGACAACTGCCAAGGGCTGTCCATTCTGAAGTAGCTCAAAAAGCCACCCTGTTCCCTCTTGGACCTTGGTTCATCAGTTAACGTATTGTGAAGTCACCCAGAATGGAACAGAGTGCCCCCTGTGTGGCCTGACCCTCAGAGAACAATGGGCCGTCACCTCCCAGCCCTGAGTAGGCAACGTGTTGACATGGCCTGAGATGTAGGTGCTTCTCTTCTGGCAGCTACTCTAGTGTGTGCTGGTTTGTGCTCAGCTGAAACCCAAAGACTTTTCCCTTTGCTCCTATACTCATATTCTCTAACCCAAAGTGTAAGATGGGGAAAAATTTAAAAGACAGTCGTTAGTGAGTTTGGGCCCAGTTTTCCAGATGATTTTGAGTCCCAGGCTCTCATTGCGGTGTGTCAGCCATCTTCGCATCCCAGCCCTGTCCCCAATTTTGCATCCTTTGCAGATTCAACTGGTCGACCATCTCTGTCCATAGTGTGTTGTTCATGAAAATATTGACGAGGCCAGGCCTTTGGCGTGATCGTGGGGCCCTCAGGCCAGGTTGATAATGATCCTACTTCTCGTGGTTGTTTATCTGCCTTTAAATGGACACAAATTAATCCCAGCTCTACCCCACATTTCTCTGTCTTGTTCACATGAATGTTTTTAATCCAACGTGTTCGGCTGCCTTGCTAAATCTAGATTTCCGGCATTCCACCCAGCTTCAAGGCTTCGCGGCCCCTTTGGAGAGGGAGATGCACTTAGCCAAGCATGACTCGTTCTTGGTGACCCAGTGCCCACCCCTTCTCTCTGGGTGCCTGGTGTTCTGCTGTTGGAAGTCCCCGGGAGTTCAGGTTGGAGTTTCCAGAACCCATCCTTTTTGTTTGTGTGAGAACAGAGGTAGCTGGTCTCCCGAACTTTTCTGTTCCCGTGATTCCATGGGGATGACCAGAAGTGGCACTTCAGGCACACCTGTCCCTGGCCAGTGGTGCAATTCCCGCTCACAGGTGTCCTTATGTGCGCTTCATATCCCTGACAATTAACCGTGCTCTGCCTTCTCCACTCTAAGATGGGGATCCGAGTGGTTCTGCTTTCTCGGCCACCTGTTTAACACTAGGACATGGCCTTATGCTCCTGCTTGGAACAAGATGCCATTTTTGGGAAACCTTTTTAGAAGGACCTTCATGTTTGTTTTAGCTCCCCTGCTGACCTGTGAGTAACAAAATGTCCTGGTGCCCTCACGTGCACGGGGCCTGGCCAGCTGGACGGCAAGCTCTCGGGCAGGGCCGAGGCAGCCTCTGCACTGGGCGGCCCACGGCCTCCAGAGGGGCTCTGGAAATGCCGGGAGGGGCCAAGCAGCGAGTATGCGGTTTGATGGCCTGTCGGACAAGCATGTCAGTGCAAAATCCTTTATAACGTCTGCAGATTCGTTTACAAGGCCTGCTGCTGCTGGAGCCTGCACTTCCTTCAGCACAGCCTGCCTACCACTCCCTTTCCCCCCAGCGTCAGTCAGGTGCAGGTGGGTTAAAGCTGTGGTTTCCCTGTCTCTCCTGTTCTCACCTCTCACTCTGTCTTCCCTCGCTCATCCTAGGCCTACTTTTTTAGGGACTATGGCTGAGTTCCTGGTATCTGGACTGGATGGGGGGTGGGAGGGATCCTGGGGCCCTCCTTAGGGGCAGAACTGAAGACCCAGAGTTAAAGCAGATCCTGGCCCTGCGAGCTGCTTCTGGGTCCAGGCCCTGCCATTGGTAGGTCAGGGTGAATGGAGGCAGAGCTGAAGGATGGGTTAGAGGCAGCGTCTGGTCGGGTGGAAACAGGTTTGGCAGCTATCGGTTTATCCCAGAACAGATAAGGCCTCTCTTGGAGCTCCTCCCTGAACCTCCCCAGGTGGCCTTTCACCTGCTGCCCACAGTTGCCAGGAGCTCTGTGGGGACTGCCAGCACGATTTTGAGTCACCCTGAAATGTATACACCCGATGATCTGTCCTGTCCTAGACGCTGAAATTGCTCAGCCCAGGGCTGAGATAAAGGAATCCAGAGAAGGGGGGGTGGGGGAGCCTGTAGGGGAAGAAGATAGAGTCCCTGGCAAAAAGGAGGTCTTGGAGGACAGATCCAGGAGTTCACTGAGCTTGACCTCAGTAGGTATCCTAACAGTGGAGGTGAAGGGTGTATAAGGGTCCCTCCCACGCCAACTCTGCAGTAGAACTTCTCTGTGGAGAGCTGAGGGTGGTGTAAGGGTCCTCCTGTGCCCTCTTTAAGAGGCAGAACAGTCTAGTGCAGTGGCTCTCTGTGTGATCCCTGGACCAGTAGCTTCAGCACCACCTGTGAACTTGTTAGAAATGCAAATTCTTGGACCCCTTCCCAGACCTACTGGATCGGAGACTGGTGGGGCCCAGCTTGTTGATTTAACAAGCTCTCCAGGTGACTCTGGTGCATGTAAGTCTGAGAAGCACTGGCTCAGTCAGAGGATGGACTTTGGAGCCAGATCGCCTATGGATGGTCCCTGACTTACAGGGGCTTGACTTAATGATTTTTTGACTTTATGATGTGTGAACGTGATATGCATTCAGTAGAAACTATACTTGGGATTGTGAATTTTGAGCTTTTTCTGGGCTAGTGATAATGCAGTAGGATACTCTTGTGATGCTGGGCAGCAGCAGCGAGCCACAGCTCCTAGTCAGCCCCGCAGTCATGAGGGTCAACAGCCAACACTCCACAGTGTTTTTTGGATGCTATGTTTTGAGCATGCTTAAGGTAGGCTAGGCTAAGGTGTTGTGTTTGGTAGGTTAGGTGCATTAAATGCATTTTCAGGGCTAATTGGAATGTAACCCCATCGTAAGTTGAGAAGCAACTGTATTTAACAGCTGTGACCTTGGGCAAATCACTTAACCTCTGATCCTCTATAAAATGTTTCATCATCTATAAAATGGAAACAATAATGCCACTTGTTATTGTGATGATTAATGAATGCTTATAAGGAGTTTAATGGAGTGCTGTTACTTAAAAAGCATCTGTTAGTCTGGCCTCCTTTGACCTTCATTGTCTCTCTTTTTAGGTCGTATCTGATGCTGCAGGACAGGGCGTGGCCATCACAGGGAACCAGACCTTCAACAACTGGAACTGGCCCAATGCAATGATTTTTGCAGCCACTGTAATCACTACCATCGGTAAGTTTTCTGGGACCTTCAGGATATGCACTGCCATGCCCTAGCTCCGCAGAACCTTATGGGAGTACAGTTCTGGTCACACTGCCTTGTCGAGGTAAAATTGGGCCCTTTGCAGCCTGTCCTTTTGACGCTCTTCCTGGGATTTAGAAATCCTTGGTGACTGGCTGTGCCTGGGAGGCTGTGCAGGCATCCTGACCTGGGTTCTTGGAGCAGAAAGACACGGCCTAGTAGTCAGAGCCATGCAAGGGGCCAAGCAGGCCACTCGCTATACAAACCTAGCCGTGCTTGGTCCCCAAGCTTGTGTCTGTTCTGGTTACGTGTGGATGGCTGCATAGCAAGCCACTTCAGAAGTTAGTAACTAAAAGACACAACTTCTTATCTTTTGCCATTCTGTGGGTCCGCTGGTCTCCACTAGTCGGTTCTTGCTTGAGGCCTCCCAGGCAGCAGTGGTCACGGTGGCTGGCGCCGGCCTCGTCTGCAGACCTAGCTGGCGGACATTCACAACGTCTTCTTCCATCACGTGCTGATGCTTCATGCTGGCTGTTGGCCAGGAGCTCAGCTGGAGGGAAAACCTATAGTGTGGGTTCCAGGAGGGCAAATACCAAAGCGAGCATTTCAAAAGATCAAGGGGAGAGGCGGCAGTCTTAGATCTAGCCTACCTGCTGTCACTGGTCAAGCAAGTCACCAAAGCCCAGATTCCGAGGGAGGGGAATTAGACGCCAGCTTGACAGGAGCAGCAGGGTTGCAGGAGAAGGGCAAGAATGAAGAATGTCCATCTTCAGAGACCATCTGCCACAGTGCCTCTGGGGTATCTACCCAGAGAAGGGTGTCTTTTTCTAATTTGCACATGGATATACCGACTTGAGAAGACTTGCTAATGGTAGAGGCTTCGTCTGCCTTCAGGGAGCTCCCAGTCCGATGGCAGAGCCACAGCCCACACCATCATAAGTGCTGTAAAAGATCATGATCATAGTGTGATCAAGAGAAATGTCACTTCCCAAGCATTGATATTAGGTCAAGAGCAAGTGGTCTTAGAGAACGGGTGTCCCTCTAGCTCTGTGTGTGTGTGTGTGTGTGTGTGTGTGTGTGTGTGTGTGGTGGAAGCAGGGCCCACTCCAAGTCTGACTCCATTACCCCAGCTGCGGCCCTGCTCTTAGCTTCACTTTTCATCCTCAGGCTATGGCAATGTGGCCCCCAAAACCCCCGCTGGGCGTCTCTTCTGTGTCTTCTATGGTCTCTTTGGAGTGCCACTCTGCCTGACATGGATCAGTGCCCTGGGCAAGTTCTTCGGGGGACGAGCGAAGCGGCTGGGCCAGTTCCTCACCAAGAGAGGCGTGAGCCTGGTATGTCCCCAACCCTAGGTGCTGGGCAGAGATGGGGGGGTCCCTGGCCTGGCAGGAGATGGGAGGGTAGGAAGGATCTAAGAATTGGACAGAGGTGTTAGAGGGCAAGAGGCCAGTTTCAGAGCCCCCTGTCCTCCTGGGTCAGGCTGGCATCATTTCCCCTTCCCCTCAACCCTGGGCAGTGAGCCTCCTCCCAGGTGTGGCGCCCCGCTGGCCTCTCCTCTGTCCATCTCCCCAGCCCTCTGGGTGTCCCTGCTGGGACCCCCTGGTCGCCACCGTTGTCTGACTCGGTCTCCCCTCCATCCCATCAGCGGAAGGCACAAATCACATGCACGGCCATCTTCATCGTGTGGGGCGTCCTGGTCCACCTGGTGATCCCACCCTTTGTGTTTATGGTGACCGAGGAGTGGGACTACATTGAGGGCCTCTACTACTCCTTCATCACCATCTCCACCATCGGCTTCGGCGACTTCGTGGCCGGTGAGTCCTGCCCACCCCACCTTCTCTTTCTCTGCTTCTCCAGCCTCGGGTCAGCTGACCTGCATCGGGAGCCCCAGTGGGCATTTGTGTCGTGGGCCCTTTCTCCACTCTACCAGTTGCAAGAGGAAACCAAGGCACAGAGCAATTGCAGAAGACGCCTGTTTCCCTTTCTTGGGATGTGGCTTTCGTCTCCTCTCCTCTCTGGGTGTTTAGCATTTGATCCCTTCCTAGCAGGCTGGAGACTGGGAAAGGCACATGCATGCCCATCTCCTGAACTTCGGGGCACTAGCTAGGGGGTGAGCCTTCTACCTGCGGGGTTGGTGCCTGCTGCCCAGAGAGCCCCTGGGCCAAGCCAGGGCCCTCCCTGTCACAGAGCTGCCTTCCTTCCATCATTCATATGATTCGAGGGAGCTACCCCAGAGGCTTGGCTCAGAGGCCTGAAACTTTACTCTTGCCACAGGCAGTTTAAACACAAGAGAGGCTTTTTCCTGAGCTCCTTGGGCCCAGACACTCCCTCCCCTATGTAATCCAGGCAGAAGATAAGGTTCTTTGGCTCCTTTGTCCTTTCACTCGATCACTCTAGTACTTGTGCCTGTGGCCAGCACAGTATCCTGGTTCTTAATCTTCTTGACACCCCGTTTGGCCACACTGACCCAGTGTTTGTTCCCCTAATGCCTGCTGCCCTGCCCGGTTGACCTCAGCCTCTGCTCCAGGGGCCTCTGGTCTCTCCCTCCCCCATCCAGGGGGCAGGGACAGGTCAGGCCCTTCTGCCCCATTGTAAGTGGAGACTCAGGAATGCTGGCAGGGGGCAGCCGAGTGGGGGGAGGAGCAGGAAAGAGAAGCCTGAACACTCCACTGACCTGGCAGATCTGGGCCTGCTGTTTTGGGAGATAAATTGAGACAGAGGCACAACCCTGCCATTGTGGTGCCAGAGCAGGCAAAGGAGAAGCCTCCGTACTGGAGAAGCACACAGCATGTTTGAGGATACTTTCTCAGCTCCAGCAAGACACTAAACCTCCGCCTCAGTGTCCTTACCTGTAAAACTGGTTAAAAAAAAAAACAAAAAACCCAAAGTAATAGTGCCTACCTCCCAGGGCGGTAGAGGAGTCAACTGAGTTACTGTTCATCGGCGCTGAGGAGAGGGCCTGGCTATATAAGTGTGTGCCCTGGTTGTCATCACACCTGCTTGTGCCCAAGATCCTGAGTAAGATTAGCAGCACCCCCTGTCTGCAGGGGGAGACACAGCTCTTGCCGTCGGGGAACCTCCAGTCCGATGAGGGAGGTACAATCCTGCCCCCACCCCAGACAGAGCCCCCTTTCTCTAGTTCCAGGCTGCTCCCTAGCTCCGGGGGCCTGGGGGAGGAGAGGAGGCTACAGGATACATAATGATACAGACCAACATGCTGGAAGTGGAAAGCACACAGCCTCAGATAATCCTGCAATGTAGGAAAACAGCCAGAACTGTGGGGGGTGACCCGGGAGGGCTCCCTGGAGCAGGTGTCAGGATCTCGCTGTGGGAGGAACCAGTCCAAGGAGGGCAGAAACAGGAAACCAGGAGGCAGGCCAGCCCTCACTGAAGGAGAATCAGGGCTGTCCCGAATATTTCCTCCTGGGACCAGTGCTCACCGTCCTCTCGGCCAACCCCCAGCCTCGTTTCTATTAAACTCCTGAGCCTGTTTCTTCAGTGAGGGTGTCAGAGCCCCTCACTTTTCATCCTGGTTTTAACTGAACTATAACAAATACACCAAAAAACGTACACAAAACAGCTAGGTGTCAGGATAGGTGACTAACTGAAAGGCAAACATTCGTGGGCTGTTTCCTGCCCTGTGTGCTGGCTCCAATACCAGCCTTCCCGGCGACCCTGTCCCCTGAGCCTCCCTCAGCCTAGCGAACCACTCTCCTAACTTCTGGCAGCTGAGGAAACTGAGGCTCAGGCAGCTGAGGGTTGAGAAAGGCACCTGAGTGCCTGGACCAAGGCCCTGCGGGCGATGGGACATGCCAGCTTCTAGAACAGGCCTCCTTCCTTTCTCAGTGGGTCCCACTGTGTGTCCTGTGCTCTGGCACAATGCCCGCTCTTGGAGGCTTTGACCTTAGGTGTTTCCACGTCCCACTGATGTGCTCCTGACCCCTGGGCTTCTCCTGTTCTGTCCTCAGGTGTGAACCCCAGCGCCAACTACCACGCCCTGTACCGCTACTTTGTGGAGCTCTGGATCTACCTGGGGCTGGCCTGGCTGTCCCTGTTTGTCAACTGGAAGGTGAGCATGTTTGTGGAGGTCCACAAGGCCATTAAGAAGAGGCGGCGACGGCGGAAGGAGTCCTTCGAGAGCTCTCCACACTCCAAGAAGGCTCTGCAGATGACAGGGAGCACTGCCTCCAAGGACGTCAACATCTTCAGCTTTCTGTCCAAAAAGGAGGAGACCTACAACGACCTCATCAAGCAGATTGGGAAGAAGGCAATGAAGACGAGTGGGGGTGGGGACAGGGTCCCGGGGATGGGACCTGGACCTGGACCTGGACCTGGAGCAGGACTGGGACCAGGACCGGGGCAAGGATCGGGCCTGGTCCCTCAGGGCGGCGGGCTGCAGGGTGTCCCTGCCTCCCTGGTCCCCCTGGTGTTCTACTCCAAGAACCGGGTGCCCAGCTTAGAGGAGGTGTCTCAGACACTAAGGAGCAAAGGCCATGTGTCGCGGTCCCCCAGTGAGGAGGCTGGGGCCGGGCCCCCCGAGGATGGCTCCCCCACCTCTGAGGTGTTCATTAACCAGCTGGACCGCATCAGCGAGGAGGGCGAGCCGTGGGACGCCCAGGACTACCACCCCCTCATCTTCCAGAACCCTAACATCACCTTTGCGAACGAGGAGACCAGCCTCTTGGATGAAGAGACGTCCAAGTCCTCTCTGGAGGACAACCTGGCCGGGGAGGAGAGGCCCCAGGAGGAGGCTGGGGCTGAGGCGCCCCTGAACTTGGGCGAGTTCCCTTCCTCGGACGAGTCCACCTTCACCAGCACCGAGTCGGAGTTCTCTGTGCCTTACGAACAGCTCATGAACGAGTACAACAAGGACAACTGCCCCAGGGGCACGTGAGGCGGGGCCGGCTCCCCACTCCACCTCTGGCTTCTGTTACCCTCATCCTGGGCTGTCCTGCTGTGCCTGGGACCCCCTGGATCTGGGAGTGGGGGGCCAGGGCCTTCCTCACCTTCATCCCCTCCAGCTAGATGCCACCTGCCAAGCGTGGCGTCCCCAGGACAGGGCCTCTTCTCCAGCTGAGCGGCACCTGGCGGTGGGAGGCGTCTGTCCTGGGCACAGCTGGTTTATTTGATGGTTCAAAGACACCATGGGCTGGCAAGACTGACCCCGAGGAGGCCTGCACTGCATGGGCCTTCGCCCCATCATACGGTTGAGAATGTCAAACGGTTCTCCTAGGTCGGGGCCCTGGCCTGTTGAGCTTAACCAGTATTAATGAACTTCTGTGTGCTCAGCACTGAGCTGGCATTTCCAAGAGAGTGAGGGCCCTGCCTTTGGAGGTCCAGCTGGGGGGTGGGGGCTGGGCACTTCAGGCCTCTGCAGGAGCAGGTCTCTGCCTGTGGCAAGAATCCCCCCCCCCCCAGCCCCTGTCTGCCTGACTGGCCCCTACTGCAAACCTCAGTAGGGCCGAGACCGCCTGGGGGAGGGAGTGAGGAGACAGAGGCCGGCACTGCAACACTCCTGAGACGGGAGCAAGTCCTATGTGCCCAAGGTCCTAGACCTTGATGATTCCCTGAGACTGAGCCCAGCCTGGAGAGCAGTCCCTGTCTCAGATACCCTTTGGCCAAGTGATGTAGATGCGGGCTTTCTGCCTCCCGGGAAGTGGTGGAAAGAAGAGAAGGGACAGGCCATGGCCACTGAGGCTGGGCTCCTGGAGCTGGTGGCCAGGAAGCTGCAGGAGCCAGCTCAGCTCTGCCCCAACCCTCCCGTCTCCCTATGCCCAGAACAAGGACCTTGCTGCTCCCTGGCTGGCCCTTGGCTCACAAATGGAAATGGCCAAATATGTGAATCAAGCTCCTCCCTGCAGCCTTTGTGTGTGTGTGTGTGTGTGTGTGTGTGTGTGTGTGTGTGTCTGAGAGAGAGGGAGGGAGGAAAGGATTTGTGATTGGGGGAGCTAAAGACAATGTGAAACTGCACAGTATGTTTCTGGGAAGGGGCTGGCAGAGTTGCTAGGTTCTCCGTGAGGCCCACTCTGGGGCCGGCCCACTCTGCCCTGTCTGTTTTATTATTTTTTAAATAAACTGCTGTTTTTATATACCTAGCATCTGTTGTTGGCTTTAGAGCCAAAGGAGAGAAAAAAGGAGCAGGGTCCCAAGGATTGGGAAGCTCAGTGTTCACCCTCCTACCCAACCCCCAACTCAATGGGGCCTTTCTCAGTGACCTCAGTGATGACCTCAGCCAAGGTCATGATGTCTAGAGTCCCCACACAGAGTGGGGGAGGGCACTGATCAGGTGAGCAAGTTGGGGTACCCATCACAGGCAATGGATGCTGGGCAGGAGGTGAGTGACCACCCTTGACCTCCAACACCCTCTCCGCCCTCAGCCCCCTCCCCAGTACTGTGGGGCCACACAGGGCCAGAACCTCCCCTCCCCTCAACATGTGAAGACGACGGTGGACATGTGTGTCCACACCCCCCTCACCCTGTGACCGAGGGCTGTGCTGGCTGGACGGTGGGGTGAGGACTGGCCTTCTGTTCTCTGTGAAATGTTTTAATACGCTCGTCTTGGTTTCCTCACCCCACCTTTCTGGGGTGTCACTGGCTGTCCTGGAATCGCACACACTGTATGTACATACTGCAATGATGTCAAATGTAATTTATTTTAACATTTTTACAATAAAACATGAGATGGACAGGCCAGCCTGGTGTTGTGTTATGGGGGAGAGGGGGCTGGGGTGGGGGGCAATATGGTGAGGGCAGTCTGGGAAGATCAGGGAGGAGTGAGGACAGCCTCAGGGCCAAGAGGAGAATTGGGTGGTCTGGAAGGGAGAAACCGTGAAAGGTGAGACAGGCTACCTAAGAGGTGGGCAGAGCACACCCTTGGAGGAGGTGACAGTTAAACAGGTCTGGGTGGGGATAGGGAAGGACCATTGCAGAAGGGGTCCAAGAACCAGGAAGGAGCCGGGAACATAGGGAGAGAGGAGGGTGGTCATAGCAAACTCGGGACACCAGTCTCTCCGGCACTGTTCTACCTGCTTTAATCCAGTGATATGTAAATGAACTCGTTTGCTCTTGCAACAGCTCTGTGAGGTGGGTATTAACATCCCTGTTTTATAGGTGAGGAAACAGGCCCTGAGATGATTGTGCAAGACCTGAACAGGTGGGGAGCCTGGATTCACACCCACGCAGCCCTGCACGGGGCTGCTGAGGTTGGTGTCTTCTGGCCCAATTCAAGGGCTTGCTTCCCAACACCACCCGGGACAGTTAGAATTCAGAGTCTGTCGGGAAAAATGAAAAGTTCTGTGATTTCAGGAGCAAGCCACATATTTCATGAGGGTATACGGTAGACGTGTTTACAAAGGATCATTGTTTAAAATACCAACCAGTTCTCAACTACTTGATATCATCCCTCCCTCTGCCTAAACATCACCTCTGTCTGTCTGTGTGTCTCTCTCTCACACACACACACAGGCCCAAGGTTCTTTGGTTTTGATTTAGATCCTTTCAGCCTCAAGGTAATTTCGTCACACTAAGCACTGCCTTTATTTTGCGCTTGACCATTTCCCCAAGTCCTTTGGCAAACACAGTGTGGCGCTTCCCTGTGGTGCAGGTTATCAGCCCTGTTTGCAGTTAAGGAGATGATTATTGGGGCACAGCTCCACAGAATCGTGCTCACGGGTGATAAGACACAAACACGAGGTTGGGGTGGTGTGGTCTTGGCCACTGTGGCTAAGATTAGTCCAGAGCTTTCTGAGCAAAAGGTCTGGAAATGGGGAGGGACAGCAGCTGGAGCAGAGGGTGGGGCCCGGGAGGCACCCCAAGTTCCTAAGGGTTCAAGAGCTTCGGAGGGGTATCATGCAGGCACAGTGCCTGAGCTGTCGAGGGATGGACAGTAGAAGAGGTGATTTGGGGGTCAAGGGAGAGGACCCTGGCAGGGGAATCCCTCTGCTGACTCCAGATTCATGACCCGGGTCAGTGAGACCTACAGCCTCATGGGGTGCATTGTTCAACCCCAGATGTCCATGGGGCTCCCAGGCAGACACTCCCACTCCAGTGGGCCCGCTCCCAAGCAGCCTCCCTGCCCTTGTAGTGAACTGGCACCCTGCTCTCCACTGTCATTTCTTCAACTAATGTTCACTGAGCACCTACTATGTACCAGGCTCTGTCCTGGACACTTGGAAAACAACAGTGTGTAAAAAATGGACAAAAATCCCTGCATTCATAGGGTTTACGGTCTGGTTCCCTTTGCTCTCCTTTCTGGCCATTTTTCATGGTTTGTGCTTGGTATTTATATCCTGTCCTTATTTCTCAAGGATCTTTCACTCTGAACTCTTCTATTTTATCTTTTAATCCTTACAGCAGGTGTTTTATTTTTTGCAAATTCAAACCATCAGGCAGCAGCAAACACAGCTTCCCTGACTTGCATTACAATTCCTCATGCTGTCCTCCAGAAGTTTCTAATCTCGTTGGGGAGACACCCACAGAAAGCCCACAGTCCGATGGAGAAGACAGTTCCTAGCCTCAGAGTCTGGAGACTGAGGGGGAGCAGAGCACAGACACTGAGAAGCAAGCACAAATTCGGTCTCCCCGCTGGGCCTCTGCCGTCCCTTGTGATCCTGGAGGAGTCACTTAGCTCCCTGCCAGGACTGATAAAAAGAAACCGAGACGTCTGGGTTTCACCCCCTCACTGGCGAGGGCCAAAGTAGCTTTTCTCAGACCGATTGCTTGGAAGCTTCCTAGAGCCTGGGGCAGAGAGAAGAGGGAAAGGGAGGTAGGCAGAGTTTGCCGCTGTGGGTGGGGTCTCCTGGAATAGCTGCCTTTCTGTGGGCCCCTGAAGTTTGGGCTCAGCCCTGCCAGTCATCTCTCCACCCCTGAAATAATAGGTCCCCAATTTCCAGATTCATACACAACTGGTCCAGGAACCAGATGCCAGTTTGTGAATTGCCAGGATGTGTTTGTGTAACAGTGAGAGTGCACCCCCAAATCTCTGTCTCTTTGCTCCATCCTGTCCACCATCCTGGCCACTACAGCCCTCATCTGGATCCCCACAACACAGGGCGTGGCACCGAGCAGGGACTCCACAGATGTTTGTTGAATGAATGAATGAGCCCCTTAGCTGGCCCCCCTTCCAGTACGTATCCTAAACTCGAACACGACTCCTTCATCTCGTGCTTTAGACTCCTCAGGGGCTCCCACTGCTCTTCCCGACCCACATCTTCCTCCAGCCTCACCTTCCACCCTCCTCCACCTCTTTCTGGCCACAGTGACGTTTCTCAAATGAGCCAGGCCTCCCCAGGGCCACACAGTCTCGTCTGCCAGGGATATGTCCTGCCTGCCTCCTGGCTATAGTCCTAAGACCTGCTGGGGTTCAAGGTGGGCATCAGCTTCTCTGGGAAGAGTTCCCCAATTATCTGCCCCCATTCTGAATTCTGGTCAGATGCCACCCTCACCGCCACCCCCCCACTCCACCCCCCCACCCCCACCCCCCACCCCCCCCACCCCCACCCCCCACCCCCCCCACCCCGGTGCCCAGCGCACCTCCCACAGCAGCCTGCGGCTTCTCTGCCATTTCCGCCTCCTGTCCCCTGTCCACACCCCGCCCCTGCCTGGGAGCCTCGGTGAGGAAGGGCCGTGGCTGCCTCACCTTTGGATCCCTACGTCTGGGCCTGGCGTGGAGGAGGGCTCAGCTGTTTGTTGTTTACAAACGGAGGTGAATGAACCTGAGGCCTGGACTCTCTTGTTGGTAATTCAGCTCCTCTCTTCCTCGGGGCAGAGGCCAAATCCACAAGGCTCGTTCCACAAGGGCAGGTTCCAGCAAAGCCGGGCGGATGATCTTAAGGGACCTTGTCTGGGGCTGCGGTGGCCTGATGAGTCATCTAATTTTGCTAAGTCACCTGAAGTGGTGGGCAGGACAGAGACACAGCACACCTCATTTCTCCACACCCCAGAAAGCACCTCTGTCCGCACCCCCTTTCGTGTTTCCCCACACCACTCTGTCTTCGCTTCTCACCACCCCAGGGCAGCCCTAATGACCTGGGGGCAGAGACTCCCACCCAGTGGCCCCCAGTCCCCATGCTTCCCTTCTGGGGTACCTGTGCTCAAAGTGACCACTCACGTCAGCTCCCAGCAGCCAGCTGACAAAGCCCTTTCACATCCATTCCCGCCAGATTACTCAACAGCCCAGGGAGGCAGGTGCAATATTTTACAGCCCCCATTAAGGGTTTTTTTTCAAACAAGGAAACTGAGTGTCTTGGTTTGGTTTCTCAGGAGAGGAAGGCCTAAGACCAGAGCCGGGGGATGTTTGGAGGAAGTAGCAGAGGGGAGGGGGAGAGAAAGCTGGAGAAACAACAATAGGCAATTAAGGGGCATCACTGAGCTAGTTCCCTGTGGGCACTGGGGCCTCAGTCCCGCTGGGGAACCCCTAAAGAACCTGTCCAGGGTCAAAACTGTCCCTGAAGGTCAAGGGACCTGCATTTAGTCACCAGTTCCCACCCTCACTGGTTAGGATTGCCCCAGGGGCATTAATCCCCTCCTTTCTCTCACGCAGGCCGGCTGTGACGGACTGTGTCCTCAATGTCCACGACAGCATTTCCCATCCTACATTCTGGTCAGCAAAGCGCCCTGTCCCTCCCTCAGCAAGAGGCAGAGTCCGTTCCCCCTGCGTGGGCCTGCCCCGGGACAGTTTGGGCCAACGGAATAATGTGCAGGCACCTTCTGTGCCTCCGGAACACGTGCATCATGAAGGCCTGGCAGCTCCTGCTTCTGTGCTCTGGGGGCAGCCAGCCATGGGTAAGACACCCAAGCCCCCGAGACCCTTGCTGTGAGGAAAGACGCCAGGCATGTGCAGGAGCCATGAAGAGAGAACGTCCAGCCAGGGTGCCACCCGGCTCCCCGGTCCGGCTGAGGCCGTGGAAAGCGGGGCCCAGCCGCATCCCCAAACTGCAGCCATTCGCAAATACATGCGTAGTGTCGTTTTAAGCCTCTACATTTTGGGGTGTTTTGTTAAAACAGCAGTAGATAACGGGAACTCTGACTGGGCTCACCCTGAGCTAATCGACCCTCTGCGGGTTTGGGAGAAAGCTCTGAGCGGGAACAGCAGAGGCCCGAGGCACTCCAACGAGGCCGTGGGCAACGCGCGTGGGGCTGTCCACAAGAGCCGCACTGAGCTCCCGAGAGGAAAGAGGGATCGGACACGGGACACGAACAGCATTTACTACCCCGACACTAAAACTCTTTGAAGAGGCAGAGTTGAGACCAAATACCATCAGGTCTTCTAACTCCTTCCACAAGGTCAAAGTTTTTTGCCTTCAAGATATCAAAATCCCTTCTGCTCTGGGGTCTCGTGTCCTCTCTGCTGTGTCTAAACATGTGGAGGCCTGGGGTGTGCTGCCACCTAGCCATGTGCCCAAACAGCTACCCCGGCCGTTTAGGGGACCCTTACTACACACAGCACTGACCGGGACATGGTATGCCCGTGATCTCATCAATCCCCATCCGGGGCCAGCAGAGCCCACACTACACACGAGAATTGCAGTGGAGAAATATTGGCTATTATCAGTGGCGCCACCCAGGAGAACAGGAGGCTAATGCTCAACAGTCCGAACTCCCTGATGGGGAGTAGTTTACAGATTCTATAGGATGAAATCACACGACACCACGGGTTAGGGGTTCGGGGTCTCCTGGGAGCTGACTGGTCAAAGGTGAGGTGAGGGTAATGAATCATTTCTCCAGGTCTGGAGGACACCTCTGAGGTCTCTTTGGGTCTGTCTGCCTGGTCTCATGGGAAAGTAGCCAGGGAGTCAATCCACCTTAGGGCTCAGGAGCTGAAACATAACTTAGGTCAAGAGGCTATCTTCAGCCTGCAGAGGTCCCGATATTGTAACCATTAGTCACATCCCGGCTGCTGTCTCGGGAATTACTGATTATTTGGGAGAAAGGCCAGGTCTCTGAGGGACATGCACACACACACACACACACACACACACACACACACACACACACATATATATAGAGAGAGAGAGAGAGAGAGAGATGATTCTAGAGCTAGGATTTAAAGCTAAATCTAATCCAAGTCCTAAGGACCCTCAGCTTCACCTGCCAGAGAGAGGCTCCCCTGCTCAAGGGAGCGGTACCCAGAGAGGGTGCCCTGGCCACAGCTCCCAGCCACTCCTAGTCTGCAAGACCAGAGGTGAACCAATCACTGGATCCCAGCCCTGGGGTGATTCCCTACCAACCACCAGGGGATTCCTGGGCTCCACCTCCAAAATTCTGATTTAGCAGGTCTGGAGCAAAACCCAGAAATACCCAGGATCCGGGGAATACCTGGCTGGAGACCTGGAAACTCAGGCCTCTCCAAGTTTCTGGCATCCCCTGCCAGCCCCGCCCTGTGTTTACCTCCAGTTATGTTAAACTTCCTCCCCTTCTCTCATTCCTTCACCTGCCCTCTGGCCAGCTGAGCTGCTCTGTGCGTGGAGTTGACGTCATACTCTATTCAGTTCAAATGGCCCGTGTTTGTTGAGAGTCCCATACGTTGCTTAGAACACCTGACACTGGTGACCGAGGAGGAAGAAAAATGAACAGTTGCCAACTAGGCGGTCAGGGCTTCCCCTTTGTCTCTCTGTCCGCTCAGATTCCCACCCTCAGCAGTTCACTCCAGGGGAAAGCTTCTGACCCAGTGGTCTGGAGCCCGCTCATACCAGCTCATGAGGGCCAGTGGTTGAAGTTTCAGAAATTTTACAAGCTGGTTGCATTAGAAATTAAATTATATAAACATACAATTAAATTGTATTAAAAACAAAGGTGGTAAATACTCAAAACTCATCATTCCTAATTACTTTATATGTTACTATTATCCATGCTGTTGAGGTTATTGCATCTCTATAGGTGTACGGTGGAATATTACACAACAGTATGCCAGAACTGCGTTTCTCCCCCTGACTTCACCTTCTGCGACATCGTGTCGGTAGCTTAACATCAGCCATAATGGCAGTTCTTACCCACAGAAATGGTCAAGTACCACAAGTTAGGCTTCTCTCCTCCCCAGAGAGCCAGATGTTAAACATTGACCAGGACATCACGGCCCTGGCCTTCTTCTGGACTGGCTGTGTGGCCTGAGTGGGGGGGGGCAGTGAGGTTTTGCCCATCTTGGAAAGGAGAAACAGTGTGTGCATTTCAGGGGGAAGTTAATTCATAAAGTTGTCGCTTGCAAACTCCCTTAGGCCCCTCAGACCAGCGTTGAATTGGGGGGAGGACTTGAGGCCTGCGGGAGCTGACTGTGGGGGTAATAAGTGTACAAGTTACACAGGTGCCCGCCCCACATGTGCCCATGGGTGCTCTTGGGTCATTCTCCAAAGTGGAGGCAGAAAGGGGACCACAGGCCTGGTAGAGGGGGCATTTCTGCCCTCAGCTGGAGCTCTCAGACGGCCCAAAGCCTAGCTCAGGAGCTGCCGTCTGCGCACTCTGCCCAACTGCACAGTGGCTTCAGCTACGTCCCCACCCCCTGGCTGTTCTTCAAATTAAAGGGGAGACCCTCTTGGCAAACACTAGGTCTGGCAATTGGATCAGGGCGATTGGGCGGATTGGAATCTAGACTAAAGCTGCCAGGATCACATTGCTGAGCAAAACACCTGCTGACACCCAGGCTCCTGTGCCTGATGTGAGCCAACACAGGAGGGAGTCTAACGCCTTCCAGAAATCCCCCACCCCCATGCAGGGGAGGAGGTGACTGCATGCAGGATGTCCATGGCCAAGTCAGAAGGAGATGTTGCAGAGGTCCAGTGTCCCTCAGCCCCACCCCAGGATCCTCCCAGCGGCTGTCTGCAGCGCGTCAGCCATAGTAGGGCACCCCCCAGGGCAGGCATTGCCCTGCAGTCCACCGGGCACGCTCTGGGCTCGAGAGCCCCTTGCCATGCTGTCCCTCTAACAGTCACAATGTTTTATTGACCGCTTGCCTTGTGACAGGCTCTGTGCTGGGCACTTTACAAGGAGACCAAGGGCAAAGGTTTTTCTTTCTTCACCCTCTCCCCCTATTATGCCCTGTGTGTGTGTTGGTACTAGGAGGCGGGAGGAGGGGTCACATAGGATTGGCAGTGGGGATCCTTAATGACCACACAGAACTGCAGTGTGTTTGTCCACGAAGCAGATGCCAAGGCTGGATCCAGCCAGAAAGGATTGTATTGGGGGAAGCAGCTGGGAGAGGCTGGGAGCACCATCGGACCGCGATGCAAGTCCAATCCTGAGTGATGGAGGGGGCGGATAGGTCGGAGCATCCTAGATGGCCATGCAGGCCCAGGGAGGCTAGGCTAGACCATGCAGGCCCAGGGAGGTTAGGCTAGACCATGCAGGCCTAGGGAGGTTAGGCTAGACCATGCAGGCCCAGGGAGGTTAGGCTAGACCATGCAGGCCCAGGGAGGCTAAGCTAGACCATGCAGGCCCAGGGAGGTTAGGCTAGACCATGCAGGCCCAGGGAGGTTAGGTTAGACCATGCAGGCCCAGGGAGGTTAGGCTAGACCATGCAGGCCCAGGGAGGTTAGGTTAGACCATGCAGGCCCAGGGAGGTTAGGCTAGACCATGCAGGCCCAGGGAGGTTAGGCTAGACCATGCAGGCCCAGGGAGGCTAGGCTAGACCATGCAGGCCCAGGGAGGTTAGGTTAGACCATGCAGGCCCAGGGAGGTTAGGTTAGACCATGCAGGCCCAGGGAGGTTAGGCTAGACCATGCAGGCCCAGGGAGGTTAGGCTAGACTGTTGGGTGCATCTCCAGCCAAAGGCAGCTCAGTTGAATCCTGGGTATCCTGCTAAGTCACTGGCTTAGCCCCTCCTCGACTGGGTGGCCTGGTTCTACACTGACCTAGGGAGAGCCTCTTAGCAGCCAGGACCCCCAGCCCCTTCCATGTTTGCCTTGCTCTCCTCTATCTGGCAGGCAGCTTCATGTTGCTGGCTGCTGGTTTGCTGTCTAGATGGTTTGTGGGTGTCTGTCCCATCTCCCCAATGAGCAAGCAGGGTATCACTGTGCTTGGGCTGCCTCAAATTCCAGGCTCAGCCCTCTGACAGCTAAAAACCTTGGGAAGTCACTTAACCTGCCCTGTTTCTTCATAGACAAATGGGGACCATAAGCTACCTGAAAGGTTAGCATGTCAGGTGCATGGCGTTACTCCATGTAACTATCCCTAGTGTTCCTAGGAATAAAGGATGCGTTATTGTCATTCTTTTCATGCTAGGAAACGCTTAACAATGACTCATTGAAGTTCCAGGCAGAACTGCGACTAGACAGCGGTGATTTTCCATGGCAGTTGCCAGACCCTGACCATTCAGTGCCCTCTCTCTGCTGCACCTGTGGGAAGACATTAGGTAGCAATATACCTGGGATTTGCCTGAGATTAGGCCTCATATGAATAGTTCTGTACATTCACTAGTGCTTTACAGTCCTTTGTCTTCCTGAATCCTCCCAACGACCCAGTGAAGGAGAAATATGTGTTCCTGCTTTGCCTGTGAAAATCTAGTGGTTGACTTGCCCAAGGCCACATAGCTGTTCAGGGGAGGGGTCCATGCTGGCTTCAGATCCCCAAGATCTCATCCCACCTCCAGACCCCAACGGAATTAGCAATTCCAGGAAATCCAGCTTGGTTCATCTCCAAAGAAACACGCTGAGATTCCTCCTTAACTGGTAGTGCACCCTCTTTCCAGGGTCTTTCTGCCTCTGGTTCTGAGCCCCCTAGTACCCCCAAACCTACCTCTCAACTCAGAACCAAATGTTACAGCTGCAGGGAATTTATTCCTTCTGGGAGAACCTCGTGAGCACCTTTATGAGCCAATACATGTTAGCCTTTGAATATTAGTGATAATCTAATGATAGAGCACAACCTTGGCTGCTTATTAGAATCACTGGGGCATTTTCAAAGTGTGTCACCCAGGTCCTAAAGCAACCAATGAAATCAGAATCTCAGCAGAAAGGGGTGGGAGAGGGGAGGGAGGTCAACTATCAGAATGCAATCTAAAAACTCCCTAGATCATCTAATGCTCTCTCCGGGTTGAGAACCTCTAATCTAGTTGAAACATAGCTCCCCTCATGTTACGGAGGAGGAAATCTGAGCCTGGTTCACCATGATGGACCAATGAGATGACACAGTAAGGCATTTAAATGAAGATATTGAGAGAGTGGGCCAGTGAGCTGTGGGGTGCTGAGCAGCCAGAGCATGGAGGCTTGGGGGGGGGGGGGGGCAGGCATTTGGGATCATGTGTGAGCCAGTGAGTAGGGAGAGGAAGAAGGGGTGCAGAGAGAAGTAGGAGAGTAAAGCAGTTACACAGCAAGAGAGACAACATTGACCCTCACCTTTTAAAACTAGTGGGACCCTTGACACCCAAAAGGTCTTGACCATGGTAACCGCCCAGGTAAAAGCCTGTAGCCACTAGAGACCTTGATGTATCTCTCACTTTGCCCCTGATCCCCAACAGTGGCCCACTGAAGAATTGAGTTTCCTGTCATTCAGAGTAGTCAGGCAAAGGGTCGTTGTCCACCTCTTGGAGAAGCAGATCTCACAAATCCTACTTGACCACGTGATTCTGAATTTCCACAATGGGCAGGCAGAGGAGTATTTTAAGATTGTTTTTTTTCTCCTTCTGGGCGCCCAGTGCCCCATGCCTGACACCTGGTCCCTGGCAAGGAAGCCTGTACCCCTGGGGATGGGAGTGGGGCACACAGTAAACAAAGAACACAAGAAAGTTCCTCCGTCCCGCCCCACACACCAACACACACATCCCCAAGGTGGAAGAATGGCAGGGGTGTAGGAACAATGGGAACCTATGAGTCATGAGGGTAGCCGAATAACGTTTCTCCAAAAAAGCTCCCTCTAGCCTTGTCCGGAGGAGCTTACGTAGGCAGCTGACAGGCAATGACACTTGGAATGACCCTCACTTCTGGGCAATCACTTGCCCTGCCCTGGATGACCTGGGTTTTCTCTTTATCTTTTAATTCAACTTTTATTTTTAGCCAAGTGATATATATATAAATACTTTTTAAAAATCAAATAACATGCACATAAGGTAATGGAAAACATCAATGGCCCGCCTCAGCCTTCCCCATCCCCAGCTCCCAGAGGCAACTTCTTTTAGGCTTTCCAGCTATTTCTTCCTACCTTTTCCTCCACTTCTCTAAATAACATACCTATTTTTTATCCCATTATTATTTTTATCTTACTTTGGTTAGTATAGCTTATCTTCCTGCTATAAAAGATGAGGACTGGCTCCATTCCACCCCCAATCCACAGACTTCTTTTCCTATCCTCCCAATATAATTAAATCTCAATTTGTGGTTAGATCTCAATTTGGTGTTTATATTAATTATAACTGAGTAAATATTACATGATGTACTTGGGTTGCACTTTCTTTATGGCATGACATTTTGTTTTCAGTGTTTTTATTTCCTTAGTCTTGTATGTTTTTGTCACTAATTCTCAAACTCCCTGCCACAATTGTAAAACTCCTCTCAGAGGAGTAGTCCATCGTTCTCATTTGTTTTTTTCTTGGTGAACTGCTTTCAGACCCAACCATCTTTCTGCTCCTGGCTAGATGGCTACTCCCTAGGCCTGCTACATAGCTAGCATCCTAAAGTGTCCCTTCACCATTCATTGGGAATTCCCTTTGCCTATTTCCTACATTGGAGTCCCTGTTTTTTTAGTCCAATGCCTTCTGTCTTTCTTCATTTACGTTTTTGTTTAATGGAGCACTTCCTCCAATATCTTTCTGAGAAATGGTACAAGGAAGTAAAGTGTTTGAGGCCTTGTATGTTAAAAATATCTGTATTCTACCTTCAAGCTTGAGTGATAATTTGGCTAGGTATCTAATTCTAGGTTGGAAATGTTTTACTTCAGAATTTTGAGAGGTTTGGGGTTTTTTCCCCTTTGTCTTCCAGCTTCCTGTGTGGCTATGGAAAAGTTCAGTGATATTTAGATTTTTAGGCCTTTCTATGTGAACTGCTTCTCTCTCTCTCTCTCTCTCTCTCTCTCTCTCTCTCTCTCTCCTCTCTCTCTCTCTCTGGAAGTGTTTTACAATCTACTTTCCAGTGCATTGGTTGGTGTAATTTTTTAATTCATAGTGCTGGATTCTCAAAGCTCTCCTTCAGTCTAGAAGCTCATGACCTTTGGCTCCTGTCTGCACTTATTATGTTCTGTCTTATTGAGCTACACCTCTTAGGCTGGTTTTTTGTCTTCTTATCCTACTTTTAAGAAAATTTTCTAAACTTGATCTTTCAACTTTCCTATTGTTCAAAAGAAATTCTTCTACTTTATCTTTATTTTGTTTCTTTTTCTTCCTAATTTTTATTAAGAGAATAGCAAATATACAGAAAAGTTGAAAAAATATAGTATACTTAACATCCTTTCCCCACCATCTGAGTCAGTGTTCTTCACTAGAAATAGAATGTGAGCCACATATATAATGTTAAGCTTTCTAGCAATCACATTAAAAAGGTAAAAAACAAACAAACAAACAAACAAAAAAAACAGGTAAAATATTAACTTTGATATTTTATTTATTTCAAAATATTATTTCTACATGCAATCAATATTTAAAAAATTATTAAGATATATATTTTTTTACTGTCTTTGAAATCCAGTGTGTATTTTATACTCATAGCATATCTCAATTCAGATGATTTAAAGTGACTAGTAGCCACAAGTGATTAGTAGACACCGTACTAGATTTTGCAGAACTAGATGCATAATGTTATTATATATCTGTCTATTAACTGCCTGTATATTTTGGCAGAACAATTTGAAAGAAATCTGTAAACTACATTATACTTGATGTTGGAGTATGTTTTTTAGCCTGCAGATCCTAAAATTAAGGACACTCTGCTACATAATCACACCTAAAAAAGTTTACGATAATTCCTTAATATCTTTAATATCCTGTCCATACTCAAATTGTCTCAATTGTGTCCAATTTTGTTTTTTAACTAGTCTATTTGAACCATGATCGTATCTAGTTTCGTTTGGTTGTTAGGTCCCTTTCATCTTTTTAAAATCTATAATAATTTTCCTTTTTATTTGTCTCTCCTACAACATTGACAGTTTATACATCTGGGTAAGTTGTCTTGTAGAATGTTCTACATTCTGGATTTGTCTAGCTGCTTCCTCCTGATGTCATTTAATTCATTCTACCCCATGTATTTACTGGAGACTGGAAGTTACATGGTTACATTCAGGTTAAATATTTTTTAGCAAGGTTTCTATATAGGTTATGTTTTTAATTTTCAAGAGCTAGTTCTTATTCTGTGAATGTTATATATATTTTTTTATAGTATCTTATTCTGGTTTCAAAGGTTGTAGCATTTTTCTTATTTCTGAGAATATTAATTATTTCAAAGAAACAAAAAAGATTCTGCTTTCTGCGTCTCCTCTGAGTTATGGTTTTTTCTTATTTTGGTTTCTCTTTTTCAGAGGGATGCGTCTTTTCCAATGCCCAGTGATCCTCGATTGTCTGTTTGTATTTAAGACCCAGGCTCTGATAATATGAGCAGGGCTTATGCCTGGTGGACTTGGTGGCAAGCGGACTTTTTTAATGAGAAACTCCCAAACATCAGCCTTCGTAAGACTTTTCTGTGGGGCCAGTCTCCTTAGAGAGAAAATTTAGAATTTGCTGGAGAATATAAAGCTGTTTTCAATGTTCTAATGCCCAGTGGGGAAGGGCTCAGGGAGAATTCCATTTGGTCCAGACTTGCACTTAATTCCCTGCCTCGGCTGTGTTAACCTCTCCATTGCTCAGCCGGCCCATTTTCTGCTAAGGTGGGGAAGGCAGTGACCAGCTAGGTAAGAAGTGGGGGGTCCTGGGCTATTGCTGCCTTTACCCACTTCCAACTAGTCCTCCTCAGCCCCACCCTGCACCCCCCTTTTCAGAGGGGTCTGACCTTTCTAAGTGCACCAACAGCTCGAAACAACCTGCTTCTTATTGCTGGCTTGCCATCCTCCAACCCCCCACCTACCCTCCCTAGGCAGTTCAAGTGCAGCTTCTGCAGATAGGTAACTATCCACCCCTTAACAGCTTCCAGAATTTTGCTGACTGCTTTACAACATCTCCTTATCCTTGTGGGCTATGCCTTATCCCGATCATCGCAGTGGGGTTTTAGGAGAGAAAAGATAAAAAAAGGCCAGTCCTCCGTGCTTTCTCTTCAGCAATGACCCATTCTCAGGAGGTGAAAATCAAGGCTTAGAGAAAGTTTGGGGAGGTCCCACATTCAAATTCCAACCTCACTAAGGAAGCATCGTGCCCAGAGATCTGGGAGTAGCTTGACCCCTGAAAACTGCTCTGTGGCCTGGCCTCCAGGGGTGGGAACGCCAGGACCTCAATTTTGGCTGCAACACTGGAGTCCTGAGATGGTCACTTTGCATCAAGCCAGCTCCTGCATGGCCCTGTTACGTCTCCAGACTCCGGCACAGTCCTTGGGGCCTGACTACCTGCTTGCCCACCCTGGCCTCCCAGGGCCTGGCCTTCACTCGGTCTCTGAACCTGCTTCTCTCTTTGCTCCTTTTATTTCTTTTCTCTTTTATCTCATTTTCTCTCTCCCAGTGTCTCTCCTTCCTTCTTTCCTCCCTCTCCACCAGTTTCTTTTCTTTTCCCCCATTCTCTCTCCCTCTTCCCCTCTCTCCCTCTCTCTTCACCCATCCCTAACTTCCTCCCTCAGTAAACCAGGACATTTCCCATCTATACCAGAGGTTTTCAACCAGGGTTGATTTCCCCCCTCTCCCAGAAAACATCTGGCAACTGGAGGGGGAGTTGGTGCTGCTGACACCTATTGCACAGACGCCAGGGATGAAGCATCTTATGATTCACAGGACAGTCTCATGACAAAGAATTATCCGGCCCCAAATGCCAATAGTGCCGAGGCTGAGAAACCCAGATCTCCTGCAAATCCCTAGTCTCCAAGAAAACAAGAGTGGAGAGCAGAGGCCCAGAGATGGAGCCATTGCCAGTAGCTGGCTGGGGTGAAGAGCCCAGACAGTGGGCGGGATGCAGGCTCTGGAATCTGCTGGTGTTGGTTTTGGCCTTCTCGGGGTCAGACAATCTGGTGGGAAAGCACTCTCTAGCCACTCCAACTGCTGCTGCCAGCTGTTTACCTGGCTGTGGGACCACCCCTGGTCCTGGCTCAGGAGCAGGTAATGAAAACACAGCTGGCCCCCTGCCCACCCAGACTGGCCTCCCCCAGACAGTGAGGGCAGACGGGGTGGTCTCTGACAAGCAGATGAGCAGTGGAAACCTTCCTCTTCCCCAGTCTGTCCTACTAGCCTTCCAGAAACTCTCCTGGAACTCAGTGTGCGATGTGATGGGGCCCGGGCAAGGGCCGGCTCGCCCTCCAGGACTGTAAGTCTACACTACCAAAGCCTCCACAGGCTGCCTTTACTTCCAGAAGCCTGTGAGAATTGGGGTGAGTTGTGGGGCAGAATGGAAACCAGCCCTAATGAACTCAGTGAAGAAGGCAGGAGTTCAAGGCCAAGAGAAGAATCCTGGAGAGACCTGGCTGGGTGCCCTGGCTCCAACTCTACCTTCAGGCTATGAATCATCTCTGTGGTCCCCCAATATCCATTCTTCCATTCTTACATATTAATAGAATTTTTAGCTGGGCACATGGCTGCCCAGCAAAAGACTACATTTTCCAGATTCTCTTGCAGCTAGTAGTGGCCACATGACTAAGTTCTGGCCAATGACATCTGAGCAGAAGTGGCAGGTACAATACCTGGATCATGTATTTAAAAGGAAGGAGGGTAAAAATGTGATGGCAGGAGCTGGGGCATTCATTTTGGACCATGTGAAGCTATGTGTTGAGGGTGGCAGAGCAACAAGGTAGAAGACGTCTGGCTCTCCACACACTAACTCTGCACCATCTACTCAGAGAAAGAAGTGAAATTGGTTCTTCTTTAAGCACTATATTTTGGGGTTTCTGTCTAATAGCAGCCTAACATGTGTCTTAACTAAAATAAGTCCTCATGAGCTGCTCCCAGCCTATGCAAGGTATGTGTCACTTTTTGCACTCCCATCGCTTTTCAGATAAGAAACTCATGATCTAAGATCACACTTACAGTTAATTTATGATGTAACTGAGGCTTGAAGCCAGGTGCGAACCATTGGCCTGGATGAAGCCCAAGGTTCTTACCATTTCTCACATTCTAGGATTCTCTGAAACCTAACGAAGGGGTGTGGCTGGCACCTGGAACTCTGACTTACTAGAGACTTTTCACTAAGTCTCATCTGATACGGCAGACTGTCCCACTCTCCGCCCTCCAGCCACACTGATCTTTAGTCCTCAGGCCAGCCATGCTCCGTCTTACCACAGGGCCTTGGCTTGCACTGCACCCTCTCCCCTTCCACCAAGGTAACTACTTCCAAGTGCAGCTCAGGAGAGGCTCCTTCAGAAAAGTCTTACCTGTCATCCCACCAGCCTGAAACTCCCAGAGGGTGGGGCCAAGCCTTTTGTCTTTTTTTGCTCCTTAATGTATCCTAATTCCTAGTAAGGTGCCATAATAAACAATTGTAAAATGAATGAATAAATCCATAGGAGAGACCAGAGGTATGGCTTCACCTAGAGGCTGGGCTATGGCTGGACTGAACTCACAGGTGCTTTCCAGTCTCAAGAGTGGAATCTACTAAGACTGATGTTATTGTCGTGCCCTACCCATGAGGAAACCTTTGTCCAGGGCCCAGGAAACTTCCAGAGAAGCACCTCCAGAACTGGATATGCAAATGGACAACCAGGCCTGATTCAGTAGGTCTGGGTTGGACCCAAGATTCTGCATTTCTAAGAAGCCCTCATGTCAGGCTGCTATCTGTGACACTTTGAGTCTCAAGGGCCTCAGGTGCCCTCCAGGAGTCCATCTGTCCATTGTCCACTCTCTTGCTCTGTCTGTGTGGGATGCCAGAGCCCAGCTCCCTAGTCCAGGGAGGCAGGTCCTTTGTCCTTTCAGCTTCCAGGACAGCATCCAAGATCAAGGCCCAGTCTGTTCTCCCCAGCTGTGCCACACCACAGACCTGGCAAGCGCACCCTGCATGCCCTGTCCCTGCCACCTCCTTCCCTCTTGGGGCCAATTTTCCATCTTGGCCTTGGCAGCAGCTGTGACACCTTGGACCAGAGCCACCCCTTTAACACTGTGTTTTGCCAGGATTAAATTAATTGACTTTAAAACACAAAGGCTGTGTGTGTGTGTGTGTGTGTGTGTGTGTGTGTGTGTGTGTGTGTGTGAGTGTTTAGGAAGATTATATCAGAAAAGTGAACATAGCCTTGTCCACGGGGCTCCCCTTGAGGGTGTGCGCCTGTGCGTGTGCGCCTGTCTCTGGGTCCTTTGCCGTGGATGTCTGGGTGCGTAGTCCTGAGCCCCTGATTCTAGTGCAGCTCTGAGTGTGTGTGGCGTGGGGTGGGGAAGAAGGAAGGAAGGGCTGGGCGCCAGCAGCTTCATCCCTGAACCTCCCCTTTCGTCTTCACTGAATAAACATCTTGTTTGTCCAGCAGACAGGAGCCAGAGGCCATACACTCCTCCCGCTGCCCCCCGGGGCTCAGGACTGGCCAGACCTGCACAGGAAGTCTGGCTGAACCATAAGCTGGTGAGGGAAATGCCAAGGCTGGGAGGCACATGCCAGGCCTGTTGATGGGACCAGGCGTGCCCAGGCCACAAGCACCTTCATTACAGAGTGGCTCAGAACACAGCCTCCTCCGCGCACCACCCCCAGCTCGCTGGCTCCACCTGGGAGCACAGTGGGGCCACTTCAGAGCAAAATCTCATCCCTGAAGTCTGTCTTCCCAGGAGTTCCCGACTCAGAGCGAAGGCTCTGGGCTCTGTGTAAATGGAAACTCAAGCTCCAGTGCCCCGTCTTCTTCTTTGCCCAGGTCTGCTGTGCCCAGGTGGAGGGCAGGGGACCCAGCAGCCTCACAATCCAAATCCCCCCTTCGCTTATCTGGTGAAGGCAAGGGCACCTTCAAAAAGGAAGTGAGCTCCCCATCGATGGGGGTGACCTACCACCGGGAGGCGGGCCACCTTGTCACTGTGAGCTTCTACAGTTACAGAGGTCAATTCATCCCTCTGCAAGGACGGACTGACCTGCAAGGGAGACAATGGGTGCTGAGTTGAAAGAGCCCTAGAAAAGCTGACTTCATAGGGTCTCCACATCCCCAGTCCTCTTATTTGCACAGTGTTAATTCCAATGCATCGCCTCTAGTTTCCATGTTTATGAATGAGCCAGAGTAGCCCTTTCTTCAAACAGAAAGTGACTAGAATCATGCAAATGACAGAAGGATGTTTTCCAAATATTATGGGAATTAACTTCATGCAGGGTCCCTTCCTGCCCACCCTGTGGCCCTCCCCAGCATGGGGGCCTAAACAAGTGTGGCGGGACACTCCCCTGGAAGATGGTAGACCTGCCCCCTCTCCCCTGGGCTCTGGGAATCAGGACAGGTGGGGGGGGGGGGATTCTTGGCCTGGCCTCCCATCTGGAGCTGGGACATCCCCTGTTTGTCCACTTCTCTACCTTGCCCTGTCCCTCTGACGTCTTCAGTCCTTGCACATGCTCCTAGTCCTTTCAGACCCTTCTCTGTAGCTGCCAGACCACATAAAGGGCATGTGAGGCTGGGAGGGAACAGCTCCAGAGGGGTGAAGCTCACACCCCATCCTGGTTACTACAAGCTGAGGACACATCTGCTGGTGAGGACTCTCTCTCAGAGCCTCAGAGGGTACAAAGGGACTCAAGGCCCCTGAGTTCAGGTGAGGTCTGAGCCTCACCCCTGGCAGCCCAGCCTCAATATCACCCCTGAGTCGTCAGCGAGTCTGGGTTTCTGTAGTCCTTGGAGTGTGGACTGTGTTCTTGGCATTTATTGAGATTTGCACTTCAGTGTTTTTAAGACTTCTTCTGACTGTCTGCATGTGGGTGTTTCTGCATGTGAGAGAGAGAGACAGAGAGACAGAGAGAGACAGAGAGAGGAGGGAGGTAGGGAGGGAGGAAGAGAAATAGAAATAGAAATAGAGACAAGGCCATGGAGAAAGAGGGCTATCTTATCAGAGACCTTTGACCACCCAAAACTGTCTCCCCTCAGACTAGGGTTCCCCAAGGACAGGGCTGTGTCTCCCTTCAGGTTGGGTCCCCCTGACACTCTGATCCACCTGCAGTGGGGACTCTTCTAAACCATGAATCCTCCCTGCGTGTTTGTACGGTGAGTGGGTGATGATCCCACTGGCCCTGTCTTCAGAGGCTTCTCTGGAAGCCCAGGGAGTGTGTTCTCTTTCTGGGATGGATTTTAGGGAGGTCCAGCCTGGGGTTCTTGTTAACAGAGACAAATGGGATGGACCTGGAGGCCTGGGCCCCCTCGAAGGGCCGTGGGGGTGGTGATGAGGGGCTGCCAGCCACCTCCCGCCCCTCCCTCCTGTCCCTTCGCTCTCCGCCTCCCTCGCTGTGGGACAGATAGCATTGGAATCAAGTTGCGGCCCAGGACAGTCACTAAGGCTCATCCTTCCCCAGGGGTGGCAACACACCACCTCCTGGGCACCAGTGACAGGCAGGCCCAGCCGCTGGGCACAGCAGGACCTCGCTCTCCCTCTCTGGCCCCTCTCTGGCCGGGTGAATAGCCTCTCGGTGCCCAGGCCTGGGCCCTGTGGGGTCAGAGGGCAGGCCCGGCTGGCCTGCTCCTGTCGGATGCCTTCTTGGAGGGGGGAGAGGAGGGCGGGTCTGGGGGCAGGAAAGACACGGCCAGTCGAGACGGGCGAGAGGCACAAGGAAAACAGGACAGTCCCAGAGGAGGGTGCGCGTGGGCACAGCGACTGTAACATTGGTGAGGTCGGGTGGGGTTTTAATCATTTATCTTGCCATCTTTGGTTTGTCACAGAACAAACACTAGAATTTAAGCTTTTTTATGTCACACAAAGGCAGCTGACGTGGGGGGCAGCGATGCCCGGCTCCTCTCCATCTCGGCCACGTCCCGGGCCACCGACGTGGCAGCTCCACCAGCTTCTACCTTCATCCCACAGGCCCACCGCAGATGGTTTCCTTGCCAGAAAGATCTCGGACATGGACGGAAGTGCCACTGACGGACACAAGGATGTGGCAGACACCAGCACATTTTCTCCGTCAGCCACCGGAGGTCCGAGGCTGCCCTGTTCTTCCTTTTGTTCCCTCCCCATGAGGCGCCACCAGAAAGAAAGAAAAAAAAAAACGGAATTCAAGCTCCTTGAAGGCTGGGACCTTTGCTTTGTTCACTGTTGCATCCGATGTATCTGGATGCCTGGCACATAGTAGGTGCTCAATTAATATTAAATGAGTGACAGATTCTAACTGGTGCGGTTTCATGGACCTTTGGACTCTTCTATCACATTCCTGACAGTTACAAGTTTCCCCTGCTCTCACCCCCCACCCATATGCGTTCCCCATATGCACACGCGGCTGCGTGGGGACAGGCCTGGTGGCCAGGCAGAGGTCGACTCGGCTCCTCTCTAGGTGTGTGGTCAGCCAGGTCTTAGCCCCCAGGTCTCAGTTTTTCCATCTTTAAAATGAGGAGAGTGGATTCGGTTGATGGTTTGCAAAGGCTTTTCCTCTCTCCCCTCTCAAACAGTGAACACTTTCTTCAAAAGAAATCTTAAGAAAACGCTCAAAATACAAAATTGCTAATACCAGAGGGTCTCTCTCTAAAGGGGAGGGGAGAGGGGGATGGAGTCCAGTCCACCCCTCCCCCATTCTTTGCCTCACAGGTCCCCTGGGTCCCCTGGGGGATCCAGTAAGTCCTGTTGAGTGGAGCTCCAGAACCCCTGTAGGGGCTGATCTCGCAGAATGCTCGGCTCCTGCCCGGCCGGCGTGGCTCAGTTGGTTGAGCGTCATTCCATGGACCAAGAGGCCACCAGTTCGATTCCTGCTCAGGGCACATCCCCCACTTGAGGGCTCAATACCCAGTGGGAAGGGCATGCAAGAGGCAGCAGATCGGTGTTTCTTTCCCACTGATGTTTCTATCTCTCCCTTCCTCTCTCTAAAGATCAATATAAATATATATATATTTAAAATAAAAGAATTCTTAGATCCTGAGGATGGGAGGGAAGGAGTAAAGGACAGAGCAGCAGAGGGGGTGCTGTGCGGAGAGGGGGTGCTCAGTGTGAATTCCATCCTAGCTCAGTCCCCAGGGAAGCCAGAGTGAGGGGCTGAATGTGGGTGTTTGTTGTGGCATATGGGGGGCTCCTCCAGCACCAGCCCCAGCTCAGGACACACTGTAATGACCAATTTGAGTCAATGTCATGGGCCCCGAAGGCTGATGAAACTCTCCGGGGAGGGGGCCTCTGAGAATGTCCGGGAAGGTGAGCCCCTCCCCCCCAGGCCTCCAGCGCCGACCTGCCACTGGGTCATCACACAGGCGCCACTGCCCTCTTGTGGCCACTCCGACAGCCAAGCGGAAGCTTCTGTCCCTCAGGGATGCTCCAAGTGCCCAGGAGATGAGAGCCAGGTTGTCTCTGGCTGGGGTCAGGACCGGGGAGCTCTGCCTCGGGCTTCCCTTTCTGCCTCAGGGGGAACCTTCCAGAACAGGAAACCAAAGCCATACAGTGAAGTGCACCCAGCTCCAGCCTGTGAGTCTGGAGACCGGGGGTTTGGATACTGCTATCTCCAACACACGGCATGTCCTGGATAAATCAGATAACCTCTCTGGGCCTCCAGATCCTTGCTTATGAACCAAAACTTTCTGTCCTGCCAGCCTCGGGAGCTGTTGGGAGGGCTTGTGAAACACCCGTTGCGTAAGGCCCTTGGCATGTACAAAGGGTCAAAACGGCAGAGTCACTGTCAAGAGGGCAGCGGAAAGGGTGAGGCTGGGGGAAGCCAGCCTGGAGACATCAGTGCTGGGGGGTCTGGGGAGACCATCCTGAAAAGGCAAGCGGGAAGGAGGCCTTCGGTCGGCCCTTCTCTCACGTGAGGATTCAGTGACAGGACGCGTCTGGTTTTAAGCCATCGGGTTTGTGGCTACTGGTACTGCAGTCCTAGGACACTGACACGAACACAGGGACAGAGACGCTTGCCTTTGAGAAATCTGCGCACAGCAGCGCTTCTCAGGCCCCGGCAATTCCCCTCCAGGAGCCGCGGACCCTCCAGTGCTCCCCTGTGGAGCCTGGCGCTGCCCCCACGGTGGGCTGTGGTAAGGTGACATCGGAGCCCTCGCGTTTGCTGAATAACTGACGCACAGGGTCACGGCGCAGGTTCTCCCAGCCCCGAGGGGCACAGAGCAGGACGGCCTTTCCTGAGGTTCCTCATTCTGCCCGGGGCCTGGCCTTTAACCTTCACATTTCTAGCAGCAGTCTCTCAGCATCTAGGCTTTTCCCGGCGAGCGTCTTCAAACTCTTTCAGCCTCCATCCCGTCATCTAATCCCAAAGCCCCGTCTGCACTTTCAGGGACTTGTTACTGCAGCACCCCAGGACCCCCAGAAGCTGGGAGAGAGGCCCGGAGCGGACCCTCCCTCACGGCCCTCGGCTGGAACCAACCCTGCTGACACCTTGATCTTGGACTTCCAGCCCCCAGAACCGTGAAACAACACGATTCTGTCGTTTTAAACAGCGGGGCTTGTGGTTACTGTTACTGCAGCCCCGGCAAACTAATGCACAGCTTTCACCCTGTCAGCGGCCCCGGGACAGGCCCTCACCCAGGCGCTGGGCCTCCCTCCTCCTCAGGCTCTCCAGCTGCCCCACTGTGACGTCCATCCTTGCACCCTGCAGGGATCCCACATCAGATTCCCAGCCCCTCATGGTTCCACATGTCGGGGCCCCACCGCACCCTGGACAATAATCGTCGTGACTCCTGTTTCTGCCCTTATCATGTGCCGGGCTCAGGTAAGGTTTCCTTGCATCCTGCCATTGAACCCTCGCTCGAGAGAAGTGACAACGCTATCACCACTTCCCAGAGGACGCGGGCGTTCAGAGAGGCTAAGTAATGTGCAAGAGTCACCCAGCTGGAATTCACCCCTGGGTCTGTCTTAGTGGAAGGTCTGTGCTCATAACGCTGTCCTCCCACATCCCGCCCTCCCTCTCAGGGTCACCATTGCCAACCGGACGGCCCGAGGGCTCCTCACGTTCGTGGTGCCTAAAAAAGCTTAGCAGTCCCCCGCCCCGCACCCCAGCAGCTTCTCCCAACACTTCCTGTGGTGGCCTGGATGGCCTACACTGCAGTCTTGGCTGCCCCTCAGCCTTGCTCGATGCCTCTCGGGGTTCAGGAGAGGCTAGGTCACTTCTCTTTGAGGTCCTAGGCTATTTTTAAAAAATTTTTTAAAGTTATTTATTTATTGATTTTTTAAAAAAGTTTTTAAATACAGTAGTATTTATTTTTTTGCTGTACAGTTTCACGGGTTTTATGCCTTTTTTTTTCATAACATCACCACAAACAGGATACAGAACAATTTCAACAATGTTAACCTCTGCAAACCCTAGTCTTGCCTTCTGTTCTGTATTAGTTTCCTGTGGCTGCTATAACAAAGTACCACAAGCTGGGTGGTGTAGAACAACAGAAATGTATTCTCTCACAGTTCTGGAGGCCAGGAGTCTAAAATCAGGATCACTGGGCAGAAATCAAGGTGTTGGCAGGGCCACATGCCTTCTCGGGGAGGCTCTAGGGAGGAAACCACTCCTTGCGTCATCAAGGTTCTGTTTGAAGGCTGCCAGCATTCTTCGGAAGAGGCCGTCTTCACTCACTCCTCAAGGCCAACATTGTCAATCTCTTCCTCTGTTCCATCTTCATATCACTTTTTTCTCTGTGTGAAACCTCTGGCTGCTTCCTCCCTCTTATAGCATTTAGGGCCCACTTGGACAACCCAGGATCATCACCCCATCTCAAGATCTTTAACTTAATCACTTCTTCAAAATCCTTTTTTGTTAGATGAGTTAGCATTCACAGGTTCCAGGGATTAGAACATAGATACCTTTTGGGGGGATGGGGCCTTGCTTAGCCTGTCACCTTTCTCAGAAGGTCAGATAAATGGAATCATGTAATCTTTTGAGACTGACTTCTTTCATTTGGCATAATGCCTTTGAGATCTATCCAAGATGTGTCCATAGTTCATTATCTTTTATTGAGTAGGAGTATTTCATTGCATGAATGTATCACAGTGTGTCCACTTACCAGTTGAAGGACATTTGGGTAATTTCCACTTTGGGTGATTATGAATTGTGCTGCTATAAACATTAATGCACAGCTTTTTGTATGAACATACGTTTTCATTTCTCTAGAGTAAAAATCAATCTAGAATTAAGATTGCTAGGTTGTGTGGTAAGTGTGTGTATAACTGTAAGAAACTGATTCCCGCCAGCGATGTTAGGAGAGCTCTAGTTGTTCCACATCCTTGTCAGCACTTGGTATTATCTGTATTTCTTTAAAATTCCTAACCATTCTAATAGGTATATAATGATATGTCACTGGGGTTTTAATTTTGTATTTCCTTAATGACTAAGAATGTTGAACATATTTTCATGTGTATTTGCCAAATAGATGTATTTGTGATCTACTTATCTTCTTTGGTGAAGTCTGCTCGAGCTTTTTTTTTTTTTATGTTGTTTGTTTTCTCACTGTTGTTTTGAGGCTTCTTTCTATTGTAAATACAAGTCCTCTGCCAGATACATGGTTGGCAAATAATTTGTCCCGTTCTGTGGCTTGAATTTTCACTCTCTTTACCGTGTCCTCAGTAGAGAAAAGTTTTAAATTTTGATGCAGTTAAGTTTATCTCCTTTTTCTTTGATGGATCATACTTTTGGTGACATATCTAAAAGTCAAGGTCACAAAGATTTTTCTCTGATGCTTTCTCATAAGAGTTTTATTGCTTTACATTTTATATTTAGTTCAACAATCCATTTTAGGTTGATTTTTGTATATGGTGTAAGATACAGGTTGAGGTTCATTTAAAAATATATATGGATATCCAGTTGTCCCAGCACCACTTGTTGAAAACATTCCACTAAATTTCATTTACACCGTTGTCTAAGAATCGGGTGTACATATTTGTGTGCCTGTTTCTGGACTCTGTTTTGCTCCATTGAGCTATATGTCTACTCTTTCCCCAATACCACATTGTCATGATCACTATAAGTTATAGTGTGACTTAAAATCTGGTAGGGCAAGCCCTTCCATTTTAACATTCTATTTCACAATTGTTTTGGCTATTTCAAAATTGTTCTATGGAAGTTTCTTTACCGTTCCATATAATTTTTGGAATCAGTTCCTTTATATCTACATAGAATCTTGTTTGTGTGTCTTTGTAACTGTATATTAAAATTCATTTGTAGATAACCTCAAAGTTTACATCGGATACTCACTTTAATATGAATCCTGGCCCCAAATCCAGCACTTCGTGTCCCTAGAGGCCCCAGGTCGCTCTTTGGCCACTCCATGGGCAGTCACCAGGCTCTGTTAACTCATTCATCCATTAACTGGCTTGAGTCCACCCCTCATTATCACCGTCAAGGGTGTTTGCATAAGAGATTCAGCTCTCTTAGGATCTCACCCCTGAGTGGGTGTCATGGGTTTCTACTGACCCCTGCTCGGCCCATGCTGCCTTTTCTGCATCTGGCTGAAGTCCTCTTTACTTGGAATCCTTCACTGGCTCCCCTTTGCTTACTGAAGCGAGTCCAGATTCTTGGGCCGGCATTCAAGGTCCCTTCAGCCTCACTGCTCCCCACCTCCCAGCTTTCTCTCTTCCTCTACCCCGTCCCGGGCCACACTGGGAGGAGTCCCCTTCTGTGAGGGCCTCAGAGTTTCCTACTTGGGGGTCCCTGCAGTTGCGGCTGCTTCTGTTTGGCATGCCACCCCTACCCCGCAACTCTTCTCTGGCTGTTCATCTCCCGCTGATCGCTATAGCCAACCGGTGTTACTTACTGAGCACTTCCCTGCAGATGCCCCAGCAGGCAGGAGCACAGCCCTGTCCTGCAGGACATGATGTGTACACAAGTAGCTCAACTGTTGGTCAATTTATGCTAAATGCCAGCTCTTAAGGACTCAAATTCAGAGAAGAGAAGACAAATACTTTAAGAGATAATCGGAGGTTTTTTCCGAGGCCTAAGTCAAATTCAACTTCCTCACGAAAGCAGACCTACCTCCCATCAGCCTAGAGAATGTGTGTGTGTGTGTGTGTGTGTGTGTGTGCACACGCACACACACACGTGTTACAGGTGGGCTGGGCAGGAGGCACCCAGGAAACCCACCTCTAGTTTACGAAAAGAGCTTAGTGAACTCCTTGGTGACCAGTAATGCTTCGTTGTCTGTATAATAGCTGGTTTAGTAAAGAATTCTTGTTTTGATAATTCAGAGAAAAGAAACTACATCATCTCAGAGTCTGGGAAATTCAGGGGGGAAAACAGCAGGCATAGCATATAGGAAAGGCATGCAGGTACCCACTACCTGACTCAGAAAGGGAAAGTGGTTGAAAGAGTTTTAAGAATGAAAATCTAGCCCCACAATGGCCAATTGTTGCTACAGGAGGTAAAGAGTGGAAAGTAAAGGCATTGAGGTATTTTCTTTATCTTTGAACCCCAATATCTAGACCAGCACTAGGCACTTGACAGACAAGTATTTGGGGCTCTGTATTGTTCTTGATTTTATTTTAAAAGTGGAATAAAAAAATTATTGGTTTTAGAACCCAGAAATATATACGCTCAGGCTTACATACTTGGAAGAAGAGCCATCTGGCTGCAGCACCGCCACCTTTGGCAACATTGATAAATCATAGGCTAAACTTCCATGAAGACCTAACTTCTTGAAGTTTCTGCCAGTTTCTCTCCTTCTCCCCAAGGTCTCAGCTGGCAGGGTCACCAGTGCTTCTAAGAATGGCCATCACCAAGCAGTTCCTCATAATGCAGTTGAGGCCTTCAAACCATTAAAATGCAAAATGAACAGGGTTAGGTGCTATCATGTAAGCTTCCAGGGCCCTCTTTCATGCCAGGCTCCAAGGATGGGCTTCAGGGGATGGAAGAATCCTCTGAAATTGTTTGTCAAAGTGTGTGAGCATTCGTATACGGGCATTTTTTCCAAGGAGGAGGTTCATATCCTCTGACTAGATTTTCAAAGGGATCTATGATCCCAAAAAGAAAAGAAAATCTCTGCTTTGGGTGACAGGCCAAGCTGACCCTAACAGAAGGGGCTTGTTGTCTAAATAAATGAGACAGAGAAACAAAAGACATAATTGACCTTCTGAACATAATGAAAGATTGTATTTCTCTCCCTTTTCTCTGCCTCTCTGCTCTTCACAGCACCTTCCCTAAACCCCTCCCCTCTGCCCTCCACCTTGGGGAGTAGGGAAGGAATTCACAGGCAGGTAAGTGACCATCTGTCTTTCGCAGGTTTATGGAAGGAAGAAAGGAAGCATTTTATAGCCTTCTGGGGAGACAGATTAATCCCAATTAGCTCGAGGCAAAGGAATCAGACTCTTCAAGATAACACCATCTACAAAACAGCCCCCTCCTTCGTCTCCAGATCAGGCGCCCGGGCTCTGTATAGGAAGCTGATAAATGATGTAGCTACGTTTCCCGTTTGGGAAAAGCGCCTGCCTTTATCTCCCTGATTGCTTCTTTATTTGGCGACTCACAGGCTTACTGTTTCCCCTGATATAATTGCCTGCCCGCTCCCAGCTCGCGGGGATGTCGCAGGGCCACCTTTCCATTTTCCCCTGGACTTTAACGCTGTGAGCGAGCTCACGAGCTGTTTCCCTTCGCCTTAGGTTCCCGCCCGGACCCAGCGATCGGCTCTTTGGGTTTGGCTTGTCCGGTCCTTCGAGAGTCTCACTCACGAGCTCCCCAAGGATATTGGCCTCGTTCCTCCCCGCCCCGTCCTTTCCTCATGTAAACTCATCTCTTCCTCGGTCCGGGGAAGGGGGATAGTTGGAGGTAAACAGGCTCAGGCCCTGCCCTCACTTTCCTGGTCAGAGCTACTGGTGAGAAATACCAAGGCTCCTACGCGGGTGACAGGCCAAGGAGTCACGGGGACCGAAAGGGCTGCTGCTCTGCCTGCCCGGCCATGCACCCTGGGCTGGGCTGTGCCCACCGGGAGGAAGGGATGCCTTTTCTTCTTCGCCAAAAGGCCCCGTATGGGCTAGAAGCAGCCCTTCCCCTAGTATATAGTTATTATTTATGAGAACAGAGGCATATTAATATCCTACACATCCAGTTAGAAGTCTAGACACCCAGGTTTGCTCCTTAATATTTAGCACCTTCTTCTCTCTGAGCCTCAGTTTCCCCTTCTGTATAATGAGGGTGTTGGAGTCAAAGATCTGTGGGAGCCCTTTCCCTTCTGACACTCTATTACTTGTCAAATTTAACTGAAGTGATTCCCCTCATCTATCCATCCACCCACCCATCCATCCATCATAAGAATATGGGCATCCAGGGGGGACGCATGGGGTTTGCCATTGTAGGAAAGAGATACGACCTGATGAGACCTTTTCCAGCAAAGCATACGCTCAGATCTCTGAGGACACATGTCTGCCTTTGACAAAGGTCCTTTCCCTCCCATCTGAAAGTCAAGGTATTTACATGTCGCACTCCAGAGAGCAGCCACCATGTCGTTATAGATGCAATCAATACGCGCGGCCCGCGGCCAGCCATGCAGCGCGGAGACGGGAGGGCGCGTGGGCTCATCCACCCACCACCCCGACATGAAATATCACCGCGGCGTAAAGACTAATGAACTTCTCTCTCCCAGCCCCTGACCCCGTGAGGGATGGTGGGTGTTTTTACAATCAAAGCACCTGGAGCCCAAATAGAAGGCAACGGACAATTATAAACACCATTTCAGGCCGACCTTGGGTGCCTGGGGAGGGCACAGAGCCATTGCCAAGCATTCACGCAGCAGGGCGTGGGTGGAGTGCTGAGGCAGGAAGGGGCAGACGGCTATGCTAGCCGAGTCATTTTTCTGGGGCTCCATCCCTGGTCCCCTAGCAGGCTGAGACCTTTTGTTCCTTTGGAACCCAGAACCCCCTTCCTTCATCTGCCTGATTTCTTTTCTCTGTTAGACCCAGCCCCCTGCCAAAGAAGGTTTGCGGTGGCTTGCCGTAAAGATACCTAACAGTCAACTTAAAATGATCTGGAAAGCTCTTTAAAAACCTCACTGCAGGGAGCCATCATTCATTCATCCATTCATTCATTCATCCATTGATCTGCTTGCTGAAGCAATTCACTCTGCCACACCCAGCACTGTGTTGGATACTCAGTTTGATTCCTGTGGTCCTTGTCATTTAGGAGTTTACGAGGAGACTGAGAATCACGCTGTATGTTAAGAAACTGGGGAAACTAGGCATCCTGGTGTATGTAGGGACTTAGGAAGGGCTAAGAGTGCAAAGACCTGGCTGCAGTCCCCATTCTGCTGCTTCTGACTTAGATGGCCTCGGGGCCTCAATTTCCTCAGCTGTAAAATGAATGGTGGGACTAGGTTTGTGTTTTTTAAACTTCCACGGGCATTAGAATTCTCTAGAGAACTTGTTAAAGCTTCAGGGGTCTGAGAATTCCAGAGATTCTGCTTTCAGATGTCTGCAGAGGCTGAAGCCTGGACTTTAAGGATCCCCTGACCCCCACCCCTTGGGGATTCTGATGTCAGGGTCTCTGGACATATTTTGAAAAGCTCTGGGCCACTCTAAATAAAGGTAATTTTCTGGAAAAAAATTCAATAGTTCAATGATAGGCAGAGAGTAATCGGATGGAAAATGGAAGAGCCAGGGGAGCTCAGAGGTGGGCTATTTCAGTGTATGGGGTGGGCCAGGATCTGGGGCTCTTGGAGGAGCTGAGGCTCAAACTGTCCTTTCTAAGATGTGTGAGGCTTGGCTATTGCTGTGGTTCAGCCACCAATATCCTGATGAGAGAAGGGAGCTGTGCTTTTTAGCTATTAGTGCCACCTCCAAGAGGAGGTACAGCGAGCAGTTGATAGACGTCTGGAGCTGTTATTCGATGCACCTGTAGAGTCATCTCCACCCATTAGGATGGGACCAGTTTTTTAGAATTTGGAAAAGAAAAGGCATTATATTTTCATAACATTTGAAAATATTTATCAATTACCCAAACTACAGGAACGAAAACCAAAACAGATATGTAGCGGAATAAAGAGTAAGTACAATTATTTCCCCGACTTAACAAAACTCACGGTTGACTTTTGGTCAGGCTTAGGTGAAAAGGGAAAGAAAAGAACTTTTTTTTTTTTTTAACTCAACACCCGCCTTTTATTTTTATTTTTTTTAATATATCTTTATTGATTTCAGAGAGAGGAAGGGAGAGAGAGAGAGAGACATACAGAAACGTCAATGATGAGAGAGTCATTGGGAATTGAGCCCGCAACCCAGGCATGTGCCCTGACCGGGAATCGAACCCCGATCGCCTGGATCTTAGGTCGATGCTCAACCACTGAGCCACGCCCGGCCGGGCAAGAAAACAACTTTTAAAATGGTAAGCACAAGTCCATATTCAAAGCAAACACATTTCATTTTAAAGCATATAACATGTTTCCAAAGTTCCATTCAGTGGCTCAGGCTGGGAATCCAAGAGAAGCCCCTGGATGGTCCTGAGTGTGACACCGAGAGGCAGGTGCGGGCCTGAGGCAGCGGGTGCTGATGCTGAAATGCGGAGGCCAAGAAACTGAAGACGCAGAGAATGGATGCCTGGGACATACCTGAAGGACCTTCATTCCTGGTGAAAGCGCGGGGAACCTCCTCTTGGTCTGGAAGAGCAGAGCCAGTAAGAATCCGAGAGGGACCACAGGTGGAGGCCCCGACAGTGGCCGCAGGTTGGGCCCAGTCACCCAGGGAGGTGGCATTCTCTTACTGGCAGGATCACGCTGGCACTCCTGGGACGGCATCAACTATGCCATCCATCACGGTTGCAGGAGAGAGGCTTCTAGAACTGGGTAGGGGCTGATTGGAAGCCACAGGTTCCCTCTGTGGGCTTGTGGCCGCACAGGGCCTGACCCGCAGACAGCGCCACCCCATGCCTGGCTCAGGGTCCTGCTGTTGCCACCTTGAAATGCTTAACAGTGTTCTCTTTGAACTTGTGTTTCGGCTTCCTGAGCTCAGAATTCCGGGGGGCCCAGACTGCGTGGGAGCTGAGTGAGGCACGGCGCAAGGTAAGCAGTGGGTTAGCCTGTGACTGAGGGGGCCAGGCCGCTGGCTGCCCGGAGGGCCACCCCTTCCATTAGAACCAGAGCTTGCCCCACAGCAGAAAGATGGCAGTGGCATCCTGGGGAACATGAATGACCAAGGAGCTCGGCCACATCCCTCTTTCCTTGTGCTACTTTCCTCTATTGATGCGATAGAAGGAAAGGGAGAGACAGGGTGACTCAGCAGCGCCTTTCCCTTAGCCCTTCTTTGCTCGGCGGTCAGCCCAAGGTGGGGTCTTGGTAAGCTGTGCAGGAATCAAGAAACAAAATCTTAAAAGTTTAGTTAGCCTGTGCAGCATTTCCACCTCTCTGGTAAGAACTAAATACACATACACGTATAAACTACTAAGTGGGAATTGTGTCATTTCAGTGATTCTGCATATGAGATAAATGCTCTTATATTTGCATTTAAAAGTGCCATAGAATAATATAAAGAGACGTGGTAAAATGTATGTTAATAATGAGAAATTTCAATTTTTCTTAGATTGACATTAAATAACAAATAAAAAAACACCATGTCAAAAGGCTCCAGAAGAAAGGAAAAGGGTTATGTATTTTAGTGCTTTTAATGGCATTTTTTTCCTGCTTTTTGACCAAGGAACGGATTTTCATTTTGCACTGTACCCAGCAAATTGTGTAGTTAGTTGGCTCTGGGTGGCCGACACCTTCAGTTCTGGCGGGTGGGCCAGAGGGCAGTCTGGGCTCAGAAGCCCTCTGGGTAGTAGGACTGGATAGCACGTCTTCCCGGGGTTACAGTCACTGGGGCTTGAAGCATTAGTGTCTCGGTTTTATTTGTATTAATTTCTGTCCTCAGCTGGCAGCTCGCCTCTTCTCTCCGAAGCGAGTTCTCTCTGTAGCGCCAGCAGGATGCCTGCGGTGACAGGCTTTCTGATCAAAACACGCAGCTTAGGGTTTATTACGGCTCATCCCCCGCCCCCCCCCCCGCACCCCATCAGGCGGCCTCCTGTTCGTAAATCCTCTGCGTCTAGGCCTTGCTCCCTCTGTAACCGAGGCTCTGTCTCCCCTGCCCACTGCTCCTGCAGAGCCCTGCCTCCCCGCCCGTCTAGGTCACTGAGACCTGTCCATTTTCCAGCCGAGCCTTGATGGGAGCTGTGACCTGGGTCGGTGTCCAGCGTCTCTGGGCGCCCAGCTTGTGGCCAGCTGACGCCTCATCACTCTGTTTGGATTGGAAAGGGACTCTGCGTTTTTCAGCCATTCTACTGTTTTCCTTGACTTCTTACCCTCTCGCCCTGCTTCTCAGGCGTTTCAGCAGCCCGACACGATTCTAAAGGAGCGCTGCGCCCATTTTTTGGGAAAAAGAGCTTCTTCTAGAACTTTCTGAGATCTCTGATAGGGTTGGATTCCTTTACCAAGCTCAGCGTTTCATTCATTCCAATCTTCATCATCATATTTTTCGTAACAACTTAAGGCTGGAATTTTGTTTTCGTGAACTTCATAGTGCACAGGCCTGTCTTCACTTTATTTAAATTATCTTTATCAGGGATCCTGTCCCTCTCTGGGAGTTTTATAAAATTAATAGCAAAAGTATGTAACTTTTCCGTAGAGCTCCAGGTTTCCAACAAATTGTTTATATTTTGCTCTTCCTCAGTTCCCCAAATAGCAGGCACATTTCCTGCGCATTTAAGTCATTTCTTCAAGTCACCTGACCGTATCTCTAAGCCCAGATACTTACTGAGCTGCATGGTTTTTGGGGTCTTGATTTCTCTAAAGAATAATCTTTGCTGCTTTGATAGTTTGCTTTTCATTGGATAACCTTTTATTTTGGAAGTTTTACACTGACGGAAAAGTTGAGAGATTAGTGTAATGAATATCCCACATACCGTTCACCAAGATTCACTAACTGTTAACATTTTGTCCTATTTTCTTTCTCTGTGTGATGCATACTTTTCTGCTAAATAATTTGGAAGCAAATTGCGGATGTGACACTCCATCCCTAAGTATTTCAGCACAATTCTCCAACAAATAAGGACCTTTTCTCATCAAGGCCACATAATACCACGTTTACATCTCAGAGAAATTAACAAGGGTCCTAAAACCTAAAGCACAACCCAATAAAAATTTCCTTATTTGTCCCAAAACGAATCTGACAACTTTTCAATCATTTTTTAAAATTCTGCTAAGATCATTTCACACTACTGAGCAACATGTAATTCAATCACTTGGTATCTCCCACTCTTTATGAAAGGGAGGGCCCCACCCCAAAGAAACTGGCACAATCAGAGAGTGAGCATACTCATCCCCCCCAAATTTTCCAGTACCCTTTGTAATCCCTCCCTATGTCCTTTCCCGCCCTCCCCCACCCCATGCACCACTGGTCTGCTTTCTGTCACTTTATTTTTATTTATTTTTAATTTTTTTATTTTGTTAATCTTCTAACGATATTTTTTTCCTTTGATTTTTAGAGAGAGTGGAAGGGAGGGAGGGAGGGAGGAGGGAGGGAGGGAGGGAGGGAGGGAGGGAGGGAGGGAGGGAGGGAGGGAGGGAGGGAGGGAGAGAGAAACACTGATGTTAGAGAGACACACAGATTGGTTGCCTCCCGTATGGGCCTCGACTGGGGCCCGGGGTCTGATCTGCAACCCAGTACGTGCGCTTGGCCTGGAATCAAACCCTTCCCTATGCGGGCTGACGCTCTAACCTCTGAGCAGCACCAGCCAGGGCTGCTTTCTGTCACTTTAGATTAGTTTGTGTTTTCTAAAATTTTATATGAATGGTATCATACAAAATAAACTCTTTTCACTCAGTATAACGACTGAGAGTCACCCTGTTGTCGTATGTATCCGTAGAAGTGCTGAGAGCAGACATCCTTGCCTTGTTCCTGATCTCATGTGGGAATTTTTCCCTTTTCCTCCCACCCCCAACCCCCAGGCTCCTCAGGCAGTTTCCTCGCTGCCTTGCACTTATTAGAACTCAGTTGACCACCCCAAGAGGGCTCTTTGCAGATCTCAGAGCCCCCCCCCCGACTCTCTCTTCTCTCTATATTTTCCCTGACAACTCTAGTCCCCTTAACCTTCAGGTCTTCTAGCTCCTACTGAACTGAGCGATCACCAGGCTCTTACTGGGTTTTTCCTTCTCTGTGTTGTGACCTAAAATCTCTCTAAGCTTTAACCTGGGACAATCGTAGGGCCCGCCTCGTTTATGTCCCTTCTCTCAGGGATCACTGACTGTCATTGATGACATCCAATATTTTAAACTTCATTGCTTCAAATATTTTGTCTGCTTTTTAGTTCTGGGTTTTTTGTTTTTTCAGGAAGAAGGTAAATCCAGCCCCCGTTACTCTACCTGTAGAGAAGTAGAAGTCACAGTTGCATAGACTTTTGATGAATAAACTTTAAGTAAGGAGTGTATTCTGTACTTGAAGGAGCTCAGGCAGGAAGTCAGGTTCCAAACCAGCAGGAATTTCCCCTATAACCCAGGCCTGGTGCTAATTAAAGCCTCTCTCTCCCCCTTCTCACGTGGTAGTTTCCTACAAACATGGCGTGACTGTGTGATTTCTACTTCTCTTTCCTTCCTTGGGACCGAACTAGGTCCAGGGGATCTCTGGCTCCTGGCCGGGGCACCCACTTTTACTCTTATAAGTAAAAGATTTAGGTTTTACACTGTGAGGCGTGCCCCTCTCCCGGGACAAGCGTGCTTTGCAGACTCAGCTCTGCAGCCCCGACATCCTCTCCTCTTCCTTCCCTTGCTCCTGATCTCTTTCTACATCTTTGGACACTCTTTCCATCTTTAGAGTTTTGACTTTCTTATAGTTTCAGCATAGATAGGGTTTGAATCTCCGTTTCTTGTTCTCCTAGTTTCTTTCAGGTGGCTTCCAGAAGATCAGGAGAACACCAGCCTGAGGCTATCACCTTCAGACCAGAAGTCAGGGACCATGCAGTTGCTGTGGTTGTTTTGAGTGTATTTTTTGCATCTCCCCCAAGCCAGACACAGTCTCCTATGCCTAGTAGGTAGTCAATAAATGCTTGTAGAATGACTTTCAAATAGATACAGCATTCCGCCTCATAACTTGGGTACATATTGAAGTAGACTGTTGGTCCTCTCCACCTGAGGAGTTCCAGAATGCGTGGACATCTTTCCCCCATTGAGCCTGGAGCTTCCCCAAGCACAGATAGAGCAGAGGAAAGTCTAAGAACATGAGGCTGTCTGAAGTCTGTCTTCTAAGAATGTGAGCTTCGTGTTGGACAAACCTGAGTTTGAAACTCAGCTATAATATTCACTACTTGTTGGACCTTGTGTTCCTTGGGGCTTTCCAGAAAAACTGAACTAACAGACTGGAGATAGATATAGATAGAAAGATAGATAGATGATAGATAGATAGATAGATAGATAGATAGATAGATAGATAGATAGATAGATAGATGATAGATAGATAGATGATAGATAGATAGATGATAGATAGATGATAGATAGATAGATAGATAGATAGATAGATAGATAGATAGATGATAGATAGATGATTAGATAGATAGATAGATAGATAGATAGATAGATAGATAGATAGATAGATAGATAGATAGATAGATAGATAGATGATAGAGATAGATAGATAGATAGATAGATAGATAGATAGATAGATAGATAGATAGATAGATAGATAGATAGATAGATAGATGATAGATAGAGATAGATAGATAGATAGATAGATAGATAGATAGATAGATAGATAGATAGATAGATAGATAGATAGATGATAGATAGAGATAGATAGATAGATAGATAGATAGATAGATAGATAGATAGATAGATAGATAGATAGATAGATAGATGATAGATAGAGATAGATAGATAGATAGATGATAGATAGATAGATAGATAGATAGATAGATAGATAGATAGATAGATAGATAGATAGATGATAGATAGATAGATGATAGATAGATGATAGATAGATAGATAGATAGATGATAGATAGATGATTAGATAGATAGATAGATAGATGATAGATAGATATAGATAGATAGATAGATAGATAGATAGATAGATAGATGATAGATAGATAGATAGATAGATAGATAGATAGATAGATGATAGATAGATAGATAGATAGATGATAGATAGATAGATGATAGATAGATAGATAGATAGATAGATAGATAGATAGATAGATAGATGACAGATAGATGATTAGATAGATAGATAGATGATAGATAGATAGATAGATAGATAGATAGATAGATAGATGATAGATAGATGATAGATAGATAATAGATAGATAGATAGATGATAGATAGATATAGATAGATAGATAGATAGATAGATAGATAGATAGATAGATAGATAGATGATAGATATAGAGGTACTATCTATCTACTTATTTATCTAGCTAACTCTATCTTTCCTCTATCTGTATCTATATCTATCTGTCTATCTAAAGAGAGATTTTAAGGAACTGAGTCATGTGATTGTGGGGGTTGGCAAGTCCAAAATCTTCAAGGCTGGAAATTATGGCAAGAGTTGATGTTGTAGTCTTGAGTCTGAAGGCAATTCAGAGGCAGAATTCCTTCTTCCTGTTGGGTGGGTGGGGAAATAGACCTCAGTCTTTTCTCTTAGGCCTTCAACTGATTGAATGAGGCCCAACAACATTATGGACAGTAATCAGTTTTATTCAAATACTACTGATTTAATCACATCTAGGAAAAAAATACCTTCACAGCAACATCTAAACTGGTGTTTGACCAAACAACTGGGCACCGTAGCCTAGCCAAATTGATAGATAAAATTAACCTTGAGTAATGTATTCAATCTCACTAATCCTGAGTTTTCTTATCTTTAAAATGGGGCTATTATTATACCTTCTTTACAGAATTGTTGTGAAAATCAAATAAGTATGTAAACCACCTAACATAACATCTAGCAAATCATAGGTACTTATTAAATAAATGAAAGCTACTCTTGTTTTATCTAGAAGACACGTGTGATATGGTCTCCTGGAATCCAGTCCACTCCCTTCCATGTTCTCCCTCCCTCTGTCTGTATTAAGGGCTAGAAGTTTCAAAATCTACTTTGCTAGGCTCCCTTGCAGCTAGAGAGTTTAGGCTGAGGTAAACTTAGGCAAGAGTTGGAAAAAGAAAGTAAGCAAGATTGGGCAGATGTGCTTGCAGCTGTCAAAGGCCAAGTTCTAGTTACTGGTCACCAGCTTCTTGGGTTCACATTCTGGTAACAGTAGTGGTTGCAACAGTAGTTTCCTGACCTCTGGCCTGCAGCTGTGGAGGTATGACCAATGGCCTTCTAGTGGCCCCTGACTTCTATTCCTCCTGTAAATACCTGATTGCTTATATTAAGTCTAATTGTGTTGGGCCTGAAATACCTAGTGTGGTTCTTGTTTTCTATGTTGAATCTTGACTGCCTCAGAAGACTTTACTACAGGTGACTTCATGATGTGCTCCCCTCTGCATCCTGGAGGGTCTACTGGATGGGTGGCACTCTACCCACCAGGTCCAAGAAGGCTCCCTGGGCCTCTCTGTCAGAGAGGGACATGGCCCACCCATGATTAGAGCTCTCATAATGACGCAAGAAACAGCGGATGCATCAGCAACAGCCAGTCCAACACAGGGCATTTTACTAATTGCACTGGTGCTCTTGCTTTGGATTAAGAATTCAGTGTAGAACAGACTGTTCCGTTAACTGGAATCTTCCATTAACACGGTGTCGCTCAGCTCAGGGCTGGGCGTCTGTCTCTCAGCAGACAGATTTTATTGCATTGTAATATCTAGAGCTATAAACATTTGGGTACATTTAAAGGACCATCTCCTTAAAAAAAATAAAATTTTCCAAACGAGGACAGAGACCACAAACCCTTCATTATGGGGTAGCAAAAGTGGCCTCTTACCCACCCATGCCCCACACCCCACTGCAGCCCAGTTTCGGGAGCGTAATAGGAAAGAGAAATTTATGCAACAAACCCTGGCACGCTGGGTGAGAACCACAGACACACTGGTGGGCTGGGGGTGCTGACTTCCTAATGAGCCCAAAGTTGAGGGTTGAGAAAACAGAGAGAGACAGATGGGCCAGGAAACATGAAGACAGACAGGCTGGGACTGCTGAGGGCAGAAATGGCTTACAGAGGGGAAACATTTCCTTAAGATGTCTAATAAAAATAACTTCTACTTTTATCAATTTCCTACTGTATACATTTCACATATGATCTTATTTAATCTTCATAATCTTATGAGATGGAATTATTAATCCCATTTCACTTATGAGAAAACCAAAGTTTAGAAAGATTAAGAGACTTCCTCCAGGCTCCCGGACGCATAATTCAGATCTGAACCCAGAGCTGGGTTTATAAATACTGGGCTACACTATTGGCTCCAAGGCTGAGCAGAGGTGTTACACCAAAGAGGGGGATCAAAATCAATTTGGAAAATAACAAGTTTTTAAAATTCTGGGTTAATCAAAGCAAAATAGATTGAATGTTTTGTCTCTTTGCTTTTGCTGCAAGACTTCTCAGAACCTTTAATATGCTATCAGATGGAGAGATAGAACCGTTGAGAGATGGCCTGGGAGGAAGAATAATCTTTTTCTCATACAGCATTCATAGATAGCAAGATATAATTGCATTATCTTAAAAAGTAGTCTAGATCCCACCCCAAGCAAAACGGCCAGCAATTGAAATGGAGAGAAATGTGCGTGTCCAGCAGTAGACAGCTTTTTAGTGCGGGCAAGAATAAATATGTACACACAGTGAATGAACCACAAATTGGGGAAAGAAATCTCAATTAAAGTAGTCATAATTAGGTGAGTTATGCCAAAGGGCTGGTAATTGGTGTTTATTTTTATTTTCTGTCCTTATGATGGAAACATTTGCTGTTTTTTTATACTGCTGCAGACAGAGCTGGCTACCTAATTTGCAGGGCCTCATGCAAAATGAGAATGCAAGACTTCTTGTTCCAAAAGCAGGAGAAAAGTGTCGTGAAGTACAAAAATAGAGACTTTTTCCCTTTCTTCTGCAGTCCTCAACCAGTCACGGTGTTTTTTATTTGCTATTCAAAAGTTTTCGAAATAAAAAAAAAAATTAAAGTTTTAAGTCATTAGCACAAATTTTACTGTTATTCTCTATATTTTGCAATGCCGATTTTAAACGCAGACTATAAAACCAAGCGCAGGGCCCTCCTGGGCACAGGACTCTGAGCAGGTCGCATGCCTGGGAAGCCAGCCCAGCCCGGCTGCAGAACAGGAAGAAACACGACTTTTGTTTTACAGTTTTCAAGCAGCTGATTTTGTGCACGTTGCACAGAACTCTCAGGTTTCTGACATTTACAGTGTTTTCCCACGGGAGGTTTGGCACATCTCTGACGGACAGAGTCTGCCTTTGACAGACGATAATGACTGCTTCATTTGAGAGAGACAGAGAGGAGTCAGCAAGAAAAATGTTCCCCTTGCACCTCTCGAAGCTGTGAATGTCACTGCTCATTGTTGGGAAGTGTTCCAGGGCCAGGCTGATAAGCCAACCGAGCAACCCCAGGTGAAGGCGTTTCATAAACACGCTTGAAACCTGCCTGGCAGCTTCAGGGCTGAATGGGCTGCAGAGGCCAGTGGCTGAAGGAGGGGGAGAGAGGGAGCCAAAAAATACTGCATGCTTCAAACTGGAAGGGCGGGGGGGCCCCCCCGCAGCACTGGGGAGAGCCCGCTGCTTCCCAGGGGCTGGGGGAGTGAGGCTGCTTGTCTGCCTCCCTCCCCATCTTCCCTTGCCACGTGGGACCCGGTTCACACATGTCCATGCCTACACCTTACAGACAACTAACGCTCCCACCCACTGGTGCCTCTTCTTTGCCTGTTCATAAAGCTAGCAACAACTTTATGAGACTATCTTTCCCATTTTCCTGGTGAATAAACTGAGACTTCAAAGAATAATGTGACTGGAGGAGGTCACCCAGCCAGAGAGGCCTCCCTGAGCCTGGAGGCCAGGCCTGGCTGGCTCCACAGAGCACCCTCGCCCTCGATGTTCCCGGCCTCTGGGTACCATCCCGAGTCCTGCTGTCTGACGTCAGGGACTGGCTCACTGCATTGTCACAGCATTGGCTTCAGGTCTGTCTGCTGGTCTCACAGGAGTTCAGGATTTTACTAAATAACCAATGTACACTCATACACACATGCACACACGTGTAAATGCAGTGCATGGTCTACAGAGAAATCTTTAGAACCTGAGCGCAGCCCTTTGAATATCTTTACGGTAGCAAATCTTTACCTCTGAAAGGGTATTTGATTTTTGAAATGAAAGGAAATCATTCGGAGCCTGATATTGTGATTTATAATAAGAAATATATGTTTGGTCTTCTTTCCCAGGCCCTGGCACAGGGCTTCTAAAACACTTGGAAATTCCTAAGTGATAAGAGCACCGGAAACATCTTTTGTTCTAATGAGGTGACTCTGGGTGGGCTCTTGGGTGGCTCCTGATGGGGGCCGGTCACCAGAAAGTCCAGGCTATGATCAGAAGCTTGGAATTTTCAGCCCCTCCACTCCACCCCCCAACGCCTCTAGAGAGGGGAGAGCAGAGCGAATGGAGTTAATAATAGACAGTGTCTACATGAGGAGGCCCCCAAGAAATCCCAATAGTATGGGGTTTGGAGAGGTCCCAAGTAGATGAACACATCGCACACTAGGAGAGTGCGCATCCCAGAGCCCCAGGACAGGAGCTGATGTGCGCAGGACCCTCCCAGGCCCCCCTCTCCCCCCGCCCCCGTGCATCTCTTCATCTGGCTATACAACTGTATCCTTTATCACACCCTTCAACAAACTGGCAAACATGAGGAGTGTCTCCTTGAGTTTTGAGAACTGTTCTAGCAAATTAACCGAACCTAGGGAGGAGATCGTGGACACCTCAGGTTTGTAGCGCTTGGAAGGAATTGTGGGTAACTTGCGATTGGCATCTGAAGTGGGAGAGAGTTTGTGGGACTGAACCCTTAAACTGTGGGATATGACACTACGTCCAGGTAGATAGTGTCAGAATTGCGTTAAATTGTAGGACGCTCGGGTGGTGTCGCAGGTCGTTGCTCAGTGTGGGCGGACACCACACATTTGGTGACCACAAGTGGTGGGCAGCCCTGGAGGTGGGCAGCCCTGCGGCCAAGTAGAGAAGAAAGACCCAAGAGGAGAAAGACTCAGGTTTTTCCAATATAGAGCCTGACAGTTTAGAGGGCTGTGAATTTACTCCGTGGATTAAGAGGTAACGTGGGTGACCAGGGGCAGGTGTGCATACTTGGATGCATTAATGTGTTTTACTGCCTGCCCTGAGCCAGGCATCCCGCCAGCTGCTGCTGTCCTACTCCTCAGCTCGTCGATGGCCGCACTACAAGGTGGATTCTACCATCCCCACTTTCCAGGGGAGAAAACCAAGGCCCAAAAGAGAAAATCACAACCCTCTGCAGGTAGCGGCAGAACTGGAGCTGGAATCTAATTTGCCTTAAGGGAATGAGAGCTTTCTTCTTGGTCAAAAACAAACAGAAAGAAAGAAGAAACACACGGCGATAACGCAATGAGGTGCTTTTCGAATTTGGTTTCAAGAACTGGCTCTGCAGATAATTTTAAACCAATGAATCTGAAAGTGTTTTGAGAAATGGCAGCACCTTTATCATACGAGTCAAGTTCCCAAGGAGACAAGTAAGATAAAAACAAACACCCATTTGGCTGCCTGTGCCTTATATTTGTTTCAAGTCAGACACTTTCCTTGTCACCTTAGCTGCAGTTCTCTAGAAGCCAGCACCTGGGCACCGGGCAAGCCCCGGGGACCTTGCTTAGCACCCTCAATGCAGGGAGGCGAAACTCAGCACCAGAGACAGGGAGTAACCCGCTCAAATTCACACAGTGAATCTGCCAGAACCTTGACAAAAACCCAGGCGTGTGACGATGCAGGGCTGGTTCCCGCAGCGCACAGGCCCTCCCCACCGCTCATCAGCACCTTCCTCACAACAGTGAACATTTTGAAAGAAAACTTTCTCCACCGGACACTTGGAAGTGCATTATCTTATTAAGTCTTCAAGGAAGCCCATCATTCCCATTTCACAGGTAATAAAACCAAGTCCCAGAGAAATGAAACAATAGGGCCAAGTCACAGAGCTAGGAAATCGAGGCCTGGGGGTTTGGACCCAGGTCTGCTCACCTCCAAGGCAGGCCCCACATGTTTAACAACACCCAACACCCTTCCTTTGCCTGAGCTTCTCTGTCTTCCTCTTGTGTCCCTTAGGGGCCCAGGAGAAGGCACAGCACATTCCACTTAAATCCCCCCTCCCTCCAGCCGGCCCCTCCCCGCTTTCCGTGTTTATCAACACAAATAGCCTGACCTCCTCGCACGTTTGTTTTGCTGGAGGCCGGCCTCATTCCCTGGGAACCCTGAGGAACAATGAACTGTCGCCCATCAGTCCATCCGGGACTGCTTCCTCAGCTTCCCCTGCTCACCCCAGCCGGGCACAGGCCCCCAGGCCCCTCCGGCTAGTCCTCCAAGTGCGTCAATCACTTGTTTACTTGCTTTTCCTGCCTGGCCCGGGGTTCCGCTGGCTATTTCTTCTCTCTGGAAGTTCCCCTGAGGTGAGCTTTGATCTTCAGAGAGGAAGGGACAACGGGAAGACGAGAGATGCTAGAAGTCCTAGCATCTGACTCACCCCTTGTAGGGAAAAAAAAGGCCCTCTTAGAGCCACGGAGGATGCTGCTGGGACCCGTGCATCCTGCCTGGACAGTCTTCCTTTTCTCTGGGACAGAACTGGGAAGGAATAGAAATTCCACCAGCCAGAAGCAAGTGCCCCCAGGCCTTTCTACCCTTGGCCAGCAGCAGACGCACTGAATAAGACATCGTACAAATTTTCCACAAAAAGCCGCGGCTGCAGACTGCCCCTTGGAGGGGGGGGGTTGTTTTTAGATGCATATCTTCCCCTGGACAAGGCTGCGTGTGAAAACAACCTACAACCTAGGGCGCAGTCTCATTTGACAGCTGACGCGGGAATGTCTCTGGAATACTGCCCGGAATACCACCCCATTCAAGAGCTACCTGTTTGGGGTTTTAAAGGCTTTGGGGTCCTCAAAGTCCATATTAACACGAAAATGTAACCCTGGGCAGGGACACCTAAATATTAAAATAAAGTATCAGTCAGGGCCCAGCAGGAAATGATAGAGACACTCAAAAGTGTTTTTAATGGAAGAAAATTTAATATAGACTACTTATAGGGGTGTGGGGGGATTTAGGGGCAGGGAACAGTGAGGCGGGGAAGGAGGGGGTAAGAAATACCCCTGATCTTTTTCTGCTCCCTGCCTTTTGTTCTCCCAACAGTGCCTCCCATTGACAAAACCCGGCTAACAGCCAAAGAAGAAAGAAGCCCGGACGGCCTGGCCCACAGAAGCCAGCCTCTGGGGCGCAGAGCAAGGTGGCCAGGGCAGAGGATGGGTCAGGAGGGGCAGGGAAGAGCACGCGGCCACCGGTCCTCTCACCAGCAGCTGAGGGGGTGGCCCTGGGCTGCTTGTCCACACAGCTTGTCTCCGTCACGGCATCCAGGTTATGACAACAGGATTCTAAGAGTGTGAAACCAGTTTATTAGACTGGCCTGAAAACCTCAGCGTTCCACCCAGTTTTTGCGAGATTAATTCACAGAGACTGAATTGAGCGTTTGGAATATATTATGCGGGCGGCTGCAAGGGGTTCAAGCCCCAAACAGTCTCTGCAGAGAGACTATGAAGGCAAAACCCACATTCTGTTTGGCTGAGGGGGCAGGTGGGGGGCTATCGAAGGGGCAGACAGAAGCTAAGAGGAGCCTTCATTAACTTTCTTGGTTAACTATTCCCTGGAATTGACTCCCTGGAATTTTTATGGGAGGAAACCTTTTACGGAGTTTACAAAGAGCCAGGAGAAGGGGAAGAGGTCATTGTTTACCAAATTTTGTTGCTTCTGCTTATCTTCAAAGTAGCAGTTGTCAAGGCTGAAATGGGGGCGCTCGACTTCATTAGCACTGAGCTGCTGGCTGGGTATTTTGTTGCTAGTCCTGCTGCCTCTTGATTAGGGCTCTGAGAGAGGGAGAACCTCATGGTCCTTTTCAGATTTCCTGCAGTTTATGGCCCGGAGAGCTCCTATGAACACATGATTTCATTACTTCACAGGGTGGCTTTGCTTGGTATGTAAATTTTGCTGTGAAGTGTATTATAGATATAGAAGAGTATTTTAAATATATGTAAAGTTGAAAATACATTTAACACCTCTGAGCTTATCATAACAATTAAGAACTAGAACATTAACCGGGACCATAGACGCCCTCCTAGTGCTCCTCTGTACATAAAACCTCCAGCCTCCTCCCCAGAGGCACCCTTGGCTTGAACTTTGTGGGCATCATTGTCCCGATCTTCTTTACAGTTTCACCAGCTGGGTGTGCGTTACTAAGCAATGTGTATTGAGTGGAAGCACAAATCCAGCTGAGAGTGAGAGGGCGATGTTCTCCTATTTGATTTAAGTGTCCAGGAGAGAAATAAGCTAAACAGAATCTCTGGATCAGTTTCCGTTTCCCCAGGAGTTTACAAGAGTCCCTTCTGGGGAAGTAGGTGAACAAGGTCATGAGTTGGGAAACACAGGGCTGACCAGAGTTGGGCATCTTGTAGGGTCGTAGTGGGAGCCAGGCACTGGGCATCCAGAAGAAATATGGTCCAGAGTGTGGACTGCCCTGGAGTTTCTGTTTTATCAACAGCCTACCTTCAGCTTCTGAAGTAGATCAAAGCAGAGCATTCTGTGGAGTGAAATGAGCAACCTCATCTGATCCATTAAATAGATCAAAGCAACAGCCTCATCAGAAATGATTAAGGCAAGTCAAGAAGAGATCATATCAGCCAGCCTCACCCAGGAATTCTGTCTTCAGGTACCCACCCACCCCCAGGAAGGATCAATAGCAGTGTGGATCTTGGTGATGACAGTTCTTAACATATCTACCTTTTGAAGCACTCTGCTCTCATCTGGATTGGTTGTGCTCTATGCCTGGTACACAGCTGCCAATCTGAGACCACCATGTACCATCCTCTTGGGTATTTTTTTGATCTCTCTCCAGTGTTGGCGCTCACGTGTCCTATATTCAATGTCTTTCTCTGTCTTGGCTTACTACCTCTCTCTCTCCATCTCTCCCTCTCTCTATCTTTATAAAGCATATACTCCAGTAATTCCCTGAGGAAGGGTGCATGGGAATAGAAATTTTTAATGACTGTACAGGCCTAGAGATACTTTTATTCTATAGTACTCGATTTATAGTTGAGCTGGGTATAGAATTCCAGGTGGAAGTTAATTTCTTTGCCAGTATTTTGAGGACATTTCTCCACTGTCTTTTCTCAGATATTACTGTTGAGGAATCTAAAGTCCTTCTGATTCCAGGCTCTTGGAATGTATATATTCCATAAATATATATGTATATATTATATGTTCGTGTGTGTGTGTGTGTGTGTGTGTATCCCTCTTCTGGTAGTTTGTAGATTTTTTTCTTTGTCTCCACTGACCTGAAATTTCACAATGGTATATGTGCCTTGTGAGTTTCTTTCTTTCATTCATTAGGCTGGGTACTTGGTGGGTCCTTTTGATCTACTCTGGGAAATGTCTTGCATTATTTCTAAGAATTCCTTATGCTTCCCTATTTTCTCTGTTGTCTCTCTTTAGAACTACCATTACTCTAATGTTGGACATTTATGATGGTCCTCTTTTATTCTGTTTTCTTCTATTTTCCTTCTATGTATGTTTTGCTCTCTTTTCAGGAGGATAGGAGTAAGATGAAGTTCCCTCAATATTATCTTCCTATCCAGTTAGAGTTTTTCACTTCTTCTACCAGGTTTCTCATTTTCAAGAGCTTGTTAATGTTCCTTGGATTAAAAAAATAGCATCCTGTTCTCGTTTCATGGAAGTTCTTTTATTTTTCAAAGTATGTTAGTCACAAAATTTATTGGGGAAATTTTTTTCCTGCAGTTTTTGTGTCTTCCAAAATACCTTGCTCTTGTTTTTGATCTATGCCTCCCATAATACAGCCTTGCCTTAAATGTAAAACTTGGCTATATGCTTGTGATAATAAATGAGAAGTTTAAAAAAACTAACTGGAAGTTCTGAGCAGAGTGTGGGTCCTGACAACTTTGAGATTAGGCTCATGGGAGGGAAACCTGGCTCAGCTATTTGTTAGGAGAACACTGAATAAAGGCATTTATTTTTCAGATACCCAGATAATGACTGTCTAGTATCTTGCCATGGGGGTAAGAGTCTAGATGCTAATGCATAGGGAACCAACTGTGGGAATAACATAAACATATTCAGAGTTAGTCCTATCTCAAAGCTCTGTTTCTAATGAAGTCCTCAAGTGGGAAGGCCACTGCCAGTCCACAGCTACAAAACCTGTTGTCACCTTGTTTCACACACCAGGCTTGGCCTTGCTGAGTGTCCAAGGGGTGGGGTGGGAGATAATAAATAAGCATTTGCTGAGTGTTTCTCTTACTTAAGGAACACAGTAGTAGATGCATGTAATTGAGCCCATTTATTACCCACAAGGGGCCTACATGGCAGGCCCTGAGAAATTATTGAAGATTTAAATTTTTATTTCACAGTAAATAATGACCAGTGAAGACTAAATTAACTGACCCAAGGTCAGACAGTTATTAAGCGGCAGAGTTAGGATTCATACCCCAATCCTTTGATTCCAAAGCTCTTTATTATTATTTTATTTAAAAATATTTTTCTGAGTAAAGAGACACATTCTGTTATAGTTATCTTAAAGAAATATATAAAATTCCAAATCCATGTTATAAAAACATATAAGGCTACCCCAAAACTGTAATATTCATAGGGACACACCATAATATATAATAATAATTTATCATTTATTTGACTGTCTCCTAGTTTGAATCCTTTAGGTTGATAAATTTATTCTCTTTCTACTACATGGCATCAGCCAAAGGCAGCAGGCCTGGCCAGGAGTCAGGGTCAGAAAGGAGCAAGGTTCTAGGCAAGTCCCTAGGTAAAGAGCTGCTGAGTAAAGGCAGTTCAGATGGATTTGGTTCAGTACCCTGGAGAGCGCCACAGAGACCTAGTCTACTGGGGTCTGGGCCCAACTATGGCTGGGAGTTCTGAAGGGTCCTGAACTCCTTCCCCAGACGGGAATGTTAAAGGAGACAATACACAGCTGGGATTGGAGGCCTCTCTGTCCTTGAGGGGTTCACCCTCAGTTCAAAGAGCTTCGTGGGAGTAGGTTATTTTTCTTAACACTATGCCTTCTCTGATCCTGGAAATGCCTGGCTAATTTCTGTTCATCATTTACTGTTCCATTTTATCATTAATTTCTTCAAAAGACTTTCTGGGCTCCCTCTACCTACTTCCTCAAAAGCTTTCCTACTTTCTTTTTCCTGCATTTCTTTTGGTCTTTATACATATTGGACTAGATTATAATTTTCTGTTTGTATGTTTTTCTAACTTGACTATGAGTTCTTTGTGGGCAGGGACAGATTTCCAGTTGTCTTTGGTCTTAATAAGTACTCAATAAATAATGTTAAATATTTAATAAATGAGTGCATTTTCTGTAGGCAATGGAGAGCTATTGAAAGTGGTTTTCAACTAGGGACAATTTTTGCCCCCAGAAGGTATTTGGCAGTGTCTGGAAATATTTTTGTTGTTGTTAACAGTGGGAAGGGCACATAGTAGGTAGAAACCATGGATGTTTCTCAACATCTTACTATGTACAGAACAACCCCCACAACAAAGAATTATCTGGCCCAAAGTGTTACTTGAGCTGAGGTTGGGAAACCCTGTTTTAGAGTAATTAAATGGGTTTAATCAAACTCTTCTTTAATCAATTTAAGAGTCTTCAGAGAGCAGTGAATTCAACTGGCTCATTTTACAAATGTGAAAACTGAGCTAGCTGGTTGTAGGGCCAGGGCAAAAACTTGTACTATGACACCCTTTCCACACAGTTGCTCTTAGCTAACATTATTTTTATCCACCCAGTATTCTGAGTGGTATAGGAATGGCATGGTTTTCTTAATACCCATTATCCTGGGTTCACCAATTAGGTTAGGAGAATGAGATTAGTGAAAAAAATGTATTTATTTATAGGGTATCCCCAGGTAATGTATACCCACTTTGAATGATTGTAACGTCAGTGTTTATTAACATACAGTTCATTTTCAAAATTTAAAAGAATCTACAGAAATGAATAATTTTTCTGTCAATACCTGTTTTCAAACTGATGACCATTCTGGTGCAGGCACCACTGATAACGTGAAGCAATGGAATCGCAAACATCAGGAATCATTTTGTTTGGTATTTGTGTGCCTTCATCAACTGTTGCTGGTTTTGAACTTTATCTTTTATGTATCCCCATAAAAAAGTCTAGTGGATAAATTTTCTTTGTTCAAAGCTTAGTCTGGCTTCACCCTTTATTTCAAATCAGTTAAACCTGAAAAAGAGTGAAAATTAAGTGAGTTATCAGCTGTTAAAGCGTGTATACAAGTTTTTGAGACACCCTGTATGTTTGTATGTATGTATTTACTTATTAATATAGTTGATACTTTTTAAAAGAATAGTTTATTGACTTCTAGAGAGAGAAGAATAGAGAGAGAAACATGGATGTGAGAGTGCAACATCAATGGGCTGCCTCCTGCACACCCCACCCCGGGGATTGAGCCTGCAACCCGGGCATGCACCCGTGACCAGGAATGCAACCTCCTGGCACACGGGGCAATGCCCAAGCAACTGAGCCACATTGTCCAGGGAGAGAAAAAAACTCTGAAGTCACAAAATGGGGACAGCCAGCCTCCTCCCACCCCACCCTTGCATTGGCCTCTTTTTTTCTGGAAATATATGTTATAAATCTAGGGCTGAATGAGACGAAAGAGTCCTCTCAAAGGCTCATTTCTGAACAATTCCCAGTCTGCTCTGGGAAATGAGAGATTAGCCTGTGGAAGAGTGAATTAATTTTAAACCACTCTGCATTAGAGCCAATTAAAGCCCTGGAGGGCCCAGCCTGTCTCAGGAGAATTCACTCTAATTGCTACAGACCAAGGGGATCCAGTATGATTTTCCTCCCATCAGCAATAAGAGCATTTAGGAAGACCAAGTCAATCTCCAAGGGTTCAAGTGACTCGGATTTAGAACGTTCCTGATCTCAACGAGGGCCCTGACCATCCCTCTCCTGAACCAAAGCTGCCATTTTCCCAGCAGTAATCACATATCTGGACTGGGCCCATTCAGCTCAGTTGACTTCGAGAAGCCAAGTGGTTCAGGCACAATACACAGTGAGTCAGCAGGGGAAGAAAATGTAGGGGAAAAAGAATCTGTGTGGCATCCTGAATAGAAGTGCCTTCCAATAAATTTGGTGGATTGTCTTCGAGGGAATTAGTTGAATATGTTAAGCATTTATCGTGTATCATAAGTGTCTGGCACGCATGTGATTAGCCGAAAATGATATTTGTGGATCCACTCAGCTCTGAAAGGGATGCAGAGGGGAAGCTGGTCTGTGCAGAATCTCAACTTTCTTTGCTGAAGTTTGCCTTGGAGCATCAAAAGCTGTGCACGTAGTGGCTGCTAGCGGCCTGAGAATGGGACAGGCAGGGCCAGGGGTGGCAAAGGGCGATTAGGCAGCAAGGAAACGCTGTCTCTCCACCTCTGTTCCTTGCACAGCCCCCCAGACTACCCCCCACACCATGGGGAGAAGTAGTGTAGCCACTCAGAGTGTGAGCTTAAGTAGGCTTAGGTTCGAATCCCAGTTCTGCTCATTTACTGAGCCTTCACCTATAAATTGGGACTGATAACTGGCAATAGCCCCAGCTTGTCAAAGGGGTTTACGTGAAATGACGTATATAAAGCACATGGCTCACGAAGGCGCTAACTAATGTTCTGCTCTCATTGGGCTCAGTCTCTGCCTGGACAATTTTCTAAAAGCAGAAAGCTTGGTCCAGGGTATTAGTGAGATGGGAATCATGGGATATGGATGGTGAAATGTAAAAAAAAAAAAAATCTTACTTAAGTTTTGAGGTCTAATGATTTTCCGATAACTCTTTACAAGATGCAAAATGGTTAGGTTTGTGGTTAACCAAACTTTTTAATTGCTCAGCTCTGTATTTAAGTTTCTGGAGAATAGGCTTGTCACTGAGCAGGCTTGGAGAAGGTCCAAAACTTGGATGTTGCAGTCACCCAGGGCTTAGAGTTCAGAGAAAGCATCAAGCAAGAACCGTCCTGCCATGGGTCCAAACAGAGAAAAATGCTTCAACCGTGAAAGAAAAAGGAGTCCAGTTGGTGAATCTGCAGTTGGAGCAAATACAGGGTGGTGATATGTCTCCTAACTGCAAGGTGCCCACACCTAGCTCTCCATCAGCATCCCTGGGAGAATTTTACAAAAATATATAAATTCCTGAGCCTTACTCTGGAGATTCAAGGGTCATGGAGGGGCTCAGGACCCATTTTTCCTCCCTTTATTAAAGTGCCAAGGTGCTTCTGATGATCAGTCAGATTTGGAAATAGCTCAAAAGGTGGATGGCTCAGGCCCGTGGGCTCCTGCTTTAAAAGTGATTCATTGAGTATTAGTTTCTCTACTTGATTTCCCTTTGTAAAGATCTGGCCTATATCTCTCCAAAATGCTACAAGATTTAGGATAGTCTTAAGAGACTCTTGGACCTGATTCCCATTTCAGAGGTAGTGATTTTGGAGTATGTGGCTGAGAAATGACACCATCTAAAAGTGGTGGTCATGTCTTGGCCGGTGTTGCTCAGTGGTTGAGCATCAACCTATGAACCAGAAGGTCATGGCTTGATTCCAGGTCAGGGCATATACCCGAGTTTCAGGCTCAATCCCCAGCAGGGTGTGTGCAAGAGGCAGCCCATCAATGACTTTCATCATTGATGTTTCTCTCTCTCCCTCCCCCTTCCTCTCTCTGAAATCAATAAAAACCATATTTTAAAATAAATAAATAAATAAATAAATAAATAAATAAATAAATAAATAGGTGCTGGAGTTTATTAAAATGCTTTTTCTGCATCTATTGTTATGATGGTGTGATTTTTATCTTTCATTTTGTTTATGTGATATATCACGTTTATTGACTTGCGAATATTGTACCAACTTTGCATCCCTGGAATAAATCCCACTTAATCCTGGCATATGATCTTTTTACTGTATTGCTGAATCGGTTTGCTAATATTTTATTGAGGGTTTTAGCATCTATGTTCATCAGGGATATTGGCCTGTAATTTTCTTTCTTTGTAGTTAATGCTGGCCTTATTAAATGAGCTTGAGGGTCTTCCCTCCTCTTGAATGTTTTGGAATAGTTTGGGAAGGATAAGTGTTAGTACTTCTTTGAGTGTTCAGTAAAATTTACCTGTGAAGCCATCCAATCCAGAACTTTTGTTTGTTAGGAGCTTTTTATTACTGATTCAATTTCATGAGTTGTAATTGGTCTATTCAGATTTTATGATTCTGATTCAGTTTTGGAAAATTGTATGTTTCTGGGAATTTATCCATTTCTTCCAGGTTGTCCAATTTGTTGGCATATAGTTGTTTGTAATATTTTCTTACAATCCTTTGTATTTCTGTGGAGTCAGTTATTACTTCTCTTTCATTTCTGATTTTATTTATTTTGGATCCTCTCTCTTTTTTTCTTGATGAGTCTGGTTAAAGGTTTGTTAATCTTGTTTATCTTTTCAAAGAACCAGCTCTTGGTTTCATTGATCTTTTGTGCTTTTTTTTTTAATAAACTCGATTTCACTTATTTTTGCTCTGATCTTTATTATTTCCTTTCTTAAACTCACTTTTGGGCTTTGTTGTTCTTTTTCTGGTTCCTTTAAGTGCAAAGTAAGATTGTTTATTTGAGACTTTTCTTGTTTCTTGAGGTAGACCTGCAATATTATTAATTTTCCTCTTAGGATGGCTTTCACTGTGTCCCATGGATTTGGGGTTGTTGTGTTCTCATTTGCATTTATTCCAAGGAAATATTTTGATTTCTTTCTTGATCTCATTGTTAGCCCATTCATGTTTAGTAACATGTTATTTAGCTTCCATATCTTTGTGTGTTTTTCCATTTGTGTTTTTTTTCCTTGTAACTGATTTCTAGTCCCATACCATTATGGTCAGAGAAGATGCTTGATATGATTTCAACTTTCTTAACTCTATATTTGGTAAATTGCTTGCCTCCATTTCATTTAGCTCTTTTTCTGTAGATTTATCCTGTTCTTTCATTTGGGTCATGTTTCTTTGTCTCCCCATTTTGGCTGCCTCTTTTTGTTTGTTTCTATGTATTAAGTAGGTTTGCTATGACTCCCAGTTTGTAGGGTGGCCTTATGTAGTAGCTGCTGTGGGAACCAGTGGCACAGTCTCCTTGATCACCTGACCTGGGTGTTCCAGGAATGTCCTGTGTGTGGGTTATGTGGGCCTTCCTTTTGTAATTGAGTCTTGGTTGCTACTGGCTTGCTCATGTGTGGGGTCCACCCTTAGGCTGGCTGACTGTGAGGACTGACTGTGACCACAGTGTATGAGCTGCTGTGCAGGAACTGACCACATGAAACGGAATTTGCCTCAGCAGGGTCTGGTGCCTGCCAAGATCTCTTTTTGTATATGCCATTTGTGAAGCTACTTGGATCCTGCTCTGATGTTTTGTGAAGCTAGCCACTGGGTGTGTTGGTTCTGGGACCTCTTGGGAGGGACTGGTGCAGGCCAGTGTCAGAGACTGCCTGTGACTGGCCGTGGGCAACCTGTTTGGGGCTACAAAATGATTAGTTTGTAGCTGCCTCTGCTGGGCCTGGATGTACCCAGGAAGGGCCAAGATGCACACTAAGGTCAGCTTTTACCAGCACCGGGCCCAGGGGCAGGCAGGTAAGCAAAAGTCCCAGGGCACCTTGAGATCTGCCTCTGCCTGCCTCCACCTGCTGGCTGCCTGACAGACTCAGTCACTGAAAGGGCCTCTGTGGTACTCAAGTTGCACCAGGTAGTGTCTCAGTGAGTCACCAGGTAGGGGTGCCCGGTGTTCACCAGATTGATACAGGTTCAAACTCAGTGCCAGTGCTGGGTCTGAGGCCACTCAGCAAATGTCCCAGAGTATACCAAGTTTAGCTGCCCCCCACTGGGTGTCCACAGGCTTTGTGGTGGGGTGGGGTCTCAGGGATTATCAGGGTGAGGCCAATTTATCAGGTCCAAAGAGACCAAGATTTGGCCACACGGGGGAGGACTCTGCACTAGTGGGTCAAACATGAGAGGGAAAAATGGTCTCTGTCTTAGAGTCACACAACTCAGTCTGTCCAAGATTCTACCAGGAGCCAGGGCTCAACAGGGCAGGGCCACTGGGATTCCAGAGAGCAGGGCTAGTGGATCTACTGTGATGGAGAGGTGCCGGTCAGGCTTGGGGGAAGGTGGGAGAAGTGGCTTCTTCCCAGGGTCACACAATTCAGTCCGTCCAACCACAATTCTGAGGTTGGGGCCATCAGGAGTCAAGAGGGTGAGGATACTTGCTGCCTGGAGGGTGAAGCTAGAGGATATTCTATGATAGGGAGGCACCAGTTAGGTTTGCAGAAAAGCCCCACCACAAAGCTGTACCACTCATTCACTGACACCCCCTGAGTCTGCCCAGACCTCTACACCCAGGCCCAGGAAGCTGACTCCTCAGTAGGGCCAGAGCTCCGCAGGGTGGGGCCACAGGGAGTCCAGAGGGTGGGGCTATTGCATTCCCCCAGGCTGATGCCATGATGTAAGGAGGGAAGTGCTCCACAGGGGTCCTGGTGGCTGTCTCTCCAGAACCACAAACCCCAGTCTCTCCTCACATGACTCCAATCCACTCCCCTCTCCCTGTTGGAGCCCAGGATGAGTGGTTTTGAATGAGATTTTGTGTGTTGGCCCTTTAGGAGGGCACCTGTGACTCTAGTGGACTCCTGACTCACCCTGGCATACAGAATTCCTGCTGATTTTCACAGTTGGATGTTATTTGGGCACCTTTTCCTGGCTCTGGTGCTCTGGTCTGGGGAGCCCAGCATGGAGTTGAAACCCCCAAACTCCTCAAGGGGAACTTTTGCAGTTGTGATATCCATCCGAAATCTCAGCCACCAGCCACGGAAGCAGGGCCAGCCCTTTCTGCATCTCCTCTCTTCCTACCAGCCTTAATATGGTGTCTTCTGTAAATCTTTGGTTATGAGACTTCTATTCAGCTAGTCTTCAGTTGGTCATTCAGGTTGATTGTTCTACATCTTAGTTGTAATTCCAGTTTGGTCCTGGGAGGAGGTGAGTGTAACATCCATCTAGTCCGCCACTATCTTGGATCTTCCCCGTCCCACCACCAAAAAAATTATTTTTAAGGAAGAACTCAGAAAGAAAATCTTTTTTCCACAGGATACAAATCTAGAAAATTAACACACAAGTTGGAAAGAGACCAAGTGTTGGGTAGGAACTGCCTCACTTCCCCTCCATCACTTCCACCTTCCTGCAGGAGAAATAATGCTCCCCAGTGTGTGGGGCATTGAAATGACTAACAGCTGAGCGGGCAACACCAGGCAGAGTTAGGTGCCCTGGCAGTGTTCCTGCTGCTAAGTTATGTAGAAGGGGCCAGCTTTGCCTCCAAGCCTCAGCAGCAGCCAATGCTGTTAGGATGAAAGATGGTTCTATTTGGGCCCCAACCTCGGCATTCAGGCCAGGCTCTAGAAGGTTGGTGGCTGGAGAGAAAGGCGAGGGCTGATCAGGATTTTGCAGGGAAGAGGCTGAGTAGCCAACTTTGTAAAAAATCAGGAAATACACTACTCTGGGTGTGTGTGTATGTATTTTAGCAAAACAGCTCATTTCTTCAAAGGATTTTAAAGGGCAAATGCTTGCATTCCTTCCAACTTTATTCCCATACATAATTGTAGAGAAGCAAGCTCATCTGAAAAACACAATGCCTACTGCTTTCTCTTCTTTAAAAAAAAATATTTTTATTGACTTCAGAATGAGGAAGGGAGAAGCGGGAGAGAGAGATAGAAACATCAATGATGAGAGAATCATTGATCAGCTGCCTCCTGCATGACCCCTCTGGGGATCAAGCCCAAAACTCGGGCATGTGCCCTGACCGGAAACGGAACTGTGACCTCCTGGTTCATGGGTCAACACTCAACCACTGAGCCACACCAGCCTGGCCCTATTGCTTTCTTTATGCACATTCTCAATTTGCAAAAAGATTCTCCTCCAAATACTTTCAGATAATTTTAAAGAGAGTTTTGGGATGGGATTTACATATAATCTTTGCTGTAATTCTATGGGCTTTGTCTGTTCGTCTGTCCTACAAGCCACAGGAGGCATTTTTCTGAGCATCAGAGCTAAGCACAATAGAACTCAAAACAGAACAATGTGAGGCAAGTTAGATGGGCAGGAAACTGTCACAACTTGAGGTCTTGGAAGCTTAGGTGAATTTAGGTGAGGAAGCTTCAGATAACAAGGTCTGGCAGGACTGGGAAAACCAGCAAAGACTGCTGAGGTCTTCTGGAATACAAGACCCCTGTAATTACAGGGAAGGGTTCAGGGACAGAAAAAGGCAAAGCTCAAACCAGCAGTAGTTGTCAGAAGTTGTGACCATCAGGCCAAGAGCAGATGGGGGCAATGGGTCATGTAGCAATACCTTCTAATGCAAATGTAAGGTAGTAATATAAAGAAATGAACTATTACCAGAAATATTTATTGTCTACAGCAGTGCCCAGAAATTATATAACTTCACCAGCTTTCCTTCTCTGGCCTCAGTTTCCCCATATTTAAATCTCTGGCCTGGAATTGGTGCCCCTCCTCTGCTCCCTCAGACCTCCCTGTGTAATTGTGTGTTAATGAGTCTGCCTCCCCAACTAGATCTGAAATTCCTCAGGGCTGGGACTGTATTTCATTCATCTCTGAATCCTCAAAGCCTGGCACAGGTTGGCATATAGCAGGTGTTTGATCAACATTTGCTGACTGAATGGTCTCTAAAGTCCTTGCAGGACAGTCACAGAATGACTGGATCAGCTATTTGGATTCTGTCCTACACAGAGCCCAGCATCAAGTGTGGGCCAAATTACCTTCCCAGCTGTCCTGAACAGGCTGCTTCAGTTGAAGCAGTGTGGCCCTCCCCTTTCCTTCCTTTCTCTTTCCTTCACTTCATTCCCATCTCTAAATATCATTGTCCTTGGACTGTCTAAAGCCCTGTTTTGCTTGCCTCAAACTCCAAGATAGGGGACTTGTAAATGTGAAATATCAACGAGTCCTCTGGTTTACTTCCTTTCTGCAAGCAAGGCCTTGCTGAGGTCTTGTGTAGGTCTTACCTTAGATTCTCTTGGAAGAAGATTCTGAGATAATGACTTGAAGGGGTTAAGTGGGGAAGTGATTCCAGGAAGCGCTGATGGTGGAGCAGTGAGTGAGACAGGAAAGAAAAGAAAGGTGATATAGGATGCTCTGATGAGCGGGTGGGCTCGCTCCTCCTGAGGACCCCTGGGAGACTCTGCGGAACACATCTCAAGGTCAGCCCCCGCAGGGAGTGAGGGAGCTGGGGTACTGATCCACTAGCTCCTGTGCAAACTGGTTGAAGGCTATTTGCGGGGCGGGGGGATAATCCCCCAGCACTGCCAGTCTGCCTCACGCACTAGTTGAATACGCTCCTGCAGCCAGACAGTCCCCAGGCGCTTGTGGAAACAAGCATCAGCATGCACAGCAATGGTGAGACATGCGGGGACACCGGCAGTGGCACCAACACCTTATGTGACACATTCTTAGCCTGATGGCCCCTTGGTCTCCCATCCGCCCCTCCCAGTTGGCTCTACATGGACTGAAACAGTTCTCCAGTTGGAAGAGATCTGGCAGTCATCTAGGTTCCCAAATCCCTCTTCAGTTCCAAAATCCTCTCTACAACATTCTTGACGTGTGCTCAGCCAGCCTCTGCTTGAATATGGCTGATGTCAGGGAACTCACTGCTCTGAAAGGTAGCCCATGCAGTTGATGTTTTTGAATTGTTGAAAAAACAGTTTATTTTTTTAATAGATTTTACATTTGTCACCTTGTCATTTCCAACTCTTGGCCTTAGTTCTGCCTTTTGGAGCCCCACAGAATGATTCTCCTCCCCCATTCAAGGTAGCCCTTTCAATAGCGTTCCTAAAACTAACTGGGATGTTTTCATTATGACTCTTCTCTGGCCCAAATCATCCACTGCCTTCACTATTCTTACTACAGCCCAAATCATCTACTGCCTTCACCATTCTTACTGCAATATGGTCTCTAGACCAGTCATTCCCAACCAGGGCCAGATCTGCCTGCCAGGAGTCATCTTTGGTTGTTACACTAGCAGGGAGTGCTACTAGCAACTAGGGTTGTGGCCACGAGGCTGCTAAGAATCCTACAAGACACCGGACAACCTCCACAATAATTATCTGGCCCCAAATGTCTAAAGTCCCAAGGCTGAGAAACCCTGCCCTAGATACATCATTATCCAGGTCACTCCCCTCTGGATATTCTATGAGTTGTCACATAAAGCACAGTGTTCAGAACTTGACATGTGGTACCTGCAGGGATAGGACCAAAGAGAGCATGAGAGCATGGGGATCCTCTCTCACTAGACAATGGAGATGACTGTAGCAGCTAAAGCATCCACCACATCTGGCCCCTCCTCTCCAGTGTGTGGTCAGGGAAAAGCTCCAAGTCCTATTGCAACAAACAGCTCTCAAGCCAATAGTTAAGAAACAAAAACAAAGATATAAAAACATATATGCAAATTTAGGAGGTAGGGTTCTCTCTGAGCATCTTCACAACCCTTTAATCATAATAAACTGAAACAAATTCATTTTTTTACCTGAAAGACATAATTGTAGATATTCTCTCAAATCTTAATCACCTGAAAATAGGATAAATTGCCTTTTGTACTTTCATCCAGGCCACGCCTAAGAACATCAGACAGACAGGCTGATGTTGATCTATTTCTTAGCACTGTTTGAAAAAGGCTGGGTTGACCAGCTATGGGTCCATTTAATTGTAGCTGACAGTTACTTATCCGCTCTAAGAAAACACCACGCCTGGATGGATTTACTATTAAGTCCTACCAAACATTCAAGGAATAGTTAATGTCTATTTCATTCAAACTGTTCTAGAAAATGGTGGGGGGGGGGGGCAAGGGGAAGGAGATGGATAATTCTAAAACCAAAACCAAGATCAATCTAGCTTTGAATTTTATAAAGTGATTGCATTGTGTTTCTTCCAAGAATGTAGGGTGGTTTAACAGAAAACCTATTACTGTAACTCACTGTATTAATAGACTGAAGGGGTGGGGAGTCAGGAAGGGCAGGCACACAAAGAAACATTTTTTCTTTAATGGGTATATATCGGTTACTCTTTTCTGTGTAACAAAAAACCCACATTTCTGCGATATAAAATAAGCATTTATTTTTCATATAGCTTGGGGTAAGTGGAGGTCAGCTATTTCAGGCTGGGCTCTGCTGGGCAGCTCAGCGTTAAACTGCAGGTCTGCAGGTCAGCATATCCACGTGACTCATTCATTATTATTCTTGGACCAGTGGGCTAGCTGTTGCAAACTCATCTCATGGCAGTGCAGAGTATTCAGAGGGCGCCCCCAACAGGACAAACACACTTCCAGCCCCTGCCTGCAGACCGTCTGCCATCATGCCAACAGCCAAAGCAACCTGCAAGGCCGAGTTCAAAGTCCAGGAATGGGGACGTGCGCTCTGCCTTTTATGGCATGGATATAAGGAGTAAAAATTGAGGCCAAAGATTTAATATTATGGGGCATGTAGGTATTTTATTACTTACAACTTAAAAATATGATATATATGTATGCACATTGTGTGTATGTGTGTGTGTATACACACAATTTGGTATGTACAAAGTATTTCATGATAAAAAGTAAACTGACACATTCTAAGTACACTTTGAGACCCTGCTTATTTGCTAGCCTCATGACCTTATCCACAAAGGAAATGAGGTAACTGCAGCCCGAGCTGTTCTTCATGATCATCTCTTTCATCTTTACTTTTGTCCATTCTTTCAACCTCTTCCAAAACGCATTTAAAGATGTTTACAAAGCACTGCAGCAAATAAATGTACAATAAATCAGAAAACGAAGCAAAGGGGAAACAGGGTTACCAGAGCAAGATGGAGCTCGGAGAACACTAGCACTTGGCTGGATATTCTCCACTGGCTCCTCTCGATTCTCGCCCTACCCTTCTCTTCCTGCTCTCTGCTCCTTTGTCTCCAGCTGCTGCTATACCTACAGGTCTTGCTGGGGTTTTAAATATATTTTTATTGATTTTATAGAGAGGAAGGGAGAGGGAGAGAGACAGAAACATCAATGATGAGAGAGTCATTGATTGGCTGCCTCCTGCACCCCCCCTGCTAGGGGATTTGAGCTGCAACCCAGGCATGTGCCCTGACAGGGAATCGAACTGAAATCTGGATCATAAGTCGATGCTCAACTGTTGAGCCACGCGGGCCAGGCCTTGCTGGGTTCTGATGACCACTCTTGTCCTCTTGCTGCTTAAGGCCCAGAGGCTGGTAACACTTCCTGTGAACATTCCTTTGCTGGTTTCCTTAATTCTTCCACACCTTTGTAACCAACTCCTTCATGAAACTCTCTTTACATAACCCTTTTGAAGGTGTCATGTTTCCTGCCAGGGACCCCGACTGCAATAACCGACAAATCACATGCCTTAAGTCTAATGCCTACTAGGAGACCATATATACAGCTCTAAGGTCTCTTAAAGAGCAGCAGACCTACTGCCTGTTTGTGCTCACTTCCTCTCCCCCCAGGGTGAGATGGCCTAGCCTTTGGCAGCAGTCTCTGCCCTGACTACTCTGTCTAGATGCTCCACAGGAGGGCTGAAGGGCAGGGTCATGAGCATGTTATGCCCTGGGATGCTGCCGTGGTGGAACTTGGCACCTGGTAGATGCCAGTAAAATCCTTAGGTGATGCCTGGCTCACCTTCCTTGGCTTTCCTTCCATCACCACTTTTTAAACAAATCTACACAGCTTTGTTTTCTATGATACCTGTGACTTTCTGGAGCTGGGGGTCCCTCTACCCCCTTTACCTGACATTAAACTTTTCTTTTTGTACCAACGGATCTGAGCCCAAGACACTACCCATACTGGAAGGGAATTTCTAGACACTAAGACACCCGACACCAAGATGGCAAGAAATTATCTCTGTGGTTTCTCAATGAGAGGTCATCGTGATATAATGAGAGCATTCTTTTCTGTCTTACAAACCATCTCTAATTATTCAGGCCCAGTCCTAAAATATCTCCTCTGCTTATCCACACTCACTCTTTAGTTGATCTCATCTAGTCTCACAGCTTTAAATATCATACATATGCTGATGACTCCCTTATGTATCTCCTGTCCTGACTTTTCCTTTAATTCTAGTTTTTATTATCTAATTGCTGACATTGGGTGTCCAATAGGCATCTCACACTCTTGGCATGCCCCAAATAAAACTATCCATGTTTATTCCATAATCCTCTCTTCTTGCTCTTTCCCCATTTCAGCAGAGAGCCCCAGCATCATTCATTTGGTTGTGCAGGGTGTGGTGTGGGGGGAGAGGGGGAGTGGCAGAAATCTATCATCCTTAATTCCTTTTTCTCACACCCCACATTCAACCCATCTGCACAAAATGTTGGCTCAGATCTTCAAAATATCTTCAGAATTCTCATCACTTCCATCACTACCACTCTAGCCCCAACAGTCACAGTCTCTTACACTACTGTATCTCCTCCTTACTGGGTTCCCTCCTACTTTTGCACTCTTCCATGGTCCCACCTCCAGCAGTCAGTGTGGTCCTTTAAAAATATCAGCCCTAGCTGGTGTGGATCAGTTGGCTGGAGCGTTATCCCATACACCAAAAGTTGGTGGGTTCGATCCCTGTCAGGGCACATACCTAGGCTGCAGGTTTGATCCCCGGCTGGGAGGCAACTGATCCATGTTTCTCTCTCACACCGATATTTCTGTCTCTCCTTTCCTTTCTCTGAAATCAATTAAAAAAAAAAGTCACATCATGTCCATCTCCTGCTCAGAATCCTCCAGTTGCTTAATATTACATTCAGAATGCAATACAAAGTGTCCATCCTGGACTATAAGATCTTACATGATCTGGCCCTTGGATACCTGTGTACCTTTATTTTCTACCATCCTTTCACTCCTTCCCTCTCCTCCAAGTATAGTGGCCTCCCTGATGTTCTGTGAGCAGGTCAAGCACACTACTTGAGGCCGCAGATCTTTGCACTTGCTGTTTTCTCTGATTAAAACAGTCTTCTCCAGATATCTGAATGTGTCACGTGTTTCATTTAGAGCTCTGCTCAAAAAGCAACTCCTCAGAGAAGTCTTTTCTGGTCATTAGCTCCAAACAGCCCCACCGTTCCTATTCCTTACTCTACTCTTCTTCACAGCACTAATCCATACCTGACACTACATTAGATGTAAACTTGTAGTTATGCATTTGACTGTCTGTCTTTCCATTTAGAATGTAAGCACTAAGAAAGCAGGGGCTTATTTCGCTCACTCCAGCACCTCTAGTGCCAGGTACAATACCTGGCACATAGCAGGCTCTTGATAAATATTTGTTCAATGAACAAAAGACTCCATTCTAATGTGTCTAGTTTCTTGATTCAAACTCAGCAAGATCCAAGAAATATTTGAGTCTCAATTATGTGAGTGGCACTTAACTGGATGCTTCGAGCTTTAAAAACCTACCAGTCCCTGACCTGAACTGTGACCTTGTGGATGAGTAGTGATGGGGAGAGGGCACAAGGGAGCCCAGGGTCCCAGAACCGTTCATCTGGGTAGTAGTTATATACGTAGTAAGCACAGACTTATTGAACTGTACACTTAAGCTTTGTGTATTTTATTTTAAGCTGCACCCCAGTAAGTTTTTTAAGTTTCTGACCTATTCGGATGCACCAACAGGCAGTTTCCATTGTGGCAACAGCAATGAGAGGGGACTGCGCGGCCTGGCTGCCACGGAAGCAGTGAGAAAGCCACGGGCTAAGGCTGACATAGTCGTTCAAAGGAAAAGCGGAGGCTCTGTCCTGCTTAGTTCCCAGAGAGCACGGACCTTCTTCGGCGCCCCGGGACCACCTTCTCAGTCTGGGCCCCAGGATGAGCGCCGACCCGCTAAAGGATGCTCCCCGTGTTGGACGGCAGGCCCCTGAAGTGAGATGGAGCACGGACGGGCTTCCCTAAGAGGAACGGGGCGAGGCGGGAGACAGGGGAGCAGTCTTTCAGCTTTAGATTCCTAAGCATTAGGCCTGAGCAGGTGGACGCCGCGCCCACGTGCGTTTGGAGGGGACTCTGAGCTCCGCGAGCCCGCGGAACGTCACAAACCCAGCGCACGCTGGACCCCCGGCCACCAGCGCGCAGGCGCAAGAGAGACGCCGCCGCCGCCGCCGCCGCCGCCGCCACTGCCGCCGCCACGCAGGCGCACTGCGGCCTGAGCCGGGCTAAGCGCAGCGCCGGTTCCCTGCGGCGGGCGCGCGCGCTCCCGGGCTCCCGGGGAGCGAGGCGCGCGCCATGGAACAGCGGTTAGCCGAGTTCCGGGAGGCCCGGAAACGGGCCGGGCTGGCGGCCGGACCCAGCGCTTCCAGCCAGAGGGCACAAACCTCGCGGGAGAAAGCGGAAGCAACTGCGACTCCGAAGTCGGCCCCAGGCTGGCTAAGACGACTCCTGGTGTGGAAACCGAGGCCCGCGAGCGCCCCGGCCCAGCCCGGCCTCGCTCAGGTGAGAGGAGGGAGGCCTCGCCCGGGGCCTGGCTCCCGGGCCGCTGTCGTGGCTCCTCGGGAAACTCCGGCTGAGGCCCCGCCCCTTCCACCACGTGGTGGCCTCAGGCCCCGCCCCCGCGGTGGCGCGCGCAGTTCGGCCAGCGGGCGTGGGAGTGCCCCTCCCCCCGCCCAGCCCCGGCCCGTAGGCCCCGCCTCCTCCTGTTCCCGGGCCTCCCTCCGCTGTCACCTGCGTCAACGCTGCTCAGTGCCTTTGACAGTTTCTTTCCCACGCGGCTCCTGATTGCAGGTGGGAAGCGAAGGTCCAGGGCAGTGATTTTCAACCTTTTTCATAAACTAATTACTACAATTCCGTGGCACACCAAAAAAACATATTTTTGCCGATATGACAAAAAAAAGGTATAATTTTGATTCGTTCGCAACAGACAGCTATGGTGTTGGCTGTTGTCATTTTTTTTTTTTTTTTTTTTTAATTTGGCATTATACGGGGAAAGAGGTCTGTGCCCCAGATGAAATAGTCAGGTATTGCGTGTTTTAAAAATTCTTGCCTTACGCCTGTTGAAAATCGCTGGTCTGGGGTCCTGGAAGAAAGCACCCCCACCCTTGAGTTAGGAGCAGTGAGTGGAGGTATCCTTCTGATGCCCTGTGGCTTTGGGAAACCTTTCCACGGCCGCGTTGAGCCACAGCCCTCTGCTGATGGGGGGTAAAAGGGTCTAATTAGATACTAAAAAAGTGGCAGTAATTAAGGTTACATTTGATTTCGCAGCTGGACCTCCTGCAGCCAGTAACCCACATAGCCCTTGCTTTAGAAACGGTGTTTGAACACAAACCTGGCAGAAGTGTGGCACCTGTAACTGCCAGAGGCGGCATGTGCTTGAGCGTCGCTGTTGAACTAGAACAAGTTCAGTAGTGAGTGTTGAAGGTGAAAACAATATCTAGATGGGTACGATCGCTTTCTCTCGCCCTGTACTTCTTTTGGGCATCTCTTATTTTGCAGATGAACTTAATTCACATCCTTGTTTCTTTATTTAGTTTTCCCTCGGGAATAAAGTGGCCAGGTGACTTGCATGTGCGATCAGTGTGTCTAAGTGGGATGCAGGGAAAATCGGTGCTCTGAGAGCAACCGTGATGTGGCCCCTGTGCCTCAGAAGTGTAAAAGGCAACAAAAATTCCTTTTGAAAATTAAAATGTTATGGAGCAAAAGTGTACTTTACGCCCTTAATTTTTTTTTTTTTTTATTAAGTTCACTTATTATTGTACAATATCTGGTTTTAGGGAATTTTTTTAAATCATGAATTGCTACTCAAGTTTGATACTGATCTCCAAGACAGGCAGGGCTCCAGCTGACTTGCAGAAAAAGAGTGGCGCTGTAGGTTTCAGTCAGTCCATTTCCTGGCATGCAGGTTGTCTCCGAGTAGCTTTATTGCTGATTAGAACTCACTGAGCACAATTGCTTCAGATTATAGAATCTACTTCTACCCTTTTTTCTCCCCGCAGTTAAAAAACAATATCTAACCCACACAATGAGTTTTTGACTGTATATCTCATTACCAAAGGAATATGAGATCATTGAGTTGAACCCAGAGAATCTGAACTTGGAGAAGAAATGCTGGGTCTTATCATCAAGTGTTTTTGTCCTAAGCTCATTTTCATGGACTCAGTTATCATTTCTGGATTTGCTCTGGTGTGACAATTCTCATTAAATTGTCTTTTTCTAATTTATAATCCATCTCTGCCTAATAATTTTGGTGGCACACAGTGGCATGTCAGATTTCTTAAGCCTCCTATTTGTAATTGCTTCTTTTCAGTAGTCACTGATAAGGAAGCATCAACATCCTGCTTCCCCCACTCTGGAATTTAGCTTGGGGAAATGTAATCCCCCAAAGTACTAATTTCTTCCTGTGATAAGCTTTGGCCACATTAAGACAAAAATACTTGTCACTTTAATCCTGTAGAAACCCCCTGTCTCCCTCCCCAGGCATATCCCACAGGGCACCATCTAGCCCCAAGATCCACTGCCCACACCTGTCTTGCAGTTCCTCACCTTCAACCCATGGATCAGGTTGACCCACTGCTCAAATGCACATTTTCTTTGGAGTCACCTGGCTAAGCACAGTCTTTCCATCAGCCCCTCAAATCCAAGAGTCACCTTTTAGTTTCTTCCTTTCCCTCACCACCATTCATTCATTCAGCAAAATCCTGTCATGTGCCCACTGTGTTCCAGCTACTGTCCTAAATCTGAGGAGACAGTGTGACAGAGACAGACAGACCCCTGCTCTCACAGAACTGGCTTTTGGGTTTGGGGAGACAGACAATAAACAAAAGAACAGAATGGTGAATGCTATGAAAGGGGGAAAAGGAACAGACATGGATAGTGAGTTGGGGGTGAGGGGTGCAGAGTGCTACTTTAATTTGGGTGGGCAGGGAGGACCTCACCGAGGAAGTGGCATTTCATAAGAAGGAGCCACTCTTGCAGAAACCTGGGGACAGGCCAAGGGCACATGTAGTGATGTTTTTGCTGAGGTTTATAGAAGAGGGAGCCAGCCAGGTGATGTGAGGGGACAGGGGCATTCCTCTCAGAGGGAAATACCAGTGCAGAGGCCCTGCGGTGGGAAGCAGCTTGGTATTTGGGGAATGGAAGTATCTTCCCTAAGGTATGCCTACGTGTGCTGTGACGACCACAAACCCTTCCCACTTCCACACAACAGAAGGCTCACCAGAACGGAAACAAATGCCAGATGAGGCTGAATTCCCACATCCCTCCTCTCCTTTCTTTGTCCCTTTGCCAGTTCGTTTAACCATCCCCATCTCCTTCCAGCACTCTACCCTCCCTCCCCCCTTACCATCTCCCCTAAAGGCTCCTAAGTAACAAGGACTTTGGAGACCATCCTCAGATCCCAGACCAACCTCATCTCTGCCTGTCACTAGCTGTGTGACTTTACGGGAGTTACTTAACATCTCGGTGATTCCGTCAGTGAACTGGGACTAATAATGCCTGCCTGGACTACAGGAGAGCAGGCGTCTTGAAGGCACTCAGTAAATAAATGATGGCCACGAGCATTATTTTTATACTCACTCAATAATAAAATAAATTCAGTTTGCTGTGAGTTTCAAGTCATACACATTCAAAATGTATTCTGTATCCATCAATCTATCATTTCTCTCTGACATCTGGGTCACCACCCTAATCTCCCTCTGGCCCTCTCGCTGGGCCTCCTGCGTAAGCTACTAACAGTTTCCCTGCTTCTACCCTTGCAGCCCATCTCTATCTGGCAGCCAGAGTCTTAAATATAAATGGATTCTATTAGTTCCCCCTAAGACCTGCAGTGATTTCCCTATTGTTCACACTGGTCAAATCTGAAAGGGACGTTTATCTGTTTAATAAAAGTTTGGGGGGGGGGGCGTGCTGATGAAATGTTAAGGGCCTTTACAATATAACTGAAAAGATAATTACAATGTTGATGCTAAAAAGAAGGTTCTAATAAAATAGAATTTCTGAAGCAACATAAATCAGAGGATCTGCATTTTTTTTTTCTATCCTCACTGGAGGATATGTTTATAGGGATTTTTAGAGACAGAGAGAGACAGAGAGAGAGAAATGTCAATGTGAGAGAGAAACATTGATTGGCTGCCTCCCATACGCGCCCCTACCAGTGAGCGAACCTGCAGTCTAAGTATGTGCCCTGCCCGGGAATGGAGCAGGCAAACTTTCTTTTTTAAAAAAATCCTCATCCAAGGATAAGCTCATTGATTTTAGAGAAAGGAAGGGAGGGAGAAACATCAGTTGGCTGCCTCTTGCACAAGCCCCAACCAGGTACTAGACCCACAGCCCAGGTTTGTGCCCTGACCGGGAATCGAACCCGCAACCTTTTGTATACTGGACGGTACTCCACCAACTGAACAGCCTGGCCAGGGTGACCTGTATATTTTAGGGAGACCAAATAGTATTTGTCGTCCCTTTTAAAATTAGGTGAAGAATAGGAGATATAATTGAAGAAATGAGCTAAAAGGTCTGCTGTGTATTGAGAGCCTATGTGTGGGTGCTGTGTTTGGCTCTGGAGACGCCAAAAGATAATAAACGGCGGTCTGCGTCTTCGTGGTAACAATCTAGGGATACATGTGGCCTACATTAAAACAGAGACACGTCAGCTTGGCCAGATGGCTCAGCTGGTTGGAGCATCGTCCCAGATACCAAAAAGGTGGTGGGTTCGATTCCCAGCCAGGGCACATACCTAGGCTGCGGGTTCAGTCCCTGGTTGGGGCGAGTGTGGGAGGCAACCGATCAATGTCTCTCCCACATCAGTGTTTCTCTGTCTCTCTCCCTTTCTCTCTCTAAAATCAATAAACATATCCTGGGGTAAGGATAGAAAAAGAGACACTTAAGTAAGTATTGTTTTACCTCAGGTGTATTTTTTTTTGAGACAATGTATTTTTTAATAGTCATCTGTGTGTTGCACTGTGCGCTCCCCACCCCAAGTCAAGTCTGCTCCCATCACCATTTTCCCCCTTCGCCCTCTTCTCCCTCCCCCACCCCCCTCCCCAGAATCGCTGCACTGCTGCACTGCTGTCTGTCTGTGAGGTTTTTTCTTTGCTTATTCCCCTCACCTTTTTCACCCAGCCCCTCAACCCCCTCCCTTGTGACAGCTGTCAGTCTGTTCTCTGTGTCTATGAGTCTGTTTGTATTTTGTTTGTTAGTTTAACCTACTGAAAAATAAAATAAAAAAATAAAAGAGAGATACTTCAGTTCTGAATAGTTTGGTGCTCAGTGAGAAAGAGCCAGTCAGTGCTTGGGAGGCAGAAGGGGGCGCCCTGGATGGTGGAGAAGGTCAAGGCTGTGCAGTTCCCCGACCATGCCTGCCTGGAGGAAGGCAGGGACTGAGGAATGGAGAGGAGACAGGGACTGTTCCAGGCCACAGATGGGCAGTGGCTTTAGGTAGTGAGACCAGTTGAACTGGAGCAGAGGGTTCATTTATACAGCATTAAATTGTGGTGTACAGGAAATTTTATAGGCCGTTTTTCAAATGGTAAGTCATGACCCTTTAGTGAGTGGTGAAATCAGTTTAGAGCAATCTAGTCCTCTGTTAAAAATAAATTTTTAAAAGTAGAATAGAAAATGTCAGTTTCGTGTATAGCGAAGATATTTGTTGATTTGTGAAACTTTTTTCTGTTACATACATATATATATATATATATATACAGATGCAGATATATGTATATATGTACATGCTGGGTCACAGTACAAAATGTATCTTTTATTGCAGATCATACCCAAGGAAGTCTGGAAAATATTGGAAGAGATCAAGCTCCCTAAAGCTACCCAAATCCCTGTGTCTTCCGTTAGCATCCAGCCAGGGGCCTGTGTACTGGCATTTCTATCGGTTGAATAAATGGAAGGCCTTGGATTGCAGCCCAAGGAGTTTAAATTTTAACCCGTAGGCAATAAAAATTTGTTGAAGGCTTGTGAACAGGAGGTTGATGGGTGTTTTAGAGGATTCATTTAGCAACTGTATGTACACAGGACAGCGTGGGGAGGGAAGAAAAAGGGAGAAGAGTCTGCTTAGGAGACACTGCCCCGGGCCTGGGATGTGTAGGCAACCAGATGGGTAGGTTGTGGTTACTACAGTGATTTTTAGTTTTTCATGCATGTAAGGGGTTTTCTTTCCTGTTTCTGGTGTAGTCCTCATTTTAGAATCATGTCACCCAAAATTTTAGCTCATGTAATTAAATCAACAAGCGTATCGATTTTGTGTGAAGCATACGTGGCTATTGCATTATCCATTCCTGGGAGCTTCTGTGTGAGGCACACATTAGCTCTTGTTAGCAGCAGACTCGTCTGAGGAAATGCCTCCCATGAAGGGAACCCATCCGAGTGCTGTCGGGTTTCGATCGGGTCATCTCGCTAAGTGCTGATCCGTTTTGATTCGGTTGGAGCCGGGCGCACAAGCTCTTTGGAGATGATTGTTTTAGAGAGCTGGGCAAGGAAATAGAAATCAATGAGCCAGAAGCCTTCCCGCAACAATGTGAGCCGCCTCTCCAGACTGGTTTTCATCCTCTTGGCCTCATTACCTTTCATTCTTACCTTTGTTTGTGTCCTAGGAAGCCGCTCGGCCTGGGAGCCACACGTCACAGCCCCCGCGGAGAACAGCCATTCCCCCACCGTTGCCAAAGGACCAGTCCTTCCTGACCAGCATCACCTTCTTGAAGGTTCTTCTCTGGTTGATCCTTCTGGGACTGTTTGTGGAACTGGAATTTGGCCTGGTTTATTTTGTCCTGTCCTTGTTCTACTGGATGTATGTTGGGACACGAGGCCCCGGGGAGAAGAAGGGTGGAGAGAAAAGCGCCTACTCCGTGTTCAATCCCGGCTGCGAGGCCATCCAGGGCACCCTCACCGCAGAGCAGTTTGAGCGGGAGCTGCAGCTTAGACCCCTGGCGGGGAGATAGGACCAGCTCTGCTGTCATCAGCTGGCCTCCCGCAGGACTCGGCCTTCCCAGCCCTTGGCCGTGGACATGTGGGTTTGTTCAGGTGCCCCAGACTAAGGACAGCTGCGGGTTAGTCCTGTGACCTTGCAGTTCACCTGCTTTCCCTGATCTCTCCTGCAGTTTTATCTTCAAACTTCTCTTTGGTTTTGGTGAAACTCCCTGAAAGATATTCAGTGTGGGTCTGATGCAGTTTATAAAAATTACATACTCGAGAGGAGACCTGTGTGTCTCATCACTTATAAGATGATTTAGGGCACTACAAAGGCACTGGGGTGACGACTGGGTAAAAACCCAGCTGTTTGTTGTGATGATCCGACTGTACATCGAAAGTAAATGTTCTCTTTAAGTCTTTTCATAGTTATCGTGTGTGTTCTTTCCTGGAAAGTTTAAGTTGCAAGTTTTATTTTGGGGGGTTTTTGTTTTTGTTTTCTTCCTGTTTTTGCGTTTTCGGCAGTTAATGGTATTGAAAAATAAAGTATCTTTAAAACAGCTACTTTTCAGAAACAGATCCCATTGCCCACCTCCATCCTGGACTCTCCTCAGTGATTCCGCCCGACTCCGTGAAGGGGGTGGAGGGAAAACAAAGCCCTGGGTGACGTGGGGAGGGATTCCACCAAGCCAATGTGGGTGGATTTGATAAGCAATTACTAATGATAAAGTCAGCCGGAAAAAACTCCCGAGTGTGTACAGAGGGGAGCTCTGGCAGCGGAACTGCAGGCTTGTTGCTCGGCTGGCTTCCTGTTTAGAGTAGGCAGTCCCCGCCTGTGGGCCTTTGGTGAGAAACTAAATAGTGGTCACCGGGCTTGCTTTCGGTGTTCCTTCTCCTTCCGGTACAAAGTTAGAGTTTGGGTTCATTAAACTTGGGAAAAGCAAACCGTTAAAAACTTTTTAGTGGCTCACAGTGATGAGTAAGAGGGCTCTAGTTTTAAAGCAGTAGTGTTTTCCAAACATAAGATTTTAAGCCATTAATGATCCCTCAGCAGGTTTCCCACTTCAGAATTCAGTTTAATTCTTATGCTCTGGAAGTAACTTTAACACCTATGAGATGTTGTTAAGGAATGGAGGCCGCCTGTTCATTCTTTTTTCATTCCTGCCTGACTGACTTACTATAGCAAAACCTCAGCTCAATTTAAAGTTAGCGTTTATTCACCGAGCCAGCATAGGTGCTTGAGAAAAGCAGGCCTGCTCCCGTCTCCGAGCAGACAGCCCGGCCAGGAGTGGGTGGTAGACAAAATAAAACAAGCACTTACAGTAATAGAGTGAGACAAGTTTTAGTTATAGCCGGAGTACAGAGGGGAGGCTCTCATTTATCACACTTTATGGCCAGCTAACCCCGTGTGTTTCAGCCCTGGTTGAAAATTGTGCTCTGTCTGCATTGCTCCTCTCAACCAGCCCTTTGCTGATTGGGAGTGTGGCTGTCCCTCAGAGCCACCCAACTGAGCAGAAGTCCCTTTAGCTCTTAAAGAAGCCTTTTCTTCCGTGACGTCTGTCTGCAGTGGATCTGTAGAGAGCATGGGAAACAATCCCTATTAAACATGCAAGTTTTAATTGTATTTAAGACACATGATTTTGTTTTCTGATTTCTTAAGGCTTTCTTCATTTCCCTGACATTTTACTTGGGCTCTTTCATAAAAGCCAAGTACAAGGAAGAAATATCTTTCTAAAATATATATTTTTTTATTGATTTTTTAGAGAGAGAGAAAGGGAGATGGGGGGGAGAGAGAGACATAGATTGACGCTCAACCAACTGAGCAATACTGGCCAGGGCAGAAGAAATATCTTTGATCAATGAGCACTGATCTAGGAAAAAATTAATTTGCATTTTAAAAATGTATAATTCAAACTTTTCCATAAAGCAAAGTGCCTGTAACTCTAAATTAGGAACATTGGGTCCAATTAGTAATCCCAGAAGCAGAGACTTCCCGTAACTATCGAAGAGAATCAACTTATGAGTGGGCTGCACTAGCGTTCTTTGAAAATGTAGCTGTTTTTTAATGTGGTAGAGCCTAGATCGCCTGAAGCCCCTCTTTCATGGGATTTTTCTGGGAACTGTGTGTCATCTCTCCTTGTTCACCTCTCAAAGGTTGCATAATGCCTGCATTAACTTCTAGGAAATGTGGGGTGTGAACCAATTAAACGCTTGGCGGGGAAGGAGGAAAGGACCGTATGTATTTGCCGTTCTGATCAGACCATTAAGCTTTAGGTGCAGTCTTGATTTCCTGAATTTAGAAAGGCTAATGCTCTCAGAATTTCTATTCAGGGCCTGACCATTAGCCCAGCAAGCAGCTTTCATTAAAAAGGCTTCTCTGTCACCTGGAAACTTGAAGCCCAGAGCTGCATTCAGTCCCTACAAGAGCTGTGTGCAGGGTGAAGAATTTCTATCCCAGTCTTACAAGTAAGTTGGCTTTAGCTCCTATGCACATAGTCCCACCTTGCCTATTCACAGGAGCAATTAAGTGAGCCTCTACCTATACGGCTGGAAGGGACCCCAAAATGCCATCAAATGTGTCCCCCCTGCCTTGGGCAGGGCTGCATTTGTTCCTTAACTAAATTTTTCCCCCCTAGTGATTCCTAAAGAAGAACCCAGGTATAAGATGCAGCCTCTTCTAGGCAGTTCTTTACACAAAGAATTTGAGCCATCCCCCCATCGCCACCTCGGGATATTTCTTCTTAATTCTGACCTCAGCAGACACTGAGCATCCTCCAGACTGGTAAACCTTTGCTCAGTTCTCTCTCAGTCCTCTCCAGTCCTCAGGATAAACCACCTGAGTCATGTGTCTGGGACAACCCCTTTGAATCTAGCCCTGACCTGTCCTGAGGGTTCCAGGTCTGGGTGGGTGCAGTGACTGTTGGTGGGTGCAGTGACCGTTCTGAAAAGCTCTGGAGTTTTACCAGATAACTTAAGCATGTGTATTTGTGCTATAAGGATTGTGGTTTGAGTCTAGGAGATCTTCCACATTAGCCTCCTGGGTGATCTGTACATTAAGATTAAGCTCACAAGCTGTACAAAAAAAATTAGGAAATTACACAGTTGGCAAAACCAGTGATCCTCATTTGGGCAGAAGAAAGTAATTCTAATTATGTGCTTTTCTTTCCTGCCACTCACACTGTTAACCTACTTACCAGCAAATCTTTGTAGGTGTGCTGGGCCTGGCGCTGCTGGGGACACATATGAACTCCTGCCGTCTGAGTCGACGGCAGAGCCAGGATGCGGGCGGGGCTGGGGTGCCGCGGAGCATCCTGCCACCAGGGGGTTGCAGAGAGCTGCCGCTGGACCTCGCGGGTCTCTTCCCATCACACTTGATCATTTCTGTAATATGGAAAACCCACTGGGATGTTTATCTGAACCGCTTCTGCCACTTTTTCAGGCGGTCTTTTCACTTTAAGATTCACATAGGAAAGGGCTCACCAGAGGTCCTGGGAGAGGCACAGAAAGCTACCAGAGTGACTTACATGTTTTTTAAGAAAACAGCAGCCCCTATAGACTTAGCAGGCAGCATTGCAGTCAAGGGGGCTAGCACTGTGCTTGCCCACATCTGAGCTCTGGGGGAGGCAGGGGGCAGGCTAGGAACTTACAGCCAGCAGAGAACTTGATCCCTAAGCCAAGAGAGTAACATTCAAACTGTATGCTTTGGCTCCTGTCACACAGTCTCTAATTTCACAACATTGGAGCACGGGGTTAGATAAAGACTTGAATTTCACTCTCCAAAAGCTGAGAGAGAAGGCAAGGCGAGCACACTAAGGAACACATTATAAGGCATGAACATGGCCCAGATGTTTACGAAGGTATAGGCGTGTGTGTAGGAGTCATCAGAGGAAGAGATCACCTTCAAATCTAAAGTCTGTGCTAGGTTGGATTGTCACTTTTATGTGAATAAGTTCCCTTGAGTCATGGATGAACGTTTTGCAAAGTGTGGCCTATGGACCACTCGCGTTGGAATCTCCTGTGGTTAAAGTGTTAAAACAGGTTCCAGGCCCCTCCCCAGACCCACGGACTCGGAATGTCTAGGGGTAGGTAGGATTCCAGAATCTGCTTTTTAGCAACTTCCCTGAGATAATCTCTAGCTTACTAAAGGTTAAGAGCTACTGACATAAATCATAAGTGCTAAAATAGGAAGAAAACTGTATACATTAGATCCAAGCCAGGAAAGATAGATGCGTATTTTAAAAGGGGGCAGCAAAATTTGCTGTTTTTCAAACTGTCCATTTGGAACATCAAAGCTACAATTAAAAAGAAGAAAAGAAATACATGTATGGCTTTAAAACGAGGAGGAGCTAACTCCAGTGATTTATGGTAACTAAAGGTGCTTTATTTTTGACGTTTTCTTTAAATATAATTATTACAAAGCAAGCACATATCATTTTAGAACATTCTGGAATTATAAAAAAATAAAGTGTTTTAATTTTGTACTTAGATGCTTATATTTCAGAAATCAAGAGGTGCTTAGGATACACAGTGATAAAGCTTCCCTCTCGTTGTCGTGTTTGTTCTTTCTCAAGCCCACAGACGACAGCATACTCTATGTGCTAATCTGCCCTTTGCTTTCTTCTGTCTTTGTTAGGTTTTGGGGTTTTATGTCCATGCACTTGAAGTTTTGATGGAAGAGAGCGACGTGATCCAGTTTTCATGGTTAAAAGACCACCTGGGCTATCAGGTGGCGAGCAGCTTCTCTGCGTCATTCATCTGCCCATCCGCTCGTCCATCCGTCCACCCACCTGTCCATCCATCCATCCATCCATCCATCCATCCATCCATCCATCCATCCATCCATCCATCCACATGGAGCATCTGATTTATGAAAATATTTACATATTTCTATTCAGTCATCTTTTAAGACTTTATTGACAGTTATTGACATTGTGGCAAAATTATCGGCTTGTGAAGTGTATTTATACATTCTACCTTTTTTGTTAAAGTGGGAGGTTTTAATTTGCGGAACCCAGTGATATTAACCATCATGATCATTAAAAACTAAATCAGAATATCCTAAAATCAACACACACAAAATTACAAACATGTTAGAAAAGGAACCAAATAAAACCTGTAACCATTTGTTTCCAGAACAAATACGCTTGTGCATTCACCAACTTAACTACTTAACAGTTTTGGACAGCACTTCACTAAATAATTTTTTTCTAAATTTATTCTTTCATCAATGAAAGAATGACAAACCTTAAACATGACCAAATGCAGAATAACAATCTACTAACAGCATGTTTTTTCAACTTAGATGAATCTATCGGATCTTTCCCTGCTTATTTATCTATCTGTCTCTCTTCACCCAGTTATCTCTGTCTTGGGCTCTGGTTCATGATTTTTTTTTTTTACAATTCTATTATCTAATCTGCTTTATTCAAATTTTGCCCGTTGTGCCACTAATATTCTCTACAGCAAAATAGAACTTTTTTTTCAGGTTCAGTGTTCCATCCTGGGTTATGATTTCTAATGAAGAGAATCAAAAGCCTATCATAGCACCTGCTGTGGACTTTGAGAGCACCAGATCTTTGCCAGGCCTGGTGCTGAGCATACAGAGCGCATGCAGCTGAGGTCCCTTTTCTCACGGAGCTCACAGCCGAATGGGGGAGGCGGCCAAGAACCAGACAGTGACGGCACAGGGTGCTGAGCACCATGAGAATGTGATGTCTAAACAAGAGCCAGAGCATAGAACACGGATATCAAAACACTTACGGGGTCAGGGAGGGCTTCCTGGAGGCAGTGACATTGTCCTGAGTTCGAAGGAGCATCATCTCCTAGGGAAGAAGGCGGGGGAGAGGAGATAGCATTTCAGGCACAGGAAATCACCTGGCAAGAGGTGGTAATCATGATGCAGAATAGCATGCTTGGGAAAAAGTGATGCATTCTGAGGATTTCTGTTATTTCTTTACACTAGTTGATATATATATATCACATTGATTTTAATATATTAATATTATACTAGCACTTGCCTTTTACTGGATGCACTTACTAATTATAATGGTTTTCAATTTGATTTTCCACATATATTTATTTTTCAAATAATATAAAATTTAGCTCCTCTTTAATAACATTGACTAGGATATTCAGGAAAACATTAAATCAGAATAACAGTCAGTGATATCTTTGCCAGATATTTCGTTCTTGGCTTCAATGAGCATGCTTTAGTGTTTTTTCCACTGAGCATGATGCTGGCTTTGGGGTAAGTGGAAGGATAGATATCTTAAGGAATTATTCATCTGTACTTATGTTATTAGAAGGTTTCATTTTCCCTAAATTAAGAATGGATGTTGAATTCCACAACATCTCCTTCAGTGTAGTAGATACTGATTATGTGATTTTTCTCTTTGATCAATTAATGGAATCAGTTATGTTACAGATTTACTCATATTGGAGGATCCTTTTATCCCTGCAATAAATAATCCTTTATCGTAGGGCACTATTATTTTAATGTGCTAATAGGTTCTGTCTGTTAACATTTTTATTTATATTTTCAATCAGTTTTTATGAAAATATAGTACATTTTGAGTTTTCTTTCAGATTTTGGAATATATAAAAGCATAATTTTAGGTCTTCATTACAGACTGCGTCCTTTCATCATTATAAAAAGCCATCTTCGTTTTCTCGATAGCTTCTTGCCCTGAATTCACCCTTATCTGATATTAAGATTGGGACCCCTCCTTACTTTTTGTTTTCATTTGCCAAGTATGTTTCTGTCCAATCTTTGGTTTTCAGCCAGAATAATTTTTGTTAGTTAAATTGCTTAAATATAGAGAATAGTTGGATTTTCCTTCATAATTTGTTATGAGGATATTTTTCTATTAATAAGTCAGTTTAGCTCATTTATATTTATTGAAGCCTTGTTTATCTCACCACATTTTATGTTATGTCTTCTGTTTATATTGCTGCTTTTACCATATGGTCTCTGTCTTTTTTTTGTTTTGTTTCCTTTATGTTTTGTTTCTTTTGATAATTTAGAAAGCAAATTTCTGTTCCAAAATTATTATTATTATTATTTTAATATATCTTTATTGATTTCAGAGAGAGGAAGGGAGAGAGAGAGAGAGAGAGAGAGAGAGAAACATCAATGATGAGAGTCATTGATCAGCTGCCTCTTGCCTGCCCCTGACTGGGGACCGAGCCTGCCAGCCGGGCATGTGCCCTGACGGGAATCGAACCTCGATCTCCTGGGTCCTAGGTCAACTGATGCTCAACCGCTGAGCCACGCCCAACTGGGCCAAAATTATTTTTTATCTTTATTTTATCTTTAATGTTTTTAGGCAGTATTTATTAATATCTTGTGAAAAAGTGATCATTTGTTTGTATTTCCACCGTCTCCCTGCTTCTCTCTATTCCCCGATATTCAATTCCATTGACTTTACATTTTTTAATTTAATTACAACCTATTACTTGACTTATTAGCCTTATATTACATACTTTTACCTGTGGCTGTGCAAGGTGAGGAACTCAACGTACCTACCTGCTTTATACCTATCCCTTTTCCTTTCCCTATTTTATTTCTTATATCACTACTATATTGTTAAGGTTTATAACATGTACGTTCTGTTTTTTAATCATAATTTCCATTTGTTTTAGTCTTAGTCATACCTATAATTGATTTTTTTTCTTACTTAATGATAAACTCTGAACATATTCTCATATGATTCTTCTACAATATTGATTTTGACAGCTGTATAGTATTTCTGCATCAATAAAGGTACCGTTATTTATTTAGCCAATCCCCTATTATTGAACATTTACATCATATCCAATGTTCACTAGTGTGAATAGTATAAACCAGGCTAGCCTCTTTGAAATTTAAAGCTATATTTCTAACTCCTGGAAAGGAGGCTAATTCCTATCAGGAGAGCGGTCTCAAACTTTAGTGACCGTTCAGATCTCCTAAGGATCTGCTTAAAATGCAGACTCTGGCTCTGTGGGTCTGGCCAGGGCCCGAGACTCTGCATTTCTCACAAGCTCCCAGGTGCTGCTGATGCTGCTAGTCTTCGGAACACTTTGAGCAGCAAGGTCTTGGACGATATCTTGTGTCTGTGGAATTTTGCTTCAATGAAGCCATGCTAGAAAATTTTGTGACAGTTGGTTCTGTTGCGTTTTGTGACAAACTTTAAAATATTAGGTTTGTACCAAAGTAATTTGTAGCAAACCATTGTTACCTGTGAAGGTTCTGCAAGGTTACCCTTATGCCGCAATCTCCTCGCTCGCCTGGGCCTGTCGCTCGCCTGGGCCTGTCACTCGCCGGGTCCAGGGAGCGGATCTGATGTGCACATGGCTGTCCCAGGGGGAAAGGCTGAGAGCCTGGGGATCAGCAAATAAAGCGGGGGCCAGATGGGCTCCCTGGAGGGAGCTGGTGCAAAGAAGCCTTTAAACCCTAATTTGTAAATGATATCTGCACTCCGAGCCCTTGCAGACGTGTTTCATTTGGTGGGTGGGTGGTGGTTTAGGTGGTTTTATCCTGCCAGGCCCTAAGTGACTCGACCTTGCCGGCCTCTCCCAGCTACGTGAGCCTCCCTTCCCTTCATTCTACATAGTCATTTGGCAAACTTTTTCTGTAAAGGGCCAGACAGTAAATAGCTTTGTTGACCTTACTGTCTCTGTCACAACTACCCAACGTTGCCATTATAGAGCAAAAGCAGCCACAGACGATATGGACAAATGGGTGTGCCAATAAAACTTTCTTTATAAGACCAGGCAGGGGTGGGAGGGCATAGTTTGCGGACCCCTGCTCTACACACCAACTAAGCTTCTGCTTTAGGGTCTTCACGCCAGTTGTTTTCTTTGCTTGGAGCTCACTTCTCCTGGATGATCCTAGAACATGTTCCCTTACTCCATTCGAGGCTCTCAGATGTCACACCACCCAGAAGGCCCTCCCCGACCACCCAGTCTAAAGTAGCGTCCCTCCCCCAGATCTCCACGCCCTTTTTTGCCACCCTCCTATGGTTCATACTTCATCTAGTTCCTTTGCAAAAAATATTGATTATATTTTGATAATTCCTAGAGAAAAGTGTTTCTAGGCTGAGTCGTTTTAATACATGTAGCAGTTTATTTCTAGTGGAGCATCTCCGTGGACAGAAATAGATTTGTTATACAGGGTTGGTTGTAATCATGTGCCTTCTAATGACTATTCCCCTGAGATTTAGACTGAGGTTGGCAGTGCCAAATGTATTAGATGGTGAATATAGTTTGATGTGAAAGAATTGCTTTGTTCTAGAGCCTCATCAATAATAATAAAAAATGTCTTTGGCTCTTCTGGCTCTTCTTATGGATTATACCAGTTTCCACCCCTGCATGTAATTTTCAAGAACTATTAATGTGAAGAGGAGAATTTTCCACACAATTTGCACCTATCCCCAAAGCAGAGGAGGCCTCGTGGCCAATGCAGGGTGCACAGGGGAACTGGAGAGACACTTCCTGAGGAAAGAAGATCAGAGGAAATTCATGTTAGGACATGACAGCTTTGGGGGATCCAGCCCCACGGAGGAGAGAGGGGTCGGATCCTGAAGCGTTCAGCAGGGCCCCGGCAGCCTCGCCGCTGAGGCCTTTGGCATCTCCATCAGGGCACCATTGTGAGCGAGGGCAGCCGGGGAAAGTCGTCCCCGTGGGCAGCTGATGCAGAGGCTGTGTGAGCCCCACATGCCATTGTGGTGATGACTCCAATTTGGGGGCATTCCTGGGGTTCAGTTGGCCTGGCATACTCCCAGAGGGTCTGCACCATGGATGCAGACCGTCTCAAGAGCTGTTGCATTTCTAAGGTGGGGAATGACTCCGAGACTAACCTAGTGGAGAAACCCGAGAGGCAAAGGACCTCCCGCTAGAAGAAGGGCTGAGTCTGAGCAGCAGGCAGAGTTCCGCCAGGAGGCGCGAGGGCCGCGGTGGCAGCTGGTGCGGAGGCTCCGTGGGGGCTCCGTGGGGGCATCTTACCTGGGCTCTGGCCCCATCATGCTTTGGTTGGCAGCCTTCATGACCTTTAGCGGTTTCTAAAAGCAGGTGTTTTTGTAAATACCTTATGTGAAATGTGGTGTTAGGGATGTTTCCCTTGATTGCTAAGAATATCCCAACGCAGTATAATTATTAACGAAACACGATTCTTTTATACGAGTGACCATGTCTTTTCACCTGTATTTTTAACTGTACCTTTCCAAAGGGAGCTGTTGGAAGGACATTGGTTTAGCTTAACCAGAGTGAGACGTCTTTACTTTGCTGTGTGTCTCCTGCATTTTGGTTCTCTCGTCTCCACTTCCCATACCAGGGTTTGAGAGATGGAAGAGCTTGAGGGTGGTCTCATTGTAAGGTGGCGTCTAACTGGTGGGTACCCACGGAGTTCAATAAATTCCGTTTCCTAGGAATTTAGACGGTTCTGAAACTTTCTAGAAGACAAAATATATGGTGGCCAAACACCTGTCTCTTTAAGCCAAAAATGTATACATAAGTGGTTGTAGATTGTTGAAGAATGGACCTACACGGTAAAGGAACTGTGGCCTTTTCGCTGTAGCTATTACATTTATGTCATTATGTTCCCAAGTCCTGAACTGTTTCCAATTCCACCCCAGGTCACTGGAGCTAAAAAGTCTTTTGCAAACATTATTTACTATTTGAAGACCTTGCTCTTTTACCTTGGAGATCTGGAAAGTTAAAAGATAAATTGCTTGCCAGTGGCCTCTAGCCTCCGTCAGCCCCTAAGCAATCCGTCTCCTGGCCTGGGACCGCTCCGTGTTTATAATTCTCAGCGATTGATTTTGTGCTTAGAGGTTGTAACACGGATACATTCTGAGGTCTGCTGGTCCTGCACGAGAGGGGGCCACGGTAATTCATTCTAACACTGTATGGGGGGAAATTTTAATTGTTGGATTTACTCTAGGCTTTGGGTCTTTCTAATATCATTGTGTTAGTTAAAATGAGCCTTTGTAGCAAAGAGAATAGTCTATCGCAGCTCGAGATTAGAGAAGTCTGCAGGGAAACAGCTCGGATGCCTGCAGGAGAGTGAACGGCTCCAACTGGACGTGGCCCTCCCCTGGCTCCCCCCGGCTTGCCCCTCGGAATTCCCTCCCTTCTCGCCTCTGCATCTCCCTCCTCTCTTCCCCGGCAGCTCTTTCCACATTTAAACAGTCTGCTGTTTTCCTTTATTTCCCTGTCTTGTGTCCAGGCCTCTTGGTCACCTCTTTACACCTACTGGCCCCACCTGTGGGGACACTAATCTCTCCTTCCTGCCCCAGTAGCGGGCCTGTTTTCCCACCTTCTCCAGCTCTCTGGCTACACTTTTTACCCACTCCAGTTTGCACCACTTGGGTTTCCCCCACTATTTTTGATAAGGGAGACCCCACTGCTCTCAGTCTTTCTCTTTATATGTAGGCAGGAGGGAGAGAGAGGAGAGACTGAAGGGCAGTGAACTGCAGGTGTTTCTGGCGTTGGCTTTGAGGGGACAGTAAGAGAAGACTTGGGGAGAGAGGCGATGCCCAACCCCTGGGAATGCTGGCACAGGTGGCACTTGGGTGAGATCCTCACAGATTCTCCCCACCTGTGGGCATCCATGGCTTGAGCGCGGCTTTATATTGCATGGGAACATGGGCGCATCTGGAGACCAAGAATCCTCATTTGCGACCCCCGTGGCTGGGTCTCTGCAGGGCCGGCAGCTCCCCTCGCCCTTCCTTCGGCCTCGGGTTAAGCCCTATTAACAGAGTGCACCCTCTTTTCCTGAGGTTGCATCTACCCGACTTACAGGGTCCTCCAAACGTGCTGGTCATTACAGTTCACCCTTGAACAATATGGGGCGTTAGGGACACCGACTCTCCTCCCACCCCTGACAAAAATCCACATATAATTTTTGACTCCCCCAAACCTTAACTACAGTCGTCCCTCGCTACATGCAGGGGTTCGGCTCCAGCACCCCCATGGATACCAAAATCCATGAACACTCAAGTCCCTCGTATAAAATGATGTAGAACAACGCACACAGCAAGCCCTTTGCATCTGTGGGCTCCCAGCCTGGATCAAAAATACTGTTATTGATTCGCAGTTGGTTGAACCCACAGATGAATTCGAAATCCAGGGATAGGGAGGGCCGGCTGTATAGTTATTGGAAAAAACCCGAGTATAAGTGACCCTCGCAGCTCAAACCCGTGTTTTTCAAGGGCTCACTGTACTGGTTTGGGCAGGTGCTTTCCGGGGGGCAGGGAAGGGAGAAGCAACCCCGGGCCCCAGCCTGCTCCTGCCGAGGGTGAAGGCACAGAAAGGCGACCGTATCGACAGGGGAGGGAGGAAAGGGAAAGCCAGGCTGCTGCAGAAACCCCGAAATGCAGATATTCTGTCTACAGATAGCAGGAGCTGGCGTGTTTGTAGTTTGCTCTCAGAGTAAGAATTGTGCTGTTTGAAAGGGACAATGACCCCGGCTCGTCTGAAAAAGAGGTGTGTTGAAGGAGACCTGCAGAGAAGCACATGGATCTTCACCGGGCAACTGCAATGGTGGAGGCATTGGGGAGACCCTGATCTCCCAGAGGGAACTGCACACCTGGAAAGCAAGCCAAGATTTCAGTTGGCAAAAGGTTCATTTTTTATTTTTTTTTCTGAAGACGAATCTCTAACCAGCAGCTCCATTCGAATTCTGTGTCTGCTTTGCAAACAAGGCTCATGCTTTTATGGCTTTTAAAAAATGGGTTTAATGGACTGAGTTCATTTAGACAGGGATATCAAATGAATGAGCGGAATTCGAAGACACATCCATCTGGCCGTCAGTCTTTGTTTAAGCCACTTGACTACCCGCGGCTGGGCCCACCCGCGGCTGGGCCGTCTCTAATGAAATGGCATCGCAGTCCCCTGCATAAAGTCTGCGATGGATAAATTAGTACCTGGTAAGTGCTTTGAAGATGAAAATCACGATGTGAGTAATGGGCAAGACTTTTTCCCTTGGGCCGGAAATGGCATCTTTTGTCTTTTCCCGCTGCTCCGTGAGTCACCCAGGTTGACAGTGCAGAAAACTTTCCTCTCCCCAGAGATGAGCAACAGAGACACACGAGGACAGACTTTTATTTGACTTACAAGGAAAATTAAGAAAGAGCCCGAACCCGTTCACATCTGTACAAAGAATGACACGCCGTACGCATTTGCTTCCTATAGACGCAGGTCATATTTCACATGAATTTCTACATTAAGACATCGCATGACAATTATCTTGCTTAAACACTAATGAGGAACAAACATCTCCCAAAGCACTGAAGACAGAAATTCAGCTTTGTCCCTCCAGCAAGCTTGGCTTACCTCGCAGGGTGTTTAAAGATGTCCATCAAACTCTCTCCCAAACCGTGGGGACATCGAGGTTTATCTGCTCGGGAGATGGGAGGAGGTTTAGTGGGAGCAGCCTAGGAGAACTGCAGGTGTGGAAGTGAAGTGTGAACCGTTGGGCAGGACCCAGCCGTCTGTCTGTAGGAACCTGGCCCTTCCCGGCTGCTCCCCGGCTCCGGGGCAAAGAAGCCAACACTTGTTCTATGCTCCAGACTCGGCGGGAGCGCCTCTCTCCCCACGTCCAAATGTTGTCGTTTGTCTGTGTTTTTCATCTCCTGGGCTGCTCTGCCACGGTGGTCATTAGTCATGCTAGATTGTCCGGGTTGACTGATTCCTGATAGCTTTGACAGGCCCCGTCGGGAAGACTGCATGACCCCAGCGTTCGCTGGGACCCGAGCGGCGGGCTGCGGCGCTCCTCGCGGTGCATCACTGTCAGCCCGGCAGCGCCGCCCTCCCAGCTGCGCCCCAAATTGGTCACAGCTGAGAGAAGGGCCTTCCCAGCAAGGCTAGCAGAGGGGGGCAGTGTGGGAGCTCACTGCGGGGGTGGGGGTGAGGGGTAGTGGGGGGTAGAGGGGAGGTTGGATGCATCAGAGGAAAATGCTCGACTGCTGGGTGAGGTCCTGAAAACTGGTGAAAATGGTCAAAGGAAGGAGAGAAAAAGGCCCTCGGACAGATTCGGATACAGGCAAAGTCCAGGAGACTTTGAGGAGTTAATGGGAAAACAATCCTTCTTATCTGCTTCCTGCCAATCTGTGTCCATTGACAGAGCAGAAGTAATTACAGATACTGTAGACACACCACGGCATTAAGTAAAGTGTTTCAAATTATACTGCTTAACGACGCTTCCTCATACGGCCGGGCGGCCCGGGCCGGCACTGCGGGCACACGGTGCCGTCCGCAGGAGTTTCTCACACTGGGCATTTACTCCAGCAAAAAGAAAGAAAAAAAGAGTTGATACTAATTTGGTTTCTGTTGAATATTTAGAATGTCGCTCACAGAGTGAGCCGAACATATTTTGAGGATTTTCATAGTTTGCCTCGTAGGCCCCACCAGCAGGGTCAGCGCTGTAGATTAGAATAAATTCAGCGGAGGGAAAATAAAGCTTTGGAATAGATGCTGCCTTCCCGGAGCACGTAGCAGGCATTAGCAATAATGGGAGCCCTGCCTGCGCATGGAGAGGCAACATCTACTGCTCGGGCTCCCACCCTCCCCGCCCCGGGCTGTGTGGTCCCATGACCTTCACAGTGGGTGGGAAGATTCTGGATTCATCATCTCTTAGCTTTACGCTGCTATGCACAGGACAAAACACACACACAGACACACACACACATATACACACTGTTCTTTCCTTGTGGAAGGGAGAGACGGGAGGGAAAGGGGACAGAAGCTGCTGAGACAGAGCCCACACCCATGAGGTGACTGAGCCTTTCGGGCGTGGACGTGAACTGACTCCAGTTGCCCTTCGTCGTGGCTGTGCCATCCGCGCTAGGCTAAAGCCGCCCGCTTGCTAGTCTTTTCCAACTTCAGGGAGCGCTACGGAAACAACGGGGAGCTTCAGGACCTTCCTTAAGGCTTTTAGTCCACCCTGTGCGTCTGTCAGCTCGGGTGCGGCAGAAAACCATTAAGCCAAACCATCACAAGAGCGCTGGGTTTGGACGCAAAGCGGCTCACTCGCTGTTTCTATGCATACGTGTGTCCTCGTGCATTTCATTTCTTAATTTTAAGACAAGGAGGCGTGAAGTACTGGTGTAGAGACAGTAAAGCACACTCTGGCCCTCCTCTCGGTCAACGGCATCACCGAGGAGACGGCACCTTCACCAGGCATTCGCTGCTGGTTACTCTTTAACGGAAACTCCAGATAACATGGATACACTTTACTTAGGGCATCTCATGAGGCCATTTATATTTTTCACCTACCCTTCCCAGCTCCTCCTGAGGCAGGAGTTGGCCTGGGTCCTGGCCCCGCTCAGCCACCATCTAGCACTGCGACTGAGCAAGTCACCTCTGCGAGCCCCCTCCCCACTCTGCAGATCCCCACGGTCTTGCCTGAGACCCGAGGACTCCGCTGGTCTTCAGCAAGAACTGCACAGGGGCCATCGAAAACCACGCCCCCAATCTGGAAAGTCCTTTGACAGGAAAGGAAACGTCGCAACATGCGGTTTGTTTCGGTTCTGCGATTTTTCTGCTCCGGAGATTGAAATGGCAGGGACAAGTTGACAGGATGTAAGTCCCCAAGGCGCTCGGGGGAGCTGGCCGCAGTGCTGAACCTGCACCGTGAGGGCCGCGCAGCTCACCCGCCCACACCCCGCGGGTCAGCGGCGACACCCCAGGACACAGGCAGACAATGGTGTTCTCAGCAAGCTCCAGGCCTGTGGCATCGGGCACGCAAACAGCCGGGGGGGATTTCGGAGGGACCGCGTGGGACAGTCCCCAGACCCGTTAGGGCTAGTGTTCACTTAGGAGTTTGGGAATAGCTTTGGAGGGAGTGCGCTGCAGTTCAAATGAATATTAACAGTATGGGTCTTGGAGCAAAGAAAATATCTCCTTCGGTTCAGGGCCTGGTAAGTATCCAAGAAGGAAAAAGCCCCTCAGTGTTAAAAGGCTTGGGGCAAGGGGGTGCGACGAGCCCCCTGGAATCAGGAATCATTAGTACCAGTTGGGGAAAGAACTCGACTTACAGTTTCAACCAAATTGGCTGAGCTTCCCAGGTGCCTCCTAACTAAACACTGTCTCTCCAAAATTCCTCCCCTCAACAATTTATTTCTTGCAGATAGTATCAATGTGTCTCTTTGTTGCTGTGTAAATGTTCTCAAAATCTTTGTTTTTCCAAAACCTAAACGCTTGCACCAGAGCTGTACCCCCATCAACGCACCAGCGCTCATCCCCCCCTCCCCACTCCAAAGAGAAAGCCCAGTGAGCGGTGCCACTGGGACGTGTGCCGTGGTTCGGGAGACGTCGGGCTGTCCCCGTCCCCCGCCATCAAGGAGGCTGTCTGCACAATTCCTTTCTTTAGCCCCAGGCCCAACTTCCTTATTAACACAGACACGACACTTCACTGGAGCTGAAGTACAAGAAATTTTCTGCTTGATGTGTTTTATGTCCCATTAGTATGTTCCCCGCACATCACACGCCTCTCTGGTGAGAATGTGTCTGGTGAAGGTTTAGGGGGAGGGCTCCCCACCACTTAAAACGGAGGAGGGAGAGACGGACTCATGAAGGAGTTCATCTGAAGCCTCCCTCCGCTCTCCCAGGGGGTCGGGACTCCCGAGCTCTGTCCTGCCCTGGAACCTTCCCTGGCATCCGTGCACTGTCACCAGCCGCCCGGGGCTGGCTGGGTCCCTTTTTCCTGGGCATCTACAGCGTTGCTCTGTGTCTGCTTTTTCCTCATGGCTGGGGCGGGACTGATAGGTTTCTGCTAGTCATGATTTACAGGATGAGACTGGAGGCAGGGCAAACATCCGTTAGCTCCGAGTGTGCAGGAGTCCAATCAGTGACCAGCCCCCTCCCCCAACAACATCACAACCACCACGACGACTTGGTTCTTGTTTTCATCAGGCGGGAGAAACCAGAATGGTGTTTGCACATACAGACTATTCACAGCAACAAGGAAAGATGAATCGAGTCCATAAAGCTCCCAGGTGGGGGGGATTTCAGAGGGAAGAAACCCAGAGCAGGGGAAGCCTGTCTCCAGTGGGGACTGGCAGTTGTCCCACAAGAGGTCACATTTCCTAGAGTTCGAGGAGGCAGCCAAACCCCCGTCCGAGACACAGGATCTGGTGGCGCGGGCACAGCCCGGGGGGACGCCGCTGCAGCTCCCTAGGGGAACAGGATGCTTGGGCATCTAGAATGGAATGCGGAGCTCACGCCCAGGGCCGGGGCCTGGGCAGAGGGCCTGCCAGGGTCCCCTGGGCATGGCAGGGGCAGGCACCACAGCAACACACAGATGCCCAGGGAGAAGCGGGCACCAGCAAAGAAAACCCTCAGGCACCTTCTCGACGCCACCCACAGCCATTTCTAGAAACAGCTGCTGGTCGTGGCCCAAACAAACGTCCGCAGAGAGAAGCTAGGTGGTGAGATGAGGGGCAGGCCGAGGGAAACGAGTGACCCGGACACGTGGACACTGTCCCTCCTGGAGGAGGCAGGCGGGGGTGGTGACCCCACCCCAGGCAGGCGGCCTTGGCTTGCGTCCCCCGAGCTCTGGGTCTGGCCGAGGTTGCCGGCCCCTTTGAGAACCGGCTCCTCTGACCAGCCGCATCCACTAATAAGCCATTGACCTTGAGTTTGAGTCTGGGGCTGATTTGCTGCTCTGTCTGGGGGAACCCCAGGGGCCTGTGGCTTAACGGGAAGAAATCCTCATTTTAGCAGCAATAGCTTTTCCTCTCTTCCCGCCACAGTGATCAAATTAGCAGGCTGCTTCTCCTCAGAGAAAATGTGTCCACGGTCCCGGGAGGCACTGCCCATTTGCCTGTCTGATGGGTTGGGGAAGGGGAAGCGGGGATGTGTGTGAGCGTGTGCCCCTCCCTTCCCGGCCCAGGAGGGTCTGCCCCACCCGGATGGCCACCCAGCCCGCCTGCAGCAGGCCACAGGGAGGGCGGGGTGCCTGCTGGAGGCTTAGCTGCAGGAGGCCTGGCAGGAGGCTGCGTACACACTGCCCGCCACGGCCCCGCTGCTCAGGCTGCTGGTGGGACACTTGAGGGGCTTCATGCTGCTGTGCCTCTGCATGCGCCAGTGCTCGAGCCGCCAGCGCTCCCAGCTCTTCTGAAACTCCATCTGGACCTTCCGTGGGAAAAAGAGGGAAACAGAAGCCATCATGCAAACCCACTGCCCGCAGATTGGCCCCTTATTGCATTAGCAGGAAAGGGACAAATCCGCTGCATTATAGTAAGAGACACAAGTCAAGGCCTTCGGGCGCCTAAATTAATATCCCAATAAAATTGTTTATTGTGGTCTCCTATTTTCCGCCTCTCCTCAGGAGAGAGATGGGCTGGATGATATAATCGGTCCCTTCCATCTCTAAACTCTGACTCAGCTAAGTACCTTTACACTCCATCCCAGTACCGTTTAACTGAAGAGAACGGGAGAGGGGGAGAGGGAGAGGAGAGAGGGATTCGGGGAGACGGAGACGGGAGAGGAAAGGACAGTCTGACTTCGGAGCTCGCTCTCCAGGTTTCAGCTTGGACGACAGAAAAGAGGACACACGCCCCTCCCCTTGTGGTGCCTACACCGGACCCTTCTAAACTCCCTGAGGCTTCCCAAGGAGGCCGAGGCTGGAGGCAGCAGTGAGGAGGGGGCTGTGGACAAGGGCTCCTTGGCCTGTACTTAAACTAATCCTATCCAGGAACTAATCCCATCCCGTCCCAGCCCACTCGGGGTGCAGCCCAGGCAGGTTCAGTCAAACAGGATCCCTGCTGTGCTGGGCTTGGGCCTCCTGTCAGGAAAAGCCTTCTTGAGAGAGCTGATGCCTGGGGACCATGTTGTTGGGCATAAAGATGAAATCCAGCTAACGCTGCAGATCCCCAAGTCATTTACAGGCTTATGGTGACGCCATGGTGACCCAGGTCCCCTAGAGGAGGCTGAACCTGCACGCTCAGCCCAGGGTGTCTAGAGGCTCTTCTAGGGGATGTTCCTAAAAGTTTGCTTCTCAGAGCTTCTCTGAGGTCCCCCACCCTTGCCCCCAGGCCTCTCCCTTTCAGGCCCCAGCCACCGGGGATGTAAGTAGCTCACTCACAATGCCCCCATCAGTCCCTGCACAAACACCTCTCTTCTGCAGCTGCAAGGGCTGTCACCCACCTAGCTAAGCCCATCAAGACATCTGGTGTGGCCACACACCATCCCTTAAAAGAATGTCCTCTGCGCTGGGTGGAGCTGAGGTGCCAAGAGCCTATCTGCCAGGATGGGCCCAGTGTCCCAGGCCGAGCCGTGGAGCCCAGGCTTGGGTGCAGGAAAGAGGTGGAGTGGACACCACGCACAGCCCTCCCTCACCTCGCCACATGCCAGCTCCCTGCCCAACAGAGTGTGTGGCACGTGTGCTGACAGCTGGTGGCCTCTGCTTGAGCAGCAGCAGGGAGGCCCATCTTGTCTCAGCCCTTAACTGAGGGAAGGGGGAGAGAGATGGTAAACCAAGGCACAAACATGGGCAGCCACCTCAGGGACTGACACGGTCTCTTAGATACCAGCAGGAAAACAGACCAGACCAGAGCTCCTCAGAGTGCTCGCACTGTGTGCCTGTCCCCATCTCCCTCGGCGCTTTGCCTGGCACTGTGTGCCCCTGTCCCTGTCTCCCTCGGCACTTTCCTGAACCTCAGCTGTGGTCCCTCTCATTGAAAAGCATCACTTATTGGGAGCTACTCCATGCAGCAATTGCCATGGATTAGTTTAGTTAAACTTCACAGCAACCCTGTGAACAGCTCCTGTTAGAGGAAGCTGGGTGCGGAGTATAGAAGTATTTCTCCGGGCCTCAGCCAGGATTTGAACCTTGACCTGGGCTCCAACCGGGTCTCCTGACCACCAGCCCTGCCTCCCATGACTTTCTGGGCCGTGCTTGTTTCTGGCCAGTCCCACCCGATCGCAGCTGGGAGCGCCAGGGGCCTGCACCACACCTTCCTCGCCTCCCCTGCCCTGCCCTGAACCTGACACAGCGCCCAGCATACAGTAGGTGCTCGATGTTTCTTAAATAAACCGAATGAGCGAGCGAGTAATGAAAAACGCTGGGCTCCTCATTACTGGGTTATTACAATGGAACCAGAAGGACCACAAGGCGAGTCTGGACACGGTATCTGCGTGGTCAGTGCACTTCCCCTAAGTTCACCCTCCCATCGCCTCTCTGAGCAGGCACCAGGCCAGGCTCCGGGGCTTGGGGTGAACCGGTAAAGCTCATTCACCTCCATTTGCACTTGGGGGGAGAGGCGAAGTGACCTCCGGGTCACATAGCCAGGCAGTGTCTGAGCTGGGCCAGCACTCAGGCTCCAGAGTCAAGAGTCACGGTGAGCGGACACGAGCTGCCACAAATCCACCCAGGCCTCCCCTCCCTGGGCCAGCTTCCCGCCCATTGGCAGTGGGTGCAGCCCCCACGCAGGAGCGATGTCCCAGCCATCTCTTCTTTCCAGGTTACAAGTACCTGGTATTGCCATGGCAACCCTGGGCCTAGAGAACAGCTCTAGTGGACAGAGGCCTTGGCCCAGGAGCCAAGGGTGCTTTTTGTGGCCCAGTGATGGTGACAGGTCTGTCCTCGTGCCTGGAGGAACCAGGGCATGAGGCATCTCCAGGAGGGTTTTGAAGGTGCAATATGCAGGGCCTCCGGGACCCCAAGCACCAGCCCGGGAGAGCCCCCGGGGAGAGGCCAGGGGGAACCTGGTGATTCAAGGATCACGTTATTTGCCAAGGGCAGCATGGGGATGTGTGCCCATCCTTCCCTCCTTATACAGCTGGGCCAGCCTTGGGAGGTGGGCAAGGAGAGAGGTGCCAGGGTGACTGGGCTTTAAGGAATGGAATCAGGAGAAGCGACTGAGTCGGGGTCCAGGTGAGATGCTCCCCAGCAGTGGTGGGGAAACAGCTGCATGCAGGCGTGTGTGTGGCGGGGGGCAGTGAGCCTGTGCTGCCAGCACGGCCTTGGGGAAGGGGGAGGGATAAGTGGGACACGGGGGTGGGAGCTGGGAGCGTCGAGAAGGTGGGAAGGCGGCAGCAAGGAGCCCCTTTCTCTCCACACAGGCCTCTGTCCCCTCTGCCCCCATCTCACACATAGATACCTGCCACCCTGCCCCTGTCCCCCAGAAAATAAAGCAGCAGAGCTTTGGGCTGGGCGGCACATCACCCCTCTGGCTGAGAACCATTCCTGCAGGGGCCACCACCCCTCCGAGTGTCCTCTACGCCCACCTTCCCTCCTTGCCTGGCCCTCCCCACACTGAGTCTGGCCAGCCCTCTGAGACCTGCCCATGGGAACAGCCTGGTGCTGCCTCCGCCTCCCCAGCCCTGGCGGCCCTGGTGCATTAGTAGGCACCCCTCCCACCTGCTAGCTCTGCCACCTTCTAGCCATTGAATTAGGGCTATTCATTTCACTTGGCTGAGCCTTAATTTTCTCATCTGTAAAATGGGGATAACATCTGCTCCACAGGATTGGATTTACTAAAACTCTTGAGCGCCTTACACATGGCAAGTGCTCAGGAAATGTTTCCCCCTCTTTTAGAGATCCAAAGTCCACGTGCTGTGAGGAAACTGAGGTTCAGAGTGGGTGTGCAACTCGCCCAACATCACACAGCTCATTAAGTGATGGGGCCTGGTTCAGAGCAGAGATCTGACTCCAAAGCCCACACCCTTCATCTCTTGCTGCATCACATTGCTTCTTTGAGTCATCCCACAGATCCCCGAAACTCCAATGTCCCTACCCACCGCTCCCCTGGTCCCCCATACCCACAGCAGTAAACTTCGCATTAATGCACAGACTTTAAGATCTCTGAGTTCTGATCCCAGACCCAGTGACACAGAAGCCACACAGAGAGCGGGGTCTTTGACGAACAGTGTCCCTGGGTCACCTGAGCTCCAGCCCCAGGGATGCAAACCCTTACCTGGGCCTGAATGGAGCTGACAGAGGCTCAGTTTCCCCCGGACTGTGGGGTGAGGGGTGCCTACACTCTCTTCCCTGCTGGGGGTTAGTCCTGTTGTGGAAACTTCCCCCGGTGGCCGTGTACTGCCTGAAGGACTATTGTTTCTTTTCTTCTCTGGAAAGAATTGGGCAGGGGGCTGTGGCATTTGTGATACCCACTTTGATGGCTTAGGGGTGCTCCTGCTCCGGCACAAAGCTGGGTACCTTGGAGCAAGGGGCCTCCCCCTGGCGCCCACAGACAGCCCCTCTTCCCAGGAGCTGGCTGTGTCAGAGACGGGAGAGCCATCGTCCCACAGGGTCTGCAGGAGAGGGTGTGGGGTCAGCAAGAAGCCCCTCCTCCCAGCCCAGCAACCAGAAAGCTGCCGGGGGATCTCGTCCCCTTTCCCGTGGTGGCCAGGGCTCCTGCCTGTCCACACAAAGGACAGGTGGCTTTCTTCTTTCAGGCACAATTCATTTGAAACCTGGCCCTGCCACTCTTTCCAGGCCAGACCTGGGCATATGTCTTACCCTCTCTGATCGTCAGTGTTCTTGTGTGAAAAATGGGAAAATGGAAGCAAGAATTTTAGCAGAGGTTTTTTGGGGAAGAGGCTATGACAGTGGAATGAGTGGTTATTAAAGCCCCAAGTCTGAGACATGGGCACATCTGATGAATCAGCTTGCAGCACTCCAACCACCTGTTCACTCAGGACCTCTTATCATGAGGCTGGGTCTTCCCCAAACTCACAGATGGTAGGTATGCCTGCATACGCGTGTGTGTGTGTGTGTGTGTGTGTGTGTGTGTGTGTGTGAGAGAGAGAGAGAGAGAGAGAGAGAGACACACACAGAGAGAGGGACCCACGCACAGAAAACAGAATCCACGGACAAGATGCCCCCTCAACTCTAGTGCTGTTTGGTGAGTGGGGGTTCGAGCTGAGAAGACTGAGGGGATCCCCACTGCACGGCTCCAGAACAGCCAAGGGTAGCACCCAGGGGGTGCCCTCGCCCCTCCCCAGGCCTTACCTCGTTGTTGACAAAGCAGTACAGGATGGCCACCATCAGCCCCTGGAAAGAAGAGTCCCGTCAGCGGGGGGAAGCGGGAGGAAGCGGGAGGGGGGTGCCCTGCAGACCGGCCCTGCTCTCAGGCTCCAGCCCCAGCTCCCTGCCCAGGCTGTGCAGCCCCGAGATGGGGGGAGGGGGGGTCCTTCTCCTCTCCTTTCTGGAGGAACAAGGAGCCCCCTTGCCCAGAGGCTCAATTCTTGGCTTTGGAAACTCCATGACTGCACATTTGTTTTAACATCCCTGGGCCTCAGTTTCCTCCTCTATGATGGGGAGAATCCTGCACACCTCCTGGGGCTCTGCGAGGACTAAACACACAGCATCCGTAAGCAGCTGGCAGGGCGCCTCCCATGCCCAGTAGCGGCTCGAGAGACGGCAGCTGCAATGCCAGCTGGGTGCCCACGGCTAGGCTTCTCCAGGAAGGCTCCTCATCCCAAGTGCTTATGGAAAAGACTGGTCTGGGCATGGGACCCCTGGGGATTCCAGCTCAAGCTCGGCTCCAACTACAGACACCGGGCAAGGACCCCTTTCCTCCTGGCCTCAGGCTGCCCGGCTGCCTGCTACAGGCTGGCCTCTGGCCCACCCCCACTCCAGGACTTGGAAGGGAGGGACCCCAGCCATGAGGTCACCTGGAAGGAGGTGAAGGAGAGCTCCGTGAGCAGTTTGACAAAGCGCAGGGTCCCCCGGGCGTGCTCGTCCATCACGAAGGCGAAGATGACCTCGTGGGTGCCCAGCAGGGGGATGAGCGTCAGCGTGGACTTGGCAAGTCTGAGGGGGGGGTGTGTGGAGATGTCACTGGGGACCTCTGCCATGACTTTTCCCCCCTTTCTTTGCCCTCAACCCCCACCAAGGCCTGGCATTCAGGTCACGGACACCCTCCCATACCAAGTACCCTGGGACAGTCTACTTGGAGGGGAGGGGGCAAAGGTCGAGCCCCCAGAAGCCCAGGAGCTGCCCGGGCACAGGGATGAGGGCAAGGCTTGGGGTCCCGGGGAGGCCCGGCGGGAGAAGGTAATGCAGGGGTCAAGCTTGGCACCCCGGGATCTGCATCTCTGCTGGGAGGAAGGGCAGAGGGTGCCCGGCAGAGACAGCTGTCACGTCACCTGCACTTGATGTCCGTCTTGCACATGAGATTGGCTCTCAGTTTGGACACCACGATGCAGATGACTCGGACAAAGATGAGGAAGTTCACCTGCGGGGCAGCCAGGAGCGTGGCTGGGCCTGCTCACGATGCCCACGCCCCCAGTCCTCCCCAGCACACCCCAGGGCCACCCCGCACCGCCGCTCACCCCGATGGCAAAGAGAATGGGCAGCCGGATAATCAGCCAGTAATTCATGTTCGAGTTCCTGGTCCAGCAGCTAGAGAGGGGAGAGAGTCGCAGCCGCCGGACATGGGCCCAGCTCGCAGTGCAGGCACAGGCCACAGCGGTACTCGTGGCATACAAAGCGACACACACCGAGCCACACAAACACTGCCGGTAGGAGCCACCCAACCAGTCCCACAGACCCACACAGATCCCTTCCAGCCACACACACACACACGCACGCACACACAGTCCTAAATACACAGTCACACACAGAGACACACACGGCCCCTGCGTGAACCTACGAACACAGGCATTTGTGTACCTAGCACCATACACAACATAAACCTTTCATTCGCAGTTATTACAGAAGAACCCGCAGGGGGTGCGACACACCCCACAGGCCCACCACCATTGGTCTTCATACAATCCCAGGGAGGGTGGACAGGGGAATAGAAAACTAAAGTCTTAAATTAAGCTCTGGTCCCTCAGTTCATTCTCCCAACAGGTCACAGCCGCAGGCCTCCAGGGGCCAAGGAACAGCTTGGGGTTTGAGGACAGGACATCAGCACACTTCCCCTGGGAGCAGGACACTCACCCTTCGTCCTCATAGAGGTACTTGACAATGCCCCAGGGGATGACAAACAGCAGGGGAACACCTAAGAGCAGATGGGGAGAGAGAGAGGGGAGAGGGGCTGGCAGGCCAGAGCCACGGCCATGCACGCCAGAACCTCTCCTTACCAGGCCTCTCCCACCTCCAGCCCTTCTCCTTGCCTGGCCCATACCACACTTTCTAGAAGGTGTGGAAACAAGCATGAAGAACAGGGGAACCAGACCCCCCCACTCCCAACTCCCCGGCTTCCTTAGAGAGAGGCCCCCATCACATGGTGGCTGGGCTCCTCCTGGGCAGTCACGGGCCAGGCACACTGTCAGGTTCACCCCCAGGGCCTGGCTAAGACACAAGGACACAGACACCCAAGCAGCAGAGGGACAGGCCATGGAGTGGGGAGAACATGCTGGATGAGGTGGGAACAGGCCAGTTCTCGGGTGCGCTTCCCCCACCGCCTCAGCCCACTCCACCTCGGTCAACTCCTCAGGCTCAGGAAGCCGGCCAGTCACCTGTTCCCAGCCCACGCGCACCTGCAAGGGGCCGGGAAGAGCCTGGGGTAGAAGCAGGAGCCTTATCCTTGACGCTGGCAGCCCAGCTAACTGTGCAGTGGCCCACAATCACAATCACAACTACAACAACAGCACTCCACCTGACTGAGACTTGACCGGTGGTAGCAGCTTTGGGATGTCCCCCAAAGATCCCCACCTTGTGGCATCCACACCCTGGCACAGTCCACATGTACCAGGGCTGGTCTGTGTGACAAATGATGCACAGCAGAAGTGACGGCGTGACACTATGAGATCAGGTTATAAAGCACCATCTTAAAAGGTTAGGCGAGGCTTGTCTTGGGCTCTCTCTCAATGTGGTCACTTGCTCTGGGGGACACCAGTTGCCATGTCACAAGGACACAGCCTATGCAAGGCCCCTATGGAAAGGAATGCAGACCTCCAGCCAGCAGCCAGCAAGGTCCTAAGCTTCCTGCCCTCAACCTCACACCTGAGCTTGGCAGTGGGTTCTCCAACCCCAGCTAAGCCCTGAGATGACAGCTGCCCTGGTGACAGCTGGACAGCATCTCCATCAGAGACCCCGAGGCAGAGGCCCACTGAGGTGAGCCAGTTTCTGGACCAAAGAAACTGAGAGGTAATAATTGTTTTAAGCAGCTAAGTGGTGGGGTCACTTGTTTGCAGCGATACGTAACTAATACAACTGGTTTCCAGCGAGAGCCTCACTCATCTTGAGAGCCTCAGTGCTCAGTTCACCCTGAGAGCTCAGCACGTGTTTGCTGACTTAAAATCAGATTGTCCATCCTCAGGTGACAGATGGAGATCGGAGTTCAGTAGGGCACAGGTGGGACTAGAACGCAGGGCTGCAATCTCACGCCAGTGCCAGCCATCCTCTCTCCACGCCTGTCTCTATGGGTACCCCTCTCAGGGGGGGAGATGTGGGTGTCTGAGATGGGTAAAAGTGTGCATATAAAGGCGTGTTGACACAGATGTGTGTGGGGGTCTGTATGTACGCATGTGTCACTTTGGGGGTCTCCCCCAGGAGCACATTTCCAGGGCAGGACACACTTCAGAGCCTTTCCTGCCACCGTCATCCAGACCCTCACCAGCAGCTATTGAGTGGCCCGTGTGCCTGGAGCTACCGTGCCTGGCAGTGCAGACAGGCGTGGAGGAAGCAGAGAAGCTCGCAGCTTCACCAGATATCTCTACCTGGGCCACTTCGGACACAACAGGCCTCTCGGCATCCATGATGCTTTCGTAACAGGCTTTCATGAGACTGGACAAGGGACAGAGGCTTCCAAAGGCCCCAGCACATAGTGCGGAGCCTGCCACATAGAAGATTCTCAGTGTGAATGGAGTGAATGAATGAATGAGGGAGTCAGTATATCAATTAGAGAAGAAAGCTCTCCAGGCAAGAGCGTGCCAATTTCCTGAGACACACATGGACAGAAACCTCCTTCCTGGGCATCCCGGCCACATGCTGTCCATTTCCCCCGGAAACCTCACTCCAGGACTGGGAGCTCACTCACGTTACCTGACCTGGGGAACTTCATTCATTCATCAGCATCTCCTTAACAAAGTCTTTCTAAAAACAGGCACAGCTCTACCGCGTGCAAAAATTACACACTCCCTGCTGGCTTCATCTTTCTCCCATTTAGAAAACCAACGAGACAGGCTGGAGGAAAAGCTTGAATTAAGACACAGAACCAGCTCCAAGAAGTAATGAGGCCCTCGTCCATCACTTTCCTCCCTCCTGCGCAGCCTCCTCGTGGGGGGTTACGGGTTACCTGGCTGCCCATGGACTGTGGCAGCAGCTGACATGCCTTTTGGGAACACCCCCAACTGTGTTGGAGCCCTGATTTTAATTCTCCTGCTCACACATGAAGCTACGCGTTGCTTCCCGAGCATGCCAACTCGGGCCAGGCCTCCTGGCATCATGACAGATGCCTTCTGTCCTTCTGCCTTTGTCCCTCTGTCTCTCTCTGTATCTCGCCATCTCAATTCATCAAGAAAAGGATGCTCTGATTGGGGAGGGGGGTCCCCCAGGTCCCACCCTTGTGCCCCTCAGACCCTGAGCCCTGAGCTGGGAGTGAGGTGATGGGAAAGGATTGGCACCCCTCCCCCACTTCCCACTCAGAGACCTCGGGGCACTGCGTGTCCCCACCAACCCTCCACCAACCACCCGCACTCCTCTGTGCACATCACAATGTCCCTTTGATTGTTCCTGTCCTCAGGTCACCATGGTGACAGGCACTCCCAGTGCTGATGCCATTTCCCAGAATGGACAGACACCGGCCCCCACCCTGAGGACAGCCTTCCCAGAGCTCTCCTCAATGACCAGCCCATACCCACCCCTGGCTATCGGCAGGGCTCTCCAGCCAGCCGCTGTCTGGTTGACTGCTCTAGTGGGATGAAGAGGCCTCAGGAGGCAGGGAGGCTCGGCAGGGAGGGGCTCGGCCTGGGAAAGGAGGGACGGGAGGTGGGAGCAGGGAGCAGAGAGCAGAGGCCAGGCCCCGGGCCCACCTGTTCAGAGGCCTGAGCGTGCTCCTTTGGGCCTGCAGGGGACTAAAGAGGAGACACAGTGCAGGCTGGACAACTTGGCAGGACAGGCTGAGGGGCCCGGGCCCTGGGATTCAGGAGGCCCAGTTCCAGCGCCTGCACTGCTCTGAGGCCCTGGTCACACTAAAGCCCCCTTAGAGATACTCTCTACAATGGGCTACAGAGCCAAGTGGCTCAGGAACACCCGCAAAAAGCAGTGGAGTGTGAGAGAGAGCAAAGAGCCAGGCGGAGAGGCAGCCTGCGTGGCCTCCTGGGTGGGCTGGACCAGGATAGCCTTGCGAAGGGCCCAGGAGCAGGAGCCAGTATGGGACAGGGACTTCGGGGGAGGAGTGTGGCTGTCACTAAGGTGGAAGTCCCTGGGAGTCAGGGCCAGCAGTGGTCAGCGCAGCCCGAGGTGGGCGAATGAAGGAATGAGAGGAGTGGATGGATGGATGGCAGGCTGGAGGTGGAGGCGGGTCCTATGGTGTCGACAGGGACACGGGGACCAGGGAGGGCCAGATGCCAGGGCCCTCTTTGGCTCCTTCCCAGTGGGTGCCTGTGGGCCCCTCTAGAGCAAGAGCTGTTGCATCTGTTTTCTGGGTAGCAAGTGAGGGTTGGGGACGCTGCTGCTGGATTTCCCAGCCCCTGCCCCGCCCCACCCCTTTCTCATCGGAATCCTACGTGGCGAGAGGCAGAAGCACAACCAGAAATGTTCCAGCAAAAAAAAAGACACAATGGTTCTCCGCAAACTTTTTTGGCTAGAACATTTCCAGCTGGGCTCCAGCACATCCGCGGTCCACCCTTCCGCAGCTGCTCCCGCCGGCTGCCCTGCTCTCCTGCCAGCCCTCTTCACCATCATGTGACAGAGCCGTGGCCCTCAGGCCCACCCCACCCCATCCCACCCCCCAGCGACTCCCCACCCTGAGGCCCAGGATCTCCATCTCCCCCGGGGCCTGCACTGCCCGACCGACTGGATGCCGGGCTCCATCCCCGAGGGTCTTAGGAGCGGGGTATTTGAGGACAGGGCAGGGGCTGCCGATGGTGTATGTGGTGGACTTGGCCAAATAGAGTGGATGCCTCTGCTTCCACTGGGGGGAGGCTATGAAAAGGAGGGAGGGTAATCACAACCCCACGGGCAGTAAGTCCTGCGCCCCTTGCCCAGCAGAGCGTCCTGAGTACCAAGTCGGCTTTGTGGGGGCAGCCTGAAGGCAGAGCTCAAAGAGGGGTGAGTGCCTCCCAGCCCCCGTGCCAAGCTCGGGGTGCGACAGACGGCGGTGGGCCTTACCCCAGCCTATGCTCAGGTAGAGCCTGAAGATGCGCTGCTCGGAGAAGACGGAGAGGGCCAGCAGCGTGTACAGGTACACGCCCTCCACCAGAAGCCAGTAGTAATTGGCCGCCACGCAGTACTGCATGAGCAGGAACACCAGGCGGCAGCCCAGGGAGTCCTGGAGGCAGAGGAAGGGTCCAGGGGACAACAGCTCTGCCCCTGCCTCTCTGCCCCACCTCCCTGTCCCGCCCCAGCCGCCCGCCTGCCACGGTCAGTGTAGGACGAGACAGCTGGCACCTGTGGCCGGGCCAGGGCAAGGACCCGACCCCCTGACTCCTCACTGCACCCTCACCGTCCTGGGTGGAAGAAACTAGTTTTATCCCCATCTGGGTAAGAAAACCGAGGCTCAGAGGAGTCAAATGATTTGCCCCAAACTATACAGCTAGCAAGTGGCAGAGCTGGGATTCGAATCCAGGTCTATCTTCAAAGGCTCCCCTGTGTCTCACTGAGAACTCCCTAAGGGCAGGGGCCGTGTTCCCTTCCTGGGGCTTCCTCCCATCACCCTGAGGGCTCCCCAGGGTTCACTGCTCTCCCATCACCCTGAGGGCTCCCCAGGGTTCACTGCTCTCCCATCACCCTGAGGGCTCCCCAGGAGGACTGCCTCTCCCATCACCCTGAGGGCTCCCCAGGGTGCACTGCTCTCCCATCACCCTGGGGGCTCCCCAGGAGGACTGCCTCTCCCATCACCCTGAGGGCTCCCCAGGAGGACTGCCTCTCCCATCACCCTGAGGGCTCCCCAGGAGGACTGCCTCTCCCATCACCCTGAGGGCTCCCCAGGAGGACTGCCTCTCCCATCACCCTGGGGGCTCCCCAGGTGGACTGCCTCTCCCATCACCCTGAGGGCTCCCCAGGAGGACTGCCTCTCCCATCACCCTGGGGGCTCCCCAGGTGGACTGCCTTTCCCATCACCCTGGGGGCTCCCCAGGAAGACTGCCTCTCCCATCACACTGGGGGCTCCCTGAGGACCACACCTAGACAGCTCTTGCCCCTCTTTGAGCCAGGCCTGGGTGGGGTGGGGGAGACCAGCGTTCGCCAAGCGCCCGGTCCTCCCCAGGCCCTCCCTGGACACACCACACACCTGGTAGGAGAGGAGCCCGTCCCACTGGTGCTGCTGGGCGGCCGTGCTGTACATCCACTTGAGGGCCGCGTCCTTGACGAAGACGGACAGTGCTCGGAGAATGAAGGATGCGAACAGGTTGAGGTGGATGTAGTTGCGGGTGCAGTGCAGGTGTCTGGGGGAGAGAGTCCTGCTCTTCACCCGGCGCTCAGGCTGGCCCGCCTCCCGCGCTTCGGGCCCTGGGACTGCTCCTGTCCTTCCTCTGAGCGTGCCCTGTCCCCACAGCCTGCGCTCCTGTCCTTCCTCTGAGCCTGCCCTGTCCCCACAGCCTTGATGGTCCTTTCGTTTCATTCGAGTCCTGCCTCTCCATGATGCCAAGTCACTGCCACCCCACCCCTTCCCATGCACCTTCTGTCCTTCTGTCTGTGGCATCTTCTCTTCTACAAAGTCATGTGTGGCCCAAGTACTAGTGTGTGAGGACCCTTTGCCCCGCTGGGGACAGTGCTTTGCTTCTTGATGGCAGGGCCCACTTCGTACATGCCTCGGGGCTGCCATACAGCGCACAAGGCAAGAATTCAAAAAGTATTGGATACAATTTCATGTAAAAACGCATAGCAAATTGGAAATACAAGGGCATTTCTTAACCTGATAAGGGCTATCTACCCAAAGCCGGAGCAAACATCATTCTTAACGGATGAATTTTAGAAGCAATCTCTTTCAAATAAAATAAATAAAGGATCTAGACAGGAAGCTATCATCACGTCTAGTCAACACTGTACTACAGATCCTCACCACTATAATCAGAAAAGGGAAAAGTGTATAAGAATTGGAAATAAAGACTGTTATTATTTATAGATGATAAATTATCTTCATAGAAAATCCAAGACATCTGGCACACAAATTATCAGAACTAATAAGAGAGTTCAGCAAGGTTGCTGACATGTATGTATACATACATCAGTCACAAGCAATTAGAAAGTAAACTTAAAAAGTTCACATATAGCCCGGCCGGCCGGGACTCAGGGGTTGAGCATCGACCTGGGATCCAGGAGATGGTGGCTCGATTCCCTGTCAGGGCACATGCCCGGGTTGCGGGCTTGATCCCCAGCAGGGGGCGTGCAAGAGGCAGCCGATCAATGACTCTCTCATCATTGATGTTTCTCTCTCCCTCTCCCTTCCTCTCTCTGAAGTCAATAAAAACATTTTGGGAAAAAAAAGTTCATGTATAATACTTTTAATTGCCTACCTAGAAATAAGTCTAACACAACATGGGAAGACTTCTAGGAAGAATACAGTAAAACTTGCTTAAAATCATTAAAGAAGATTTAAATTAATGAACGATATACCACATTCATAGAAAGACTCACTCTCCTGAAGATGTCAATTCTCCCCATATTAATTGATGAATTCGATATAGCTATAACAAAAATTCCAACAGTGTTGGTGTTTTTAAAATGAAATTTAAAAATGTATAAAAAAGAGCCGAGTGCCAAGATTAGCCCAGACAGTCCCACAGAAACACAAAGCGGGGGCCCTCGCTACAAGAGAGCCAAGATCCTTAACGAGTATATAGTAGCAAAGACATCATGGTACTGGCAAAAGGACAAAGAGACCAGGGAACAAGGAAACAGATGACAGAAATTGACGCAGCCATAGAAGGTGACCCTCCCTGCCTGGCAGAGTAGGCATTGCCATCTGAGGGGAAAGGGTGACTAGCAGTGAATGGTCCTGAGACAATTATTTGTATACATGGAAAAATGAAATTAATCTTTATTTTCATCCTAGACAAAAATAAATTCCAGGTACATCAAAGAACCATAAGGGAGACTAAAACAACCTCAGTAGACAAGTAAAGATTTCTGAAACAAGACCACAACAAAATTTGGTCTTTGAAAAAAAACACAATAAATTTTAAATCAATTGAAAAAAATTATCTTTTATATATTGATAAATTTTGTGTATCAATAGAAACAGAAAAATTAATATAGTTCGTGCCATTAAAATTAAGGTTTTCTGTGCATAAAAGGCACCAGAGTGAGTGAAAAAAATAAACCACAGGGTAAGAGGAAATTTTCTGGGTTGGTATCCAGAATATATAATGAATGCCTAAGAGAAAAACAAAAAAAGCCAAATAAGCCTATAAAAGGTAAGCCATTCTATGAGCAAGCAACTGACAAAATAAACATAAAAAATGTTGCTCTCCCTGGGAATCAGAGCTATGCAAATTAAAATCAATGAAATTTCACACACTTTAGATTAGCGACAATTAGGTCTGAGAATACTAAGTAGTGGCGAGGACATTAACGGAAGGGAACTCTCATTTATTACTGGTGAGAGGGCAAACTGGGATGATCACTTTAGAGAGCAACTTAACAACACCTAATAAATTTGCAAAAGCACGTGGTATTCAGATCAGGCGATTGGACTCGGAGGTATGTGCCCCTGGAGAAATGCACAAGGGGTCAGAGGCAAGAATGTTCATTGTAGAAAGGTTTATAATTCAGAGGAGAAAAACTTCCAATGTCCACTAAAAGGACAAGCGATAACTAAACTGTGCTGTATTATGCAATGGGGTACAGAGTGGCCAGTAACACGGACGAAGAACCACCCATTTCAGTGTAAATGCATCTCACAAAAACATTGTCGGGCCAAAAATAACATTGCAGAAGAACATATGTCCAACATGTCATCGAAAGGAAGCAAAACTCAGCCTATATATTTTTACAGATACTTACAAATGCAGCCAAAGTATAGAGAGAAACGTGGAAATTATAAGCAGCCCCATTAGGGGTTCCCTTTGGGGGGGCGGGGTGAGCGTTACTCTGGGAAGCATAACCATGTGGTTCTGAGGCTGGGCGGTGCATGCATGGGTGGTCACAGTATCAGCCACTGTATTTTTGAAGCACTGAAATACTTCATAGTAAATTGCATTTGTTGAGTGAATGCATTTATTGAGCACTGACTGAGTGCCCAGCACTGACTGTGCCAGGTCCCGTGGGGACACGGGAGGAATGCCGCGTCGCCCCTTCCTGCTGTGTGTGTCCTAAGCTCCCTGCCCTCGGAATCCCTCCTGCCCCTGAGGCCAGGCCCCGGCCCACCCCCAGCAAATGCAGAAGGGGCGGGAAGAACCTGTGCTCTGGGAGGAATGGCTCCTCTAGGAAGACCTTTCATGGGGTGGCTGGCAGGCTCCAAAGGGAGCAGGATTTCTAAATGCTGAGGTCCTGCCTAACCCATACTGAATCCTGACTGTCTGGGTTACGCATGCTCACTGGAGAGGACTGCCCCTCATTCCCCCATCCGCTGCTGAGGTTTGGGGGTGCTCTGCGGGCGCGTGGTTTTAGTTGCCCTTTAGCAGTGTGGTACACACACATTTACACAGCAGGGCCTAGGCCAAGTGCACAGCGTCGTGTCCGTGTTTTCAGCCTCACATTCGACAGTGCGGGCTCTCTGGAGGCCTCTTAACAGGAGAACCTGCTGCCCTGTCGCCTTGGTTCGGTGCCCCTCCTCCATCCGGGGACAGAGTGGGGAGCTAGGCCGAGACAGCCCCCTGGGCCCGGGCCCTTACCTGAAGCCAAGGAGGATGGCCGAGGCGACGACCAGGGCGGAGAAGGACAGTGCGTAGCCCACCGTGTAGATGATGTAAAGGGACAGGAGCTGGTCCTCTGGGGAGCTCTGTGTGCACGGGGACAGCGTGCATGGGGCGCCCCAGGCCCTCCTCGCCCACATCCATCCTTCCAATGGCACGGGGCAGAGGTGGGGCCCCTAGAGCTAAGAAAGCGAATAACCTAGGGAGAGGTCTCCAGATTCTCGGAACCTGGTCCAAGGCGGGAGGTGAACATGCACCCCCGGCCCAGAGAGCACGGCATGCAAAGCCCCCTGACCCCACAGGCCTGACCACGGCCCAGCCCCCCCACCGCTCCAGCGAGGCTGGGACCCGCTACCCCTCGCTGGCTCAGGGCCCCATCCTCAGCTCACTCTGTCCCCTCGCTTGGACTCCTCGCACTCCGACAGGTCCCTCCAGGGCAGGCTGGAGTTGTCCTTGTGCAGCCACAGGCCGTCGGCCGTGCAGAACCGATACACATGACCCTGCAGCACTGGGGCAGAGACGAGATGCGGGAGCTGAGCCTCGGCCCAGTGCCACACTCCTCCTACCCCTCCCAGCCGGGGCCACCATGCTCCCCAGCACTGGCCTCTTGGGGTTAGTGGCACGTCTCACACAAACTCACACGCAGACACACACACTTGGGCTTTCCTGCCCCGCCACATGCCCATCTGGCCCAGGAACAGGAACGGCGGTCACTGAGGAGTGGGCCACCCACCCCGCCCTCAGCCTTGCCTCCTGGCTGCGCTGCTATGCAATCGATGAAGCTCATCCGTGAGCGGAGATGACTCCAGCCACTGCCACGTTCCTGTCTCCAGCCTCCAATCACACGGCTACAAGGTCTGCTGTGGACCAGCAGTGGCCCTGACAGCCCCACAGCCACCTGCTGTGACGTGCGATTCTCAGGACTCAGTGCCCACCTCCTTCCAATACTCCTTGGGCAGAGCAGACCTGTCCTCAGGGGCCCCCAGTCTGGGGGAGACACAGCCCTGTCCTCAGGGAGCCCCAGTCTGGGGGAAACACAGCCCTGTCCTCAGGGAGCCCCAGTCTGAGGGGGAACACAGCCCTGTCCTTAGGGAGCCCCAGTCTGAGGGGGGACACAGCCCTGTCCTCAGGGAGCCCCAGTCTGAGGGGGTTCAGCCCTGTCCTCAGGGAGCCCCGGTCCGAGGGAAGAAGGAAGCACATATCCTGGCTTTAGCAAGACTCTCGAAGAGCAAAACCAAAATCATGGTCAGCAAGGAACAGGACAAATGCAAAGCGAGAGCGACCAGACACAGTCCCTGCGAGCTGCCGGCTCGTTCACACCAAGGCTTCTGACCCCGAGGCCTTTCCCTGCCACGCCGCACTGTCCACCTCCCCAGGGACATGGGTGCCTTGTGGCCCCAGGTTTGCTGTGAGGTTGAGAAAGGGGCGAAGGGGTTGCTATCTCCCAGCAAGAGAATGAATCTGAGCCCAGGGCCAGGAAATGGGACAAACTGGGGTGGGGGAAGGTAGCATAGGGGGATCAAGGAAAGAAGCTGGATCCAGGACAAATTTTAAAAGATTTTAAAATTCTAAAGGACTCAACGATTTTAAAATCCGCTTCCCCGGCTGTGGGAGGCAGGAGCAGTGTGAGGGAGAGAGAATGGAGAAGCCACCGAGGCTCTGGGTGGCAGCGGCCGGGCAGGCTCCCAGGCGGAGAGGCAGAGAGGAACCCCGACTACGGGAGTGTCACCAGCCTACGTGCTGGGGCCCAGGAAGGGCGGCCTGGGACAGGGCTGTTTCACAGCTCACAACCCTCCGCCAGCCCACCTTGTTATGCGCAGGATAACAAGGGTCTGGGGACAGCGTCTTCCCACCCTGTCGGGCACCTGCAGGCCTGCCAGTCAGACCTTATCCTTCCTAACGCTGACCCCCAGGCACCCAGGGCAGCCTCCCTGCCGGCTCTCCTCCGTCCCCTGCTCTCTGTCACAAGCAAACCCTGAACCGGTCCCTCCTCGGGAGACAGAAGTCTCTGGCGGTTCAGTGAGGTACGTCAGCTTGCGGCACAACTCCTTCTAGAAGGCCCTGCATTTTAAAAGACTTCACCTGGAAGGGCAATGACAACCTGAAAGTCTAATGGTGGGGACTTCTGGCAGCAGGAAGAGTCACATCCCAACACCCCCTAATGCGTTTATGAGCAAACTTAGGGCAAGGACAGAGGCAGAGAGTGGGGGGCACGTGGTCTGATTTCAGTAACTGGAGGGCTCGTCTCAGGCCCTGAGCACATCTCCTATCTGGATGCCTGAAAGCCCTCCCAGGGTCAGACCAGTGGTGGATAACCCAGAGCAGTGCTGGATCAGGGCTGACCCCAAGGCGAGCGAGACTGATGTCACAGCCTTCTCTGGCAGCCTATTTGGGGTGAGAAAAGAGGGAGGCAGAAGGACCAGGGGAAGGGAGAGGACAGAGCCCTTGGGCATAAACCATCAAACCACCCATTTACCTGACACTCAGCCAGCAGCAGCGTGACCCTGATGATGCCCGCCTGCCACAGCTGGTCAGGGCCTGGCACACCACGACTACTGGTACCCGCCTGCCATACCTGTTTATACACTGTTCTGCAGGCTACACACTCACAGAATCTGTTTTGAACACCTGCTATATGCCTGACACCTCTGAGCATCACAACCACTTGACAAAGGTAGGCACAGTTAACCCCATTTTACAGGTAGAGAAATGGAGTCTCTAAGAGGCCAAGCAACCTGCCCCAGATCAGCCAGCCAGGATGCAGCAGAATCAGGATTCAGACCCCTAGCTCTTTGCCTCCAAAAGCCAAAAGTTAGCAGCCACACTCACTGCTAGCAGTCAACAGTGGCCACATGCCATCTCTCCTCTACCCTTCCCAAGGCCTGGACTGGCCAACATTCAGTGTCCTCCCAGCAGGTCCTCTCGCCGGTGCGGACCCCGGGCAGGCTGCACAGTTCCCCGGCCTCTGCTCAGGGCCAGCTGGGAGGACGTGGAGGCGGTGTGTGGACAGACGTGTGTTACAGGGAGTGTCAGGGATCACTGCGTCCCTGAGAGTCTGTGTGAGTGCGGCTGTCAGTTATCCCTCACCAGCAGCAAATATTAAGAGCCAGGGCTGGCTCCTGGCTGGGCAGTGGTCCCCAGATGCCCATCTTGGCTAGGGGTACAGCAGGTCCAGGCACAGTCCTGCTTATCAGCCCAGCTTTATCTTGCCCAGGAGCTGCTGGTAAGTCAGCCAGGGACTTGGCTCCGGTCTTGTCAACACCAGGAGGCAGCCAGCCACATGCCAGGAGGCCCAGGGATATTTCATTAAGTCAGACCCTGGTGTTGGAAATAAAACCCCCAATTAAACACTTCCCCTCCCGGAAACTGCAGCGGCGTCTGTAATCAAGCTAACAGCCGCCCTTCCACGTGGATGCGGGCACTCAGGGCTGCGGAGAGCCGCTCATGAATCCATTAGCTCCTGCGCTCTGGCAACAGCGGCCAGCAAGGACGCCTGGGCCCCTATCTTACAGACCGGGAGGCCCTCCCCAAAAGTGGTGGAATACAGGTCAGAGGTGGGCTGGAGCTGAAGGCACCAGCTTGGGGTGGGCGTGAGGGTTGGTGCATCCTCACGGCCCAGGAGAAGGAGCTCAGGTTCTGAACTGCACAGACTCAATTTCAGATCCTGGTTCTGCCTCAGCCAGCTATGGGACCTGGAGCAGACCTCCTGGGTCTCAGTTTCCTCATTTGAAGCCATAATGACTCCCCAGGTCTGCGGTGTGGTTAGGAGATAAAGCAAGTCAAGTGCCTGGTGCATGGGAGGCCTTCAAAACATGGTCACAGTGGGAGTCCTGTTGCTGCCCGATCCCAATTTCTCACAAGGGCACCCCTTCACTGAGGCTGGGGCTCAGGACCCCACCTCAGGCAGATGTCCTCCAAAGCCAAGCCCTGGCCTCTGTCGCCTCGGGCAACGCGACCTGCCATGAGAGTTCCCATGCTCAGCATTACTCAAGGGAGGCACCTGTCAGAGTTTCCGAGACTTGTGAGTGATAGGCTATTTTAAAAGCATTTTATGACTCTCATATAATTAGAACTGAGCTAACAAAGAGGTAGAGATCAGGAGGGGTACAGCTAATGAGACCGGAATGATTAGTAACAAGCAGACAGGCTGTGTGTCGGTAACCGGAGGCTGCTGGAGAGCCCTCAGGGAGCAGCGGCCTCTCTGAAGCCATCCAGCCTCTGGTTTACAGCAGAAACTTTGTTGGCACCAAGCATCCCCTTTGAACACCTTCCTTCCCTGACTCACCTGCTCCTGGCCTCTCCTTGGGACCCAGATTCTGAATCAGAGGGTCAGATCCCAGAGCTCACTTCCCAGGACACCGTGCAGCCCTGAGGCCTGGACCCCATCTCCAAAGTGGTGCCTGGAGGGAAGACCCTCCTGGAGGGTCTTCTTTGCCCTCTCCACCTGCCTGTTCTTTCAGGCCTGTCCCGATGTCACCTCTCTCCGCAGCCACACCCCGGGCAGAAGAGATGGCTCTGACCTCCCTTGACACACTTCCTGGGCGACTGAGCTGACCTCTCCAGCCCTGCGGTGAGGGGGTCACCCCTTCTCCCATGTACTCTCACGCCCCTAAGAAGGAATCTCACTGGCATGCCGAGCTTGGGACACAGACCTAACCCGGGTGCCCGGTAACTGCCTTGAATGTAATTCCTTCTCTAGTCGTTCGTGGCTCAGCCTGCTCTGCACCCCGGGAGGCTGACCCCTGCGGACAGCATCACTTGGACTCTCTGACCTCTACCAGGTTTGACCAGAAGGCAGGAGGGCAGATGGAGGGAGAGGCTAGGGCATTTCTCTCTGGCTCCCTTCCTGCCTCGATTCTGAGGTTCTGGGGGTGACTTCGGCCCTGCTGATGGCCCCTCTGTCACCAGCTGTCACGGGAGCCCCACAGCCCCATTCTTGCCTCACTCAGGTCTAGAGATGCTAAGCTTCCCACAGCTGCAGTCCTTGGTGCTTTGTGTACCTACTGGCCCCTCAGTCCTGCCCAGCCTCTGTAAGTGACCCCACCATTTCCATTCTCTTCGAATTGCCAGCTGAGTGTGTTTTCTGGTGGGACCCTGCCTGAGACACCCCCTTCCTCCGCCCACCTTAACCCATACTCATAGGCTACTCCCTTTCTCAGCCTAAGAAAGGCCCAGAACTGCCACCTCCTGCTCCCGTGTGCCCTGGGTGGGGGTGAGGGAAGCCCCCGGTGCCAGCCTCTGCCCAGGTGACAGCCAGGCCAGGCCAGAGACAGCAATTATGCTGCGGGAGCCCAGGTGGGTGTCTCTAGGGGTCCCTAGCTCAGGGAGGGGGTGGGGGAGGACAGTGGGTGATTCTGAGTGTTAAAAAAGGGCATGAATTAGCTCGGTGAGTCAGGGAGGGGGTGGAGGCTGGCAGGGGGCCTGCGCAGCGGCCGTTATCTTCGTGTAGAAAGCAATAAAACTGTGTTCGCTCATAAACGGGCACCACCAGGACCTATTTCCTGCTCAAATAAAATTAAAGGTGATGGATGGAGCTGAGAGCAGCAGGCAGAGTGGGGGCGGCTTAGTGCTGAGTGATGGGCCCTGTCCTGCCCCTGGCTCCGGGGGGTCTAGAGGCGCAGCCCAGGCTGCCTGGCAGCCAGTCCCAAACCTCAGGGAGGCAGGGAAAGTGTAGGTATTTCAGGAGGTGGGGGAGGTAAGAAGGGTGGGTGAAAAAAATTAACAGCAACCATTTTTCAAGAACCTGCAATCCTCCTAACACCCCCATCCCCCGGCTCTATCCCATGTCCCAGGTGATCCAGCTGAGGCACAAAGAGGTCTGAGAATTCGCTCGGTTCACACAGCCACCCAGAACATCGGCAAGCAGACCACTAGACTGTAGGACTCGGCTTTTCTATCTCTAGAAAGAGGGCAGGCAGCTCACTGCTCTCCTTCAAGCTGTGCCCAGCCAGCAGAGGCCCCAGCCACTCACCTGTCTCCATGCCCAGGAACACACACACACACGCACACACACACACACATGCTCGCACACTCAAGGAAGTCTGGTATAGCAATTAAACACACTGACTCTAAACCAGACTCCTGAGTCCTGGGTCTGCTATTTACAAGCTGTGTGAGCTTGGAAAAGTCATCTAGCATCTCTGTGCCTCAGTTTCTGCCTCTGTAAAATGGGAAGATAATCAGAGTGCTGGCCTCAGAAGGTTACTGCTAGGATTAAATGAGCTTAGGTGTGTAAAGTGCTTACAACAGGTCACAGAAGTGCTGTGTGAAGGCCCAGTCTGTCTTAGCCAGGTGCCTGCCTGTTTCCTGGTCCAGGCTCTCCCTGTGCACCTCAGGGTGAGGGGTGTGTCCTGGGAGGGTTCAGAAGGAGAGATTCTCTTTAGGACTCCTGCCGGGACTTCATATGACCTCAGTCCTCAGTTCTGAGGTGAAGCTCATGCCAGGCCCTGCCAAGTGCCCTGATGTTCTACTAAAGGGCCTCCTCCTCCAGAAAGACCTCTGGCTTCCCATAGTACAACCTCATTTTCACACTTGCTTCTGGGCTGGTTTCTGCTTGGCCTCAGGTCCCTTCAGGCCACAGTGGTTAAGCTCACAAGCTGGGTTCAAATCCTGGCTCTGCCATTTATCACATCATTTGAAGCAAGTGGCTTATACTTTCTGGGGCCTCAGTTTCCTCATATGCACAAGCAGCATGACCATGGGGTAGTTGTAAAGATTGAATGAACAGCCTGCTTTTAGGCAATACTTGGCACATAGTAGGTGCTCAATAAATATCAGCTATTATTATAATCATTTTTGTAAGAGAGTGTTTTTTCTCCCCTTATTGAGACTGAACTCCTTGAGGCAGGGTGCTTGTCCCCTGTTAGCCTCCCTGACACCTGGGATAGATGGGGGGGGGGGCCTACTAACTATCCCCTCCAGTCAGAGCTCCCCCTGCAGCCTCTGCAGGTTGCTGTACTCCAGGAGCCCCCGCTCACTTACCCGGTCACACCTTCCCCAGTGTAGGGTGTCCCCTGCAGGCAGGAGTGAGCTGGGGAGGCCCTAAGGGACAGCCCCCCAATGCCCTAATCACTCCTCCCACTGGGTCCATCTGACCAGTGAAGCCCTGGAGAGTCAGGAGGTGGCTAGGTGCCACTAGCAGGAACAGGGCACCCATCACACATACATACATGCATGCACACACACACATCAGAGCGATGGCACCTCTGGTAATGCCCCTCCCTTGGAACCCCAGGACCTGTTCCCACCTGGCTCCTCTCCTGGCTAGTGGATGAGGGGCTCACATTTGTCTCTTAAGTCAGACCCCACACTTCCGCCCCCACCGGCCCCAGGCCCAGGTTACACGCAATAACCCCCCTGCCCCCTCTCCCCAAGGAAAGACAGGCAGACCACCCATAAGGAGTCCTAAAGACCTTCTGGGGTGGGGAAGGCTATGTCCCAGTGGAAAGGAAGCGGTGTGCACCCCATCCCAACTCCACCCACCAGGGAGAGTGGTCCACGCGTGGGGGAGGGGACTCACCACTGTTGGCCCAGGGCAGGTACCAGGGGCAGCTGACATTCACAAAGGAGCCAGGTGGCCCATCTGGCCAGCAGGCATAGTCATCGAAGGTCCGGTTGCAGAACAGGCCTGGGTGCAGGGGGAACAGTCCAGAGTCCTGGCTTGGCTGAGGCATCTCCCCACCGGGGGGCTGGCAGGGCAGAAACCTGCGCTCTGCTAACCTCTGCTGAGCGCTCACTGTATGCCAAGCACTCTACCCACCCAGCAGGGGCCAAGCAAGCGGACTTGGCCAGGTCCCAGCAGCAGGACTTTGAGAAAGTTTAATGTCTCTGTTCCCTTATCTGTAAAATGGAAGTAATCCTGGTTCCACAGGGCTTTGTGGGGACAGACAGGACACGTCATGTAGATAACCTGAGCATAGCAAGTGCTCAATACACGATCCCCATAGGCTGACTTCAGGGATGCGCTGCAGACGAGGGGAAATGGTAGCTCACACGGCTGTTAGAACCTTCGTAAGGTCACTGTATTGATGGCAAGAGCAGGATTTGAACCCAGGCCCGTAGATCTCCTAAACCTCCCCAATCCCCCCCAAAACATTTATTACTATGAATATGCAGTTGGGCCTCCAGCCCTGCACACACCGGGAAGTGCTGAGCGGTACACGGAATGGAGAGGCCAGGTCCTTGCTCCTGAGGGGCCCAAGCCCGGGACAAGGGAGATAGACAGCAACGAGATAGCACCCCAGAGCACAGGGCAGATGTGGCGTCCTGGAGAGGCCACTGATGCCCCACCAAGGGGCGGGGCCTTCAAAGCCTGGGGGCGTTAGTTGGGTGGGGGCCCCCTGGACTCACCTGTGGCTGGGGGTGGAGCCTCGGTCAGGAAGCGCTGGCACTGGCGCCGGTATTCTCGCCATTTCTGCACCGTCTCCGAGAGGGACACTGTGGCACCCTGGGGGGAGGGCAGAAATGGGGGCCCTTGGGTTGCAGCCAACCTCTCCCTTAGCCCCCGCCCCCAGCACACTTGGTTTCTGGATGTCCAGGGGACCTCAAGCCCCAAACCCATCAGGGGTTGGCGCCTCTGAGAAGGGGAGGGACTCAGCTGCGCTTCAGAGGGAATTTTCCCGTCTTTATCCCCCCAGGGGTCAGGTGTCCAGCAAGTGTCTACTGACTTCACGTTGTTGGGGGATGAGTGGGGGGAAGGGAGGGGAGAGTGTGCCGATCATGGTCTCATCTGGCCTCTCCTAAGAGAAAGTTCCTGAGAACCCCAGGCTCTGTGACTGCCAGGGGCTCCTCTCCCAGTGCCCAGTCAGCCTGCCTATGAAATCCTCACACTTTCAGCCATTCTAGAAGCAGAAATGCAGGCCCAGAGTGGGAGAGGGACTCGGTCAAGGTCACACAGCACCCCAAGGGGCAGGGCTAAGGCCAGACCCTGGGGTGCCTCAAATCAGCGATGGTGCTGGAGCACTCGGGGGCTGGGGGGGCGGTGGGATTCAGTGCTCAGAGCCTGGTAATTTTATCTCTTCTGCTCAAAGCAATCACGTGGGGGAGGCAACACTACCTCCCCCGCCAGTGTCCACTTTTAACATTACAACCCAGGTCAAATATCAGCTCAGCTTCGGTCAATTGGAGAGGGAGGCGTCCTGAGGACCTGGGGTGAAGGCATCAGAAAAGTTCCAGAACTCCGAGGAGATCAGGCCTGTAATGGGAGGGGTCCCCACCTGTGACTAGGGGAATAGGAACCTCACTTTTAGATAAGGTAACAACTGGCCCTTTAGCACCGAGACCCAAAAGGACCCACCCAAGTGAGAAGGTCCCTTCTGAACATTTGTGCACCTCCTTTAGTTATGTCTCAGAACTGTTTCTTTTTTTTTTTTTTTTTTTTAATTTGTATTTTTTTCTTGAACAGGCTTACGATGATACATATTCTACATGTTGAGGCTGCCGGTGCCAAAATGAACAGGGAGCCTCCGTGTATAAAATTTAGGACCTAGACATAATTTAAAACAAAATTCCTCTTTTGAAATTACAAAAATAGACACATGCTGAAAAAAAAAAAAGCTTGTTTTCAGAAGCTTGACGGGCGATGCCCTAAGCACTTACTGGGTCTGGTTTCTAAGTAAAGCTGCCCAAGGTAGAGCTGAGTCCTGGCCTATGAGACACGCCCATAAAAGACACAGGTTGTCATGTGCTGGCCCCTGCAGAATAGGGACCCCAGGGAGGGGACCAAGCTTGCTTGAGCCCCAGCCACACTCTTGGAGTAAGTGTGCTGAGGCCCCACGGGCTGCCTGAAGGATGGAGCTCTTCTGAGGGCAAAGTTCAAGTGCATTTGTTAAATAAATAAATAAAACGAACAAGGAATGGACCTCGACAGCAGCGAGGGCAGAGGCAGGATTGTAGCTACCGCTGACGCGCCAGGACAGTGCTCAGGAGAGCCGGGCCCGGTGGGAACTCCCCGCCCTCCCGAGCCCCTCTTCCCTCTGCTCCGGCCCTGGCCCTCCGCGGCTGGTGGGAAGGGCAGAGAGGCTGGGCCATCTCCCTGGATCTGTCCTTCCAGGAGGAAAGCAGGCAGGAAGCAAGGCCACTGCTGGGAACCCGGACAGAAGGTATGTCTGGGCTCGGGAGGGGGGACAATGGAAACCAGAAGTCTCAGGGTGGGGTGGGGGTGGGGTCAAAGGCTAAGGTCAGCACCGCGAAGGCCAGCCTGGCCACCAACGCCTCAGGGAGCTTCAAGACACCGGCAGCCCTGTCACCTGCTCTGTCTTCAGACAGGGGCTCCCTGAGGACAGGGTCATGTCTCCCCTCAGACTGGGGACTCCCTGAGGACAGGGCCGTGTCTCCCCTCAGACTGGGGCTCCAGTTTTAAGTTACAAGGATGTAGTGCACAGCATAGGGAATATAATCAATAATAGGGTAACAACCATGCACACTGGACTTACCGTGATCATGTCATAAGTTATATAAATGTCTAATCACTACGTTGTACACACGAAACTAATATAACATCACGTCATTATAATTAAAAATAAATTAAAAAAATAAAGTGCTATGAGCACACACACACACACACACACGCACACACACAAATAACAGGGGCTGTTTGTCCCCTCAGAGAGCTTCCTGACAATGGGGGTCCATTCATCTCCCTGCATCAGCTTAGGGTCTCCAGTACTGCTCCCCTGCCTCCCCCGCCCTCCCCCAGCACTAACTACCTGGCCTCGGGCCTCTCCCCACCAGGTGTCAAGGAAGCCGCAGGTGCCAGGCTCTGGGTGGCGGTGGGGGGATGCGCGGGCATGGGGAAGAAGATGTAGGACACAGCTCTGGCCTAAGCATCCCCAGGCCAGGGCTGTGTCCTTACTTGTGGGTGGGGTGGGTCCTTGATTTGCAGGATGTGACAGAGAAGGCGGTGGTGGCCCTGTTCAGGGAGTGGCTGGGCCGGGCTCAGCACAGACTCCAGACTCCTGGGAGGCTATGAGCTGGGGGTAAATGGAGAGTGGGTGGGGGAGAGACCGGGCTAGCGAGGGTGGAGGGTGGGCATTGCAGCAGGACCCAGCAAGGACAAAAGTGCAGAGGTAGGGACACTGGTGCTCCGGGGAGCGGGAAAGCTTTGACTGGTGTTCAGGGGGTTTTCTGGGACAGGGACAGAGCAGCAGGCAGGACCTGGGACAGAGGTGAGGATCTGGTCACCACCAGTGCAGCCAGGCCCAGGTGCTCAGGTGAACTCAGTAACACCGTGGAGGTGAACAGCCCTGGCTTTGGGCTCAGACTTGAGCCTGACACTGAATTAATTAATTAATCCCCCATAAATTAAGCTTGTGACCTTGTGCAAGAGTCTTAACTTCTAGCCTCAAAATGGGAATAATGAGTCCCTACCCACCCAGCTTGTTGCGAGGCACAGGCAAGTTAACGCTTAGCGCGGCCCTGGCACAGGCAGAATGCCCGTCCACGGCACCAGTCTCACGATGCCTGCTGCCTGTGGGACAGGGGAGAGGGGAACAAGCAGCCTGGCATCCTGGGGAGTCTGGGCCCCACCCTTCTCTCACTTTTAGGATCAACAAACTCCCCAAAGCAGGAAACAAACATATTTTCACCCAAGGACCAATCATCTGCTTAATTTGTGGCATCTTCCAGCAGCCACCATAGCCAAGTGTGGACACTGGGGACTCCATGCCCAAGGGCAGGGAACAGTGAGGAGGGGCAAGGCCCTGTCACCCGCCCAGGGCCCCACTGCGTTCCCCTGTGGTTTGAGGTCTTGCTCTGAGCAGTGAGGCGGGGCTGGGGGTGCTGGGTGGTGGGAAGACACAGTGGTGGAGGCCCCTGCCCCTCCCAGGGCAGCAGAGCTGGCCCAGAGCACAGGGCAGTGGTGAGGGGGCCCTCGGGGCCTGGGTGAGGGCAGGTGGGCAGTTTTTAAAATCGGAACTTGCCAGGCTTCCTGGGATCTCTCTGAGGGGGGTGAAGGCAAATGAGGGTGGAGCTTACAATAGGAGGGGGCGTCTCTCAGAGGTAGGAGTTTGGGAAGGAAGCAGGGGGTGAGAAAGAGGTGCCAGGAGTGAGCGGTGTGTGAGCACTGGACAGGGAGTCACAAAGCACCAGGAGCTCTGGCCTCTCCGCCTCTAGTTTAAATCTCTGCTGGGACTGAAGGAACACATTTAATTTTTATGAGCCTCAGTTCCCTCTCCTATAAAATGGGCATATCAGTCCCCTCAGAGGGTTCCCGCACAGACCCAGCGAGATAGGTTAGGTGAACACATCAGGAGGTGACAAGCCCTGCAGCAGTGGGCACCGTGAGGAAGAAGAGGCGCGAAGAGGAAGGATGCGGGTGGGGGGGGCGCTCGAGGCGCTGGGCGTCCCCACAGCCTGGGAAGGCGGCTCTCCAAAGACTGGCGCTCGCCGGAAAAATCCCTCCTAGGGTTTTACTTCCCCGTGTGGATAAGTGCATTGGGTTCTTTCCTTTCCTGGCACAGGCATGACAAGGGAAGGAGGCAAGAGAGCCCGCCTGCCTGGGCTGAGGCGGGAAAGGGCAGAGCCTCGTGGAGAAGAGGTTCCACAGGCAGCCATCTGCCCCGAAGGCTCCTCCCAGGACCCCACACTCCTTCCTCTCTGTGCCCTGGAGGGGGGCTGTCGGCCCCCGGCTCTTAGACACCCCTCCTTTTTTTGTCTTAAGGGCTCCAGAGACATGAGCCAAAGGGCAGGGAAAGGAAAACTGCCCACAAACAACCCTCGCGCGGATACGCTGTCACACACATTGTCCCCCACGCCATCGAGCACATGCTACTTACTGAGACATGACCCAGGGTCTCTCTCACGCACAAACACACAGTCAGATACACACTCGCATACTGAGACACTGCCCCCAAGACACACACACACAGGCCCCTTGACTGACATATACTCAACTCACGGTGTCACAGACACGCACACAGAGACACAACCACACATTCTGTGACAAGCACTCTGTCTCTCACCCACATGCAGACTCAGACTAGCAGACACCCCATCACACACACACACACCCCTTCCCACAGACACAGTATCACACTGTCAGACACAACTGCATGCTGAGATGCTTCACACACAGTGACTCACACACATGCAGGCTGTCACACACAAGATGTGTACAAACACACAGAGAAACAGGCCCATGGTCTGTCTCTCGCTCCCTGTTTCTATATCTCTGCATCACTGTATCCCTCTAACACACACACACACACACACACCCCGGAGCCTGCAGAGAGGCAGGTGGCAGCTCAGGCATCGGAGGGCAGGGTGTGATCTGCTGGTTGCTCCTGCCCCGGCAGCCACTGGGGTCCACACCCGGGAATGAGCCCAGCTCAGAACAATGCCCACGGGGGCCGCTGTGCACCCTGGACTCCCTCTGCCCTCCACCGGAGTGCGGAGCCGGGCCTCCCACAGCCCCTCTCCAAGCCCTGTCTTCCGCCCTGGGGAAGGCTTCCAGATTCCCGAGGACAGATGGGTCAGCTCTGCCAAGTGACCAAAGCCGTCCAGGGTGCCAGTGTCTCAGTCCTCGCCATAACCTGGTGTGGTAGAGCATGTGATCCCTACTTACAGATGAGGAAACTGAGGCTAGGGACAGTCAAGGCATCTACCCAAGATCACCAGCTATGTGGACCCAGGTTTGTCTGGTTCTAATTTTGGGTGTCAAAGGCCTGCCTGTCCCCCAGTAGAACAGCTCCATCACAGGGGTAATGGAGAGGTAATGAACAGGAGTGGGGGCGGTCCTTCCCAGCAGGAATGGGGTGGCCTAGCTTCCCTTCTTCAGAGCTCAACTGCGCCATCCCCTTGCCTGCAAGGAACCTCTCCAGCCTGGGCAGACACTCTGTGGCCTTCCTTCAGTCCCACCTGGGTAGGTAGGCATTAGGCACGAGCCCAGCCCCGCACCCCTTGTTCCTCTCTGATCTCAAACCACTGGGTCACCTTACACAGGAAACCCTTCTTTTCTGAGCTTTTGTCCCCCCATCAGTGGCACAGACCGAGTAACTCTAGTCTTGCCAACCTCATGAACAGAAAATAGAATGCAAAATTAACCATTTTTTAGAGTTTTATACATAGGCATGAGGTTGTGTCACAATTATTGCAGTCTAATCTCAAAGTCCCTGTCCCTTATATCTCCACAGTAGCCAGGGATGTTCAAGGCCCCCCAACAAGAGCAGGCCCTGAAGTTCCACCTTCTCTTCTCAGGGCCTGACTTGTACTGCTCTCCTTTGGGCCCCAGCCTCGATATGGCCCCAGGATATTTGGCTTTTGCCCTTGGCCCAGGGCTGAGGAATGAGGGATCAGAAGAAAGGGCAGGTTCAAGGAGCCTGTCTCCTCTGGGTAAAGGAAGGACCTTTGGAGAGAAGACAAGCAGCCTCCAGAACCTCTCCTCTTCCCTTAATCCAAACCAGTCTGCACACTTGGCCTGGAGCAGGAAGGGACCCCCCAGCCCAGCCCAGCCCAGCCCAGTGGAGGAAGTAAATGTGAGGGAAGCAGGTAATGGGTCTGCAGTCCTGGCTCCAGAAGGATCCCAAGTGCACCAGGGAAGCCAAGCCTGGCTGAGGGGCTGGGAGAAGATGCTGGGGGGAGGGGGGTATCTCCTGTGGCTAGGGGCCCATAGCGGGGCTGGGGCACAGGGAGAGGGAGGTAATCTAGAAAGGATTTGGGGGCTGAAAATGGACTGGCACCCTTGCTGGGAGGCACATCTGTCCACATCTGGATTCTTAAGGGGTGGAGTAGGCCCCCACCAGGGCAATAACTCCTCCTCCTGCCTCCTCCCTGTGCTGGGTCACATTTCAAGGTCTGTATAGATCCACTCCCCACAGCTCTGGGGGTCGAGATGGGAGGCGATGGGAAGAGAGAGTTCCCAGCACAGGACAGGCCACCCAAGCCAGCGCCTCCTCTGCTCAAGCATCTCACAGCACCTTTGGACAACTCCCCTCGCCAAAAGCTGGCTGACCACAGTCCCCTGCCCCAGAGCCTGGGGACAGGAAAGGCAGGGAGGGCAGGAAGGCCAAGGAGGGGGCTTCAGAGGTCCTCCGGGTGGCCTGCTCTCCAGCCGCCGAGGAGGCCAAGGTGTCTGCGTGCCCCAGTGTGTGCTCTGGTGTGTGTTGTCCACCAGGGGGGTCAGAACGGAGGGAGGGGGACTCAGGCTAGTGTAGGAGGGGGCGCTGGCTGCTTCCAGAGGGCAGGAGCCTGGATGTTGTCTGCCTGCTGCAGGGGTTGGGGGGTGCGCGCGCATGTGACAAATTCCATCTGGGAGGTCACCAGGAAGGACAACAAGCTGTCACCGCAGGGTCCCTGGGGCTATGAGTCAAAGGCTGCGCTGGGGGGCCGGTGAGGGGTGATGGAGCCGGGTACCCACACCCCGGCCCCCGCACTCCCCGGGCCTCCTCGGGGTCCTGGACCAGCGAGGGAGCCGGCAGGCTGGGGGCAGGCGCTGCGGGGCAGGGCGCGGGGCGCAGCGGGGGAGGCTGAGGCTGGGGAGGGGGCGAGCCCGGGCTGGGGCGGGGCGCCTGGCGGGGTTTCCGAGGAGAGGGAGTTGGGAAAGTGTCGGGGCGACGCGGGCCGAAGTCAGCGCCCGGCGGCGGGGCAGCTGGCGCCCTGGCAGCGGGGCCCGGAGGCCGGGCAGCGGGCGCGCGCGGGGATGGGAGGGAGGGTCGCCCGCCGGCCCGGCCCCCCGACCCCCGACCCCCGCCCAGGGCGCCAGCTCCGCAGTCCCTGCTCCCCGGGAGGCTCCGGGCCCCCCGCCCGCGGTCGCGGAGTTTCTCCCAAGTCCCGCCGCCCCTGCCGGGACCCCGCGCGCGCCGCGCCCCCTCCGCGCCCCGGCCCCGCGGCCTCACCTGGGGGCGGGGGCCGGCCCTGCCCACCGCCCCGAGCAGCAGCAGCGCCAGGCGGAGCGGCCCGGGGGCGCCGGCCATGGCGGGGCGCTCAGGACCGGGCCATCGCTGCCACCTGCGGCACCGCGCGGCGGCTGATCCCGGGCGGCGGCGGGCGCGGGGGAGGAGCCGGCGCGGGGCCGCCCCGCCCGCGGGAGGGGCCAGGCGGGGTCCCCGGCCTTCCGCCCCGCGGCCCCGCTGCGCCCCCGCCGCCTCCCAGGGGCCCCCCGGCGAGGGAAAGCCAACCCCCCACCTACCCATTCGGGGCACCCCACGGGAAACTGAGGCCGGAGGAGCGCACGGGACTCATCCAAGGTCACACGGCCCGTCAGACCCCTCCAGGAAAACGTCGCCCCAAGAGCTGCGAGTGACTATTACGACGGGCCCCTCGGCGGGGCGGCCTCCCTCCCAAGACCCTGCTGACTCTGAGCCCTTCCCCGGGACGGCCGGGAGCAGAGGGGGGCCCAACGAAGGACGCACGGAGCCCTGGGGCGGCGGGGACGGATAGGGGCTCCCCCACTCCTGCAGCCCCCACGCCCCTCTCTGAATCGCGGGGCTTAGAACCTCCGTCGGCGCGGCAGCGTGGGCCGGGCCCGCGGCTCCCCCTGCGGCTCCCGCGCGGCCGGCTCCCCGCATTGCACCTGCCGGGGCGCACCCCACCCCCAAACGTGCGGCCTGGGCGCGACGGGCAGGCTGAGGGCGAGCGCGCCGGGACGGCCCTGACTTTCCGTCCCCTAGTGCCCGTGAAGACAGGGGTGGGAGAAGGGGGCTCAACCCCCACCACCAGCACCCCCAAAGAACTCTGACGTCGCCGCTGCGAAGGGCGATGGCGGCAGCGCTCAGCCCTGGGCCAGCGGCGGGCACGTCTGGACCAGGCCAAAGGGAGAGGTTCTGCCGGAGTAGCTGTTCCTCGGGGAGAGAAGGGAACTTCTTAAAGCCCAGAGGAGGCTGGATCCGCCGGGGAGGGGAGGGGGCAGGGGAGGGGGGAGGGGAGGGGGAAGGGGAGGGGAGGGGATGGGGGAGTGGAGGAAAGAGGGGGAAGGGGAGGAGGAAGGGGAGGGGAGGAGAGGAGAGGGGGAAGGGGAGGGGAGGGGATGGGGGAGTGGAGGAGAGGAGAGGGGGGAGGGGAGGGGGGGAGGGGAGAAGGAAGGGGGAGGGGAGGAAGGGAAGGGGGGAGGGGAGGAGAGGGGAGGGGAGGGGAGGGGAGGGAGTCAGGCAGCCCGGAGCTCCCACTCAGCTAGAGGGATCCTCCCCAGCAAGCTCTGCCTCCACTACCTGGGAGTCTTGTCCCCTTCTCTTTCCAGAAGTCAGTCTAACAGTCACCTTCTGTGTGTCACTTAGGATGTTTGTTCAGGTGCGCATGACAGAAAACCACAAACGACAATGGCTAAGCCAGGGCTCTGACCTGTAAAGCAAGGCTGGGGTTCCCGCCCAGGGCTGGAGCAGGCTGCCCGATCACCAGGGTCCGGGGCTCTCTAGCCTCCACCATTCTCATGGTCCAAAGCTCCCACCTAATGATCCAAGGTGGCTGCTCCAGCTCCAGCCCAGCCGTGACATCCACATTCCAGCCAGCAAGCGGGAAAGGGAAGACAGGTGCCCCTCCTTGCCTCTGGAGGCACTCTGAGAGATGCAGTTGTCGGTCCCATCCACTGGCCATAATTTAGACACCCAGGGCAGTCTTGGCTTCAAAGGAGGCTGGGAAAAGTGCCTCTTATTCCAGGCAGTCACTGGCAAGGTTAAATATTAGACTTTTATTATTCTAGAGGAAGGCAAATACAGTTGAGCCTTGGACAACACCGGGGTTAGAGGCGCCGACCCCCTTGCAGTCAAAAATCCATGTGTAAATAACTTTTTACTCCCCCAAAACTACAGTTGTCCCTTGGTATCTGCACCCTTAAATTCACTCCAAGACCACCGAGGATGCCTGAATCCCTGGATGCTAAGGTCTCTTACACAAAACGAAGTAGAACAATGCATGCAGTCGGCCCTCCACGTCCATGATTCCCAACCACAGGTCAAAAATACTACATTCAGTCTGCTGTTGGTTGGATCTGAGACAGGCCAGGAAGCCAGGGCTAGTGGCATAGGGAAACTGAGAAAGATAGCTGAACAAACTAACAAAGCAATTTACAGAAGATGCAGAAGGTCACCTCCCTAGAGAGAACATCTAGGCCTCAGTTGTATTTCAGCTCCAGACCCAAAGAAGCAGCAAAACCAGGTGGGTGACACCAGGACCAGCTACAATGACTAACATTGCCCTGACACTGACCAATCAGTGGAGATTAGGTCCCTGAAGAAGCACATCTGGAAAACTGATGAATATTTTGTTGAAACCCTCCCCTGAGACCTCTGCTAAGATTCCTGCCTGCAAGAGAGAAATAAAAGCCTCAAGACAAAGGACCCAGCAGAAGCTCTCCCTCCCAGGAGCATGCCCACACCCTCCCTTCTTCCCCCACAGGCCTGCATCTCCTAAACTCTAAGGGACCTCCCCAGGCTTGCAACTGGGGCAGCAACGGGCAGTGGCAGCTTCTGCCGGGCTAACCCCCCTGGACTTGTCTTCAAGGCCCCGTTTTCTCTGACTTCTCAGTGAGCCACAGCAGCCCGGCCTAGGCTCACCTCCCCAGCCCCTTTCTTGTTTCTCTGTCCCCAGCTTTGCTAAACATCCTCTAAAATTTACCCAGACTCATGCTGTGAAATTTTTCCTGCACGAAGTCAAGAACCCGCACACTAGTGGCTGGCCCTAGGCAGACCCGCTCAGGGCCAGGTCCCTTTTCTGGAAACAAATCCACAAATGGGAAACGTGGGAATCGAGAGGGCCAACCCTATATTTAGGGGAGAAAATTCATGTGTAAGTGGACCTGCACAGTTCAAGTCTCTGTTGTTCAAGAGTCAAGTGTACATATATCTAGGTGGATGGGTGGGTGGATGGATGGACAGATGGATAGACAGATAGCTGGCTATTGAGAAGCAGCTCACAGGCTCTGCTATACCAGGGTGGAGGTTGAGGACACGAGAGGACAGAGGAAGATAAGGGGCTGGAGAAAGTATTCAGACAGAGCCAGGCCCTTACTATGAACTTATCACCCTCCCAATTACATTTATTCAGTCAGTGTCTACTGAACACTTGCCATGTGCCAGACACTGAACTAGGCCCCCCCCCCCCCCATGGTAAAGTGGTGACTAGCCTGTCCTCAGGCAGATTCTCTTCTAATGCAGGAGGGAGACATAAACAGGAGGTTACTGGGGCCAGGTAGATCACAATTTCAGTCATGACCAGCAGATAATCAGAAGTCTGCCCACAGCACTTAAAAGACCACGTTCCCTCTGCCAGGGGCGTTTTCTGACTGGGAGGAGAGTCTTGTGTTCAGCCAGTGCAGGGCAGGGCCCTAGGAGCAGCTCTCAAGCGTGACCGGGTAGGAGCGGATCGATAAATGCCCAGTTCCTCCCCGCTTGATCAGGCAACTCAGGTGTGAGCCACAGCCTCCCAGACGTCCCGGTGGGATGGAGCCCCAGCCTCCGCAGCCGTAATCTGCTCAGTAATGCACCACTCTTGGCTTCCTTCCCTGGCTATCTCACTTGCCAATAGTAGGAGACTCGTGCTTCCTGGGGACCCCTCTCAAACAAAACCAAACTGCTTGTCTTAAATCCTGTCTCAGGGTCTGTTTGTGGGAGAGCCCAGCTGGAGACAGTGGGCAAATGAGAGTATCCAGGGATGGGGGTGGCCCCAGAGCCCAGAGACACTTGGGCGGGAGATTCCTCAACCCCTCCTTTAACACCGGGGTCCGAAGCCTCGGAGTTTGTTCTGACGCTGCCTCTCATGTGCCGCCTGGATCATCTCTGTCTCACTAGAAGGCTCCGCGTGGCCCGCACGCTGTGCTCAGCCTCCGCACAGGTCTGTACCCAGTGAGTGCCCAGTGTTCCCAGACCCTCCTGGTTCTGTCTCAGGTATGATGGGTGATGCCTGGTGCCATGCCCGGGTGTTTCCGTGCCCTGCAGCTGCTGGAGGTGGTGTATTGGACACTTGGCAGCATTGTCTCCACAGCTCTAAGGTAAGTAAGCTTCAGAGTAGGGCCAAGGTCTGATTCACTTCTTCAACGACCTCACTCCTATCCGGTCTCCTAGAGGACCCGCTTTCTAAAACCCTTCCCTGACCTCATCCCTGAGCCTGTCCATTGGCTCCCTGCCACCCAGGACCAAGTCCTCCAAACTTATTAGCACCTAAGGAGTCAGCTCGGATCTGCCCCCAGCTTACCTTTCAACTGGCCTTTTGCAAGTACTTCCTCCCAACTCTTCACGACATGGTCCCTTCTGTGTGAAGTGCCCTCACCCACCCTGCCTGTCTGAGCTCCCACCCATGCTTCAGGACCCAGCTCAGGCAGCCCCCCCCAAGAAACCTTAGAGAGGGTAGCCTAGGGGCTTTTATCAGAGGCAAGAACCCAGGAAGGCTCCCCTAAACATGGTCTTCTTCTGGGGTTCCCCAACTTCTGCTCACCCTCAGGGCCTCAGTGGAGGGGTCACCCCAGCCTGGAAGCTTTCTGTGATCCCGTGAAGGGCCCTCCCTCAAGTCCGCAGGCCCCAGTCCCTTGTGCTTCCTGCCATCGGGGCACTTTGGAAACTTCTTGAATGTTTGCTGGTTAATTCCTTAGTGTCCCCAAACAGGGGTCCCGTTTTACTCAACTTTATACCCACAGCACCCAGTGCCATGCTTGACACACGCTTGGCACTCAGGGACTCTTGTTCAAAACACCAAATGACATGAACGGAGGCGCTTACCCTGTTGTCACTCTTTCCTTCTGACTTTCCCTCATTAGACCGTGAGCTCCGGAGGGAAGGGTGTTTCCGGCTTGACCTCTGAATATGCAGCATCACGTGGGCCCTGGCACGTCGCAGATGCTCCGTGACGTCTGTCCCAGGGAAATGTGTCTATCCAGGGTCCAGAGTAGGTGCTCAGAATCTGATCAGAAGGAGGATGCACTGGGAGAGAGAACAGATTATGTCCTGTCCCCTCCTCTCCCCACACTGCGGGCAGGGCCTCTAGCTAGGTCCTGCTACGGTCTGAGTGTTTGTGCCCCCCCAATTCATGTTAAACCCTAGCCCCCAAAGTAGTGGTATTAGCAGGTGGAGCCTTTGGGAGGTAATTAGGTCGTGGGAGCAGAGCCCTTGCGAAGGGGATCGGTGTCCTGATAGAGGAGACCCCAGAGACCCCCTCCCCTTCTACCTGCGAGGACAGAAAAGCCGGCCATCGGTGAACAGGGAAGTGGGCTCTGACCAGACCCCAAGCCTGCTGCTGCAGTGACCTTGGGCTTTCCACCTCCAGAACTGTGGGAAATGCATGCTCGTTGTTTATAAGCAGCCCAGTCTGTGATATTTTGTTGTAACAGCCCAAGCGGACTAAGACACACTCCCTGGAACAGAGGGCAGGGAGCTCCCTAAGGGAGAGCCTGGCTGCCAGCAGCTCAGGGGCGATGCCGGGCATCTAGGGAGGATGCCCCTCGGGCAAAGGCTCCACCCTCTGCCTCCTGCTTCCTTCTCTGACCCTGACCTTTGCCCCCTGACCCAGAGCTTCTGCGAGTAACCCTGAGTTGTGAAGTGGCATTATTTCATCCCCACTGTTCTGAGAGGATCCTGAAGCCCAAGGCAGCGAAGCAACTAGCTTTGAACCCAGACGGTTTAAGATGATCCAAGAGAGCCTGGATGCAGCGCCCCCAGACCCGGCACCCTGCTGCGCGACCCGCAGTCCCCACACCTTGCAGAACTGTAGACAGTTGGGAACAGCTCGAGCCCAGAGCCTGGCACACAGCGGCCCTCAGTATCAGGCGGCGCCCACGTCGCCGTTGTGTCCAGTCCCCGCCCTGCCCCTGTCTCCCCAGGTGTGGTCGCACCAGCTGCACCAGGTCTCAGCTGGGGACGGGAAGGGCTGCTAATGCCCAGGGCTCCTGCTCAGTGCGTCCCTCCCTGGCCTGCGTGGCTACAGTCCAATCCCTGGTGCTGTCGGTGTCGCTGTCCCCACTCGCCGAGCAGCTGAGTTTCCTGGGTGCTGGGTCCCGTCCAGCTCCAGGCAGCCAGCTGGAGATGATTTACAGCCTCCCGAGCTACAGTGATTATTGCTGTCTCGGGTGAGAGCAGCCGCCGTATTTCCAAGGTGTCGCCCGTCCCTTTCGTGCCTGACTCCTCTGCTGAGAGGAGGGGGCTGCTCCCGCCTCACAGAGGGAAACTAAGTCCCGCAGAGTCAGGGACGAGCTCGAGGTCAGTTAGCGGGTCTTTGGCAGGGTTCGGGCCCCCTGGAACAGGTAAAGGAAAAAACGGAGGTGAGAAGAGCCGAGTTCCTCCCTCTTCGCCACGTGGGGAGAAGGTGAGAGGAAACCCAGCGGAGGGGCCTGGGAGAGGAGCCTGCAGGGTGGTGGAACCAGGGAGGCTGCCAGGAGCTGCCCTGAGAGCCGGCTACTCTTCCTTTGACGGGGGGACTGTAGCAGAGCTGGCTGAACGCTCCCCGACGCTGGGCACGCAGCTGCTGCAGCTGGTTTCCTGGGGCTACTGTAACAAAGTACCTCAAGCCAGGTGACAAATGACAGAAATTTATTGTCTCAGCTCTGGAAGCCAGAAGTCAGAAATCAAGGTGTCAGCAGGGCTGGTTCCTCCTGAGGCCGTGAGGGAGTCTGTCCAGGCCCCTCTCCCAGCTCTGGCCTCAGGTGTTCCTCGGCTCTGCTCGTAGCTGGTGTCACCTCTGTCTTCACGTGTCTGCCCTCTGCATGTCTCTCTGTGTCCAAATCTCCTTTTGTATAAGGATGCCAGTCATTTGGATTTGGGCCCATCTTAATGACCTCATTTTAATTCAATTACCCCTGTAAAGACTCTGTTTTCAAACATGGTCACGTTCTAAGTTACTAGGAGTTGGAACTTCAATATGTCTTCTTGGGAGACTACAATTCAACCCATAACACAGGCAGGCCAATCTCCCAGGCTCCCTTGATGCTTAGTGACCAATGCAAAGTGCAGGAAGTCACTAGAGGGAGGGCACCTCCAGGCTTGGCCCATGGAGCCTCCCACACAGTCCTCCTCACCCTCCCTTCCCCCATCTTCTGGCCAGACACAGATGGTCCGATGCACACCTCCAAGGTCCCAGGGGACTGTGGAGCCACAAGACAGAGGAGCCTGAGTCCTGAACCACAGCACAGAGCAGTTTCCTGCCAACCTTTGTTGGGTTATGTGTTAAGCCGCTGAGATTCGGGGGCTGTCACTGCAGTTAGCTCCCCTGACAAAGAGCTGGCATGTGCCCCGAACCTGTCTGGGGACAGGAGTAGTCTGTCCAAGCAGAGGGCTTCTGGGGGTCCCTCTTTGTGGCTGCCATTAGGTGAATGGGGCCCCTTCTCTGAGTCCATCTCCTCCCCTGGTGCCCTCTCCTCTCCATGGAAGGGGCTCCGGGTCCGTGCGGCCGGGGCTCCTGGGCCTGGAGAGCACACCGTTCCTTCCTCTCCCTCTGGCTCCTCTCCACGCTTCACCCTGGTGCTCCTCTCTGGCAGCCTTTTCCTCTGGAGAGGAGGCGGCTGGGGGCCCCGAGGGAGCGATTATGACGGAGCCTACATTGTCCCCTCAGAGAAGTCAAGCTCTGCAGGGAAAGAGGAACCATGCCAAATCTCACATGCTCGGAAGTCAAAGGAAAAGGACCCGTCACACCGGCCTTCTCATCATGGACTTTCAGCGGCTCCATCGTGGCTGAGAAATCCACTGTGACCAAAATGAGAACTGAAACCAACGTCAACTCGAGTCTAAAAGGAGAGATGTCATCAGACTGACATCTAACCATCCCACCGGCAGGCAGTCTCCTTTTTGGAAACTCCCCAGCTGGTCCCCTCTCTGAGCACCAGCACCAGCATCAGCACCAGCACCAGCACCAGCACCAGCACCAGCACCCGCATCATCGTTCAGCCCAGTCCATCACAGGCCTCACAGGCCTGGGAGGAAATGCTCTGCAGAGCGGCTTGTGGGGCCCCAGAAGCTCCCTGAAAAGAAGGGGTCTGGAGCCCAGGCAGGGAAGCTCACTTCCAGGTGATCACCTCTAGGGCTGCGTCAAGGTCACTGCAAAGCCTCCTCAGAGTCCCCCAGGGCAACAAACAACCAGCACACTGGGCAGGCCGGACCCCAGCAACAGCCCGGTCCTCATCTGGGAGCCTGGCAGACCTCGCCTCCACGGACACACTCAGGCTGGACCAAATTGCCTCCCTCAGTTCTGCATAAAGGGAGTGTGGTAATCCACCCACTCCCTTCTAAATAATAGAAAATAGATCTGGGCCACCTGCTCCCAGTGGCCTGCACCATCTCGCCTTGGTTGTCTGAGTGTGGGCTCAGTTGTCATCACGGCCTCCTAGCACCTCAAGGTCACACCGGGATACGGGCTGAAGTGGCTGCAGCCAGCAGGGCTGACCCTGCAGATGTCTCCTCCATCTGCCTCCACAGGCTCATGGCCCAGAAGTTTCCATTCCCTCTCCCTCTGGTCATGTCTCTCAGTCCCGCCTGACTTGTGACATGGTCACACTTCAGAATTGGAGCCTGGCCTCAGGGGAGCCGGGAGTCACCTCTGTTGTTGTGTTTTGACCCTTCGACCTGGCCTGAAGTGGACCTGCAGCCCTGCCCGGCAGTGCCATTCCCCTGGCAAGGCCTGCTCAGGACCACGCCCTTCCCTGCCCTGGAGCCCTGGCTCCGGAAGCACCCCACTATGCTCCGTTTCTGGCTCATTTGCCAAACAGGATGGCAAACAACGCTGATGAACCTACTTGCACCTAATGGCTCAGAAGTCCAGGCCCTGCCACCCGGGCGTTCTCAGGGCGGCTCCGCAGGGGTGTGTGTGCACAGAATTAATCCCAAGCCTGGCAGTTCTGCCACAGGAAAGGGGACAAATACCTCTCCACGAGGAGAGCTGATGGCGCTGGTGCTGTGGGCAGGCTGCAGGCCTCAGGGTCCTGGAATGAGAGGCCCCGGGGCTTTGGCTGCATCGGCAGGCTGGGCTCTCAGTGTGGTCAACAGCAGGGCTCAGACCCTGAAACTCACGGCGGCAAGCTGAGGACAAGGAGCTGGTCCTCGTCATCAAGCCAGGCTGCGGGGTCCAGGACACGAGGACTAAGCCCCTAAGATCAGTCTGTTTCCTCTGTGTGAGATCACTGGCTTTTCCGGGGATGCCCCTCAAAGACGAGGCTCTGAGGGTCATGCTTGAGCAGAAGCAGACCTGGGCGGGCCAGCAGGCCAGGCTCAAGGCAACGGTAGTCAATGGGGACGATAGTGGTCATGTTGGTGTGGATGTCAAGTGGCCCAAGGAGGTACCATGGCCATCGGCATGGCCTTCGTCCTGGCCACGCTCTCTGTCATCCTGGAGTGGTGAGGCCCCTAGGAGGACACGCTCTGCCCGCTGCCACGGCGGCTCTGCCCCTGGCATCGTCTCGGTCCCCGTGCCTGGGAAGCTGCTGCTGACGGCAGGTCTTGGGCCAGCTCTGCCAGCTTTGCCGAAGCCACTCCAATGTCACTTCCGAGACCCACAGCTCTGACCTCTGCAAAGAGACGGTTCCCCAAGTCTCCCATCAGGACCCCACTAACCCCCAGCAGAGTGTCCAGGGGTGGCCTCTTTATGGTGCTTTAGCACAAGAAAACTCAGTAAATTAAACCTGAAAGCAAACAGCAAACAACTTCCACAAGCATGCAGCCCGGCAGGTGCTGAGGAGCAAGTGCTCGCACAGGCTCCCTGTTACCGCAGGGTCAGGGAAAGGCCCCGGCCCGGGCTGGGAGGGCCTGGCTCACCCTGGGTCTCCACCACACTCCTTTGCCCCGACAGCAGGCTGGCTGACTTTCCGAGTCTCCACTCCCTCACCTCTGTGGTAATCTCTGCTTTGGCCTGCAGACAGGTTTGTTGTGAAAGTCTAATGAGATCGTGTACCCACAAGCTTTGGAAACGACAAAACGCCACTTACATTCAAGGAACCACCACGGTCACACCCACATTGCTCTTGACGCCCAGCATCGCAGGCTTCCCTCCCAGCTCTCCCGGTCACGGCCCGCGCAGCCAGCCCGGATGTGCTGTTGTGGCTTAAACCGGGCCTGCGTCGTCCACATCTGGCCTTCGCTCCGGCTGTGCCCTCCTCCTAGAATGCTCCTCTGGTCAAATCCACGCATCCTTCATGGCTCGGCTTCAGTTCTACTTCCCCCAAGGACCTTGCCGCAGCCTCCTCTGCGCTCCTGCGCCGCGTCGTCTCAGAGCGGTGACCTCTTGGCCTCGCTGTGCGCAGCTGGTGCTCCCTGCGACAGCAGGTGCCCCAGGGCAGGGCTCCGCTGGCATCCCACCTGCGTGGAGCTGCACAGAAGGCGCTGAGAGCAGCATCCCGCGTTGCGACGAGTTGGAAAGGTCCTCAAGAGGTAATCAATGTGATGGGGGCCCGGAGGCAGATGCGTGTGGCCAAGCTCCAGGGGAGAGGGTCCATAAACAACTTTTGACAGAAAAGCCCAACTTCAAAGCCCAGCAATTTTAGATTATATTTGCATTGGAGGCTTTTACAATAACAAAACTTTAGATTTATGTTTCCGTGAACAGATGTGGAAGGGAAATCAATTTCTCATAGGATTGGCTTATTTGTTTTTATCGCAGTGCTAAATATTATGCACGAAGTGACAAATGAATACATAAATCGGCGCAGGACACGTGCGCGCACTCCCCCGGGCGAGGAAGGAGCGGGGAGCCGCCCGTTTCTTCCCGTGGCTGGATGTGGCAGGTGTCCCACGGCAGGCCGGCCACGCTGGAACTCCCGCAGAGATGCTGGGGCTGAAGGGGGCTCTCAGCCGGCAGCTCCGGGAGCCAGGCTCCTCCCCAGAAGAGGAACGCCGCTCACACACGTTTCGGGGACACGGAGAGCGGAGGGCTGGCGCAGCTTGCCTCTGGCCCCGGAGCTTTCCTGGGGCTGCGAGAAGGGTGTCAGGAAAAAGGGCTGGCGGCCCCTGGCTCCCCGCCCCCTCCAGGGTGGGAGGAGGAGGGTGGAGAAACACCCCAGACTGGCCCCGACAGCGGTTCCCTCTGGCCCCAAGTGACCATCTGCCACCCCTGGGCGTGGCTCCTGGGTGAGTCACGTGAGCAAACAAAGTGTGAGCGGGACCTCCTCCTGCGGGACCTTCCTCCTGAGGGGCAGAGAGGGCAAGGCGGGGAGAGGCCAGGGCAGGACTCATCTGCTCATCCCCTGGGCCACCTGCCCCACAGCCCAGGGTCCATGGCCAAGGGAGGGACCCAAGGGGAATGTGGGCCCTGGGACCCATGAGGGGACACTGCAGCCGACTGCTGGCAGCCGAGGACTGGCTTTGGCTTCCAGACAAAGCAGACCAGGCAGGAAGAGCAAATCTATTCTCCAGAAAAATTCCATAAACATGGAAAAAACCGAAAAGCGACTGCTTTCCCCAGGAGAGGGGATGACACATAAGAGACAAAGCTTCTGACGTGGTCTCGCTAATGCCAAGCAGTTGGTTCTCTGGTCTGGGGGGAGAGAGAGGGAGAGATATTTTTCTATTTGCCTGGCAACCTCTCATTCAGGTTCTTATCGTGATGGACAGTGGTGTCCTTTGGGGGGCAACAGAAGAGGGACAATAAAAAGGGGAAGGGTTTGCGTAATCAGGAAGGAACACGAGGAAACCACGAAAGACAGACGGGTGTCCTCGCCCCTCAGACTCGGGGTGAAATCCCCCATCGCATGACCGAGGAGGCTGGGGTTCCAGCGACAGCTACCCATGAACCTGTCAGGTGGGGGACTGGGAGGGTGCCCACCCCCATGCATAACACCGTGTTGAGGAAGCTGCGAGGGAGCCAGGGAATTAGAGCCCCAGGCATCCAATACCTGCACCCGGTCAAAAAGGTTTTTTCCTGCAGACAGAGAGCGGGTTTTCCTGAAGCACCGCAGCCTGGGAGGAAGGAGCGGAAAGGCGGGAGCTGCCAGCCCCGCACAGGAGCGAGGCAGGAGAGCTGCGCTGCTCCCGGGGACACCTGTTCAGTTCGAACTGTTTGTGAAGAACCAGCTGTCACCCGCCACATTCTCAAGGAGGGTGATTCCCCAGGCCCTGGAGGAGGGAAGCAACTTCCAGCCCCTCCCTCCCTGGCTCCTCCTGGGGAGACTGGAGCAGGTGGGGACAGCTGCTCCCCCGCAGCTCCTCAGGAATGGGTGTTAAACCAAGAACACTTTCATCTCGTGAGCATTACTTCAAAATGCTTATGCTCGCCTCAGATGCATGTCGATGAAGAGCTGAGTGTTCAGAGATTATGCTTCCTTGTTGCAGTCACAGCCAGGCGCTGGATCGGCTAATTTTCTCGCACGTGCTCAAGGTACTGAGGACATTTTTTCTAAGGCAAAACACCGTTCTACCCCCAGAAAGTCTTAGGGAACTTACGGCTCTGACGAAAAGAGCAATTAAGAATGGGTGCTCTCAGGTTTCAGTTGTCTTAGTGTTTGGGGGTCTTTTCCAGATCTGTCCCGTTACTGCCCTGGGCTGGGGCTCCCTCAGGCAGGGACCCCTCTCCCGCAGTCCCTGGGAGGGGCAGGAGTCGCGCCTGCCTCAGGCCCCCCACTTCAGGCGCCCAGGGAACTGTCTTCCCTTCAGGGCATGCAGAGGCCAGCAGGTGTCCGGCTGAACTTAGGGAGCCTCTGAAGAGCCCATGAAGAGGAAGCAGGGGAAAGCGTGCTCATGACTTGTTTCCAATCAAAGGAGGTAGAGGAAGGACAGACGGGGGAGGGAAAGAGTGTGGAGGAGGAAGGGCATCCCCAGGGACACGCTGCTCAGGTGTCTCCAGGTCCCGGGCTCCGTCCCAGGCTGCCAGGGGTGTCCCTGCGACGGGCTGACAGCCCCCAGCCCCCGGCCTATGTGGGACTCCTGCGGGGCCGTGCCCCAGGGTGGGGGTGGGTGGCTGAGGCCTTTGCTGTGACTGGGTCACACTCAGCTTCTCCCCCATCCCCCCACTCCCCCATCCCCACCCCCACCCTTGTCCTGCCTCCTTCCCTCCCCCACAGGTGGTGTCCCGAGAGCTCTGCACACAGGTCTCCAGCCCAGAGTCTGTGTCCAGGGAACCTGGCCTAAGACAGGGAGCGGGGCAGAAGTTCTAGGGTCTTGAAGGGGTAGACAATTTTAGACAATTTATATCAAATACAGAAAAGGCTCACAAGCCAATGCCTATCCAGCTGGGTAAGGTGGGCTGGAGTCATTATCCAGCCAACACCAGGCATGTTTGTGGATTTATGCTATACAGGCATACCTCGCTTTATTGCACCTCGCTTCATGGCGCTTCGAAGATATTGCGTGTTTGACAAATTGAAGGTAAGACCCTCCACCCGCAAAAAGACTCACTGAAGGCTCAGATGATGGTTAGCCTTTTCTTTTTAAGCAATAAAGTATTTTTAATTAAGGTATGTACATGTTTTATGTTTTATATATAATGCTATTATACACATAGTAGACTACAGTATAATGTAAACCTAATTTTTATACGCACCAGAAAACCAAAAAATTGTGTGATTCGCTTTATTTCAATATTCGCTTTCTTGTGGAGATATTAACCCGCAATATCTCCGAGGCAGGGCTGTATGTCCTAACTATTCCTAAAGTGCTGTCATGTGATATCTTTTTATGTCTAAAGTGGGATCATTTGTTAAACCCTTAAAAAACTTTGAAGATTCCATTAGACGCCTAGGATTAAGCCATGGACTTGCTTTAACTGTGAGTGGCCTTTTGGCTTTTTAAATGGAAAGGATGTCCATAATTCCCTAATTTTTTTTTCATTTAGGTTAGTGAATCATTTTTTACACTTTTTGCTTTCTTTTATCCTTTGCTGGATTGTTTTTTTAAATAACATCTTACTTTTTTTTTTTTTTTGGTATGTGGACAAGAAAGCCACCCAGCAGGGTCCTGATCCCAGGACTAGACCCGTCTTCTCACTTGGCATCTAGAGCTGATTTCTCCAGCTCCTGCCAGTCAGCAATGCACCTGCTGGTCTAGAAGGGTCAAGAAAGCCCAGAAAGAGCATGTTGAACGAACCTACTCATTCCCTTCAAAATTCCTGGATTTTAATGTACATTGTTTGCACACATGCAAATGCTGATCTCTGCCTGGTAGTCTCTCTTCTGTGCACTTATCCAATCCATCCAGATGATTACAGCTGTTCAGATTAGCAAGTCAGAGAGACACAGATGTACTATCTTCTATGCGCAATTTTGGATTTGAGAGGTTTATGCAATAGGTCTGGCTTTAAAAATAAAATCTAGTGCCGCTCTGCAAAGTTCATCAGAGCATGGACTGGATTCATTCAGTCTCAGCTCTGTCCCTCACTAGTTGTGACACCTTGGACAAGTTATGTCACTTTCCCGTGCCTGTGTCCTCACCTGTGAAATGGAAATGAAAGCAGACATTATAAGGCTGGTATAAAGATTACATAGGCTAATTCACATCAGTGGCTTAGACCAGTGCCTGGCATACGGTCACACTGTGTTAAGTCACAGGCTTCATCGAGAGCAATGGCGAACACACAGGCGCTCCAGTCTTTCTTCGGGGACCCTGGCAGTTGTGTATAAGCACTTGGCCAGGAAAATAGCTCTTTTCCCAGATTATAATGACAGAAGAAATATCTGACTGGGCTTTCCCGGCCGTGAACTGCTGCGTCTTTCATCCCTTCCTGCTCCTTCATCTCATCTACTTGATTTCTGAATTCCTAGATTTTACCTCCATGCAGCCTTTCAAATGACTTGCTTTACCTCCATGCTAACTGTCTTCTCTCTGGCTCCAACCCGCACTTCGTCTTGTTTGGTCTAGAGCGACAGCCTCCTGACTGACCAGCTCCCACTCCCGCAGCTCCCGGAGCCGTCCTGGGCCCCCACTTCCTTCCATGGTTTTCTGGACCTGCAGACTTGGCCCCACCCAGCAGCCCCTCCTTCTGCATCACTTGCCTACATTTCTCAGTCAAACTGGGTTTCATTCATGTGTTCATTCTGTCAGCACTTACTGGGCTGCCAAAGGCCAGACTCTGCTTTCGAGAAGCTTGAGGAGACAGAGATACGTTATTAAATTCCTAGGATTGAGATTGTTAAATTCAGTTACAACCAAAATGCAGGAGGAGCCATAGAACCTCCTTCTGAGAGGTGATGGAAATCCTCACGGAGGGTGAAGAAAGACGCAGGTGGCACAGAGAGGACTTCCCTTTACAGCTTTATCGAGGTGTAACCGAAGGACAGTAAACCGTGCATTTCAAGTGTACAACCAAGAAAATGAACGCATCTACCAGCCCCACTTCCCCCCACCCCTTCCCAATCCCTTTCTCTGCCTTCCCCACCCTTCCTACCCCAGGTGACCGCTGCTCTGCTCTGCTCTGCCACTGTAGATCAGTTTCCATTTTCTAGAATGTTCTATATAAATGGAACCATACACAGGCACTTTTCGTTTCGTCTGGCTTCTTTCACTCAGCGTAATGATTCTGAGACTCAGCCACGTGGCCGTGGTTATCGGTAGTTTGATTGTATTGCTGAGGAGTAGTCTATAGAATGGATGTTCCACAGTTTATCCATTCACCTCTCTGTGGACATTTGGGTGGTTCCCAATTGTTGACTGCTACAAAGTTTCTGTGAACACCCACAGGTCAGTCTTTGTGTGGACAGCAGCCTTTATCTTCCTTGGGTAAGTGTCTAGGAGTGAAACGCCTGGGTTAGATGGTGCCTGTGTGTCACTTGCAGAAACTGCTCGCCTGTTTTCCAAAATGGTTGTACGGTCTTACGTTGCCTCCAACAACGTAAGGAGAGGCGAGTTGTTCTGCATGGGAAAGCCTTCCTTCACAAGGAACAACGTGAGGATATTCAGGGAACATCACACAGTCCTAATGGCAGGAGCCAGGGCAGGGCGCGTGAGGGTGGGCACAGGCAGAGGTTATGTTTCAGGCCAGCTCATGAAAGACTTCGGGATGGAAACTCACCGGCGGCTCTGGAGAAGGGGACTACATGGTCCGGCCTCTGTCTCTGGGTGTTCCTGCAGTTTCCATGCCACTCTCTTCCTCATGCTGTTCCCCTCCTTAGAACATATCAGTCTACTGTCTCGGTACCAGCTTGGCACCATCTACGCAAAGACCAAGAGCCAACTGGAATGTTACCTTCCTTCGAGGTCCCCCCTTGCCCCTGACTGAACCATTCTTTCTCCCATGGCCCCAAGTCACACCCACAGTGCAGCGAGTCCCTGTCCATTGCAGGTCCCTCACAGCAGAGTGGGGCTGGCTCATGCCCCATCGCCCACAAGACCATCCCTTTTAGAAGATGTATCTTTAGACCCTTCCCTTTTGGTCTTATTTTTATCCAAAGTTCACACTAAAATAACATTTTAAGTCTTGTTCATTTTGCAGAGACCAAAATGAGAATATGTGGATTGATTCCAAGGAGGGGAAAAAAGGACTGTCTCTCTCCTATTTCACTGGCTCAGCCATCTTGTCCCCAATTCTTTGCTCTTTTATGCTCCCCAGGTCTCCCTCACTGAAATGTGGCAAATTATGTCATTAGCGAAAGCAACAACTTTGCCGAGAAAATGGTTATGTGTTTATGGAAGTCCAGTGGCTCACAGTGTCTAAGGAAACCATTCAACGGGTCCAGAGAAAGAAAGCAGAGCTGGAGCCCAGCCATCTTTGCAAAACTAGGATGGCTGAGTGGTACCCGCTGTAAAGAAGACCATTTTGAGGCACATATTGGGTGCCAGGTGCCCATCACCAGGTGGCCTTTGCACCCATCTCTCTCCTCTGTGTTGACACAGAGCAAAAACAGTCAGCAACAGTGAAAAAGTTCCCAGAAAATGGTCTGTGGCTTTAAACAGCCTGATACAGACCCTTGCTAGACTCACATATTTTCTATCTCTTTCCCAATTTTCCAAGAGGTATTCAAGTTACAAGAGAAGACTGAACCTAAATGTTATTCTCTGAAAACCTACTGGGACATCCAAGGGTGTAGACCATGCAGTCTGCCTTCAATCATTTTAGCGACTAAACAGGAACATGACGAGAATGTGTGTTTTGTTTGGGGACCTGCGTTTTGGTTTGCTGCCGTGTGTTTCACAGCAGGCGGGTCCAAATTCCAGCCTCAGTCCAGGAAGACATTCTTTCTGGAGAGGCCCATCCTTCCTTGGTGTACCCACTGGCCACAGGAAATACTTAAAACACCCGGGCTGGGGCTACTTTACTTTTTAAACTGCCTTGGACAGTTCTCTGGCTCTGACATTGAAGCAACATCAGGGGCACACCAGAGCCACCGCTACAGTTTGCATTTCACAGTACATTTTCTACCATTTGAAAGTGCACCAGCCAATGGTGGCATTTCCTCTGGGGGCTTCCCTGGACACCTCACCTGGCTGCTGCTCTGCCATCCTGTTGTGGTCACCATTCGATCTCTGATCAAGGCAACACTTCCCTCCTTCGGTACAGACGAGGAATGAGGCTTGTGAATTTGGCTGTGGGCAGGCAAGAGGGTCCTGGGCGGGAGGACCAGCAGAGGGGATCCTGGGCGGGAGGACTAGGGGAGGGGATCCTGGGCAGGAGGACCAGGCGAGACACTTGTTCACTTTCCTGAGGCTGCATGAGAATTCAATATAGGACCCATCTGTTTTGCTAAATTGACAATTTCCTTTAGCAGGAAATAAAGGTTCAAACTTAGTTTCAGACTAGCTACAGAGTAAGAAATAGCTTCTCTTTTTAAAGACTTTGCTCTTTAAGGCATTAAGCATGTAACCTAATTTCCCTTGATGGAGTTTGTTTTCTTTCTCCATTGCTGCCTAGAAATGTGTGCTCCGTGATCTCCTGCAGAGCTGGGCTGGGAGGGGAGAGCTGGAGAACAGAGCTCTCCCGGCCTCCAAAGCACTGAAACACCACACAGCGGTCAACCCCAGGGGTGCTGACTGGGCTCCCCAGTTCCCATTTCACAAACACGGACAGAAGACCAAACTCAAACGAGCAAAGGGTCACATTCAGGAAAACATGGGCACCGGTAGGTTTTATTGAAGGGAAAGGGAATCTATCAGACAGAAAAGTTGGCACATGGTGAACTCCTTTAGGATACAACAAGTGAATACTTTTAGATTTTTAAAATTCAAACCTTCCAAAGTGTTCTAACGTGAAGATAGGGCTTCATCTGAAAAATAACTATAATGGAATGTGGCTGCCTGAAAATAGAAAGCATTACTTTAGAATTATCTCTTTGAATGTTGATATGGGGGGAAATACACACATAGCCAGCTACAGAGCATCAACCCTTTCAGTTAGAAAAGTAACCCAGCAGTTACCCGCGGAGACGACACCGTTTCTGCGTCTCTCCAGAGCAGCAGCCACGGGCGTGGCTCCCGCGCCCTTACTTGATGTCACACAGCAGGGCCACCCCTCTCAGGATCCAGTGGTCGGGGCTCAGCACCGTGCGCAGGTACACCACGGTGATGAAGGTGAGGTCGGTGCGCCGGGGCTTCTTGTAGATGGGGCACACGTACAGTTTGGGGTCCTTGGGCGCCGTGGAGTTGATGGCAAAGATGTGCAGCACAGGCAGCTGCGTGAAGAGCACCTTGGGCGTGGACTCTGTGAGCTTCCCGTTCCGCCTGTCCCAGGCCGCGCCGTCCATGTACAGCCCGTAAATGTACACGCCCTCCTGGAAGGGGCAAGCAGGGGGCGAGAGGGTATTGAAGAACCAGGTCCTGGGAGGTGGGCATCCGTTACTGTAACAAAGGCTGTCGGTTTCCAAGGGAGACACACCCCAGGCTCAAGAAGCTCCCCAAAGAAGAAAATGCCGCTGGTGCGCAGTGTTGGTGAAATCGGAGCCCTTTCCCTGCAGCCTGGCTGGAGGCTGCGAGCCCTGCGGAAACGTTCCTGCTGTCGGTTGTTTGAGCATGGGGTGGCCCGCCTGGGACCACCTGGGGCACCAGGATTAGCCAGCAGCACCAGATCAGCTCTGCAGGGCCTATCGGTCTCCCAGAGGCCTGGTCCGAGCTGGTGGAGGTATAGGGTGGGAGCAGGGAACAGGACTTGGAGCTGGCGTCACGTGGGACCTACGCCTGTGCTGGCCAAGCCAACCTATGGCTTTAACTTCCCCTCAGGCACAGGAGGAAGAGCGGTCTGTGCCACCAGACACAGCGCAAGCTGGAGAGACAGAGGCCCACCCCAGCCCCCAGGCCAGGGCGGTAGACTGAGACTGGGCGTGATGGGCAGGGAGGGCACGGTTGGCTGACCATCATCTGGAGTCTCTTTCACCGTAGGACCTGCCCTTGAGGTCCCACCATTAAATCGGGAGGCAAGACACACACAGAATTTAACACCAGCGCACACGTGTGACAGGCTGCTAATGACGGCACGAGGCCCAGTGTGATACCTTCTGAGGTGACAGGCGTTGTGGGCTGAGTGCTCAGGAGACTTTGTGGGGAGTGCATCCTTGAAGGGTGGCTGCATGTGGAAAGATGGAGGAGAGGGGAGTGTCCCAGGCAGGAGGTGGGTGGGTGGGGCAGCCCCCAGTGTTTCATTAGGCAGGGGGTTCAGTGGTGATGCCGTAAGTCAGCATTGAGCAGCGAGGAGTCCAGAGGCCCAGCTAAAGGGTTTGAACTTTACCTTGTGGGTAAAAGTTTACATTTATGTGGAAGATGGTGACCACTTTCCCACTTCCAGCGAGGGTCAGGTAGGGGGAGTAAGTATAATTACAATAAAAGCCAGTGAGATCAGTTGCAAAGTGTTTTCTAACAGGATGAGGGCTGTACTTTTTGAATCAAAAACTGAGGTACATGGTTTGACAGTAAATCCACGGGCAATCCCAGAAAACCAGAGCATCATTAGCTACTGGGTGACAATTATTACACGAACAACACAACTGCTTAGGGACCATCCAACAGGAAACTGTGTCCCTTCTAGGCTCCTATCAGTCTCAGAACCTTACTAAGTCATAGTTAGAAGGTGTAGTGAATTGAACGGTGTCACCCCAAGATTCATGTCCACCGAGACCCTTCAAATGTGACTATTTGGAAACAGGATCTTTGCAGATGTAATTAGTTCAGGCCATGCTGGTTGGGAGAGGCAAGTTCCTTATGGCTGGTGTTCTTCCAAGAAGAGGAGAGGACACTGAGAGATACACAGGGAGAGGGCCACGTGACAGCGGAGGCAGAGATTCGAGTGATGCAGCTACATGGCAAGGGACACCAAGGACCGTGGCCACCCCTAGGGGCGAGGCGAGGTGTGGTCGGATTTTCCCTCAGAGCCCTCAGAAGAAACCAACCTGCCAACACCTTCGTTTCAGACTCCTGGCCTCCCGGCCTGCGAGAGAATACGTTTCTGCTGTTTCAAGCCACCCTCTATTTGTTACAACAGCCCTAGGAAACCCACACAGATCTTGGTCCCGGGAAACGGGTGCTGCTGACCAGACCTCTAACGACGTGGATGTGGCTGCATAATGGGAAGAAGCTGGAGACTCTGAGGCCCATGATAGGAAAAGCCGACACGGTTGCTGGAAATACAGAAACTAACGCTGCCTCTGGTGAGATCTCAGGCAGAAGTAAAGACCAGGCTCCTGGACACTAGAGGGAAGGCGTCCTTGCTACGAAGGGGCAGAAAGGGCCAGAACTGGGGAATCACATGGTCCATCCCTCACTTGACAGTTGAGGGAATGAAAACCAGAGAAAGGGAAAAGGGACTGAGATTTACTGAGTGTCTATGTGGGGTCCAGCACAGCCTAAATGATCCTATTAAATTCTCACAACCGCCGTTAGTGAGGTAGCCGTGTCCTCCCCATCTTACAGTCGAAGAAGATGAGGCTTGAAAAGTTAAAGAACTTGCCAGAGTTCAGAGAGCAGACTAGTGTCCAAACAGTGGCTCCCAAGGGTGCCTGCTCTTCTCGAGCCCCTCCCGTCCCCCACCTGGGGTCCTGCAGCTAGAACTGGCCCAGCACGCAGGACGCCGGCCCTGTGAGTCTCTACTAGCGCCCTTCACACTCCTCCATTCTGCCAGCAGCCACAGCCGTAGCTGGAGATGTGTGGAAAACCCTTCTCAGCAAACACAGTGTAACTTCTAACTATAAAGAGATGCAGCCTGGGGAGTTACTGGCGCTTGTCATTAATCCCCCTCCAGCAAATGGAGGAGGCGTTGACATGAGGTCTCTGGTTAACCAAGGAAAGCCTGGCTGCAAAGGCAGTGACCTGACTGAGCCGCAGGCAGGTCAGCTTTAGGCAGAACCTGAACTTTAAGCCCCAGCTGGCTCCTGCACTGTCCCTGTCTCTACCCGGGGCGCCTACCGCAGGGGGTGCCACAATCTCCTCCTTGGTCTGCCGCAGAACTTCGTTGTGGATGGTCACCGAGTCCAGGGCCCAGCCTTTGTGGGCACGGGTCACTTCTTGCCTCATGGCTGTCAGGAAGCCTTAAAAAAAGAGAGAGAGAGAATTCTGATGGCTGGTGTAGTGTGCTTTAGAAACAAAGGGAGCAGTGCTAATTGTTAGTTGCTCTCAGTCTCCAAAGGCTGTGCCCATCCAAGAGGAGTTGAGATCAAACCTCCAAGGGACAGGTCTTCCAGTGTTTTGTTTCTATGGGGACCTGCTGTGAGCTGAATGTTTCTTGTCAGCTCACAGTAGGAAAACAACACCCTCTCTGCCTCAGACAACAACCTTGGTTTGAAATCCTCCTAGGATTCCAAGCACTCAAGTCCTATAAGGTGGTAACCTCATCCCAGCTCACAGCCTCTACTTGAAGATACAATATCTAGAAATAAGACTGGAATGTAAAGTATTCCGAGAACAGCATTTCAATTAAAACTTGAATCAAACCATTATCGAGTTTCTATTTGCTACAATGGAACAATTTCATTTATTCATAATGATGCCAAAATAGAAAACCCGACTTTCCATTTGATCAAACAAAGCAATCGCACCAGAGAGGACAGCTACATGGTTTAATATGCATAATACAGTTATTTTAAGACAACACATGGACCTGCACATTGTGGCCTTTCTTTACACTTAATATTGGCATGCCATTCAATTCGGCAAGAGAAGGCTTTCTTGGAGACTAGCATTTGATGTTAGAAAGTACACCCTTAACTGCAAAATATACTTCAAAATCCTAGGAGAATTTACCTGCGACTTATATGTCACATTTAGGCCTCCATGTTAATATTGACCGTCAACACCACGCCAGGTTGCAAGGCATAGTTATAGGCACAGAGCTGGGAAGAAAGAACAGGCCTCTAGCCTGGCTTAGTGAGAGGTCAAGTTCTCCCCGCTGCCAACTTTTTCCCTGCCTCCCTCCACATTCCCTCCAGACTGAGATCCTCGAATACTGAGCCCGTGGATGGCCCTTCCTCTTGGTAGTCGTCCCACTGGGAGTAGTGCCTGGTACATGGTTGTCACTCCCAGGAGATTTAACAAGTGAATGAATGAATAAGTGCTTCCCCAAGTATCTAACTTAGTAACCAGGGAGACCTTATTTTACGACATTCTGAAACTCATCCCAGTTATTTAGAAGATGGTGGTGGACCGTGTGGAAGCTACACTGACACTCTCCCAGGACCAATCTGCAATTACAACTAAAATAGAGAAAAACCATCCTGAATAATCAACTGCAACTGAAGACGAGCTGGAGAGCACCCTCATAACCAAGGAGGAAAAGTGGAGACCGCATAGAGACTGGTGGGAAGTGTGGAGGTGCGAGAGGGCTGGCTGGGCTCCCACAGGCAGCAGTTGAAGGTCCAGAGGGCTATCTCAGCTGTGGAGGGGTTCCCACTGAGACCTCTGGGGTCTAAATCCCAGGCTGGGCTTCCCAGTCCAGAGCACTGGAACTGAGAAAGGTGCCCACATAACACCTGACTGTGAAAAGCAGCCAGGTTTCTGTCTGCCAGGGAGAGATGGCTGGAAATGGAGGCACCCTATTAAAGAACCAACATACTAAGTTTTGTGTGCAGCCACTCACCTTGGGCTCCAGAAGAGGGTGGGCAGAGTGGACTAGAGCTGTGTGAGGAGAATCCAGGCATGCTGGGAGGGGGAATAGAGCTCAGAGGGCAGCCATCTGGATTTCTGTGCTGAGTGATTCCCCGATAGGGCAGAGGACATCTTTCTCAGGCACACATTTACCTTCCAAGCAGCTTTTGCCTGAGGAGGAAGTAATTGCCCCACCCTGCTGGAAAATCTTTTGCCAAACCCTGTGAAGTTTCTATAGCCTGAGGCTCCTTAAGAGACTGAGTAACAGCCTCTGGGTGCTTTGAGTCTTTGCTTGATTTGCTTCTGGACCCAGAGCTTGGAAAAGCAGACCTTGGTGTACATCTTGGTCCTGTCCAAATACACCCAGCCCTAGCAGAGGAAACCAGAAGCTGTGGAGTGCGGAAAACTTCAAACAGGGTACTCAAGGCCAGTCACAAACAGTGTCTAACATTGGCCTGCCCCAGAGACCATCCAAAAGACTGGGAGTCCTAGCAGACCTGCCTGATACATAGAAACAAACTCAAACAGGCAGCCAAAATGGGGAGACAAAAAAACAAGCCCCAAATGAAAGAACAAGAGAATTCTCCAAAAGAAGATCTAAATGAAATGGAGATAAGCAATCTATCAGATACAGAGTTCAGAATAATGATCATAAGGATTATCAACAGCATGAGAAAAGAAATGGAAACTATGAAGGAAATTAAGAATGACATAGAAATAAGAAAAACATTGGAAGGAATAAACAGCAGATTAGCAAAAGCTGAGGATTGGATCAGCAGATTAGAAGACAGGGTAGAAAAAATAACTCAATCAGAGAACCAAAAGGAAAAAACAATTGAAAAACAGGACAGTTTAAGGGAGCTGAGGGACAGCATGAAACATAACAATATTCGCATCATAGGAGTGCCAGAAGATGTAGAAAGTAAGCAAGGGTTAGAGAACCTGTTTAAAGAAATAATGGCAGAAAACTTCCCTAACCTGGTCAAGGAAAAAGTCACACAAGTTCAGGAGGCACAGAGAGTCCCAAGCAAGAAGAACCCAAAGAGGCCCACGCCCAGACACATCATAATTAAACTGCCAAAAATTCAAGACAAAGAGAGAATCTTAAAGGCAGCAATAGAAAAGCAATCTGTTACCTACTAAGGAGCTCCCATAAGTCTGTCAGCTGACTTCTCATGAGAAACTCTACAGGCCAGAAGGGAATGGCATGAAGTATTCAAAGTGATGCAAAACAAGGATCTGAAACCAAGACTACTCTCTCCAGCAAAGCTAACATTCAAAATAGATAATGAAATAAAGAGCTTCCCAGACAGAAAAAGGCTAAAGGAGTTTATCACCACCAAACCAACATTGCAGGAAATGTTAAAGGGACGGCTGTAATAATAAAAAGAAATAGAACGAGAAGCATAGGTACTTATCTACTGTCATTTTATTTCTTTATGCCTATCAATAATAAACTTAAATATAAATGGGTTAAACACTCCACTCACAGGACATAGGGTAGCTGAACAAATAAGAAAACAAGACCCAAATATATGCTGTCTACAAGAGACCCGCCTCAGAACAAAAGACTCACACAGGCTGAAAATAAAAACTTCTAGAGGACTTTAAGGGAGAGATCAACAGCAGTACAGTCACAGTCAGGAACTTTAACACCCCATTGACTTTATTGGACAGATATTCCAGACAAAAAATCAACAAGGAAACAGTGACTCTAAATGACACACTAGATCAGATGGATTTAATTGACATTTACAGAACATTTCACCCCAAAGCTGCAGAATAGGCATTCTCCTCAAGTGCACATGGGACATTCTCAATGATAGACCATATGTTAGGACACAAAACAAGTCTCTACAAGTTCAAGAAGATTGAAATCATATCAAGCATCTCAGACATTTGCACCATGGAATACTATGCAGCTGTAAAACGAAGGCTCCCTTACCCTTTGGGACAGCATGGTGGGACCTGGACAGTATTATGCTAAGCAAAATAAGCCAGGCAGGGAAAGACAAGTATCACATGATCTTACTCATATGTGGACTCTAATGAACAAAATAGATCCAGAGACATAGAAGCATGGAACACACTGAGGTACCTCAGACGGAAGGCAGGGGTGGGTGGGTGGGGAGAGATTAACCTAAGAACTTACATGCATATACGCATAACCATAGACACAGACAATAATGTGGTGAAGGCCTGAGGGGAGGGGTGCAGGGTGGAGGGGATCAATGGAGGGAAAAAGGAGACATTTGTATTACTTTCAACAATAAAGATATATTAAAAAATAATAATAAAAATAAATAAAAGTATGTTGTTTTAAAAAAGTAATCAAATAAAATAAAACTCATCACTGAACTATGAGTCTACATGGCCACAATGCACAAGGCATGAGTCCTGGTCTTAACCATCCATCTGCACAGATTTAATAATTGATTTTTTTCTATGACATTTTAAGTTCCAACTAAGTTGCAAATTTAACCTCAGTCCATGTGGCACTCAGGACAATGCCATAGGTGTGAGGTGAGGCATGGGCAGAATTCTCTCTTCTGGAACATTCCAGCAACAAAGACTTCCTTCCATCATTGTCTCAAGCTCCAATACAGTTGAGAGGCCACCTCCTATCTCCTCCCCTCTCTAGCTGACTTCAGCAGTGAGCCCCTGATGTTTAGGAAGCACCCGTCACCTGCCAGTGGATGCAACACAGAATACACATTACCTGGAGCTACTAGAAAGGAAAGTGTTGAGTAAATGTATCTGAGGCTCCAGAGGGGAGGAGAGGGAGCTGTGCCCACCCAGAGAACATGGAGATTTTTTTTCAATTCTTCATGGTTTTGATTTGGCTTCCTAAAAAAACACAAGATCTTGTGGAATTCAAGCCATAATGAATCCACTTAATTGTTCATTATTGAATTTTAAAAATAACACTCTTGTCCTGGCTGGTTTGGCTCAGTGGTTAGAGCATCGGCCCGAGAACTGAAGGGTCTCAGGTTCAGTTCCAGTCAAAGGCACGTGCTTCAGTTGCAGGCTCAATCCCTGGCCTGTCAGGGTGAGTGCAGGAGGCAGCCAAGCAATGTATCTCTCACATTCATGTCTCTCTCTCTCCCCCTCTCTCCCCCTCCCTTCCACTCTCTCTGAAAAGCAATGAAAAAATATCCTCGGGTGAGGATTGAAAAAAAAAAGACTTTCTTGTAGACTTATATCAAGTCTCATGGAAGCAAAATCTATGTTTTCTGAAACCTGAAAAGACCATTGATAACGTTTTTTAATAAAAGCTTGAAATGCAAAACTTTTGTCTTGGCACCAATTTAGTTTTAATAATTCTTAAACCAAATTTCAATCGTCAGTGGTGGAAAAGTGATTCATATATTCATATGTTTGACTCTGAAGTGGGAAAGAAAAAGATGGGGAAAGTCTTCAATTATAACAACATTCTGTTCTTCCTGAGACTCAGCCACCCACGTGAAATGGGTGACGTGACAATTCAAATGTTGGAGCCGCATGTGGTCTGAGAGGTGCTTTGCAAAAACGTTTCCCTTCAAGGCCTACACAGCATAATGATTTCTTAAAGCATGTGTCAAGCTTGTTCTTTCAAAAATTCACTTTTAAGCTGGGATTATACTTTGGAGACTCAGGTCTCAAGCAACACTTGTATCTTAATTCATACGATAGCAGGAACCTAACATTTCAGCAAATGAATTACTGTCATTTGACTGTGAATTCAGTCGCCTTAAAGAAAGCTGTGGAACGCCTTAAGGATAATTTGAAACAGGGTCCTGCCACAAGTTTATGACAGGCAGTTTTTCCCCCAAATGAGAAGCTAGTGGAGTCCACTGGTAAGTTAAATAAAAGGTCAGAAATTAAATACAGACAGGGTTGATCCACCCAATTGAATAAAAGCACACGGGCACCTTCCCTCATGCTTTGCTAGATGTATAAGGCAGGGATCTTGACCTTGGCTAAACGTAAGAAATGCCTGGGCAGCCTTTAAGATCCTGATTCCCAGGCCACAGCACAGACCAGCAAAGTCAGGATCTCCAGAGGTGGGACCAGGCATCAGTATTCCAGGCGGGGCCTCTCAGACTTCAGTGCTCACAGGTATCACCTGGGAAGGAGCACTTATTACAACGCAGGCTCTGATTCAGGAGGTAGGTCAGGGGTGAGCCCTGAGACTGTTTCTACCATGCTCCCAGGGGACACTGATGTTGCTGCTGCTGGACCACATAACTGGGCAGCAGAGGTCTATGGCCAACGTCTGCGCACGTTAGAATGACCCACGGAGCTTTTAAGAAAATTAATTGTACAGACTCTAGAGGCCTCCCCGCCAAAGGTTCTGATGTCACTGTCTGGGGCCCCAGGCATTAGTATGTGTTTAAAGCTCCCTCCCAGGCGATTCTTCTGCGCAGGCAGGGCTGAGAACCACGCTCTGTGAAAAGATCTGCACAGCAGGCCACTGACAGGGCACTGACCCACATTTGTTTCAAAAAACAAATCTGACAAGTAGGAAGAGAAATGCCTCACGATACAAGCAAAATACTGGGAAGGCTGTCAGTAGTACTACCACTCTTCCCAGAGTCCCGAGAGGGACGCGCTCTCTGCAGTGCCACTGTTAGTCCAGGGTACGGCTGGCTCCAGGAAAGCCTGAGTACAAGCTGGAGAGCTGGGCTAACTGTCCGCCAGGTTGGGGTCGGCTAAGCCCACCGCGCCTCACATGCCAAAACGCACTGCTCTGCCTTCTCCGAGTGCAGCCCTGTGCGTCCTTTCCCTCCACCCAGCCTCGCACTTCTCCCTCCCTCCCAAACCTTCCCACTGTTCCCCTGGGGTGGTCCGGTGGCGAGCAAACCCTTCAATGTTTTCTGCCTCGTCACAGAACATCTCTCCCTCTTCTTGCCCTTACAACCTGGCTCTGCTGTGACGACCCTGTCCTTCCCTGTGGCTCCAACCTTCCGGATGACCTCACTGCTGTGACAGCCACACCCTCTGGCCGCAGGCCCCTCCCCTCACTGTCCCTGCCAGATGCCCTGTGCCCCGTTCACTGAGCAGCTTGCCATCATCTGGGTCTCTCTGGTACCCACTTAGCATCAGCCATGTTGCCCACACTCACCCTCTGCCTCTCCATTTCCTGCTCTCCCACTCGCTCACCCTGAAGTCTGACTCCTCTACCTTCCCACCCCCTGCACTAAGACCTCTCTTGCCAACTGTCTGTCTTCTTGTTGACAAAGCCATCTGGCCCTACCTTACCTGACCTCTGGAAGAACCTGTCACTATTTCTTCCCCTCCCCTCGTCTGTGCTCCCCTGGTTTCTTCTTCCAAGCTGTTTGGAGAGTTCAGGTGATCTGGACAAGGGTGATACACAGGTAAGCAGAGGAGGATCCTGGACGGGGCTGGTTTGGGAGGAAGATGACCAGATGGTAGTGCTGGGAGGTCCACGGGGGAGGGCACGGTCTACATGGGCACCTGGAAGTGAAGGATCTGAATCTCAGGCTGGGACTTTAGATGAGTTAGTCATGGGTAGAGGGGGATCGTTGGGTTGATGAGAATGGCTGAGGTCATCAAGGAAGGGCCAGGTGAAGGCCAGAACTTGCCTGAGACAAGCCCACAAAGGGAGAACCAGCCCTCTGAGAGGTGGAGAAGAACTGGGGAAGGTACTGGATGGAAGCCGAGTGAGTTTCCGGAATTGGCATCCTAGCATAGCCGAGGGCCATGAAGTCAGTAGGAGGGTCACTGGATTTAGTGGCCTTAGCGGTTTCAGGACAGTGATGGGGGCTGACTGGTTACCAGGGGCTAGGCGGGTGGCGAGGGAGGTAGCCATGTGCAGAGACTAGAATTATAAAGAATGTGGCTGTAGCTAAGCCACTGCGTCAAACCCCCTCCCACACAAAGGCATGGAGGGTGGGTTGTCATTCACTCTGGAGGCATCTCTAAGACGTCCACAGCCCTACTGCTCTGCGATTTGGGGACAGGCAGGTGAGTGCTGTCACTCAGGCTGAGGTCCATGCACTCGACGTCCCACAGGTGTTGGTGTCAGCTCTGGTTCCACAAAAGGAAGCTATGGGCATGCTTGGGTTGTTACCAGGTCAGAAGGAACCCCCCTTCAGTGCTGCGGCTCTGTTCACCTTTGGTGCATTCTCCCAGCCAACCACCACCAGGCTTCTACAGATGTCTCCAAGACAAGCTCTCAGAAACCACTGCGAGCTGACGGCGCCGCCGTGACACACACACGCAGGCGCTGTGGGCGACTTTACAGTAACAGGATAATGGGACGAAACTTCTCCACCTCCTTGCCTCAGCAAAATCCCACCTAACTGAAAGTCACGATGTGTGTGAACTGAGTAAGAAGCTGTTGCTGAGATCTGCCACGACAGACCACTGTGGCCTGTCAAGACACTGAGGAAAAAACAGAAGAACTAGCGCAGCTTGGCATCTAAATGGCTTCAAGCTCCAGACTGAGTTAAAGGTCTGGAAAATGATGGTGCCGCCTGGTCAGTGAAATGGAGAGAGAGGCATGAGGGCTGGACAGCAAGCTGCACCAGCTACTTCCTCAGGAGCGCTCGAGTCCCCCTCCCTGCAGCTGGCCCAGAGTGGCTTCAAGTCAGACTCCACAACTCATAGTCTTCGGGTTTAAACACATCTCCACACATGACACACACACACAGTCTAAATCACGTGAACATAATGCTCTGACGGCCCACACCTGTGGGAGAGAGAGACCAAGGACTTCCCTTGAAAGCCCCGTGGTGCACACGGTACTCCTGGGATGAGTAATCCCTTGGGAGGCACATGCACGCATTGCCCGAAACTGTGCCATTGAACAGATATTACAGGGTCATGGGTGCAGAGGGCTTGACCACTTTAATAATCAGATCTGTCACGTGGTCAAGTTCGTCAGTTGCTACAGAAATTAGTGGGAAGGGGGCTGAAGATGCCAGATTAGCTCTGTGGTGGCTGACTCAGCCTCTTCAAACATCACCGACAAAATACCAGGCCACCGCAGTGCCACAGAGCAACACCTCCAACAGCATGAGCTCAGACACAGAGTAGGGCCCACAAGGCCCAACACCTGTCCTCGCAGTAGCGTGGACCTCAGAGGATTGAGGTCTGAGGGGCGATCAGCAGAGGCACGACTGGAGACACACGCCAGGCATGTCAGATGTGCACTACATTATAGGGACACACAACAAGTGGTCATACATCAACGAAACATTTTGAATGCTTTACCGTCCAGGTGATTTTGACAATACATGTTTGTGATACAACTATGGTCTTTTGGCAAATTGCATTGTGTTGTACTTAAAGGTGTGCTTTTTTAATTAAAAAAATATATATTTAAATGTTTCAAACCGAAGAAAGAAATTATTTCATCAAAGGGCCTGGGTTAGAGGATATGAATCCAGGAGATTCATTCAAGTCAAGAAATCAATTACTGATGTCAAACAACGGCCAGCGAAGCTTGCAAGTTGAAAGGACTTATCTTGCTTGCGCAGCGCCAGTGAGCGTGCACGGGATGGCCACAACCTCCATGCTTTCCGGATCAGCCAGGGATGTGGAACGGAAGGTGATTTGTCTCTAGCGTCAAGGGAAGGAAAAGGAAGCCGGGGAGTGATTAGCAGGCAGGGAAAGGGGGCTCCTCTCCCGTGCGACACAGGAAAGCAACCTCAGGCAGGGCCTGTCCAGGCCTGTGAAGGGCAGGGAGCTGGGACAGGCCGGGGCTTCCCAGCATGTGGGACGCCTGGGAGGAGGAATCAAACTTCAGCCTGAAACCAGAAGTACAGAGAAGAGAAAGGACTGGATTGCTAACAAGTAAAGACAGGTTAAAACAAAACCTGAGATGGGCGCCTGCACGGACTGTTCTGGCTTGTAGCACTAACAGAGAGTTCTGAGTAAAGACCAGTTCACATTCGTATCTTGCTATTTTAAGTCACATTTTTAATGAAAGAAATCATTGAAAGAGATTGTGTGCTGTGACCTACGACTGAGTCACCAGTGTCTATGGAAAGCCAGGGAAGGACCAACCCCGCTCCTCTGGTTTCTGAATATCAAAAATAATTAACAACTTCACAGTTTTTAAAACCACTGGTCCTCACCCGCCTCCTGAACTCCACGTCTGCCACTCACCTCCCATCCGGAGGCCCCACCACCACCAGCCCACAAAGCAGCTCCGGCCTTTCCTCCCAACCTGTGCCTCCTGCGCTGCACCTGCCTTCAGCCCCAGCCATGGCCACGCCACGCACTCCCCGAGGATTCCCATTTAATCCCTCCATCCAATCTGTCCCCTCCTCTGCACCTGGTTGGGGTCCAGGCTCTCTCTCTCCCTTGGACCTGGCAAGAGACTCACTGCTCTGCGTCCATGTTCCAGGCTACCCTCCACCTTCTTCCAGGCCGATCTGATGGCTGGCGAATTCCCATTGCCTTTATGTTGCAGCCCAAACTTATCACATTACGTTGAAGCTGCTGGTGCATGTGTCTCACCAACCACATTATGGTCTCCTTCAGGGCAGGAATCAGGCCTCAAGTTTCTTTCTATTGAAGCACCCGGCAGAGGGCTGGCAAATGGAAGGTGGTTAAACAATCCTAACTAAGTTAAATGCTATTTCTTTGGCTCCAAAGCCAGGAATTACCTGGTAACAACTTACTGAAACTGAGGGCTGGCAAAGAAGAAGGAGACTCATAAGTACACACAAAATCTGAGAACCATAATAAAAAACCTTCCTCCCCAAATTCAATAGAAATTCTGGGAGAAAAGGAGAGAGGCGAAATCTGGGGGCTGTCCTTTCAAATCTGATATGCATAGTTTGGTAAGCGCATAAAAACCTTCATGGTTAGTGTTTTAAATTTAGAAAATGTTAAGGCATGTGAAAATGCATGGAGTGAATGAATGTATGTACACCGAGGACAATTAAATGTATACCTTTAAGGTATACTGTTTATTGAAGTATTACTCATACAAAGAAAAGTACACAGCCATGTGTACAACTTGTGCATTTTCACCAAGGGAATACAATATCCAGATCAAGAGACAGACCATTTGCAGACCCCAGAGGCCCCCTTGTGCCCTTCTGCAATCACTGCCCGCCCCCCAAGGGGGACCACCACCCGGCTTTGCTGACCGGTCACGAGATAACTCCTGTCTGCACTTACATTAATTGAAGTAATTTTAAACACCCTGCTGACCAAAGTAGCTGGCAAGGGCGAGTTCTGGCTCGAAACAGCCATCAACAAGGTGTTAACACCATGGGTCTGTTTTGCCTGTTTGGATTTTTTGTACAAATGGCATTGTACAGGATACATGCATTTGTTATATATACATTACAATGTATACATTACAGTGTGTTGTTTGACTTTCTTCACTTAACATTATTTTATGAGACTTGACCAGACTGCTCCGAGTAGCAACAATGCATCTCAAATCTGGAAATGTGAATGCTTCTTAAGTTGCACTGCCAGGGGAGCTATAAGGTGCTGAACTGTAAGGAACCCACATCTCTTCATTTTGGCCAAGAATTACTTGAAGTAAAACTATCCACATTACAGTGAGAAAAGGTGGTTGTATTCTGAACTTTATGAACTCTGATATCGGTCAGGAATTTGCTCAGTAAATATTACTAGAATGAAGGAATAAATGCAGAGCACATTTTAAGAAAAAACACAAACAAACAAAAAACCATGGGGGGCAGACTCTGGAGTTCACGGAATAAAACTTTTGCCACGTGATCATTTTTAAAATCAGTCTAATTTGCTGTACTTCGGGAATAATTTCTGCATATTTTGGTACTTCATTTTTGTCATTTTTATAAGTATTTTAAAACTAATTTTTGAGTGGAACTTTTTTACTATTTCACATGTCCTAACCACAGACTGGTGGCTTGCTAAAGTGGGTGAAAAGGAAAACAAAGGTTTGGCTACCATACTTTAGAAGGAATACGGTAGAAAGAATTGCAGATTGAATTTGTAAAGCAAATACGGAAGATCAGCTGTGGTCTCCAGCCTTTGAAAGCATGTGTCCCACACTCAGCAGGCTGTGCCTCTGTATTGTTTTATTTTACTATTTTTATTATTTTTAAAATATATCTTTATTGATTTCAGAAAGAGGAAGGGAGAGGGAGAGAGAGAGATAGAAACATCAATGATGAGAGTCACTGATCGGCTGCTTCCTGCACGCCCCCAACCGGGGACCAAGCCCGCAACCCGGGCATGTGCCCTGACTGGGTATCAAACCATGATCTCCTGGATCCTAGGTGGATGCTCAACTGCTGAGCATGCCCAGCTGGGTATTTTATTATCTTTTTAAAATATATTTTTAGTGATTTCAGAGAGAGGAAGGAAGAGGGAGAGAGAGAGAAACATCAATGATGAGAGTCATTGATTGGCTGCCTCCTGCACAACCCTTGCTGGATATCGAGCCCGCAACCCGGGCATGTGCCCTGACCGGGAATCTCCTGGATCACAGGTCAATGCTCAACCACTGAGCCATGCTGGCCGGGCTCTGTATTGTTTTATGTAAGATACATTTACCGCCCCTGCTAAACACAGACACCCACGCCTTCCCCATCTGCCCTCTCTCCTGTGAGTACACACCTTGGGGATTGAAGAAGCCAGTCATCCAGAAGACATTGGGTCTCCCTTCAAATATCCACATAGAAAACTGAGAGTTTCTCTCCAAGAGTTCGGTGAACCAGAAGCCCAGGGTGGAGGAGTCCCAGGACACCCTTTTCCAGATCTGAGGTATGCGAGCATCGTACATGTTGTCCAGGGCATCCCTCAAGTTCTGAAAAAGATAAAGTTGGAAACAGAGAAGAAGGAAAATCCACCAAAGGCGGAAATGACCACTGAGTTAACAACAGCTCACCTCACTCATAATGATTGTTCCTTCAATGGCCAATTTTAGGTCACTCAGGCTGTTGCGAAGTATTGAGATGACTTTTTGCATTCTATCGATTTCCTGTCTAAGAAATATGTTCATTGAATTAAGATGTCCCATCTTTAACAAACGAGCTTTCACCTGAAACAAAGTATACAATGCAATGAGGGAGACTTTTAAATATCACTTTTACCTCTTTTCCAGTGGTGACCTCTTCTTTCTCTGTTCTTTTCCTGCCTCTGGATGTATATCTACCAGCCCAAACGAACTCTAAAATATCTCTTGCAGAACTAGACCTGCCATTAAATTCTCCATTTTCTGGCCTTCAAAAATTACTGTTCAACTAAAACGATTTTTATTTCCTACTGATTGTACTTAGTTGATAATTGGAAATGTACTTTAAACAGCCAAAGTAAAATTGTACCTTTTTTCCCCTTTCAAGTGATTAAGGACTAAGTGTCAGTTAAATACTCTTTTGCAATTTAACCTTTATAAGAGTACAGTTTGGAATACATATTTTTCTTCATAGTTCTTACAGAGTTGTTATTAGAAATGTCACAGAAAGTAGATCCAGCCAAAATCTTTTAAGAACATTTACTAGTGAATATGACCGGCTGCTGTTTCCGAAGGTCATTGCTGCCCTGGCTAGGGTGACTCTCAGGCTTTCCTAATTCAACCAACAAAGATATCTGACTTTGTGGGAGAGTCATTAAGCACCTGCCATTTGTTCCTTTTGGTACATCATTTATCGACCATTTTGAAGAGATCAATACAAAAATCTCTGGTTATGGGAACGATAAAGTACAACAATTATTGGAAAATAAGCCAATGCATATGCACATTTCAATCTAGTGACATCTGCCCAAGAAAAGATTGACCACAAATACTCACAGAGAGATCTGAACTTTCCACTGTCCGCAGCTGGAGAGCTGCCAGAGCAGGAGGGGAAGGGTGAACATGTGGGGTGGGAGAGGATTCGGAGCGACGGGGCGGCCTAAAGAACCACTAGCACACCCGTATGCCGGGAATCCTTGGCTGGAGATGCCCCCTGCCCCTCAGCCTCCAGTGGCCAAATAGCATTCCCTTCAAATCATGACTACCCTGGAAATTCACGCTTAAAGAAAAGGGTCATTGTGGAGCTACCTTTGTAACCCCCACAGGCGGGAAGTTACGTGCAGGTCTTGGTTACGATGCCAGCTCAGTAGCTCAGGTAACTCTCAGTCCACCGCCAGCCCCAAACACACGGCCCTGCCCCACTCAGGGTGTAAAAGAGAAACTTTGCTCGCAGTAGAGACATGCTTAGGAAAAACTTAGACTCTAGAAAATCTGGTTTTAGTACTGATGTTATTTTGAGTATGATTATTATTCCAGCCTAAAATTGTCTTTTCATTAATAAAATGAAAGATTTGCTGTAGTCTCATACAGGATTTTCATTGCTTCTGGGACCAAGTTGTAACGTGGCTTCTACAGTAATGGGCTCGTTCTTACTGTGGAAGCCAAAAGTATAATTATAATTCATTTTACACACTTCAGTCACCACCACATCTTAAAGAGCACATCTCCTCCATGAAACAGAGAACACTAAAAAGTGAGCGACCTTGAGAGAGGAAGTGATTTTCAGTGTTTTTAGTACACCTCCCCCCATATAGCTCCGTTTAGTGGCTCCCTCATGCCAGGTTGCCACTAGGCTGTGCCCGGAGCAGAGGTCTTGGTGAAGTGTCCAGCTAACCCTGAACAGCTCACAGTGTCCCATGGACCTGAAACCTCCTCTGATTGCATCGACCTGTGGTCTAGTCACACAGAGTAAGTCTCACCTCTCTTCACATGCCAGTTTTTAAAATCTTTGAAGGCAGGTGTAACACCTCATCTGTCCTCTGAGGATCACTTACAATGAACCATTGAAAATACCTACAGTACTTAAAATATTTATTAATTCAAAAAATATTTCCTTGCCTTCCTACAACTATCTCTACATGAAATCATTGATTTCAGAATCATAGCCCGTATCTCGGTACTTGTCTACACAGTGGGAACAAAAGCTGTTTCAAGGGGCAAGAAAATGGATTTTTATTGTGGGGGCACTCATTACAGGTGGGAGGACTAGGGGCTCCCAGCTGATAGGTGCATTTTCTCAGACTTTGAGGTGTAGGCAGGGCAGACACCAGACCACAGTGACACCTGCATTAGGGCATGAGCCTCAACTTGGCCCAGTCTAGGACTCAGGCGAAGCTCCTCTGAGCATTGGCACCAAGCGGACGGAGGCGAAGGACAGGAGCGGGGAGGCCCTGGATACGGCCTGACCTCTTGCACAAAGCAGGAGGCCAGGTTGGAGGATCTCTCACAGAACTTTCAGACCATCTGGAAATTTTACCACAAACATTTAGATCAGCGGTTCTTAAAGTGTGGTCTGGGGTCCCCTGATTCCCCAGAGATCCTTTCAGGGATCAACAAGGTTAAATTTTTTACTGTAATACTGACATTGTTTGATGTTTTACTCTCTTTGTCTCAGGAGTGCACAGAGGAGTTTCCAGGGCTATCTGAGGTGTTCTCACAACAGACTGAACACAGAAGCAGGTCTGAGACCCCATCTGTCTTCTATTAAACCAGATATTAAAGAGATTTGCAATCTAAAACAATCACATTGATCTCCACGAACTTTTCTGTTTTGAAAAGTGTACTTATTTTTTAAATAAAAATGTCATTTGCCCTAGCCAGAGTGGCTCATTTGGTTAGAGCACTGCCCTGAGCTCCAAAGGGTCACGGGTTCGATTCCCAGTCAGGACACATGCTTGGGTTTTGGGTTCTGTCTCCAGCTGGGGAGCATACAGGAGGCAACTGATCGATGTTTCTCTCCCATTGATGTTTCTCTCTCTCCCTCTCCCTTCCTCTTTCTCTCAAATCAATTTTTTAAAAGCCACTTATGTTAACATGTAATGGGTTTATTACTGTTATTTTATAATAAATTGATATTTTTGAAATTTCTCAGTTTAAATTTCTAATATATTAAACATCAGTAATTTATCCACATTTTAAAAAGCTATTTGAGGTCCTCAATCATTTTGTAAAGGGGTCTTGAGATAAAACAATTTGAGGAAAACTGATTTAGATTAACAAGCAAATACCTGGGGGTTCCAAGAAGCAGAAAAGTGTTGCCATCCAAACTGGGGAGTGAATGCATTTAAATGGCTTGCTTTCCTCTTACCTGGCTGAGAGGACTGGAAAATGGAAACTGTAGAGGGCAGGGGGCAAGAACAAGGGGCAGATTTAAAGGATGGACAGAGCAGGCTTGGGTAAGAGAGGGGAGGAGAGGTTTCCAGCCGAGAGGGTTAAGGTATCTGGGAATCCAAAGATGGGAAAAGGGTACAGAGAAGGCGATTGAAAGAAAAAGTGCAGCAGAAAGGAAATGGAAAAAGGTGTCAGAGAAATTGCAGATCATAATTTGCAAGATGCTTGAGAAAGGTAAGGAAGAGAAGACCAAAGGGGAGAAAGGACCAGCTGAAAGTGAAGAAGGAATGAGCAGAGAGGGGAAGGGACTGAAACACGCCCTCTGGGGACTGAGCTCGGCTTTGTGGAACCCACAGACAGCCCCTGTACACTGGGGGCAGGGAAGGGTGTAGCTCACCTCATGAGCAACATAATTAGGAGGCAGCTTGCTCAACATGTCTTCAGATAATCTGTAAACAATGGCTTCCCGGGTCTCTCCCACTCCACCTCCACTCTCTTTGGGTTGAATGTTGGTAATTGTTTCAAGAACAGCAGAAGCAGTGTTACTCTGGTACCTGATGAAAAGAGGGAACTGTTCAGAATGTAGCAGGGAAATGTACCTTCAGAGGTAATTGCAAAGCTCAAATGAAATGATGAATCACATAAATCCTACTCTCCCCCTCCCAAAAAGGTAGGGACTTTACCATCAACCTATAGGAACGAAAAAAAACAGGGATGCATTTTACTGTCCCCTAATGGGATACTGAGAACAGCACAGAAGTGAAACTTGTCCCTCTTCAGGGAAAGAGATTCCACAGATGTCCGTGGGAGTCCGAAGCAGTGCCACACAGCCTTGCTCGCAGCTAACCTAAACACCTCTGCAGGACAACGAACCCGCCTTCTTCAGGCCTCTTCGGCTTATGGACTGGTCATAAGCTGCCATCGTAAGACAATTCGTTAGATCAAAGAGCACCACTCATATTTCCTCAATGAATTATGAATTATTAAAATTTCCTTGGTCTTTTCTGTTCTATTTTCCCACTTGTGTTGTTATTTCCAAGGTAATCTATTGGCTCCCATTGGCTCCACCTGTCTAACTGCAGCCACCCCTCTTTAAAATCCATATATTCAATAAAGATTTACTATGTATGAAGCACTGAGCTAGGTGCTAGAATATGGTGGGAAACAGGTTCCTGCCTTGGTCCCTTTCTCTAGTGGAGGAGGAATACATTAGTCAACATCATTGTAAGAAATTCTGTGGAGAAACAGAACAGATGTTTAAGAGAGTACCGTTTGTCCCTCTCTCTCACTGCTGCTCTCAAGCTCTCTTTGGGTCAACCAGAGGCTGTGAGGTGCAAGAATTTGGGTTCTGTTCCAAAGTTGCTGGGTCAACCAGCAGTCTTGATATGAAGATGGTGTGTGTGAATGTGAGTGGGTGTGAGTGTGTGTTAGAGGTGATTTACATTAGAAGATCAAGGAAGGTCTCTTAAAATATCATATATCAGCTGAGACCTGAAGGATGAGCAGGTGGGCCATGCAGAGTGGGATAGGGTGGGAGTAAGAAGGGACTTTCAGGTAAGAGGTAAGGCCTGGAGGTCAGAAGGAATTCAGTGCATTTGAGGACCAGAGACAAGGCTAGGGAGGCTGGAATGGTGAGCTGGGAAGAGAGGTGAGGATGGAGACGAGGAGAGGCCAGGCCAATGCAGGGAGATAAGCCCTGGCGGCATCAACCAGTCCCTGGTGTGCTTGAGCTGCTCTTTGGATGGTACAATGAGAAAGGAGGGAGGCCTACACCCAAGGTGGAAAGTCTAATAGGAAACTCCTACAGAAATCTGGGACCTCACAGGACTATACACTCAGTATAAGTATAAACTAGAAATAACCCACTGGTCAGAAGGAGACTGTAGGTAAATTGATCTAGCTTGGCATTAGGTAGAAAAAGAAATCTTTCCTGAGAATTTTTAATTTACCAGGTTTGTGACATTAACTAACATTTATTCATGTTACCTATATGATTTGAAAAAACCTCAAGACAAGAGTTTATTTTAAGGTGGCCCCGGAAAGTCCCAGGTGGCATGTGGTGGAAGCAGACACAAATCTTCCCTGGAACAATATGACTTCACTCCAGGTCTTAAAGAATCCAATAGTTAATTTCCAACAGACATGAGCTCCCAGTCAAAAGTTAGCAAACTCACAAAGAAGCAAGGACTGTGAGCAAGAGTCAATAGAAACAATAAAAAGCAGAACCAGACCTGCAAAAACCTCAGAGTGAATTTTCAGATGCACATTATAAAAATATTTTTACTATACTGAAAAAATTTTAAAGGTGATTGAAAATATAAGTATGAAATAGGAAACTGTAAGTATGAATAGCATGTTTGAAAAAGAGCCAAATAGAACTTCTGGAAATTAAAAACTAAAATAAAATTTAAAACCTCTATTAGTTTTTTATTGATGCTGCAACAAATTACCACAAAATCAGTGCCTTAAAACAATACAAATGTGCTATCTTACAGTTATGTAGCTAATAAGTCTGACACAGGCCTCGCTGGGCTAAAATCAAGGTCCCAGCAAGACTGTGTTCCGTTCTACAGGCTTTAGGGGAAGATCTATTTCCTTGCTCACTTGAGTTGTTGGCAGAATTCACTTTGTTGTGGGTGTAGGGCTGAGGTCCCCAATTCCTTGCTGGGTTTTCCCCAGCTTTTAGAGGCCACCTACATTCTTCACCTCATGGCTCCCTCAGCAAAGGCAGAGCAGCAAATCCCTTTCTTGCTTTGGGTCTTTCTTCCTTCTTCCATTTCATCTCTCTGACCCACTCTTCTGCCCCTTCTTCCTCTCTCTTAGGAACTCATGTGATTAAACTGGATCCATTTAGATAATCTAGGATAACATCTCCATCTTAAGATCAAGGTCATATATTTATAGGTTCTGGGGATTAGGATATAGATATCTTTGGGGGTCCATTATTGTGCCTGCCATAATGGCTAACAATGGATTAAACAGAAGATTAAATAGAGCCAAAGGAAGAATGATAAAACTGGAAAACAAATCTGAAGGCATTATCTAGAGTGCTTCAGAGGGGAAAATAAATAGAAAATATGAAAGAGAGGTTAAGAGACACATAGGCTAAACACACAACCCAGAAAAGTTTTAGAAAGACAGAAGAGGGAGGGTGAAAAGGAGATAGTAAGTGGTGAGACAATGACAGTGGCTTGATAAAAGGGATCAAATGGAGGAAACTCAGTGCATCCCAGGATAAACAAACAAACAAATAGAAATCCATTTGCAGACATATCACAATGAAACTGTAGACCACAAAAAAATAAAGAGAATATCTTAAAAGCACTCAGGTTATCTAGAAAGAAATGACATTCAGCCTGACAACCAATTCTTCAACAGCAACAATGAGCACCAGGAGAAAACAGAACAATGTGTTCCATCCACTAGGATAAAATAACCACAAACATAGAATTGTATTCCCATCAAAACTGTCTTTCAAGAATGAGTGCAAGACAAAAAATATGAATAGACATTTCATCAAAGAAACTATACTAATGGCCAATAGCACATAAAAAATACATAAATGCAAATGAAAACCTCCATGAGATACCACTTCAAACGCAGAAAAATGGCTATAATAAAAAGACAGATAGTCACAAGTGTTGGCAAGGATGTGGAGAAGTGGAACCCTCCTCCATTGCTGGAGGGTACTGCAAAGCGCTGCAGCCACTTTGAAAAACAATTTGGTATGTTCCTAAAATGTTAAGGATAGATTAACCATTTGATTCAATAATCATATTCCTAGTTATCTATCAAGAGAAATAAAAAGACATGTCTACACAGAGACTTGGACATGAATGTTCATAGCAGCATTATTTATGACAGCTAAAAGGTGGAAACTACCCAAATGCACATCACCTGGTGAATGGATAAATAAATGTGTCCTATTCACATGCTGGCATACCATTTAGCAATAAAGAGCAATGAAGTACTGATACATGCTATAACATGGGTGAGCTTCAAAAACACAATGCTACATGAAAGAATCCATACACAAGGACCACGTCACATATGATTCCATTTATAGGAAATCCAGAAAGGGCAAATCTATAGGCACAGATAGTAGATTAGTGGCAGCCTAAGGCCAGGGGTGGGAGTGGGAATTGATTACAAATGGGGACACAGATTCTTTGGGGTGATGGAAATGTTCTGAAATTAGACCGTGGTGATGGTTGCACAACTCTGTAAAGTTACTAAAAACCATTGAACTATCTACTTAAAATGAATGAAGTTATGGTAGGCAAATTATACTTCAATAAAGCTGCTTTTCAATCAGAGGAGGGGAAAATAAGACATTTTTAGAGAAGAACAGAATAGTTTATCATCAACAGGCCTTCGCTGAAGAAAATTCTAAGAAATATGCTTCAGAAAGGAGAGTAATAGTTCTGACGGAAGGTTTGAGGGGTAGAAGTGAATGAGTCAGCCTGGCCAGCGTAGCTCCGTTGGTTGAGCATTGTCCTGTGCACGGAATTGGGCGCATGCCCAGGGTGCAGGCTAGATCTCACATCTCTGGTCGGGGTGTGTGCAGGAGATGCCAACCGGTGTTTGCTTCTCTCTCTGCTTCGCTCTCTCTCTCTTTTAAAAACTCCTTTTTAGCCCTAGCTGGTTTGGCTCAGTGGTTAGAGCATTGGCCCAAGGACTGAGGGTCCTAGGTTCGATTTCAGCCAAGGGCACATACCTCAGTTGCAGGCTCAATCCACGACCCAGGTCGGCGCACAAGTGGGAGACAACCAATCAATATTTCTCTCACATCAATGTTTCTATCTCTCTCTCCTTCTCCTTCTCTCCCCCTCTTCCTCCCTCCCTTCCACTCTCTCTTAAAAGCAATGGAAAAAATATCCTCAGTGAGGATTAAAAAAAAATAAAATAAAATCATTAAAAACATTTTTTTTTTAAATGTGGATATTTGAAAAAGGAGAGAATGGGTTAGACTGGGTGAAAGAGGTGAAGGGATTAAAAAGTACAAATCTGTAGTTACAAAACAGTCACAGGGCTGTAAGTGCAGCACAGGGAGTACAGTCAGTAGTATTGCAGGAACTAGGTATGGTGCCAGTTAGTCCTGGAAGTATTGAGGGGAACTCTATGTAAAATATATGACTGTCTAACCACTGAGCTGCGCATCTGAAACCAGCACAAAATAACACTGAAAGAAAAAAATAAAAACAAACATTTAAAAATAATGGGTCAATGCCTGGGCAAACCTAAATAAGCATTATGGTATAAAACAATAATTATATGTTAAGTGGGGGTAAAAAAAGATAAAATTAAAATACTGAAATGTCAGGAGAGAAATGACTGTAGTTAAACCTAAGAGGCTTTGACTGAGAGGAGGGCAAAGATACTGATTTTAGGCTTAAGCTAAAATGAACGCTGAAACGTCTAGGGCAGCCAGGAAAGGGGCAGAAACAGAGCACGTCACTCACAGGTTAGCAGAGGGGAAACCCAGAGTAAGAAAAACTCATGTTCAGCAAAAAGCCAAAATGGAGGAAGAAGGAACAAAACACAGAAGTAGTGGTGCAAAGAAGCAACATTTCATATTTATTCTTTACATTTTATACACATGTTATAAATGTTCTTGTACTTATTCGATAGGTTTTAAAAAGAAGCAGCCAGACGAGTGTACAAAGATGTACACATGAGACTGTCTGTGCCGGCGTGGGCAGTGGCTCCGGGTAAGGCTCTATGAGCATCTGCACGGCCCGTATCCCTGGCGCAGCCCCTCTGCGCTTGAGGCGAGGCTGCTGAGTGGAGGCTGCCGCGTAGAGAGCATGGTGCACAGGACGGCACAGCGCGCTCAGTGCCTCGCTGCTGCTGGTGTGCCCATAGGCTCGGAGAAAGCCCAGGGAGGTGGTAGTGGGACTTCTGTATGATGAGCTTCTGCTTCAATGATCGTTTTCTGTTTTCTGTATTGGTTCTTTTTCTCAATGAGAACGTATGATCTTCTTCTAACAAAGAAGATGAAAACCACTGACATTTTGAAAAATAAGAGGAAAAAAATCCCTGAGAAGCAAAGCCCACAAGGGACAAGAACTCAACAGAGACGAATCAGTGGCAACTGTTTTAGGTTCCCGGGAACGCATCCTACCAATCCCTACTGATCGGCATGTGCTGCCAGAAGGGCCCCCTCTGTCTTTTCTCACAGTACATGGAATGAGAGAATTACCTCTCTCTCTTTATCCCAAGGTGTGAATTAAACAACCTTCTGTGGAAATGGCTCCTGCCAAAATGATCCAGGCTTCTTTGCTGAAGAAAAAGCTGATTTTGTGTAAACTGGGGACTCCTGAATTACTCAGGTGACCTTTAATTTATTTAGGAAACCAGCTTAAGAGTGGAGGGGATGCTTCTGTCTTCAGTATTTTTGATTATTAGGTAGAATACACATCTGGACCCAAACTGTGTATCCTAACAATCGAACACTTTCCAAAGACCCTGCTAAGGTAAGCGCACCTGCCACCAAGCTTCACATGCAGGGCCGTTGGTCAGGTGACGCGCAGCGAGATAAGGGGCCTGCGGCAGACCCACAAAATGTCTGCAACCCAACCAGAGTCGGGGAGTTAGGTCCACATGACCTTTAAACATAAGAAATTCACAATACGGACCAGTAAGGTAAAAGCTGATTTTAATAAACTAAAGTGGGTTTTGTATAATTTTATGTATACTTTTAATTTTACTACTCTTTGGTGATCAACCTCTTTCAGAAGTTGAGGTTTTTAAATATCCCATAAGGCATTTATTTACAAAGTTGAAAAAAGGGGACACCTGTAATACTTTCAACAATAAAGATAATTTTTAAAAAATATATCTTTATTGATTTCGGAGAGAGGAAAGGAGAGAGAGAGAGATAGAAACATCAATGATGACAGAGTCATTGATCGAGCCCGCAACCCAGGCATGTGCCCTGACTGGTAATCGAACTCCGATCACCTGGATCCTAGGTCGACGCTCAACCTCTGAGCCACACCTGGCTAGGCAAAGATAAATTTAAAAAAATTAAAAAATAAAAAAGTTGAAGGATGAGTGTATAAACGCACACACACGCAACTGGACATACGAATAGGGAACAGAACGTTCTAAGAAAATGGCACAAAAGGCCTCTGCAATCCAGCACTGGTTGTTTTTCATTACTGATTTCTGAAGTGTGGTGCTATCTCAGTTTTTAAAAGTCATATAAGTAAAAGAAAAATACAGATAACAATGTCCTGTGCAGACCCACACTTGCCCTCTTTGATAATAATACAGGGTGGGGCAAAAGTAGGTTTACAGTTGTTCATATGGAAAATGATACAATAACTAACAAATAATAATACAAGAATAGACTCTCTGTTTCATGTACTCACAACTGTAAACCTGCTTTTGCCCCACCCTATATATAGCATGGAAATAGCTGACATGACAACAACATGAAGTTATCAACAGTCGGGGTTCCACACGTTGTTACATAACAGAAGTTTAATCAGAAATTTAAATGTGTACGTGACTCACACTACGCCGTGACCTATTCTGGCACTGCGCTCCAGCACACAGTGAGGACAGGGTGTGCTAGAGGAGATGCAGGTGTCACCATCGCAGGCGTCTTATGTGGAGTCATGACATTCCAGGCAAGTCTGGGTAACGTTAAACCTCTGACTTTATCGTGAACTCCGTGGAACCAAATTTCCACTGACCCCTAGAGCTCTGTTTCTTCCATCAGACAACTCCCAGACCCAATCTGTTTTAATCCCCCCTTTCCCCTCGCCTGAACTGCTCCTTGTGCCCCGTCCTTTAACATCAATGACCTCACTCAGCTGCCCAACCTGCGAACTTCAGAAGCGGCCTCCTCCCTGACATCACTCCTCAGCTCTTCTCAGTTCCCAAGTCCTATTTCCAAATTGTGTGTAGCACCCGTGTAGGAATGTCCAGCATGGTCATCCTTACTGCCTTTAGAACTGTCCCAAACTCACGTGGTGCCCACGTCTCCCACAGCCAGTCTCTGCACTGTGTCAGCATCTCTGTTAGGTCGCTTTCCTCTTCCAGCCCCACCCCCACCCCACCCCCACAGGCTCCAGGAACACTGGACTCAGCTCCCCAAACCTACCACACACTTTCACAGCCTTGTGCCCCTCCTTGGAGAGCTCCTTCCTGTATGTGCCCTCATCTGTGTTTTTGTTCACTGCACTAAAGTGTCATTTTTTAATTGCACATCTTTAAGGTGTACAACTTGATCTGATATACGGGCACATCCTTACTGCTGGCTCCCTTCCTCTCTCCTTGCATTCTGTCCCTCTTGCCCAGGGCTGCAGTCACTTCCTCCACACCCACCCCTCCTCCAACCTGAGAGCCCCTGCACATCCGTTAAGGCACAACTCAGATGTGGCCTCGCTCAGTCACTAGCTTACTTTGATCCCTAAATGGAAATTGATTGCTCCTTGGCCTTTGTTCTCATAGCCATGTGTGTGTGTGTCCTGATTTTAGAGTTTACCATATTGTATTACATAACTGTTTGCCATTCATTTATCTTCTCTGATAGATGATGAGCTCTAAGGCAACAACTGTGTCTTACTAATCCTCAAGTTGGCTGGAGAGTAAGTTCTCAATAAATACTTGTTTGCTGAATGGAGGCCAATGGGCTTGAATTTTATAAAACCTCAGATATAAAGGAGAGCAATTTTCTAATATTTAAAGGGCATCAAACTTTAATTATTTGTTTCTTCTTATGGTAAAAGTATACCATCATTACTATTTGTCTATTTCCTGGCACCTTTCCACATACAAAGATATATATATCTTTAAAGGTCAAAGAGAAGAAAACCACAGTAAATTTCCATTCATACTAAGAAAATCATAACTGATTCTTCCTACCTGTTCTAACCACACGTAAAATGGGGAACAGCCCCATATCTGGGATTCTCAGGCACTCTCCTGGCTCACCTTCAGCTGGCATCCCCTTGGAAACACTCTGGGTGCCAGCAGCACACACCACTGTGGGCGGCCAGCCTGCTCCTGGCAGCACCGCCTCACTCACCAGCACTCCAGTGAAGGGCCAGTGGAGGCGGTGCTGCTGCTGGATCCCACCTGAGAAATCGCTTCCATGGTGGGTCATTTAATCAATTTTGTGAGGTGATTTGGAAACAGTCCTTGAGACACAGCCATGGAGAAGAGTCCCTGAAAAGCTGACCAATTTCACATAAGAGCTGGACAAGCTCTCAGATCATCTCCCACCACACACTGGGCACCCAATGCCAGTGGTGTACGGCCTCCATTCTGTTTCTTTTCCCACAATGTGATTTTAAGTTTGCAAAGACAGAAAAGGCAGAAGCCTACCTAACTAGCTACAATGGAGAACAGCAAATATCTCTATACACCTCAAAAACCCAAACGCTCTCAGGAAAACAGTCCCCAGAAGTAAATGCTCGGGGGTGAGGAAGGAGAAAGATGACATTCCACTTGCTTTGGCCCTGAGTTACTTCTAGAAGGAATTTCTCCTTGAAGTAAACATGGGAGGAAGCTCATATTGGTATTGTCACTCGGTGGTTTTGGGGAGTCATCTAGGCCGTCCCTGTCGGGTGGTCATGGATAATATAAATGCAAAACAACTGAAAAAGAGAACTGTCTCTAAAATAAATAATTAACCATCTAATGAGAAATTAGTGCACTATCATATCCAAATCAGCCTCGATGTAGACACATCTTTGCACAGGAAACATCATGTGCAACGAGCATAATTTGTTTTTTTTAAATCTGAAACTCAGCCGTGTAGGCTAACAAGAAAAGAAATACAATTAAATTCAAACTGCGTAGGAATGAATATAAAAGTTGTAATAAGACATTTGATAAATTTCAGAAGGTAGAAAAATATGCATAACTGCTAATGAGAAAAAGAGGGAAAATAAATAACTGTTTTTGACATTGAGATAGTTGAATTTGCAATGTCCTTGGTACCTTATAAATCTAGATAATAAAACTATTTAAACTATGCAGAGTGATTAAACTATGCATTTTCATGGTTCCTGTCACCAAGGTATCTAAGCTCTTGGGAGAGGTTTTATTTATTTTAAAGCATTTTTCAGCTTGCTTTTCCTCCTCTACTTCTGCATTCTTAAGCAAAGACAGAGGGGAGAGACTTATGGTCCCCCTTCTCAAAGCTCCCCCTCCTCTCTAATTTGTGGATGCTAACGTCAGAGTGCAGATTCCGATAAGCAGGGGGACAGATTCTCCACCATGGCCCAGTTACAGCCCCTGAGCCTATCTGGAAGCAAGAGCACTTTTGAATGACATGAGCAGTCAGATAAATTAATACGAATCCCTCTAGCTACAACAGTCACATCGATTTAGCCGGTGTATCTCAGGGAGTCCATCCCCTCTCTGTCTTCAACTGTTATCTCTACACAAAGGCACTCAAACCTCTCACCTGGGCACCGAGTCCATGTTTCTCACCCCACTCAGACGCATCCCACTGTCTTTCCTAACTCAACACACCCCAAGTAGGACTCTTCTTCAAACACACTCCTGTTCCTAACACCTCCATCATCTCAGCTCCCAGACCAGAACCGGCAGAGGAACCTTTGATTACTTTTTTTTTAGCTCACACAGATGTGGGGAGTTACATCTTGCTGGAGTGGGAAGGGTGTGCGTGGGAGAAGGAGACTGCAGATAGGTTTTAGCTGGGAGGTTCCTTCAGTTATTGTTTACTGCCTCCTAGTGGCTGGTGAGGGAACAGCGAGGGGTTGGAGCATAGCCCTCCAAGAAGGCTCAACTGCCAAAGGAGTGAGACCCAGACTCTAGCTGCCAGGTATTTCAGAGCCCAGAGGAGACAAGGGCCAAACCTAGGGCAAAGCTCACCCAGAGACCGAGAAAATGACCAAACGCAGAGCTGTAGAACAGCGCCTACTGCCTGAGCAGGAACCGGAAAGGGCCACGGTCTCTGGAAAGAGGAGAGCAGGGGCGGGTGGAGAAGGTCCTATGACAGACCAAGTGGGAAGTTAAGAGTGAACAGAAATCAGAAGAGAGGGCCACAGGTCTTAGAGACCAGCTGGCTGTCTCTGGCAGGAATAGTCCTCCATCTGAGGCAGAGGTCCAGGGCATTTTACTTGGCCTCACTCAGCGTGATGGGAGCTTACAAGACCCTGACAGTCTAGTTTGAGAAAGACAGCTGTGCCATCGACAGCATGCCTGCCAGCAATGGCATGTAAGCCTGTGCACAGGGCTGCGAAGAGAAACACCAAAACACAAAGGTTTGTCACACCCTCAGCCCAGCAGGAACAAGTGAGAGAAAACTGCAGAAGGTTCCCAGCCTTGTTCTATATTCATTAATTGTATCAGTCCCCTTCACTCTACCCTCTGCATCCTGTCACCATCCCTAATTGCAGCCTGCACATCACACACAGGGCCTCCAAGATGGTCTATTCGTCCAAATAGCCCTTTGATGTAGGAAAATGTGCTCAATTTCACTCAAAATAAGACAAAACAAAACTGTGCTGTCATATTGGTGAAAACCCAAAATTTCCCCAATGCTGGTAATGAGACTGTGAAGAAACAGGCACTTGCATTGTTGGTGAGAGTAACAGCATAGCCCGGTGTAAGGAAATTTGGCAAGATCTACTAGGCCTTCATTTAGCGATTTACCCTGAACACACAGCTCCAACAATATGAGAAATCATAGACATGAGATTATTCATTGAAAAATTATTTGGGATAGAGAGGTATTGGAAACAACCTGAAATTCCCACCCACAGGAGAATGGATGGGTGAACTGTGGTGCATATGAACACTGGAGGAGCACACAGCTGTGAAATAATGAGGAGATATCTATGAACTGACACGGAGTGGTTATAAGAGACACCGTTAAGTGAAAAGGGCTAGACACAAAATAATATATATAGTATGGCAACTTTGTTTAAGAAAGAAAGGGTAATGAGAATATATATGTACATATGTATGTATGTCTGAGCAAAAAGAAACACAGGGAAGGTAAACCAGTAACTAATGCATTTGGTTGCCCACAAAGAAAGGGGGAAGTGGGTTGGCAATGAGACTTCTCTAAGAACAACTTCTTATCTAGTTGTGACTTTCAGCCACGTTCATGTTTCACATAATTAAAACAATGAACAAAGGTGGAAAAAACTAAAATGTAATACAAATAAAAACAAACTACCTATGTATCAGTTGATAGCATAACCACACAGAAAAAAATCTGAGTGACTTTTGAACGTCATACTCTGTGCGTCCTCAGTGGGATCTATTCTAAGGGCAAAAAGAACAGCAAAGAAATCTCAACCTGCACGCAGGACATTTGTTGTTGGTAGTGGTATTGGTAGGGTTACTTGGAGCAAGTAAGTATATATATTGAAGTTGCTGGGAGCCAGCATTCAAGATGGAATGAGGGAAGACAAGAAACAGCTGTGGGGTATACAGTTAGAATTGGAGTTATTAGTATTAGCTTATGATGTTTTTTAAAAACACACACATATTTCCTAGCTCTGTTCACTGAGAGGGGCTACAAATATGCACACACATAGAGACAGAGCAGTAAGTGTGCTTATATAGGGACATAGCTGTAGATATATAAATATACAGAGGTTTAAATATAGAAGAAGAAAAGGCCAATGGAACAAAATGTGAATAATCAGTGAATCTTGGTAAAGAGTATATGAGAGTTTACTGTGCACTTGCAGCTTTTCTGAGGGTTTGTAATAGCTCAGAATAAAAGTCCAGGGAAAGACACTTTGTCTCTCTATTGCTTTCCATTTGAATTACATTTTAGTTGCCCTGCTTTGAACCCTTTTGAGCTTTGGTTTATCCTTCTTGAGAGCTGGTGACCAAAATGCCTTCAGTAATCCAGGCATAGGCATGCCATCCCCGTAAGTTAGGGCGAGATGGTGTCAACCCTGTCTTATGTGCTCCCTGGCAGGATCCCGTAGCACATGACAGCATCATATTTCTAGGAACCAGCTCTCATGACTCCTCGGGCTCTCGCCAAGGGTGGAATCCAAGTTCTAAGCCCTCATATACAAACCACTTCAACTGCTAATTTACAAGTGCGTCAGAACTTAGTGGCCATTTTTCTGCCTGCTCACATGAGATATTTCTCTAGATTTTCCTCACTCACTAGATTCTCCACAAACTGGAAGAATTTAGCATCCCTGTTGCAGTCCACAAATATTCTCTGAGCATCAGGCACTGGATAGTATTGGAGGAACAGTGGCGAAAACAAGCTAAAGTTTCAACATAAAGGAGCTTACGTTAAATGATGGCAGCCAGACAACAGCAAACAAACAAGCGAACGCAGAGTGTGTCAGTTAATGATAAAATCTATAGAAAAAAGCAGACAAGGAGGACGGCCTCGAGGTGGGGCTGGGAAGCCGTTTGCAGTTGTTCAATAGGGCAGCTGGGAAGGCTCCTTTGACAGGTAAGCGAAGGATGGAAGAGGTGAGAAGCTGAGCCACAGTGCTATGTGGGGGGAAGGGCCTGCCAGGAAGTGCAAGTATCTGGCAGTGAGAGCCCTGGGGCCCACCTGAGAGACAGGAAGCCAGCAGGGGAGCTGATGGCCACCAGTGAGGGAGAGGGTAGAAAGCGACCAGGCCAAGAGGTTGGGGGCAGGTGGAATTATTGGGCCTTGTAGGTCAACTGTAGGTCACAGTTGACCTTTGATCTTGACTTGACTTGGATAAGACAGGAGCCTTCAGAGGGTTCTGGGCAGAGGAGTGGCATGCTCTGACTCACATTTTTAAAGTCTCAGCTAAAGCAAAACTATTTCTCTGTTTTCTCTTTCAGATAATGTTTAGGTTGATATGCAAATAGGCCCCTGAGGAATCCCTTTAATTTCTTCACTTTTTTCCTGTCTCTGGCTAATTTTATGACAGTTTTTATTCTTCAAATAACAGAGCTGCCACCAAAGAGCCATCAGGGTTCTCTCGTGGGGGTTGAAGCTGGGTGAGCCATTTGTGGGTCTTTAGAGTGACCCCACGTCTTTGAAGACAACAAGAACATGAGAGAGAATAGAGGAAATGGAGAATCAGAATTAACATGAGTGACTGAGAGGTCAAGAGACCACGCCTCATGAGGGGTGAGGCAGTGGTCAGGGGTGGGAGCCCACAGGGACTCTGGGGCTGCCTGGCGGAGGCAAAGACCCAGGCGAGGACGTCCAGGCGAGGATGTCCAGGTGAGCATGTCGCTGTGGCTGTAGGTGAGCGACGGGAGAGAGGCATGCCGCATGCCGTCTCAGCCATTACAGCTTAGACTCTACCAGAGGAGTCTTGGTTTCTTTCTGTTTCCTAAAACCATGCTCCGAGACATCAACTTTGTGGTATTTCATCAACAGGTCAGAGGCCACGACCATCCAGTGGAGAATCGGAGCCAGGGCTTTTCGGAGTCCTCTCTGTGGAGCCGGGAGGTACTGTTTTCAGGTGGGGACTTCCAGAGCAATAAGGGATGAGACCTCATCCAAAGCAAAGGTCCTAGAAGAGGCTTGGGACCTGGATCCCCTTCCTATCTCTCCATTCGGTGCTTCTTGCCTCGGTGACTGGAGCAGGGATCTCCCTTGGAGATGCAACACCCCGGGCCCCCCTGGAAGGTTCCACATCCATGCCCTGTACACCTTGCTCACTGCCCTGTGCCCATGTAGATGGCCAGTGACAAAGGAGGCCGGTGAGCAGGTAGAGACGGGACCACGAAAGGGAGGGTCAAGCAGAAGTGCCATCCGCACCCTCCTCTCTCTACCCTCCTGGTCCTATTAGATTCTACTTATGACCACTGTTCTTAATGGACTTTTTTGAGGTCAGAGGCAAGGAGCTGGGAGACTGCTGTCCTATCAGTGGAGAGCATAAGTACCAATAACACCAGCTGTTTTTATGAGATGACAGAGAAGTAATCAATGCATAAATTAGAGCCTTAGCGTTGTCATAAATCCAGAGCATTGGGATTTAGTGAGGGGAAAGCAGCCAAGATATGACAAAGTTGTAATTGGGAGACAGGAAGTGGCACTATTTTTCACAATAAAATAAAAAAGCAGGGAAAGTGGAGAGATTAAGAGAGAAAATGAAATGCACAGTCCTTGCCAGGCTAAGTTACAAATGACTCCTTCAAATTTAAAAAATGCCAGGAACTTACGTGATATCGGCATTCGGGTGAAGCCCAAAGACTTCGGGGTTGTCCAGGGAGGGCAGTAACTGGATATATTCAAAATACTGGTCCAAGGTTTTGCATACGGGGATTTTATAACCGGTATAAAAACAGAACGATGGTTCAAACATTTTCTCACTGAACCAGACCTACATGGGAGAGAAGAGAGAAGAAATAAAATCGATAAACATCTAAATGGAAACCGCTCCTGTTAAAGAGGAAGGGCTGCCTTATTTCCATTTTAATAGTTTTTAATATTGAGGTTGAAAGCACCTAAACACAACCACTGATAGAATAACGAGCACACAGATGAAGAAAAGAGACAGCCCGCGACACAAAGCAATGAGGCCCCAGCCTCTGCGTAACGGCCAAGAAGGTATTTGCCAACATTGCAGAGCAGAGGGCCGCCCTGCACGTCTGCTCTGACCCAGCGGCCGGAAGACACTCCATCCCTCTTTGGAAGAGAGGTGGTGACATACTGTAGAGTAGATGAGGTGACAACCACACACACGTGTGCGCACACACACACACGGGACAGTAGCTGGCGTTTTCAGTGCGGTCCCTCTCCCCCAGCGGGGCTCCTGGGGGAAGGGGCTCTGCCTGTGCTCACTGTGGCTCACAGAGGTATTAAGCACCACATGAGGCCAGAAAAACTTCTTCCAAAGCTCTCCCTTCCCACCCTGAGCTGGAGAGCTCCCTCTGTTAATTTAGTTGTGTCCTTGGCCACAAGAAGCAAATGTATCCAACCGTCTTATTGTTCGCCTTAAGGACACCCTATTCTTGTCCCCCATGCGCTGATTATCTGTAATGTAACAGCGAGAGAACGAATACATGCTTGGTGTGAATAGACTTATTCTGAAGAGGAAAAAATAATGCTGAATGCCTATGAGCCAGATTTGAGACAATGACTTCAGTATCTAACAGGGCAATTTTCCGGTCGGAAGGGAGATAATGGGGAGTCAGGAAGAGCAGAAATGCAGGCGGATGTCTGAATCACCCGGAGGACTCCCTGCGAAGGAGGTGGGGACTGTGCCTTATTTGGTTAACCACACCTACTCCAGGATCTCTGCTCATATCCTTCCCGCTCTTTCCAGGCCCAGGGATTGTTCTGAATATGAAACACCCCGTGTAACCGGTCTCTCTTTTGCCCCATTCGCCGCACTCCTACCCTATTCAACTTCTGCACACAATGCATCGAGGCCAGAATGAGAACAGAATGCAAAGATGAGGCACACACAGTCCTTCCCATCAAGGAGCTGGCGACCCAGTGTGGGGCTAAGCCAATTACATAATAGCCATGATACAAAGTGCACTAAGGCAGGAGCCAGAGGAAGTCAAATAAGCAAAGCAGCACAGAGGCTTAAAGCAGGAAGAAAGAGCAGCCAGGTGGGTGTCAGGCAAGGCTTTATCTAGGAGGTGATTTTGGCGGTAAACCTTGAAGGATAGGATTTTGACAGTGGAAGTTGTGATGGGGAGACCACACAGGCAAAGGCATAGAATAACTAATGCAAAGGTGAGGCAGGTCAGGGAAATGATGAAGTCTCAGGTAAACATAATATGGTGGTGAGAGAGAGGACAGGAAAGGTGGAGTGAGGCCACACTGTGGATGACTATGAATGTCAGGGTGATGACTGGTGCTCATTTAAGAAACTGGGAGCAGTTGAAAGGTATTAGAGGGAGCAGTTCTCTGATCATGGTCATTCATAAGAAAGATTATGTTTCTGGTGATGTGGGTGACGAGGGAGGGGAAGGCCATGGGTCTGCAGCTCGCAGACAACAGGTGACCACTGTGAGCTCTGTGTCGTCAGATGACAAATATCTATAAAAGCAAACTGATGTTTCTTCCTGGTTTTCCATTACCTTATTTATACACACACAAACAATTGGATTCACAAACACAAATAGCTGAGTTTCATCTAATTTGGAGGATATTTTGGGGGTATAGTCAAAATACAGAATATGAAGTCTACATGAAATTACTTTGGGAGATTCTAGAGGGTACTTTACAAAGATATGCAGTCATACTCCAAAGACAAGAAATAAGATTCTACAATTGTTGGTTGGAGGAACGACACACCATAAGACACTGAGACTAGAGAAAACAAAGAGGGGTTCAAAGATTAGCCCCAAAGTGAAAGTCATAGGAACGGAGGGCCCCACTGGAAGGCACTGGTACACACTGAAGCCAGTTCCTGCTTGGGCAGCGCTGGATGCCACAGTCAGGGTGAACTGGCAACAGGGAGGCTAGTCCCCGGGTCAGAAGATAAATGAGGCTGAGGTTGAGGTGCCTTTACTTTCTCCTTCAGAGCTCAGATACAGGGCTGAGTGCATCATACCCCTTTATATTATTGTTCGCATGAGTCTAGGCCCCACTGAGTCTTCTCCCCACTCAACCCTGATACTCACTCCCAGTCTCCTTCCCTCTCAGGGCATCTGTTTAAATGTCCTTGATACATGTCTTTGAAAGTGTATTTATCCTTGTGAACTATACATGTGTTATTAGAGATCTCATTTGATTTCATTAATCTCTGCACTCAGCAGGAAGTTTCTAAGATCTGTGCATGATGTCACACAGATTATTTCTTCCAAATGCGGCGCTATATTCCACAACAGGCATCTGCGACATTACTCATCTATTCCCCATGATGACTCCTAGGTTGCCTTCAACTTCCCACATACAATATCACTATTTGCAGACATATCCATTTGTAGACTCTTTCTAGAAATATTCTGGGATGTCCCTACCTAGGATACTTAATTTCGGTAAATTTTGCCCAGTGGCTCTCTGGAAGGTCTGTACAGGTCTAACCTCCAGGAGCCAGGTTCCTGCCCTCACACATCATTATGACACCCACCTTTCTCCGCACATAGTTTCAAGAAAACTTGTAAAAGGTTGAAAGAAACATCAGTTTTCTGGTCAGTCCCTAGTTTACCAAAGTACCCCCAAAGCTTGTGCTTTAAATTTTGTTGAAGTTTTCATTTTGTTTGGGTGTGGGTGGGTCATTGAAACAGAGAATTGCCAATATAGATTCTAAAATAAAGAATTCAAGCAACCATAAAACACTCACATATCTGCTTTTCTCCCATTTGGTAATATATATTGCTTCTTTAACATGTACAATTTTAACAGGAGCTTGAATCTGGTGGGTTATATATACTACTCATCCTTGACATGAAGGGTGAAAGCCATGACTGCTAAGAACACTCTCCAGAAAATGTTCAAAGTGATACATGTGGGTTTCACTGGGCACAGAGAAAAAAATGAACACTTCATCAATTTTCAATTGTCTGACCTAATGGAAAAGATGAGAAAACTCAAATTATGGTTCATTTTCCAATCAGTTATTTTGGGGCTTAAAGTCGCTCTGCGTGGTTTCAGAGAAAGAAGCGGGGAGATTATGTGCAGTGTTTTCCTGGAGGCGAGGAGGCTGGGAGGGGCCCTGGGCATGCACAGCTCATCTGTACAGAAGATTCACAGACCACAAGCATATTACTAGATGGTTTGGTTTCGGTTTTGGTTTTGGTTTTAATTTTGTTTTGTTGGCTGATTGTTTGCAGCAGTTCGGCTCTATATTTCTTTTCCCCCTTAAGTTTGGCTTATGTATTACAAAAAAATATTTTTGTTTAAAAAGAAAATATAATAAAATGTCTCCATACCTTCCCCCCAACTGACTTACTCTAGCAAAGCAATTAAGTAGACGTTTATCGAAGTCATCTGTCACTCTGCCTCCATACTGCACTTCTCCAATCATGTACCGAACCGTACTCCACGATACACCCTGTATTAAAAATAAAAAAGAATTCTTCACCGTCCATGCAATCAGAAAATCCTAAACATTTCAGGCCCTTCCTAGAGGCAAGGTCTGGGAAAGGAGGCACCCACTGGGCTGCATGTAAACCCCTCATTATGTTACCTTAACAGCCCTGCTGCTCTAACACAACGGGAACCGCTACAGTTTGTTCACTAACAGCAAACCCAAACACTGAACATTCATGAATATGTTGCTCACCGATTGTTTAAAATAGGGGATAAAACCTATTTTTCACTCTGTGGCTAGAATCACCTATAGTGCTCGTTACAGCAATGCCAAGCTGCTAGAGCAGAAAGCGGTGTTTAGTGAAGAAAAGAAAAACCACGTAATCGACACTCCAACATGCACGCTTAGTAACGTATCTTCTGACTCAGCATGAGAACAACTAGAAAGTGATTCAGTCACAACATTTTCTAAACGAAGTCCTTTGGTGTCTCACTCTGTGAACTTAACTACATGAAAGTGTATTCATTTCCACAGCAATTTTATACCAGCAATGCATTTCAGATAGTAATAGTTTTTTATTTAAAAATCACTTCAGTACCTCTGAGGTAGGAGACATAAGGATGCTTGACTTTACTTTCTCTCGGTTAAAACTTTATTTTCAGCTCTGTGGCGTTTCAAAGCAACTATTTCAGGAGAGTTGTTCCTTGTATATACCAACATGATAAATCATCACAGAATATAAACCCGCGATATGATTCATCAAAATGTCATAGTCAACTTATTATCTCCTTGTAATGTCAAGGGAAAATGGTTTGATTGTGGATTTCCCACCCACCCAGATAAAGACTCACCCTGGCTTAGCATCACCACCAGTACAAAGTCTCATTTCCCTCTGGATCTGCTAGAAGGTGAGCAGGACACTGGTACTCACTGAGCCCCATTAGCACCATAAGCTGTGCTTTCACGATGCTAACTCACTCTCTACAGAAACCATGGCCATTTTAGGTGAGGAATCAGGCTCCCAGAGGCTCAGGGACTTGCTCCAGCTCACAGTCCTTATTAATACACGTGTGAAAGGGCAACCAGGTTTGCACTCTTTGCTCTGTGACCTTGAGGAAGCCCCTTATTCTCTTTTGTCTACTACCTCAACGGTAAAACGGGGCTGGTAGTGATGCCTCCCCTTAGAGTTGTGAAAATAAAGATGAAACCCTGCCCGGGGAAGCACTCCGAGGGCTGTGAGGTGCTGTACAGCCATTAGCGACCCTTGTTGGGAATTGTTGCTATTTACGTGCATGAGCTTAACCATCTGTTAAGATGTTGACCGGGGCGAGATAACATTTCACTTGAGGAGGCATGAGTGAGAGGAAGAGAGAAAAGCTTGGCTTTGACTCTTGGGTGTGATGTGAGGAAGACCAGTGTGAGATGGAGTCCGAAAGCACTCCTATGGGCAGGAGGGTGGGAGTTGAATGGCTGGACCAGCAGAGAGCTGACAGGAACGGGCAGTCCCTTTGCAGGGAGGTGGGGACCCCAGCACATTCTCTGCATATCACACTGGAAATGTCTATAGAACCTTGATCAAAGACAGCAATAAAAACAGAAAAGAATTTTCACTCACTTTTTTAATATCACACTCATCAAGGTGATTCTGAATAAACTGAACACTGGCTGTGAAGTCAGCAGAATTGAATTCATAGGGAATATTCCATCCCAAGGGACCAAATTTGCGGCGTTCCTTAAAAACACCAAAGAAAAGTACAGAGTGAGATTCTAAAATTGTATACAGCTGATTCTTTTTATTATTATTATTAAAATAAAAAGTAAAATTAAAGCATGATATCAAAATAGGTTGACATAAAAGAACAGTATTCAGTTTTGGATATACTGACCTTCCAAAATACTATTCCATGGTTCAATAGCCAGGCAGTTTATAAGAACCAATCTCCAAATATCTACTGAATTGGAGATTTGGGGTTTAAAGAAGTCTAGGTCTCCACTGCCAACTTAAAAAAAAATGCAGCAGGTGCTCAATAGACATCTGTCAAATGAACTATTTATTCTAAGTTGGACTCTTGGAAGTTTCAAATAATAAATGTAAGGTTTTGAATTTTTTTTCAAGGTGACTAACTTAAGCACTCAAGCACTTAGACTCTCTGCTAGTTTCACTTTGTAATCTTGCAATTTTGGACTTTGAAAACCAACATTCCTGCTGTAAAACACGACACACCTTCCTGTCCCAGCATTTTCACTTTGCCCTCATGTATTCTTCTGTGAAACACTGGCTCACCGTTGCCAACTGCCAGCTTATGCATAATAACCAACGGCCTTGATATTCTGGAGACCATTTTAAAGTTTTGGTTTTTTAAAATATATCTTTACTGATTTCAGAGAGAGGAAAAGAGGGGGAGAGAGCTAGAAACATCAATGATGAGAGAGTCATTGATCAGCTGCCTAGCCCGCAACCCGGGCATGTGCTCTGACCGGGAATCGAACCCTGACCGCCTGGATCCTAGGTCGATGCTCAACCGCTGAGCCACGTCCAGCCAGGCTCTGGAGGCCATTTTAAAGGTATGTTATGTTAGAACTGATATTTCCAGGCCCTAATCACCACACAGATGAACTCACATGTTGCCATACCATCAGCTTTCCCTGCTCTAGCACATGACCAGTCTCTAAGGAAGGTCCTGTGATTTCTTTGGGCTACCTCCTGGGTCTTTGACACTACTGCCTGAGGTGAGGACCCACGGGGAGAGTAGAATCCCCATGGGGAAATGCAATTATACTTCTCTACCTCTGAATATATTCTTTTGTCTTTTCTGCCTTCCCCAACCCAACACCCCCACACACACCCTGTTTGTACAAACTAGTCCAATCCTTCCTTCTGCAGCTGCTTCATGCTTTAGATCCTGACAAATGCCACATTTAAAGGAATCTAAATGAATGCAAATATTAGTTTGTACAAGTTCATGGGAAGGTCAGAGAAGAATCTCAGAAAGCACGAAGGTTTTAATTACTGATTTTCAGGATATGCTTCTAAAATATTAAGTAAACCATGAAAATTAACTTGGGTCCAGATGTTGAGCTCTGGGAGATCAGACTGAGGGCAAACACGTAACTTTTAAAAATGTCGACTCCCATTACTTCTAGACCTCTAGGTTAGGTCGTCAGACCTTAAGACATTTATATGGTGTGGCTCCCACCCCATCCCTTAACTAATTACATCGAAGGTGGACAGTCAGTCCAAAAAGAACCAATCAGATTCCTTGTCCCAGGAATTTGGACTTAGGGTTCAGAATTGCTATGGCATTTACTCCAGTCAGGGCTTCACTAGGGAGACTTGGGAACTCAGGAGCAGTGAGGCACCACCACCTTCCACCCCAACATAGAGAAGGTAAGAAGGTGCAGAGGTGAACCACAACAGAGACTTGTGGTGTTGTCCCAGGTGCGAGAAGGGGAGCCTTGGCTCTCAATGGTGTCAGCTTCTCTTGATGGCTTTCTGGATCATGTTGCCTTGATGAGTTTTCCTCGTGGTTCATGCTGAATATCTGGTCCTATTATCAGATTTTGAGCATTGACAGTGAAAAACTCCCGTTTTTGTCTCCCCTCTTACACCTGTATCTTGGAGTAAGGATCATGGCTGTCTAATGAACATTAGTTTATAATCATCAAAATGAAAGGTCCTTTTTCTCTCACCCTCTGGGGGGGTCAATTCCAAGGCTGACACAGGGTTTTGAATTCCTTGAGTGGATCCCAGAAACACTGAAGTGAGCCTCCTCCAGGTTACAGTGGTACCTCGGTTTTTGAATGTCTCCGTTGACGAACATTTCGGTTTACAAGTGCCATAAACCAGAAGTAAATGCTGTGGTTTTCGAACAAGCCTCAGAAGTTGAACATGCCACGTGGCTTCCGCTGAGGGCAAGATCCCGAGGCCTAACTGTCGGCTGTGGATCCCTCTGTTTTTGAACATTTCAGAATTCAAGTGGTCTTCTGGAACAGAGTACATTCGAAAACTGAGGTACCACTGTATTCTAGAAGCAAGTATGGGTCGGGAGGGTCTATGGAATATTAACATGAAAATGCCTTCAGCTAACCTCCAAGTCCCTGGAATTTCTTCTATCTTGAGGTCTTCAAAGAGTAGAATGCTAACCACTTATTGGTGAAATGCAAATGCTTTCCCATTTTTTAAAAAGAGAATCAAATCTAAATTAGTTTCACCTATGTTTGACTTTTTAAAATTTACTGTTCAATTAGACAGCAGACTGAAAAATAGTTCTTTCCTTCCCATTATTGCAGCAGCTTAAATTGGCTTTATGGAGACCCTCCAGTTTATAAGCACTGAGCAATTACCACTTAGTTGTTCCTTAAAATGTGATCTTTGAAAATTGCCCCAAATGCTGAGATTTGTGCCTTACTTCATTTAAAGCATTCACTTTTTAGGGTGGCTCACTAAGGTCGTAGACTGTTTAGCTCATCTAAGGGAAAAAAGACAAAATCTTGGTGGGTGTTTTTTCTTCCACAAATAAAGTCATTTCACTTTCTCACTAATTTTTTTTTCTGTACTTGCCAATCTCTCTAAGTGACAATAAAGAAGAAATTCTGAATGATCACCTTGGGATGCCCTCAGGATAGACTCAAACCACGGGGACCTGACAACTCATTTGATAGCTCAAAAGCAGGAGACCTCCGTAGAATTTGGAACATTGAATTATCTCCAATTAGTAGTTTTGAAACTATGGGGTAAGACCTATGCATTACAATGGAAAAAATGAAATTCAATGTATTTTCAAAAAGTTTTAGCCTAGTTGAGAAAATAAAACTTAACAACAAGGAAAGGACAGTGTATAATTAACTGTCAAAATTTAACAGATGACAAGCCTGAGGAAGATGTTCAGTCAGTGGGTTCTAGGAAGAATACAACTGGAGAAGGGGACAGAAGCTGATCTCCCTGGAGGAAAAGACTGCTGGGCCTGACGAGAGCCGGGAGCAAAGCCAGGAAGGAGAGCTCGGCGCACCCAGAAGGAGGCTGCAGGACAGGCGGCTGCAGCAGGAGGCGGCCTCTGCCGGGCAGCTGGGACCACGCGCCCGTGTGGCGGTTCAGGGGTGGAATGGAGACAGGCTTGACGGCAGGATAAAGGGCTAAACTTGACTCAGGATAGGGGAGTTATCCATTACCAAGCTGGAGAGTGACAAATTGAGGAAGACTAGTCTACTTACTAAAGTTAACCAGCACAGTTCCCTTTTTTTATTCCAAACAATATACAAAACACAGAATTACTGGGGAATTATGGATAACTTGGAATCCTCAGAATGCTAAAGAAGAGTTGCTCAATGGAGTCATCATTTTAATAATGTCAAAACTACTTCCAATTTCATCTTAGAGTCTGACTCTACCTGGTGATCCCATCCCCCACAGCCCAATGCAGAATCCCTTCACTCGCATCTTCAAAACAAGGGACTCCTCGGAGCAACACACCCTGTTTACTAGGGCCTAAGGCTAACGATGAAAAACGCAGCCCATGCTGGACAGTGGAAGGGAAATTTAATAGGTAAACATAAGCAACAGAAACTGCCAGAACCACTGGGAAACACTACAGAGGAAAGTGTAAAAGGTCTTTAAAAAAGTCTGTATCATATTATTGCAATTATGCTGAGCACATTTAGACTAAGAACTTTATAACCACAGCTCCCCAAAGCAAGAACTGTACACAGGCTATTACACTGAAGGGAGTGTCTGCCAAGGCTCAAACTTGGGAATGAAAAAGTGCAGAAGGAAATGCTTTCCTGAACAAAGAACTAACAGTGGAACCCCCGGGCCTGCTGATGTGGCCCTTTTTATTTAATAGTTAAATTATTTTTAAGAGCCAGAATAAAATTTGAGAGCTCCCAATCAATGACATTAGCAACAAACCCCACAGAGTTGTATATGAGCCATTAGAAAAGTCCCAAATGGGGCCTCAAATTAGAGTCCCAAATAGAAAAGCCTCCCAAGTCCTGAATGAGTGCAAGTCAAGGTCATGAGGAGAAAAATTCCAAACCACGAAAAGGACATAAAAATGACTGAAGACTCTTCCCTTCAGGGCACTGGCTGCTTGGCAGTTATTCTCAATCCCTGTTGCATATTAGAGTTGCTTGGGAAGTGTTTAAAAGGACTGCACACCCCACCCCGCCGCCTCCTCCCAGGGACTCTGGGGCCCAGGCAACGGCTGAGAAGCACTGCTTGAGACGGTCACCGGGTCCAGTGTGCTGCGCAAACAAAGGATGGGTACACCGACCATCAACAGGGAAAAAACAGAACGTTATTCTGACCTCCTGTAGGAGGCGATGCAAGGAGACTACAAATGTAATTATTGAGTTTCAAAAGACCAAGACTTTAGAGGAAGACGTATTTAAAATTCAAATCCTCAAGGGTGAATGGAGACTTGCTCTGAACCCGGCCCAGTGCTATGATGGAGTTTCTGGGAAACCATAGAGAGATAACAGGCTGGCCAGAGGGAAGCTTCTTCAGGAATCATCTTCAAGAGGATGTAGGAATGTTCTCGGGGTAGTGGCCCAGTGAGCTGAGGCATGCACCAGGGTGTTGGGAATGAAAGGCTCCCATGGGAGGGCAGGAGGGCTGGCTGCAAAGGCAAAGACATCACCAACAGCAGCTGCTGCAGTAACTTTCTGGCTCACGTGGGTGGTATTAAGTTCCTGGAGGACAAGGGAAGGAACCTGGGGGGAGTCTGGAGGAGCAGAGCTTAGTACATAATTGGCTTGTGTATCTATGCGAGTTCCCACGGAGGCACCCCGGCCCTCTCCTCCTGGGTAAGCCTGCTCCCACCTCAACGACAAAACAAACTGCACCCCCCCACCACTCTTCTACCCAAGAAGGTTGACTGGCCACATCTACCTTCCCTTCTTATAGGGGAGGAGGGTGCTCACTGTGTCCTCTGCAACAGGAACAGGGTCCACAAGACACCCCAGAGCTGGGTGAGTGGATGGCATGACGCCGAATCATGATTCAGTAGAAAAACTATGTGGGGGGCAGGCGGGGGTTATTCTGAGGTTCTGCATTCTGCTGTAAGATGGGCTCCAGCATGAACCTCTCCCCTGCTCAGAAGCTTCAGATTATGTGACATGAACCAACCTCCTGTTCTTTTTTCAATCTGCAGGGACAAAAGTATATACATCGTGTTTGCATAAAACAATGGATATCTAGGTTGATTTGGAGGAATCAATCGATTAACAAATCAGGTATTTGGCTATAATGTCCAACACTAGGAAAATATGTCACAATCTACCCTATTCAGACAGGCTCCTACATCAGTTGCATCTCAAGCTCTAATGTTCACACGAATCACTTGGGCATCTCATTACAGACTCTGATTCATCAGGTCTGGGGTGGGACCTGAGATTCACCTCTTACAAGCTGCAGGGTGATGCAATGCTGCTGGCCTGGGACCGCAAGCCCCTACAGAACTCTGGATTTCTCTATCAAGCTAGCTCTATGCTAACCAAGTAAAGGAAAACTTTTAGGCACAATCACAGTAAACATTTCTGAAATTGAAAAAATACAAAAACAGAAGAAAATATGCTTCTGTTCTATGCCCTGTATAGTCATAGAACTAGATAACAGAAGTTTAGAAATGGGGGAAATCTTGAAAGATCACCCCCTTCTGTCTCTAGGTGGGGAAACTGAAACTCTGAGAGGGGCATAACTTGACCAATTTCACTCACACAGCCCGTTGATTTTGCAGCAAGTACTAAAGTCCAGGCCACCTGACACTCAGTGAAGTGCTCTGTATAGCACTGCTATGATTGGATTTTAAGAGATATTTTCAACCTTATTTTCATAGACACACCACTGTTAGCTTCATGGCACTAGGAGATTTTTTTTCTGTTTTAACCCAATTGCAAGTCATGTTAAGTGCAAGCACACTGCAGCCCCCTGGCTGGCCACAATCCTGTTCTTCTTTTTGGCACTTGGATAACGGCCACTAACAACACAGGTTGCCGCACTGACCTTATGGAAAATACCGCAATCATCTCTCCGTGATAAGCACGGTGGAAGAGCTGAATCATCACCACTAAGAACAGGATCATAAAATATACTATTTGTGAATTGGAAATTAAATAGCAGAGTTAAAGCAATATTTATATTAGAGTATGATAAAGTCTGGCAAAGCGAACAATCCCCAGATAAGAATGCATAAAAGAGGCTTCAGTGTAATTTACCACCCAAAGGCCACAATGCGACTTACTGGAAACAGCCACCCACAAAGGTTTTACCTGGCTTTAACTCTCTCGGGGTAAGGGACAGATAAACATCAGCCCTCTCTGTTGGGCAGTGTGGAACCTGCAAGCTGGTAGGGACAATGAGCCTGAGGGTAAATATGCCCAGTGTGTTCTGGGGTGGGCACCCCATCCCCCTCCACTCTCAGGCAGGGCGGGAGAGAGGGGGAGCTCAGCGCCCGCTGTGCCCTGAAGCCTGGCCCTGGTTCACTCCAGCCTCAGGGAAGGGAGAAGGCAAGGAGGGGTGAAGGAAGCCTTTCATCTCCCTGTGAAATCAAGGCGTGAACCAAGCATAACTTTCAAATATAGAACAAAACACAAAATTCAAATGTAGAACAAAGCAATAACAGAATGAAAAAATCCATAGGCAAGTTGCTGGGTAGCCATAAAATTATTAAATTACTTTTTAAGTGTATGGTAAAAGTAAATAGCAAACAACTTGGAAAAGACAGATAACCACTGTGACTCCTCCTCCCAACACCACTGCTCTCACTACTGGGGAGTAGGGTCAAAACCTGCACCGGAGGCAGCCAGTGTAGGGCTTGGCTCTGATATCTACCGCCTAACAAGGTGAGCTTAACCTCTTTGAATCCTGACTTCCTCATTTTTAAAATGGCGATAATCCTGCCTTAAAATGTGGTTGTTGGTATCACAGAGATGGTGCACAGAACATTCCTGGCCACCACAGGCACGTTGGAAACCAAGCTCCCACTGAAATGATCCGTTTGTGCATCCCACAGACATGTATTGAGCTCTGGGAATGCCCCTGCTGCTGCTGTGGTGGGGAGACTCAGCAGGTACGGGGCTTACATTCTGATGGGGGAGAGGGGAGTTAGCACATAAACAAATATATACTTGGCAGGTGGGGAGAGTACCAGGAAGGGAGAAGAGCAGGGTGAGGGGCAGACAGTGCAGACAGCGCCCTCCCAGAGGGGCTTTCTGGTAAGGCCACTTAACATCATTAGCATCCCCCAAGGTGCAAACTGCTTCAGAAGTTACCTGCACGGTGGAGTGTAAAAATGCCACTGTGTAAAGCATCGGCTTCCACATGGGTAAATTACTGATGTCCAGTAGGTCCTGGTTAATTCCGGCAAACGTTCTTTTCAAACCTGCTCGCACGCCTTGCGGTGGTTCGTTAGTGAATTTGAGAGAAGTCTGTCGTAAAAAGCAAATGGTAATTTTGTTTGTATAAATTATCGTAAAGCAGAAAACAGAAATTACAATACGTCAAACAAAAATATGCTCACGGTACATAAAATGTGACACTGATCAGAGCTGAAACCCAAGAAATCAGCACAGAGTCTCAAAACTCCTCTGTGGAAATACCAGCTGTATAAGTTTGGTGATTATAGGATGAGATTGTGCAGTGCGACTCTACTGCGCCCAAAAGCCCTGCTGTGTTTCACCCTTTGATAATGCCAATTCTGCTACCTTTATCTGTGTAACCCTCAAGGAAAAGACACTAATCTTCTGGAAGCAAACCTGAAGCAATGTAATTGGAAATCGATCATGAGGCTCAGTGGTTATCCACACTCGGAAGGAGTCATCATTGGCTTCGGTGGTGGTTATTGTTTCCAGCAATTCTTCCATGAACTCTAGGCCAAGGTGACAATTTTGCAGCAGTACCCAGCCACCCTGTATTCCAAAGTGATTTTGCATTAATTTCTTATAGCTTTTTTGCTATGATTTTAATAAAAACAAAACGTACAAACAAAATCTTTTTAAACCTTTGTTTAGGGAATGTGAATACTATGTTTTGAGCCTATGTTTTGAATAAAATTATCATATGTTGGTACAATCATTTCTTCTGCTGCTGATAAAGCTGTTTACTTGGAATCAAGTGGGCTCAAAAGGACTGCATTCTGCCACCCCTGGCTCAGGAGGGAACAGAAATTAAAGCTTGCAATCAGACTTGTATTAGTACAGTGTGTGTGCCATCTAATGGTGGGAATGGGGATTTTGGAATCTGTAACTTAAATTGTTCTGCCTATAGTAAATTAGAACTGACTTACCCCCAAAGTCTAGTTACAAACAGAGGTACACTTTCCCTCATGAGAACTGGACACAGTACATTTGGTGACATTTGCTACCATAAATACTAAACCTCATTCTTTGTCATCACTCTTCCCATAATTCCTGAAAGCACAAGACGTATTAAGCACAAACTAAATACTTGATAAAACTATCTTTAACAATGCAAGTCTCATAACCATCACTGCTGTGTGAGATAATAGTTTATTAACCAGACAACATTTTGCTACCCTTAGATAACAAGATCAGATTGAATACAGCTACAAAATATTGAGCACAGAAAGTTTATGGTAAGGTTTGTGTGTGATGATTTCTAATGTAAGAGAAAATATGATGCAGACTGGCTTAAACAGCAGAGAGGATGTGCTGGTCTAGACAACACGGGGCATCCAGGGGAAGATGGACTTCACAATGAGTTGTGTCGTCATGGACCCAGTTACTTTCTGGGTCCCTACTCTGAGTTCTACAGCATCAGCTTTATCCTAAACCTGGGGTCCCTCAAGTGGCAATGTGGCTACACCTGGTCATATTTTGTTTTTCCCCAATAATGTTATTTTTATCAGTACTTATCCCACCTTGAGAAAGAAAACAAAAATTATAAAAGCTAATATTCCAAAGGTTAATGTGAGTGAGGTAGCTAAAAAGTTTTTCACTTGTGGAAGCTAAAGAAATATTTAAGGCCCAAAGTTCAACTGTCAAGTCATTCAATAGAGTGAACCATCTGATCTGAGTAAAAATAATTACATATAATTGCTTTCATATATAAATTAAATACAATGTATTACTGAATTTGATTAAGTGATAAAAATTAAGGCTCAGAGCTCTCGAGAATTAATGACCAGGTTGAAAATGTGATGACCCAGGCAAGGTTCAGCCCATTAACACTCTCCAGTCATTAATTCCCAAGGAAAACTGCACCAAAGTTGCTACGAACATTATGAGATAAAAAGCTTAAAAGTAAACCAAGATCTTATTTTCATAAATGGTGCAATTTCTTATTACGGCTGAAATTGCTATCTGCCAAGCATTTCTAGAAAATTAATGTCCTGTGTATTTATTAGGTGTGATGGAAAACGTTTCTCAATGTTCCATCCAGCCTGCAATTTTCAATAAAAACTATTATCAACATTTAAACATAACATCCTCAAATACTTCTTATTTGCCTGTAAGTATCCACTAATGAAAAACGAAAGCCTAATTTTAACCAAAAATTGAAATTTAACTGTCTCAATCTGTCTCTTCCTAAGCACTATCTATTAATATTGACCATGGAACTCTAGGACTGCTAAGAGCTACATCCTTAGGAACCCAAAAGTGTGAAAGCCAAATTGTGAGAGGGGGTGGGGGGAAGAGTGAAAATAAAATGGAGTATATACTATAGAAAATGAAACAAAGTTTTTGTGGGGATGTCAGAAGCAAACAAGCTGGAGGTTTAAAACGCACAAGTAATCAAAAGTTGGCTCTATATACATAAACAAAAGTAGTGACCGCCTCACAGGTAGAATGCTTGCCCTCACTGTGCTGGCCCTAGGCAGGCCCAACGGCCAGGGGACACCAGCCCAAAGCTGCGTCGGAAGCGCTTGGCCCCGGCTGCGTACCTGCTGCATGGATATCTGAATCAGCTTTCGCGCGTGCACTTCCTGTCCTTGCCCCATGGAGATAGTTCTGCATTCTGTAAAACAGGAGGAGGTTCACTATGTTAAAACAGAAATTTTTCAACAGGATTGGGACAAAAAATTCATTTCCGAATGGTCATAGCCTCCCTCCCCCTAAGAAGGAGCCATTGCTATTCAAACAGGCCTGGCCTTGGGTCGTGTTGATGAGACATTAGTGGAGTAGAAAGTGGAGGAGCCACCCGGCAAGGCAAGGGTGGGGAGAGAGACAAAAGGCTGAGCCTGGGCTTTCAGTGTCTTGGGGACTTTGGAGATGAGAAGACAGACTGATGCTGGGAGAGGCAGCTGTGGTATCATCACAGACACTCAGAGGGAAGGAGGGTTTAAATTTGCTCTGTTTCAGTGAGCAAACAGCTGCTTCAGGGAAGATTTAATCGTTTTTTCACACTTTTAGGATAGGGTGCCAGGCTTGCAGTGTGTTCTCTCTGTTTTGTTTTTCTTGGCATGTCTGTCCATTTCCGAGATGGAAATTCAGGTAGCTCAGCCCTCTGAGGGCTGTATTCAGGGGTAGCTGCTCCTCGGATTCAATCGCCACCTTGGAAGTGAGTGCGAAGAAAATGTGGAGACAACTCGGGGAGCAGAGCGCGTGATTACAACTCAGGGGAGACTATGCTACTGAGGCTCATAAGGAAATGTGATGTCCCAGGCAAGACCCACATTTGTGTTCTGCCATTTGAATTCACTAAATTGAATAAACCCATGAATCATGCTTGTGAAACTCGCACTGGAAATTAACGTTTAAGCGTGCCTTCGTAGGCCTGGACTTTCTTGAGTTTGCGAGGCATGATCCCGGGTGGAGAAAGGAGGTCAGTGGAGACATTGTGAAGCATGTATGCTTGTGCCCTGCTCTGCTGGATGAGTCGGCATCCTCAAGAAAATGGGCTGCTGTGCTGGGCAAACAGTGCAGCTGGCCTGGGAACTGCTCCTAGAGGCTACAAGGGCCTGCAGAAAATCACAGGGTGGGGCAGGAACTGAGAAGACATTTCCAGGACACACCATTTAAGTGTCACCATGCGATTAATGGCAGAGATTCCATTAAGATATGCAGGGTACAACACTGGGGGTTATTTGTGGGCTCAGGGCCCCCGGAGGAAACTCTGAGATGGGCGCCCTAGAGAGGATGGTTGAGCACTGCCAGAGAATCCAGAATTGCTACAGGCCAAGGGCTACTGAACCAAGCTGGACTCCCTGCCCCCCCAAAGGTCCCATAATCCCTCCTGCTCGAGTAGAGCCAGCACTACTCTCAGGGGCATCTGAGAAGAACCCACACAACCCATGAAGAGGGGGAAGGAGAGGACTTGAGCGAGGGGAGCCTCTGGGTGGCACGACAACACGCACACTTCCCGCACCGGAGGAACATGCCAGTGCTCAGGGGTGGGGACGCTGACATGGACAAAGGGTATGAACACGTGAGTGGAGCCACATCTCTCTCCCCTCCTTCCCCCTCTTCTGAAACAGCCCTTCTAGAAAGTGCTGGTTTTTGTTCAGATGGCCTGAGTTTCTTATATTGATCCAGGTAAGGGGTTGAGAGGAGAGTTGGAGGCAGAATCTGACCACCTCCCGATCCCTCCACTTTTTCCCCACCCACTTTTATCCCCCTGGTCCAAGTAACTGTCCCCTCTTGCCTGGATTTTTGCAACAGCCTCCTAACTGGGGGCCTTCCTTCCACTCTTGTCCCCTCCTAGCTTTTCTTCCCACCGCAGACAGAGGGATTCTGTCAAGCCCCGAACTCCCGATTATGTCCATCCTCTGCTCAGAACCATCTCATGGCTTCCCATTTCATTCGGAGCAAAATCCAAAACCTAATCTGAAGTCCTTACCTACAGCTTCTAAGGCCCTACACAACTGACCCCCCACTGTGGCCACACTCTACACACACACACACACACACACACACCTTTTCTTATCTAACCACTCTGTCTTCATTCATTCACTTCTCTCCAACCAACTGGCCTCCTCACACGCATTCCAGCCTCACTGCTGTTCCCTCTGCCTGAAATGTGTTTCACTGTCAGGGGCTCTGACTCACTTCCTTCACATCTCAGTGTTCCTCACCCTCTCAATCGGCCTTCCCTCACCATCCCATCTAAACAGCACACAACCCCATCCCTCTGTCCCTTACCCTGCTTCTTTCTTAGCATATACTTTTCTTAGCTTATTACGCACTCACTTGCTGATCAATTATTTCTGCTTTGCCCCTGCACTGGAACTAGAATGTCAGCTCCACAAGAGAAGGGACTTAGATCTGGTGTCTTACCCAGCATCTAGACAGTGTTATGGTGCTCAGTAGATGCTCAATAACTATACCCTTAAATTTTCAAAATTGATACATAATTCACATATCATATTAAAGTATACAATTTGAATTATGTTTTTTAGTATATTCATAAAGTTGTAGAATTATGATCTAGTCTCAGAACATTCTCATCAGCCGGAAAAGAAACCCCATACTCATTAGCAGTCACTCCCCATCACTCCCTCCTATGCCAGCACTCACTAGAAAAACAAAGAATCTATAAACCAAAAGTATCTTCTTTGAAAAGATCAACAAAACTGACGCCATGAGGGGGATTCTCCAGAGAGGATGGCTGCAGAGGGTCTTTAGGAAGTGTCAGTACAGGTAACACAGCGTAATTACTCTTTAGTGGTCTGGCGTTTGGTTTTATTCTTTATTTTCCAGTTGTTTGTATTTGAGAGACTTTAGTAAGATTTCAACTGCCTTCCCATTTGGTTCCCAAACTAGCCTTGTGTCTCTTTCATTTCTCTCTCTTTTTTTTTTTTAAACATTTTATTTCTAATTAAGCAATATATGTTCTCAGTGAGAGCCTTGGAAAATATAGGAGAGTATAAAGAAAAACATAAAAATCACCAATATCCCTCCCTGGAGACCTTCATTCGAATCTTTCTTAATATGCACAATCCCTTACCCTCATTTTGAAATTCAAAACACTCTAAAAACGGAAAGCTTTGCCATAAAATTATTTAGTGGCAAAAGCTGACCCAAATGGACACGAAGCTATTTACAGTCTTCATTGATCACTATCTTCATAAATATTAATCCTCTTATCTGCAATGTGTTATATAATATATGGAATACTACCTGTCTAAAGCTGGAAAATTCTGATTTCTGGAACATATCAGGCCCAAGGGCTTTGAATAAGGAGCTGTACACTGATCTATATTGCAACTTGTACATATGTATTATATGTATGTATTATAACATATATACATCACACATTATACGTATATACATGTATCTGTTTCTTAACAGTATGTTGTGAGCATTTTACTGCCATTAAATATTACTGGAAAGCAGTTTTTAATGGCGACACAGTATTCCGCTATGCTGATCATTCAGCCACGGCCCTCTTGTATATTTAAGACATTTCCAACTTTTCAATATTATAAATAGCACTAGGCTAAACATCCTTGCATATAAATCTTGATGTGCATTTCTCAGTATGTCCTTAGGAGAAGTTCTTACATGTAGAATACTTGGGACAAAGCAATCGAACAATTTTAAAGAGGATCCTTGACACCTGAAGGACAGCGGCGTCCCCAGGGAAAGGGAATGCTGTAATTCCCAACCCACGCTCCTGTCCTCGCTTAAGCTTTAGCTTAACCTTATGGTACTTCTGACATATGGAAGTTTTAAAACTTTACCCAGATTAAGAATCTTGTCCCTCTGGTCTTGGACTCTGGTATTATGATCAAGGAAACCTTCAGCCACTGAAATACTACATAGCTATTCAGTATCTTCTTTTTATTACCTTATAGCTTAATTTAGACCATTTAAAACCTTAATCAATGTAGAATATTACTTTTGGGTTTAATATGAGGTAAAATTCTTACTTTTTTCTAAAGGTAACCTGCTACCCCAACACTTTTTTTGTTTTTCTTCTTTTTTTTAAATTTTATTTTTGTTTAAAATATTACAGATCTTCCCTTCTCTCCCCAATGACCCGTTCCACCCCGTCCTACCCCCCTCCCCAGTCCCTCTCCCCACCATTGTCAGTGTCCTTGGGTTGTGCATATATGCATATAAATTCTTTGGTTACTCTCTCCCCCTCCACCCTCCCTCCCTCCTCCATCCCTGTGACATTCCTCAGTCTCATCTATGCTTCCATGTCATTGAATCTATTCTGTTCATCAGTTTACTAAGTTCTTTAGATTCCACGTATAAGTGAGATCATGTGATGTTTGTCTTTCTCTGCCTGGCTTATTTCACTCAGCATAATATTCTCCAGTTTTACTTTTATTGCTATGTGAATGGGATTTTTACATTTTATTTTACAAGATGCTCCATTGATTTTTTAATCCATACTGTCCCAAAGGGTACGAGATCCTTCTTCTTTACAGCTGCGTAGTATTCCATGGTGTGAATGTCCCACAGCTTTTTTATCCACTCATCTACTGAGGGGCACTTGGGCTGTTTCCAGATCTTAGCTATTGTAAACTATGCTGCTATGAACATCGGGGTACATACATTCTTTCTGATTACTGTTTCAGGATTCTTAGGATACATTCCTAGGAGTGGAATCACTGAGTCAAAGGCAGCTCCATTTCTAATTTTTTGAGAAACCTCCATACTGTTTTCCCCAACACTGTTTATTTAGTTCCTTTTCCTCCACTGATTTGAAATGTGAATCTTATTATAGACTAAGCTATTATATATACTAGAGTCTAATTTGGGGCCTTTTATTTTGCCACATTGATCTGTTTATCTACTCTGAGCCATCTCCACACTGATTAAGTTATCTCAATTTGATAAAGTTTAAAAAATCTGTTAGTATCCATTCCCCACTCCTCTTTTTCCTCCTCAGGCTTTCTTAGCTATTCCTATTCATTTACTGCTCTAGATGATCTAAGATCCTCTCTTATCCCATTTGAAAAAAAATACTGTTGGAATTGCAGTTAGGCTTGCATTCAATTTATAGATTAAATCAGAGACCACTGACGTCTTTACAATATGAATCTTTATACTGGGAATGTGGTTTAACTCCATTATTTTATCCTACTTTCATGTCTCTAAGAAAGTTTTATAGCTTTCTTCTAATGGGTATTTTAAAAATTATTTCTCAGTTTTACTTTTATTGCTATGTGAATGGGATTTTTACATTTTATTTTACAAGATGCTCCATTGATTTTTTAATCTATTTATTTTGTGACCAGCCACCTCACTGAACTATCCTGTTAAGTCTAATAGTTTTTCAGCTGATTGATTTGTTTTTTATTTAGACAATTACACTGTCTGAGAATAATGATGATTTTTGCCCCTACTTTCCAGTAGTTATATCTTTTATTTATTACTCTTATAATACATTAGCTGTATCTTCCATAACAATGCTAAATAACAGCAGTGACGGCGGACATCTCCCTCTTCCCCCTGACCTTCATGGCCTGTCTCTAGTCGCTCATGCTCATCAATAAGTATGATGCTGACGTCTGAAGTTCATGCTCATTATCATATTAACAAAACATTCTTCTATGTCTGCTTGTCAACAGCCAAATGCAAAGGTTAAATTTTTATAAAATGCTTTTTTAGCATCTATCAAGGTAATAACGTGATAGCTTAAGGGAAAGTCTTTCACTTGCTGGGGTCAGATTTTTTTATCATCTCTCTCATTTCAGCTATGCATTTCTACTTGGTCAGGGCACATTGTTATTACTTTTGCATGTTATTTTTTGTAATGTTACACTGAATTCTTCTTGCTTGCATTTTAGTTACAATCCTCCTATTGATATTGAGAAGTTGATCAAACTGTGGTGTTCTTTCTTTTACGTAGTTACTATCTTGGTCTGTTTTCGATACCAGGACAATGCTGTTCCTTCAAAATAAAGAGAGAAATGTATCCTCTCTGTCTATGTTCTGGAATGGAACACAGCATGTGAAAGTTTTAAAGGACTTATCAAAAAGATCATCCAAACCCAGAGCCTTTGCTGAGGTAATAATTTCAAAACTTCTAATTTTTCGCATTTTTATTATTAGTCTACTCAAATTTTTCTATCTTTTCTGAGAAAATGTTGTAAATTTGTATTTTTCTACAAATTTGTCAAATTTCATGAGAGTTTAAAATTTATTACCATAATTACATGTCATTCTCTTATTTTAATTTCTTATCTGCATACGTTGTTATGCCCGTTTTTCAATCCTTCTTTTGAAAACTTGTGAGTCTGTATTTCATTCATTTGTTCTCTTTATTTGTGTTTGGATTCTATTTTCGAACCTGCCCTTCCTCTGGGGTCCCCCTCCCCCTCCCCCAGGCTCCTCGCCCTGCGCAGGCACCGGTGCTTCTGTGCAGAGTCTACCTGCTCTGAGCCTCTCAGTGCAGAGCTTGCCGGGCACAGGCAGCTTCCATAGCGAGTCTTCCTTCTCCTCTTTTCCTACAAGAACTTGTTTGATTTGGTCCCATCCCTCAAGTTGCTCTCGGGTAACAGATAATTCAACCAATAAAGCAGTGAGAGGGAATGAGAGCGAGAGACCACTGAAGTGGGGTTTCCCGCTGAGTCCTGAATCAGATCTGTCACCAACTAGCTCTTTGGCCTTATGCCCAGATCTTAGTTTCCCCAACTGTAAAATAAGGTAGTTGCAATTCAAGATTTCCAGAGTCCAATTTACCTCGAGCATTCTATGATTATGTTACCCAGTTATCCAAATGAAATATTTCTAGTTGAGACTAGATTAATAGTTACTCTGGCTACATCATAGTTTTATTTATTTTTATTTTAAAAATATGTCTTTATTGATTTCAGAAAGCAAAAGGGAGAGAGAGAGGTAGAAATATCAATGATGAGACAGTCATTGATTGGCTGCCTCCTGCATGCTGCCTATTGGGTGGGGATAGAGCCTGTAACCCAGGCATGTGCCCTGACTGGGAATCGAACCCCGATCTCCTGGATTATAGGTTGATGCTCAACCGCTGAGCCATGCGAGCCAGGCTACATAACAGTTTTATTTTCACAGCTATTTTGGGGATTTTTAACCCAAAGCAGTGAGCAGCATGTGACTTCCTAACATTCCTAAAAATGATTTAGCAAATGGTTCTTTATATTTCATTGGGTCCTTCAGTGTCAAAACAAAATCTACTTTGTTTTAGTCTCCTAACAAAGCAACAATTGTTGGAAAAACAAAGTAGGAGCAAGAAATGGAAGTCACCAAATTGCCAAGCAAAGCAGTATGATAACATGTAATAAACTAAAGGCAATGCACAATTCTGGCCTTATATATTTATTTAATGTCACATAAAAGTTCTCCCAAAGAAGATCTTGAATTTCTTATTTCTGATTTTAAATCCATGTCCTAGACAGCAGCATTATTAATATTTATTTATTTATTTATTTATTTATTTATTTATTTATTTTTAAATATATCGTTATTGATTTCAGAGAGAGGAAAGGAGAGGGAGAGAGAGAGCTAGAAACATAAATGATGGGAGAGTCATTGATCGGCTGCAGCCCGCAACCCGGGCTTGTGCCCTGACCGGGAATCGAACCCTGATCGCCTGGGTCCTAGGTCGACGCTTAACCACTGAGCCACACCTGGCCGGGCAGCATTATTAATATTTAAAATGGTAACTCTAGTGGGACATGCTCTTCTTCTAGGAACAGTATCCCCTTCTAAGGAATGCCCCCTACTCTAGCTCCATATGTGGTTCCTGCTATGAACTCATCTCCACAGCAACAGTTCATTGATTGGCCCAGAAAGGAGCACATGACCAAAGAAAAACCAATTAATTTCTTCCCCGGCTATTTGGACTTGGGGCCAAGAGAGTAAGGGGAGTTTCCCCAGGAGTGCTGAACTTATTAAACACGTAAGCCCATGAGCCACAAGAGGCCTGAGTTCTGTCACATGGAAATTGGTTGTGGCAAGGTAGAAATAAAGAGATCTATATACAGAGAAAAGTAGAGTATATAAGCAGCTGGACAAAGACCCGTGGAGGACTAGATCTGAGAAAGATTTACAAGCTATAAGGCTATGAGAGAGGCACCACTCTTAGACCAGCGCAGATGACTAGCATGCTGCAGTAAATATCAGAGCAAAAGAGCCCATTTTAAAGGTGGTTAATGAGACTTAACCATGAGCGATTGCCAAAAGAACCATTTAAACATGGATCCATATAGGACATAGAATGGTTTGGTGACAATGAACAGAGCAAAATCAAGATGAGAAAAGTGGGAGTGAACATAGACCATGATACCATAGCTAATGGTTTACAGTAACTTCTTAGTGCAGAGGGACATAAGGTGAATACTCAGAGATGACTGAATTGATTTTGTATCATGTTTAAATTAACTATATAATAAGCTCAATGTAAGTTTTATTTCATAGCGTAGATTAGTGATTCATAATCAATCACTTTTATAATCTTTATGAATGAATTAACCCTACAAGGTATAGTTATAGAGATCTGAACTTGGAAGACCCCTCAATGGCAATTCCAACAACATTCAGATTTTCCGAGGATAAAGAGCAGATAAACTGCCCTCTTTAAGAGGATGGCCCAATCGTATCAACGTGGGCTCTGGGTTATGCAGGTCCCTGTCCTTTAGTTATGCTGACGCAGTCACTGCTCTCACAGCTTGTGTTTATAACTCCTTGCCCTGTCTCCTCCCCCTGGAACACTTTCTATCTATTTTCCACCATCCCCCCCTAATAAAATTTTATCTAATTTTTTTTAGATCCTACTCAAAATATCATCAATGTGATCTCTGTACCCCATGCAGTCTGAGTAGTTCTGGATCTTATAATCAGACATGTACATAACTTTTACAATAGTCGTCACATGGTCTCCAATAAGTGTTCACATGTCTGTCTTTGCCAGCTATGTTGTATACATCTCTGTACTCCCTGAATCTATCATTTAGTAGCCTGAGCTAAATGGCTACTAAATGAAAGCATGAATAAATAAATCCCCAATTTCTATGCATTACAATGGTTATAGTTTTTAAAATTTGTGACAAAATAGACTTTGTTGTAATTTTATATAGACATGGCAATAAAATTTGCTCTTGTATGTTCATTCTAGCTAAGTCTACTATCCATGGAGTATGGTCATCTGCTTACAACCTAAAAAAAAGTATATGGTAGATGAGTTTGTTCCTCTCTGCACAAACATATCTCTCTCCCAAGCTAACTCTAGGAGATCTAAAAATGGAGGAAAGAGTTTAAAATTTTTTCTAATTCAGATTTATGGATATATTTCTAATTGGTTATAAAGTTATAAAAGGCAAAATTTGAGGCCAAAATGTGGAGGTTTTGCTAAATTTCATAGATTGTTGATCATACCCAGCTTCAGTTTCTTGGCCAGTGCGTCAATTTGAATTGTAGGATCGGATCCCATGGACAGGAAACATATCAGAGGTGTTCGTGTATCACTTTCTTCCCAAGTTTTTTCCAGGTTTAAGATAACCGGTTCTGTGTACTTCTCCTCCAGAGAATCTGCAATATACTTTCTTGCTTGAAAAACAGTACGGTCTGGGCACCAAGACCTAGAAATGAATACGAGTTAGAGGAAAAACTTTAGTCTGTTCATTTTTTTATCCTATTTAATTCTAAGCATGTAAAGAGCATATTTAATTAACAAAGGACAAAAAGCTAACTTCATCATGCAGATCTATGTAAGAGGGACGGCAAGGTCTTCTACTCCTGGATGAGTGCAAATTTAACCATGTGGTGTTGGTGCCAGGCATTGGCAAGTAGGGCGGAGCCAGTTACAACACAGTCTGTTGTCAGCCTGGAAGGGAACTTAGAAGTCAGCTGATCCAAGTGTCTCATTTTCAGAAGAAACAGCAACTACTCTAAAATTTAATTGGCTTTTTAAAAGAAATACATCCATGATTTTCCCTTGTTACTGAGGCTATCAGCTTCAGGTAAGCAATTCCTCATTCAAACTAATACACAGGAGCACATTTACCCTTTGACAGACATTTATCAAGTAGCTACTATGCACCAGGCCCCGCTCAGCAGTGAAGCAGGAGGAGCTGGCCTGCCTCACACCAGGAAGCTCTGCAGGCTTCAGGGGGAGGACTGGTTTCAAAGTGTCAGAAGCAGGTTGATCAGCAAGCATTTATTTACTACCATCTGTGTTGCCTCCATTGTAGTAGGTTCTAAACACAATGACGCATTAAATAATGTCATTTGATATTTGATATTTTAAATCACAAATTCTACAGATTATATTATTTGTTTGACAAAGATTCAGTTTTAAAACAATGGATAAAAGACAGGAACATCTATTCCAATAAAAATAAGCTCTTCCAGACTCGGTAAATCATGAGGTCACCATTGCTGACTGCTGTGATCACTTGCAGAGTGACAACATCCAGGCAACAACTTTTTGTAAGAAATGCAAGTTCAGGCAGCAACATAGCATTGGGAAAGACAAAAACTACTCCAAATTTTTCCTACATCTTTTTGTTAATCTTTTGTTGGTTTCATCTGCCCCTAGCTCCACCCTCCTGCCTTGCCCACCAGTCTAGGCTCGCACTCTCTCTCTCTCACACACACACTGGTATTCTAATATAGAACCTTCTTTGAGCTACTGGATATTGAGAAAATGTGAAAAGTGTGAAGGAAAAGAAAAAAAAGAATGTCCTTCCTTAATATCAATTTTAAACTTTTGCTTCTAATAGTCAAGCCTGCATTATACATTTCAATAGTACAATATTCATGTTTTTTTCTCAGATGAAATTGAATTTCAGCTTATAAACTAATTGCTTTGTAACTTTGTGAATTCTATTTTTTAAAGAAGTAAATTCAACAATAAAAAATGAATAAAGTGAATAATAAAAGCATATTTTTCATGTTTTTTGCTGAAAGTACTATTATTAATATGTTGTCAAACCATACCATTCCCTGCCACTGCCACCATTTTATTTGCTTGTCAAGGAGCTAAAAATTGCCATCCCAAACTGCAACTTGAAAGCACATCCATTTCTTATAATAACTACTGGGACATATAATAACTCCTGGACAAGTAAACTCACTGAGGTAAGTTCCATAATGTGACAGTACGATGAGTGATGCTTCCAGCTCTGATAATACCCATTCTCACCTGATGAGTAAAAGCTTGTGGCAGGTATCCAGTGAATCGCTATATCCATCAGGGATAATTTCTTCCTCTGGAGCATCTTTATCAAACCAGCTTTTCCATCCCTTCTCATTACGAGATATCTATGATAAACAAGCCAATTAGCGAGCCACAGGAATACATGTAGTTGAAATAATGAATCGGCAGAGGATTCTGAGTAACCTTAGAGGGTCATTCTTTCCAGGCACATCATTTTTCAAACATAACCACGCGTTTACATTTTTCTTCAAAATCAATGACTCCAATAACATGGATATTACTATTCTCTTTCAGTTTTTCCATTGCTTTCCTACACTGTTCACTGAGATTAGGACCATGTATCAATTACACTAAATGATTGGGCAGGAAAAAAACACAGACCAGGGTTTCTTGACCTCAGCACTATTGACATTTGGGGCCAGATTATTTTTTGTTCAGGGGACTGTCCTATGCATTGTGGGATAAAGTTTTACAGCATCCCTGACCTCTACCCACTAGATGTCAGTAACACCACTCTCCCAATTCGTGACAATCAAAACTTCTCCAGAGATTGTAAATGCTCTCTCCTGGGAGGGGGGGTGGCACACAAAGTTGCCCTTGGCTGAGAACCACTGATAGAGACCATTCTGATAAGCAAACCTCTAAATGTTGACCTCTACTTAAAATATTGATAGATAGCAAAATCAAAACTCATTTTCCTAGTGATCCCCAGCCTGAGACCTTAAACCTAAATCTTCCCAAGATCTGGTCTCGAACACCTGTTCTTTCAGAGCATGGAGAGAACCGCGGGCTTTCAGAGCATCACAAGGTGCTCTGTGAAGCCTGAGCACTAAAAACCAATGACAAAACTACATGTTGGCGAGCCTGACGCTGCTCCTCAGCGGCAATCAGGCCAGATTCCTCAGACGGAGTCTGCAAGCATATTTAAAAAGCAATGGTGCCCGGCTGGGTGTGGCTCAGCAGTTGAGCATCAACCTAAGATCCAGGCGATCGGGGTTCGATTCCCGGTCAGGGCACATGCCCAGGTTGTGGGCTCGATCAATGACTCTCATCATTGATGTTTCTATCTCTCTCTCTCCCCGCTTCCTTCCCTCTCTCTGAAATCAATAAAGATATGCTTAAAAAAATAAAAAATAAAATAAAAAGCAATGGTAAGTGCTAATAGCAAACAGCAAATGATAGCATAGCAGAAACTTACATGCCAGACCCAAGCACTGTCCTTTTTCCTCTCTTCTCTCCTCTTTTTACTGAGCCATAGAGAGGTTAAATAGCTGCCCAAAGTCCACATCATGTAAACAACTCATTAACTCGGTTGCTCCAACTTTGTCCCTGGGACACTAAACGATGGAGGAGGATTTCTGAAATGGTTCACAGCTGCCATCTTTCTCCTGGCTCCCCCTAGTTGGCTGCACTCAAAGAATCTGCCTGGCACAAAGCTCCGCAGGCCTGGGTGCCGCTGGAGCCCCACCCTATTCACTGGTACCTGCCCACTGCTACCCACAGCGCCCCCTGCAGGCCTGCTCCACACTAGCAGCTAGAGAGGAGGCACAAGAAGAGAGGGTGTTTATTCCCAGCCTCCACCTGCTAATTTTGACTCGACCATAGTAGAGCTTCCAAGGCAAGGTGCATTTGTGACAGGCAATGGGATAACTTCCAGCCCCTTGCTGCCCACCGCTATTTTCCACTCCTTTCCCGGTCCCTCTCTCTTAGCAGAAACCACCTCCAGGTGTTAAGCAGTTTGGCCGGGGATGCAAAGGCAGGGCAGCTTCTGTTTGAGGCTATTTTTATTTCAATTGCTGACACCCACTCAGCTGGGAGACTGATCTCCTTCTACTGCTTCCCTTCCTTCCCACAGAGAGGCCAATCCGGGGCCGAGGTCCACCTGATGGCAGGTCCCCAGTGAACTTCTGCTGCTTTATTGAGAACAACTCTTTCCTTCACACCTGGTCCATCTGATGGTGTAAAAGGAGTTGGACACATTTGATAAAGGGTTAATATCCAAAATATATGAGGAACTCATACAACTTAACAAAAGGAAGACAAATAATCCAATTAAAAATGGGCAAAGGACCTAAATAGACACTCCTCCAAAGAGGACATACAGATGGCCAAGAGACATATGAAAAAATGCTCAAAGTCACTAATCATCAGAGAGATGCAAATTAAAACCACAATGCGGAATCACTTCACACCTGTCACAATGGCTGCCATCAACAAATCAATGAATGACAAGTGCTGGCGAGGGTGTAGAGAAAAGGGAATCCCAGTACACTGCTGGTGGGAATGCAGACTGGTGCAGCCACTATAGAAAGCAGTAATTTCAAAAAATTAAAAATGGAACTGCCATTTGACCCAGTGATCCCACTTCTAGGAATATATCCTAAGAAACCTGAAACACCAATCACAAAGAACTTATGCACCCCTATATTCACAGCAGCACAATTTACAATAGCTAAGATCTGGAAACAGCCCAAGTGCCCATCAGTAGATGAGTGGATAGAAAAGCTGTGGGACATTTACACCATGGAATACTATGCAGCTGTAAAAAAGAAGGATCTCTTACCCTCTGGGACAGCATGGAGGGACCTGAAGAGTATTATAAAGTAAAATAAGCCAGGCAGAGAAAGACAAGTACCACATGATCTCACTCATATGCAGAAGCTAATAAACAAAATAAACTGATGAACAAAACAGATCCAGAGACACAGAAGCATGGAACAGACTGAGGGATCTCAAAGGGAAGGCAGGGATGGGAGAGTGGGTGGGAGAAATTAATGAAAGAACTCATATGTTTATAAGCATAACCCATGGACACAGACATTGGTATGGGGAAGGCCTGGGGGTAGGGTGGATGCAGAGTGGAGGGGATCAGTGGGGGAAAAAAGGGGACATCTGTGATACTTTCAACAATAAAGATAAATAAATAAATAAAAAAGGAGCTGGAGAGAAATAACTCAAGTGGTCAGGGACCCAGCCTGAGGTTAAATTACAGCCTCCCTCTTCAGTGGCGACGTGGCCTCAGGCAAGTACTTGACCTTTTTGAATCTCAGTTCTGTCATCTATAAAGTGGATCAGGAACACTTCCCTTGCAGGGTGACTGTTGATGCCGGGTACATAGCCTGCGGTCAGCAGTAGTAGCTACCAGATTCTACACCGAGGGTACTTATAACCTCAAAGGCAGAGGCAAACCGTCACGCGTAGCCTGATACTGGTAGAACTCCCAAGCAGGGGCCCGGGTTTTGAGTGGCTCTTCCCGTGGTGCCTGAAGATCTCCCTTACCCTGTCCCCTAGCAGACAAGGACCACTTTTTTTTTCCTTCAAAGTATCTGTTTGAGCTTAGGGGACTCATCTGTGGCTGTATTACACAACAACGCTTACTGCCCCCATAGATGGAGTCCAGGGACTTTATCCAACTGCGTCCGAACCAACTATGGCTGAATAGGTAAAGAATCTATCTACATGGTATTCTAGAAACACCACTAAATGGACACACATGGTTTACACGCTCGGGGTGGAGGGAGGGGGAACTGAGGGAAGGGAATCACATGATGACAGCGCGAGGAGTCTGCCACCTTGTAGTCTACCTGCCACCTCGTCTGTCCACTGTCACAAAAAAAGACGATTATCAGCATTGACACGGGGATACTGCAGGCCCTCCGTCACTGACAAGCAGTTGTAACCAACAGATCCTAAGAATAAACAACTATATCTAGTCTGAGTTGCACAACTGTTTTGAAGTGAGAGCTGACTCAACAACTAATCAATCCACAATATCAAATTTACACTTTTAAATAAGAAAAGCTACAAGTAAATCAGGACCAGTTTCACCATTTTCAACATAATATGTCACCATTTTACATTTGTACCATTAAAATGATTGACTTTTTAATTTTATTTCTTTTTTTAAATTTTTTATACTTGTCTGCAGGTGACTGGCAGCAATGGCTGTTTGTCATGCTGCTGATTTACCTCCAAAGGTTTGTTTAGCACATCAGAAACATCTTTTCTCTTGACATGAAAAAAGACAATGAAATGTGCACAAAATGATTGATTTTTTTAAAAAGGACCACAACGTCTTAATTTGCCTCAAATTCAAATGGCACAAATTATTTAATCACAGGCAGAAGTAAAAATACAAAAACATCAATAATCTACAATAAAAGGGTCCACCCACTGGTTCTGATTCTGACAGCAATCCAAGCAGGCTTGTAAATGACCCATGCCCAGCACACAAAAGGAAAAGGCAGCATCCTGCATGAGGAAGGGTTCCTTCTGTCCAAACTCTCCCCGGAGAACCCAGAGCCTTAAAGCTACACGGTTGTGCTGACTCCTTTGTGTGAAGAACTTGTCACTAGGAGGCCCCAATTAAAACGGCAGGGTGTGCTTGGGTGTACAGATGTGTGCTTTTCCCCAGCCCCTTGTTACCTGGTTCATAATTTCTGCAAACTGCGGGAGTTTACTCAGCTCCACAAGGTTCAGCCAGGTCATATCGAGGATCCAGCGGAAGGGCTTGGGAGGGCAGGCTTTCAGGTCCAGGGCCGCTCCACCTGGGGAAGGGCGGCAGTGGACCCAGGTCAGCTCATGCTTCACTTTTAGGAATTTTTTGCAAGTCATGAAAATGAGATAACCATATCACAGAAAATGGGAAAATTGGAGAATAGTCATATTACAGAAAATGTGCGTATCTTTTTTTTAGTATATTTCCTTCAAGTCTTAGTGTTTTATTTACTGATTTATACCATCTTATAAAATACAGATGGTATAATTCCTTGTCATTTTCCCCTGAAAAGAACTGTTCTCAGTGACTGTGGCTGTTTGCTTTTTATTGCTTTTTTAACAATCTGAAATGTACAATTTTGATATCAATGAATAGGCTGATCTTTTCATGTGTGATTTTAAAAATCATATCTTAGTCATCACTCCTCCAGAACTTCCGTACTCAATACTGTTGGTTACCAGGTCAAAAAGATGGGAGATGGACAGATTGCTATAATAGAGCTGTGAGGCCTTAAGGGGGAAACAAATATTCACTCATTTATTCAACAAATATTTATTAAGTGTACCTGGCATATGCCGGGCACTGGGAATAAAGCAGAGGAAATAAGCAAGGCTCCCGCTCTTGTGAAACGTGAATTACAGCATTCAGTTGTTTTGAATGAGCATACCTAATGTGGCCACCTTCCACCCAGACACTTGACTGTATTTACAATTTCAGGATCCCTCTGTTGTGTGTCTTTAGTAATGTTTTATCATAATAATTCTAGCTCTAGTTTAATTCGGATTATACAAAATAGTGATTCTGGAACTTTTAAATCCCATTATCCCCCTGAAGAACTAATGGAATCCCTCTACTTCATATGTCAATTTTTGGGCAAAAAGGGGAGGGGCTCTGCCCGCACCCTCAGCACCTTCCTGAGATGGTGAATGAACTGAAGCACTCCTTCCACACACCCTTTGTTCCACCCACAGGGCCAGCGATTCGAGTGCTACCACACCTTTAGACAGTGAGACCTTCCTCACCACCTGCCTCAGGCGACCAGATGAGGGAAAAAGCCACACTCCACCAGTTCTAACGCCCAGTTTACTGGAGAAGCAACTACTGGAATCACCTGCAGACCTAAGGGATCTATTCTCGGAGGCAGAGACAAAGTCATCCTTTTCTTCTTGGTTGTTTCCAAAACAATCTGTTCACCATTAGCCTCAAAGGCATCAGCAGAGGACATTCAGGCTACAGTGGAGTTTCCGAACCTGTCATGAACCTAAACTAACCCAAAACAATCATAGTCTATACCCCAAATATCCTGGCTCTGACACTCGGTAGCTGCATAAACTTGGGTAAAGAACTCAGTTTCTCTTTCCTCTTCTGTCACACAGATATAATAACAGAATCTACCAGATTGGTTGCTGTGAAGATTAAATAAATTTTTGTATGTAGAAAGCTTAGAACAGTCTTAGCCCACAGTCAAAGCTATGCCATCATTAGCTGTGGTTTTGACATTAACTCTCTGCTTTGGAACTCGGGTCCAACCCAACCAGGAAGGTGTCCTTTGTCCTTGGTTTATGACAACAGAATGGCGGTCTCTTTGTAAAACAACAAGGCAGGGAAAACAGGTATATCAATTACTCTACAATGCAGGATTGTCCCTGGTATCTGCTTCATTTCCCACTGTTCTGACACTGTCCGTTGAAAGAGAATCAGAGGAACCTTCCAAATACTGTGGAAAATCAATTGGAACTGAGGCAAAGGGGCAGTCCTTCCTGGGAAACCATTTCTGTGGTGATAAATAAGCTTCCTTCCTTCCCTTGTAAGCACTGAGTTCAAAATGATGAAAAATATCAGTGATTGAAGGGCCAAATTTGTTAACTTTGTGAAAAACATTAAAAACAAAGTCATACTATCTTTTAAAAAATAATTTGGTCAAAATTTAAGCCAGTTCAAAACTAATCCAAACTGTACAATAAGCCAGCTTTGGATGTCATCGTTGTTGTTTTTTAAAAAAACTACCTCTTTTACTGCTGAGTTGATTGTACTTCTGTCAATCAACCTATCACACGATCCCAAATTAATCTTCCTAAAGCACTGGTCTGTTCACGCTACTTCCTGCTCATAAAGCATTCGATGGCTCCCTATTGCCCACTAAATTAAATCCAAACGGCTCTCACTGGCTCTCTCGGCCCTGTACAATCTGGTTCTCTGACTCTCAATTTGATGAAATGAAGTCACAGATGTGTTCTCACCACAACCCATATGTGCAGCCTTCTTTATTTTTCTGTGTCAAATCTAAATCTCCTCACGAATTCCTCCCCCCCATGTTGCTATGCTTCTCAGCCTCCTCTGATTTACATACTTGGTCTCACAGAATCCCATCCCTTTCAGGTAAGAGGCCTTGTTTGCTGGGTTTGTTGGGAAGGGAGAGGTGAGGGGGGCAGGTACTGTGTCTTGATAAGGAGGGTGCCTCAGATCTACACATACCCTCTAATCTCTACGTGTCTTGGTGCCGGGCTGGGATCCTGTACTGTCTCCTCTGAGCATGTCCTGTCTGACCTGTAGGCACACAGGGCTGTTATCCAGAGACTGGTCCTGTCTCCAAGTGAAGGACCCCTGCTCTGCAGCTTCTTGGCTTATAGCCCAGGCCTCCGATGTGTACCAGCCCCCTCACATTTCTATGTCCACACTGCTGCCTGCGAAACCTCACATCTGTCCATCAGCCACTCTCTCCACCAACACCGCAGAGCAACTCCCATGCCGGGTGGGGCTCTGAGTAGAGCACAGGGCATCTTCTGCCTGGGTGTTTCTCGAGCACCCGCCTCCACCCACCTCCTTCTTCCTCTGACTCCTGTGTTCTTCCATGACCCCTTGTGGACCAGGGGCCAGGTTTCCCACTTCTTTCTCTGTCATTCCTGTCTCCTGCCCAGGGGTCATACTAGCAGGTGGGACTCAGGAAGCAAAGCCAGCTCACCAACGAGGAAAAATCCACAAGTACACTTGCCATCCCACTGGTGTCCCGCAGACAGGAGGCCTTCCTAAGTTGTGAGGCCCATTTCGCTCCCACTGCTTCCTACAGCCCCACACGTTTCAGTGTCCCTCCTCCCCCTTGCCCAGTGCCCCAAGCACTGAGGCTGCAGCCCCAAGTCCAAATGAGAGCTTCTAGGTGACTGAAGTGAGTCCAAGCAGCTTTCTAGGTTTGGTAAATTCAGGCTCGTTTTATTTAAATGTCACAGAGACCACCCATACTTCTGGACCCTCCTCTACAGAGCCTGCCCTGACTCTCCAGGTGACACTTATCCTTCCCCCAGGGCCCCACTGCCCCCTCTATGTGAGGAACCAGTGATCACTCCCTAAGATCACACTGCTAGTCAGTGGCTGAGTCGGGTTCATCTCCCTGGTTCCCAGTCCTGGCAAAGCCTTACTGCACCACACTGTTAACACCTACATACAACTGCAGACACCAGCTTCTCCAGGTGTACTAGACCTGAGAAAAATATGAGCCAAGTGACATATCCCAACTTCCTTTGTGAGAGCAAAAACATTAAGGGCAGGTGCGAGGAGTGGCAGGCCAACAGTGAGGAGCCATGAATGGTGTCTGAGTGAGGACAGACACAAGCAGGAGAATTTCCAAAGCTCTCCCTTGTGAGGAACAGACAGGGCGAGAGTGGAAGCAGAGGGCCTGTGGGAGACTGCGGCCTGAACAGGGGCAGCGGGGATGGAAAGGGCTGGGCTCAGGAAATACTGCGGTGGCTGGAATGCCAGGGCTTAGCTGTTTACTGGAGTGGGGAATGAAGAGCAGCTAATGGAAAGTCAAAGAAGAAACTCCAGTGATTATGCAAAGCTGTTTACGATGCTTCTTAACCAGTAATCTAACCTGGATCTGAGGCAGAAATTAACTAAGGAATGAGAGTAGTAAGTCACAGGCTACTGCTTATTGTCAACTGGACGTGACAATGAAGTGTATCCTGTCCTCTCGCCTTGCAGTGTGAACTTGGAAATGCTCTGCATTTTCTTCAAGATGACCTTGGCCTTGGTGTTATTCGATGCCCAACTTTGCCTGTCTGACTTCTAAGTGGTCTGCCCTGTCTGTCAGCTGGGTGTGTCAAATCCAAGACAGCTGTGTAGTCACCAGGGCTGTGGGAACAGTCAGTTCCCTTCTCCCCAACACATGGGACAGTTGCATTTCCCTGCTCTCTTTCAAGTTAGACCTGGCCACATGTCTTGCTTTGGCTAATAAAATATGACTGTGACACGTGTTACTTATGGGGTAATTTTTAAGAGCCAGCACACAATTTGCCACTCCCATCCCTCTGCCATAGTAATTACAGAAACAATTTGGATTCCCGGGTGACCATAGTAAGCACGTCAGAGAGAGGGTGGAGGAGATGTATGTCTCTGTGTGTTAAGCCATTGAAATTTGGGGGTTGTTCTCATGGCCACAAAACCAAGCCTGTACCGACTGAAACTAGGTTCCAAAATCACACTCATTGTGTGTGTGGAAATCTCTGCACAGACCAGAACCTCATTTCTGACCCCTCTCTTGGCTCTGCTCTGGTTCATTTTACTGCCATGACCCCTCACCTGTTTCTTCCTTTCCACCCCCATTGTCTTTACCCTACTCTGGGGAAGCCTTTCCTGGGGGGGAGGGTATAATAGACTCCCCTGATCCTCTTTTCTCTAATCCTGCACGTGTCTGCCAGAGTAATTTTCCTAAAGGACCACAGAAGGCTCCCGAAGGACCACATCCCTACCTGCATGACACCTGTTTCTCACTAGATCGAGAAGACCCTTCCTAGGAATCCAGGCTCACCAATTTACATGCTCCACTCATCTCTTTCCTATGCTGTTCTGTCTCTACCTGTCCTTCAGCGGCCATTTCAAATGCCACTTTCTTTCTTTTGGGTGGGGGGTAGCTAGAAAATGATTTATTAAACTACATGCAAAGAGCAAAAAACATAAAGAAAAGATTGGAACATTTTCCCATGTATCCAGTAACCTAAAACATTCATGGCTTCCCCTGCAAAGGTGTATTTTCTAAGGAGCATTTTTTATCTCACCAAGCACATGTAATCTTTCCCTCCTTCCAGACTAACACTTTGTTTTTAGCTCTCTTACAACACTTAGGTTATTCTGCCTTGTTTTGCAGTTATTTTTTAAATTATTTTTATCCCCTTTATGAGACTGCCATTTCTCTTCAAACAATGTATGGTTTATCTTTGTATCCCAAACACTAGCATGCTGGGTTTGCATAGCATGTGCTTAATAAATACTTGTTTTACTGAACAGAATGAAAATACTTTTTGTCATACTTACAATTTAGCATGGAGATAAGCAATGAAATGGGATTAACTTCTATGAGGCACAAGTGCGCTTTTCCACCATCTTATAAATCATTACTCAACCTTGCTTAAGGAATTACTCCCCTGCCATAGAAAGCTCATCACCAGCAACACTCTTCCACCCTTTGGCATTCGGTCTTCTAATCACAAGCAACAATGACCAAACTTCATTTAATTACATAGCTAAAGTTAACACAGACCTGAAATAAGTTACCTTGAGTAACCAGAGCACAATGAATGGAAATCAGGAAAAAAGGGGTATAAATAAAGAGCTTCACTTTCCTTGGGACATAAATTGCTCTACTGTATTATAAAATCGAGTCCACAGCAGGCCAAAGAGCACATCAAAAGCAATATCCTTTACATACTCCCTCCATATTCCAAATCCTTCACCTTTAATGAGAGCCTGGAACTCTCGGTGCTTCACTGTTCCTCTCTGGAGGTCGATCTTCAAGGTCATGAGGAGTACAAAGAGGAATTTGTGGTTTTCGTACAGGCCTCTGACAGAGTATATAAAAACTTCATATGTCAGGTACTCGATAATATTTGTAATTCTCTTTTGAGGGAGTGGAGACTTCTCAGATCTGCAATACATTTTAAAAATTAAAGAAATAGGAATACAAACAAAAATTTTAAGTTACTGCTCTCGGGGGAAGGCAGCGGGCCCACCTGGCCATGGACTGGTCAAACAACTTCAAGAACTGAGCCAGGGAGGTCTGGTACATGATGTTGACCATGCTCATCTCTGTGATGAGAAAGTAGAGGATGCTCCCTCGGGTGGCTGCAGGCCGGAACTCCTCCTGAGCCAGGTTGATCTTGACCTCTGTTTCCGCGGCCACATGTAGCTTTTCACTCACTTCAGCCGCTGTCAGCTTGGTGGTTCGGAGGACACCAATGAGAGACTCATCATCTACCAAGGAACCTAATGACCAAACAGGAAGAATGTAGAAACCACAGACCACAGAGGGGGAAGCTGGAAGTGACACCTCCATCATCACGCTGATGGCCCCCTCAAATGTCACAAGCTTGTCTGCCCTGCTGGGCTCACAGTGGTGCTGACTCTCAACTGCTGCTTGAGTAGAACGGTTCTTCCAGTGGTGGAAGTGTCTTACCAGGAGAAAAATCCTAATTTTATTTTTAGTTTTACCCTTCATATTGTTTTTAATAGAAATAACACATCTATGACAGTAAATTCAATTTTAAGATACAGAAAGACGCAGGACATGCTGAGCTAATGGTCATGAGATCTGCAACAGCAGGGCTCTGGCCCAGCCCAGAGTTCAGGGTGGGGCCAGGGCTGCAGGAGGGCATGGAAGTACTCTGATGGGCCTGCAAGGTCCACCGTGGAAGTCAAACTGCGATTAACCTCACAGGAAAGAGTTCTTGAGCGGCACACTCGTGGTGGGTCAGGAGAGGGGCCCTCAGCTCTTTGCTAGTATTTAGAATCCCCACAGGTATCTGAATGGTGGGAGGACGCACTACACCAAGAGACGGACGACTTCACTGGCACAAGCAGTGCAATTAAGGCAGAAAAAAGGACTTCTCTTTGAGGTCACCTAAAACGTTGTGGTAGAGACTGCTGTGAGAGTAATGCACAATGCTCTTCTGGGAGGTTAAGGCCTTCAGTGCTGCTGGAAAGTAGTAGACTTCCGAGAAATGGTAGAATTCACATTGCAGTAAGCTGCCTAATAACCAGAACACTATAGTATTTGCTGATTTTATTTTCTTGGGATAAAATATTTTTACATATTCAGAGAGAGCACATCCCCAAATCAGGGTTTGGTGCGATGATCTGACTGCCCAGAGGAGAACCTGCCCCTGACGTCTACATGAGAGGTCAAGTCAGATCAAGAGTCACTGGGCCTTGGGTGCCCAAGTGCCTCCACACAGATGACACACCTCATACCCACTGTGGTAACTGATTTCAACGCCAACTAAAAAGTCAATCTAAAACAATAGATGGAGCACATTAGTTTCCTTCGTGCAAGCAGATTAGCCTATTATGTGTTATCTGGCTCTATTGGGAGCCCTTCTTTTCTCAGGAGGGAGCAGTTATATCAAGAAAACTGTGTTATTCTCAAATGCTCAGACTCTATTTGCTAATTCAAAAATCAGATTCTCTGCTGTCCCTCTTTAATGTCTACATGGAAAATGCCTCACTTGTTTTTGCATTGATAACTCGACTATTTCCTAACATCTGTAATCATGGGTCCATTGAAAAGAAGGTACAAGAAATCCTTATTCAGAATTCATTATTTGATTACTTCTTGATAACACAATACCTTTGGTAGCACTTAATTTGTAGAGGAGGTTATCTTCAAGTTCTTTCATCTTCCGCTTATTAAAAGTCACATCCTCCATAAGTTTAACCCTCTCAGACTCTAGCTCCTGTTATTAAGAAATCCAAAACAACATCAGAATGTTACCAGTTACTATGGAAAATCCAATTTACTAGTGTTTATTGTAAATTTTTAAAAGCTTAACCCAAAGTGCCTTTTGAATGACAAGAAATTGCTACCTTTAGTCAAACCTATCTTTCTGTATTTTTGTTTCTCTGGACAGTTTTTTAAAAATATGCCCAGTAGCATTAAGTTTCCATAGCACTTACACTGGCACGCATAAGATTACCCTGCTTAAATAATTCTGCCCAATTATCCCCAGCTGTCTTTCCAGCTCTCAGTTTATTTAAATTAGTGTCCCATTCTTTTGGCCCTATTTCCATATTGCCTCGGGGAGAAATGTTAACCTTATTTGCCATCAGAAGTAGTAGGAACAAAGAGGCATTAATTACTATCAAGAAATCATGAGGCAACCCAAGCCAAAACTGAGCTCTTCACTTGGGACCTGCCTATAGGAACTCCAGGTACCTGGTTTGGCATAGCCAGTTGCCAATACAAATCCATTTTCCATTATTTTGCACCTCCTTCTATCAGAGGGGCTAAATTGGATATTTGGGAGGTATTTTTTTCTACATAAATGATGTATTTTTTTAATTATATTTTGAAAAATTTCAAACTTTCAGAAAAGTTGCAAGACTAGTACAATGAACTCTCATAAACCCGTGACCTAGATTCACCAAATAACATTTTGCTTTATCACTCTTTTTCTATATATATTTATTATCATTATTGTCATTATCATTATTGCTGAACCATTTGCTGATGTCATGATCCTTTATCCCTAAAAACTTTATTAGCAAATCTAAGATCCAAGACATTCTCTTACACACCACAGAGCAATTTTCAAACTCAGGAAATTTAACATGGATATAATACTCTGACTAAATATATAGTAAACTGAAATAGTCTCAATAGCATTCTTTATAGCACTTTTTGAAAACCTTATAGAGAATCACACCTTGTACTTAGAACTGTGTTAGAAGGAGTTTTTAAACTACTTAGTTGAGCAAGTTTCTTGAAAAACTGCTTCAGAAATTCCACCACTTTCAGAAGGTCTCCTAAACCAATTCATCATTCGAAAGCCACAGCATAGCATCCATCTGTATATCTACTATGACATGCACTTCAATCTGTGTGCAGCTCATGTCCTTCCGACTAGAGTCCATACTTCTAAAGGGCAGGAACTTGCCCTGTTCATTCCTATATTCTTGACAGCACTTATCTCAAGGCTTTCCAGAGAATGGGCTCAACCCAACGAATATTTGTTAGATTGAAGCAAGCAGGATTTAGTTTATCAACTTTATTTTACACCTGGGGAAACTGAGCACCCAGGAATATCAACTCCAAATAGCGTCTCAATACCATGTGCACAGCTAGTTACTGGCAGAGAAAGGCCTAATACCCTTCTTCTTCAGCTCCAAGACCAGGGAACACGGTGCACAGGACCAGGGCACATGGTGCACAGGACCGGGGTACACAGTGCACAGAACCACGGCACTATCAGGTGTGCAGCATTTGACAGGGTGGCGATGAAGATCATGGCTGTGTTTGCCAGGGAATAGCTAACGAATTGTTTTCATTAAAAGTCACCCCTGGGTGGCAGTATAGGAGCACGTGGACAAAATGAATACCATTAGCTTCCTTTTCTGTATGATTTGGAAAAACAAGCACCACAGTACACTGGATGCTTGAGAGCTTTACAGCATGACCCGTAACGTTTATCTAGGAGGTCTGGCAGGATGGAAAGCCTGTGTGCTCTCGTCAGTTAAGACCCTATTCTCTCCGGCCTCCATTTGCTCACCTGTAAAATGGGGTGTAAGAGCAAGATTACTAGGAGGATTAAACATTATGGTCAGGATCACCTCCTGTAGATTAAGTGTGCATTTTGTTTTCTCCGGCAAGGCTGGTATGAACATCTTAGCACCTTTCTTGAAGAGGAAGCTAAGGCCTCGAAGAATGGGTGTGGGTGCTCAGGGGACCTGGAGTGTAGTCTACCTTAGACAGTGGAGTGGCCCGCCTTACAGAAGTTAGTGCAGCCTGCATGGGGGATCTGGACCAGTGAGGAGTCATCCCGGACCACAAAAGAAGGACTAGTTTTCAATAGTGACCTCATGAGGCCCCAAGAGGTGATGGAGACAATGAACTGAGGGGCCCATGCTCTCTGTGCCTGGCTGTGCAAGTGGAATGGATTCTCTTCTGGATTGCATACGGCCTGGGTTGTTTTTGTTATCTAGGATTAAACAGCTAATGAGTGTGGAAGCTGGGGGGACTATGCCTTTCACTGCACCAGGCTGGCCACGATTCCAGGTTGCACCAGGTGAACCACTTCTATGTACCAGGTGAGATTTCCCTGTTTGTTTATTGTTTATTTCTTTGGTGTCAGTATCATCCCTCCTTCCATTTTTGAATGTCTTTCCTCTGTGTTTGTGTCCATCTATTTGGATCTCTTGCCTTTCCTCCGTTCCTTGTTGAGTCTTCTCCTGCCATTCTTTTTCTCACCCTCCCATTTTATGCCTCTCTGGTCATACTATTTTGAACCTTGCCTTTTCCCTGAATCCTTAAGGCTAATTATAGTTAAGCAAATACAAACTTTCTTCGATTTTATGCAAATATATTTTATATGTGCAAATATATAAAATTACAGTTTATGTATAACACTTAATATTTTAAGATTTATCCTAACAATTAGTTTAATCTGTACCAATCTCTTAGAACTACCCAGTCTTAAGTTGTTCTTTGTTTTATTAGAACCCTCAATTATACTTAAGTTCCCTGCTTTAGTGCAAATGTCACTTAATTAAAAATATGGCTCCCTATACCATTAGCTTATTAGGTTGTAGTAGTTAAAACTACTACAGTGGTAATAACACTCATTCAGAACATTTTTTCTGCAGGATCGCTATTCTATTGAATTTTTCAGGAATACCCATGGCCATCCATCCAAAGGACTATAGAGATGAAAGTCAACATTTCCAAAGGTCTAAAGACAGGTGTAGACAGTGGAAATGGGGGTATGTGTGTGTTTGAAGATGGAGGAGGAGAGGTGAGTTAGTTACATGATTTCTTGACAGGACTTGAGACTAAAAAACGAATATTTATGTTAAAAAGGTAAATAGTATTTACTTAATATTTTTCTTGACCATATACTTAACATATTTCCCAATATAGTTTAAACATTTAATATCGTTTAAGTCAAAGTTCTTTACCTTGAGAGATTTATTACCTGTTTCTCTGTTAGAATTACTCTCCTTAGTAACTGATTCTCAAGTCCTTTCATGGTAACAGTGAAATCAATGACTGATGTTTTAGCATTGATCTCGGGGGTAAAGGCAGGGTTTGGTAATTTTGTAGTAATATAAAGTTTAAATGAATCCATGATATCACATTCCTTATCACCGACTTTCACCTACATCAATGCAAATATAAAGTTTTAAAAAGCTTAAAGGATAAGACAAGGAGTATGGGTTCAGTTTAGGAGATAATTTGCCAAAGGTCAGTGCTATGAAACTTAAATTGCAAAGGAAAGTTGTAAAATTTTAATCACTGATCTTAGATTTGCGTTCCTGCTTGAAAATGTTTTTAGCCATGACACCAAGCAAATTAAATGAAAAATTTATCCAAAACAAATGCTGAGCAAAAGAAAACTCAAAAATTTGACTGTTTTTTTCACTTGAGAAAATTGTTTCCTACTATGGAAATGTGTCGTGTTTATGGAAAGTATCATTCTTTTTCCATTTCACAGTCATATCTGAAGCATATTTAACAACAGAAAGGGCTAACAAACTTTCAAAGAAAAAAATGCCAACATATTTTTCCAGAAACACGAGGTTTATATTAAACACTACAATCTGCAGTATATTGAAAAACAACAGGTGGAAATTATAACATTTTTAAATGACTTAAATTTTAATTAATCTGAATCCCACATGTGGTTGAAACCACATCCTAGAGGTTCTACCACCTTCTCAGGCAGCAGGCTTCACACTGTGGGCAGGAATCGGGGGTCTTTCAAAGAACCTCCAGGAATGATGTGTCTGCAGCCTCCTTTGGCATATTAAACATGCATATAAAAGAATTCACATTATGAAGAATTTTTTTTCTAAATAAATCTCTTTGTTTAATGAGAAAAATTTGCATTCTTTATTTATTCACTGATATTCATAAAATTAAGTTGTCCAAAGCAAAAAAAGTCAACCAGAAATACTCCTATTCATCAAAAAATAAAAAGCCAAGGAAGCCTCAAGGAAGAGAATGACACCAATGAGAGAGAAACATTTAGACTGAAAACAACTATAATCAACAATCAGGAACACAGTTCCATAGCTTCCAGCAAAGTCCATGAATTTAGACTGAAAGTTAATAAACAGAGAGATGAACAAATCAATGTCCATAAACTTTATGAAGATGCCATTTTCTCCAGTGAAATACAGGTTTTATTGTATAGATGTGTGTGTGTGTGTGTGTGTGTGTGTGTGTGTATGGCTTGCAACACCAATTTTCTTGGAGTTGCTAAAATATGTATATTTTGTGTGTAACACTAATATTTTATTATTATGACCAGACGATGTCTTTCCTTAATATATTATTTAGTTTCTGTGAAATGGCTACTCTTACCAAGACACTGCCCTACCATTGTACTTTTTATATACTACATATTTTGAAAGGAAACACTGACTAGAAGTTTGGAAATAATTTTTTCCGGGGCACCAAATACCTGAAAGAAACTGCTTTTACTGCTCTGCTCGAAAAGATAAGTAGATGTCACCATCATTTTTTTCTTTTCTTTTTTTTCTTTTCCTTTTTTATTTTTTTACGGAGCTCACCTTGAAAGTGGTGCCTGATTTAATGAAATTCTTCTCTAACACATTATCCAGGGCTGGGTCCAGCTCTTCACGAATGTCCTCGATGAGCAGGGGTCGGCCCAAGGAAAGGCTGTCCTCCAAGTGTGTGCGGAAGTATTTATGGTTCAGAGAGGTCACCTAAAAATAAGGAATTCGTTACTATATAAATGTCACAAAGAGTGTACCTCGTCCTCAGTGGAAACCAAGACTTGACTAAGAATTCTGAGGGCTATATGGGAAGCCTTGTTTATAAAAATAAAAGTAGCAAACATAAGTTAATTTTCAAAACTCGGTGGGTCCTGACCTGCGGAAGCCCAGGATGTGTAACAGGCTCTCTCTGATGCATGGAACAGAACAAAGGACAGTCCTTAGATCAGCCCCAGAGCTCTGCTCCTACAGCTGGGAGAGCAGTGACCAAGATGAGCCCTCTCAAACTCACATAGCTATCGTCACTCAGAGAGAGCACAGTAACTTGCATATCTGTAATAGTCATTTACCTTCTCAGTACTCCTATGGGATGAATAGGTGATTTTTTAAAAATAAGCATGAGCTTATCAGAAATTATACGGGTCAAACCAGGGGTCCATCCATGTATTCTAACAGTGGCACAACGGAGGGATAGGATAGCTACTCGCCTTAAAACCAACCTAAAAGATTATACATTCGCTCTTACATTCCTGTAAAATATAAAGAATATTTTTAGAAAATATAAGAAAAAAATTTTAATTAGAACTCTGAGTGCCTGGCAGACTCCCCCATTTGTAGACCAATGTTTATTAGTTAGAATAGACACACCGGGCTGGTTGATCTTTGCATGAGCCAATTGGCTTTGAACTCTTCTCCTATGACCCTTCCCTTGGCCTAAGTGTGAGGATTTCCAAAGGTTCAGTCCTCAACTCTCTTACCTCCTTACAGTCTACCCTCTGAGTTCAACCACTGCTGTTTATGCTGCTGTGAGCGCTCCTCTAAAGAAACGAGAAAGACCCGCCAAGACAGCAACTGATAGGAGGGTGGAATTAAAAATTACTCTCTCCCCAGCCGGGCGTGGCTCAGTGGTTGAGCATCGACCTAGGATCCAGGGGATCATGGTTCGATTCCCGGTCAGGGCACATGCCCGGGTTGCGGGCTCAATTCCCAGCAGGGGGCTTGCAGGAGGCAGTCGATCAATGACTCTCATCATTGATGTTTCTCTCTCTCTCTCTCCCTTCCTCTCTCTGAAATCAACAAAGATATGTTTTTAAAAAACAAAACAAACTACTCTCTCCCACTTGCTGTGAAAATAGGAGGTGGAATTGAAAAATAAGTCTACCTTTGTCCTGTTTGGATTAAAAAGGAAATAATTAAAAAAAAATAAAAATCTTGCACATGAATTTTTCCCCCTGGATAGAGAGCATTTTTTATACAAATGCTGGGCTATGAAAGGCCTTACTATGAGTTGATGAATGAATCTAAACAAAGAGCTTTTACTAGCTTATTAAACAAGATGAAACAAGGTCCCAACAAGACTAAACGTAATTGTCCTGCTCTGTTTCCCAAGGAGTGAATTCTCTTTTTGTGATTTCCTTCCCAAGCGTGATGGTTAATTTTGTGTGTCGACCTGACTGGACTAAGGGGTGCTCTGCTAGCTGGCAAACATTATTTCAGTGTGCATCTGTGAGGGTTTTTCCAGAAGAGATTAGCATTTGTAGAATTAGCAGACTGAGTAAAGAAGATCACCCTCACCAATTCGGGTGGGCATCACAGATCTGTTGAGAAGGTGGTGGAGGAAGGGTGAATTTGCTCTTGCTTGAGTTGGGACATCTATCTTTTGCCCTTGGACATCAGCTTCTGATTCTGGGCCTTCAGACTCAGACTGGGACTTATACATTGGCTCCCATGGTTCTCAGGCCTCCGGGGATTGATCCAGAACTACACGACCAGCTTTCCTGGACCTCCAGCTTGCAGATAGTGGGACTTCTCAGCCTCCATAATCCCAATCTCACATAAAAAATCTCTTTCTATATATCTATAAATAGTTATTCTATTATTTTTGTTTCTCTGAAGAACCCTAATACCCCGTTAAGAAATAATAATTTTCAAATTAACTTATTTAAGATTACCTTTTCCCATAGTCAGTATCTTTTATAAACTTGAAATCCTATTTTAGAGTTGTAATTTCAGGTTTAGTTCCCTTGATTTTTCCTGTGCAGAAACACGATGTGGTAGCCACCACTGGAGCCTGCACAGGCCCTGAGGTGCTGGCTCTTTATGAGGTGAGTACCTTCTCTTTCTGGAAGCCTGAACTGTAGGTCCTGGAGCAGGCACTGAAGGTGGCCTCGGCAAAGTTGCCAAGATAGTGTGCAGCCCTGGACATTTAACATTTATAAAGTGCTTCAATTTTCATTTTGTTTTCCTTCTCAAGTCGAGAAATACTCATTTTGTTTTCATTTATGTGTTTGTTCATGTGCTGATCCATATATTCAGAAAAATCATATCTCCTGAGTAAGGAGAATATATGTCAATCTGCTATATTCCAGCAGTAGATCGTTTTTGAAATACAAAAGTGTCTCCAGCATGTCTGTTGCTTCTCCAAGAGGGCTCCTGGGTCTGAACTGCATCAGGAGGGACATTACTGAAGGTGATCAAGGAATTTAATGCCAAAATAGAGAAAAAACTATGATTAGGAAAAATAAAAAAGATGAGCAGGGAGATCAAGAGCCAGGGGAGGCAAGAGAACTGGGACAAGGACAAGTCACAGTTGAGCTGGGTCCAGACAACTGACTTCGGGAGCAAGAGTGCACTCCTCAGAAGCCACCTGCATTTCCCTGAGCTCTCCCTGCAATTACACTCTGGTCCTCCCTAGGATTTCTCTGGTTGTCTACGCAAACAGACTGATGCGCTGTGTTCTGGAGTATTCACGAGGTGGGAGTATCTCAGGAGTGCCCCCGAGCACTAGGCAGTGTCTGTCTATCTGCTGGCTAACCCTGACCACTGATTGCAGAAGGAGATCTTTCAATATTTCACCATTAAATATGGTGTGTGTTGTAGGCTTTCATCAATGCTCTCCATAGGATATCCTGTTCTTAGTTTTCTGGCAGCTCTATCATGAATGGGTGTTGAATTTACCAAGCACTTTTCCTGCATTTATCAAGATGACCACGTCATTCTGTTATTGTTTCCTGTAACAATGACATACTTTGATGCATTCCTTTAAATCCAATAAACGTCAGAATTTCTATTCTATTTAAAGGACTGTGCAGAAAATATAAAGATGGGGTAAAACCATAAACCTGACCAGCAATAAGTTTATGGTACAGTAGAGATAAAAGAAAAATGTGCGAAGAACAATTCAAGACAGACTTTAAATCCACAGCAGAAATGCAAATAAGGCACTGTGAGCAGTCAGAACAGGCCATCTTAAGCTGAGGACACAGAAAAGCCTTGACGAAGGTAGTATTGAATGTGGACTTTGAAGAATATTTCAGATTTTTGTCTGGGGTGTAAGTGAAGTGGGCAGGAGGGTGGAGAAAGACATTCTCATTAGAAATAGCGCAAGCAAAAATATGGGCCCAGGAGGCTTAGAACAGTGTCTAGGAAACAATGGATAGTCCACATTGGTAGCTGACTTAAAATATCAATGGTAACGAGATCCTCCAGGGAGTCAGGAATGTTGGAATCCTGCCTTTTGTCCACCCCAAACTTAAAATTAACACCTTATTAGACTCCAACTCCAATACTGGACTCTAGTATGCATTGTAGTACCAAGTGTCTGAGCTAGGTGATACAAGTGGCCTAACTCACAGGTTCTTTTGCTGCTTTACTGTAAACTCAGACTCAAGGCCCAGGATGGAAGCCACATCCAATACTGGCAAAGCAGCAGAGCCAGAGAAATGGCTCTACAGAGCTGGAGACAGTGTTATCAACAGAGAGCACAAGAGAGAGAAAATGTCAAAGCCTTTGCCCCAAGTCCCTGCTACAAAACTCAAGGGTGTAAATTAGCAAACAATTACAGAGATGATGACTTTATGACTGGCAGATTCTATGGAAATTCTGGGAAAATTTCATGATTTCAAGATTACCTTCCCCTGCACCAAGCGGTACATACCTGCAGGTCATTTTCTTTCTCCTTTGATTTAATCCATGTTTTGCCTTGGGTTTGTGGATCTATGAGGAGTGGGTATCTGGTGGCCTTCGTCACAATAATGCCATTCTGAATTGAGAGGTCATCTCCTGGCAGTCCCTGCAGTCCCCACTCGCCAATCTGAGTAACAGGAAATGGGTATGGCATTTAAAGGAAAACAGGAATGCTTTCATTAGTAATTAAAAGTACCATAATATAAAAGAATTTAAAATTTGTAAATAAAAATATATTTTTCCATTGAGAGTATGCAACAGGTACCTAGAAATAAATCCAAACTTGTAAGTGTGAACTAAGTAATATTAAATTTTAAAAAACTATATCATCTAATAAATCCTTTCTCTAATAACACAAGACTAGGTTTAGTACCGTACGTTGTATTTTCATGCTTATGAGGAAATTGTTAAACTGACTGCATGAAGCATGGTTGCTGAAACTTCAGAGAACAGAGGGGCTTTAAATCTGGTGAAGCTGGCTTTGAGAGGGGATCCAGATGGGCTGGAGTAGGCAGAGGCAGAGCAGATAGGCCACAGATGTCAGAGAAGATAAGCCCTGGAAAGCCTCTGCAACTTCCCTTCCTGCCCTTCCCTTCTGCTTTCACGGGGGAGGGGACTGCATAGCTCGAGGCAGAGGAGTTAGGGGAGATGAGATGTTACATTGACAGGATGCTCATCGATGACATTTAAAATACATATTTCCTTTCCAAAATAAGAGGAAATTGCCAGTCTGCCTCCACAGGTCAATAAAATCACCAAGATCCAATGAACCAACCTGCCTCCACCTTTGTTAAATTATCCCACACTTTCAAAGGCCATAATTAATAAAGAATATCCTGGCCCACTTAGCCTCATCAGTGACCCACTGTATCTTCAATACATGATCTAGTCCCTGTCAGGACCAGTTTAACATTGTTTGAATTAGAAAGATTAATTTTTAACTTTTAAATAGAGATAACATGAAATTAATAGCATGGCGTCTCTAAGGCAACCGGGGAGCATATTCACAAATCAGAAAAGCAGCTCATGAATACAAATGGCCTGGAAAGCACTTGCTGCCACAGGAGCTCTGTAAGAGATACTGAAAATTGACAGAGGCATCAAATTCCCGAAGAGGAAGGTTAGCAAGGTAGGCCACACTATTCCTCAGTAACAGACATGCTGCTCGGTACCTCTGTTGGACACTAATAAAGGTTTGCTAATGACCAAAAGAAGGTTAATAACAGTACTTCGGGCCTAGCTAATGTCTACATTGGCCTAAAATGTTTGAAAGAGTGTGGCTTAACAGTGTGATAGGCAGTTAGACAGACATGAGCAGAGCAAGGATGATGGGCCAGGTACAGAAGGTCATCAGGGTGGAAAGCTCCAGGTGCATAACAAAGGACAATTGTAGGGTGGGACCTCGCCCCTAGGATGACCCTTCCTCCCCTAGCATATCACTGGTCATGTGGTTTGGGCCCCCTGACCTTTCCTCCCTAGAGATAATATCTAGGCCTCAGCTGTATTTCAGCTCAAGGCTCAGAAAAGCAACAAAACCAAACACAGCTGACCTCAGGACCAGCTGCACTGGATAATGACCCCCCTGCCCTGGTACCAACCAATCAGTCAGTGGAGACCCCCCAACCCTGAAAGGACACACATAGAAAACTGCTGAATATTCTATTAAGATCTTCCCCTGGGACTGCCCCTAAGATCTCCACGCTTAAAACCATTAGGGTGGAGGACCCAGCACTCTCGCTCCTGGGAGCTCACCTTAATGCCTTTCTCTCTCCTCTTCCTTTCCCCATACCTCCCTTCCCCCCCCCACCCCCCACATTAGCATTACCATTAGCTCTCTCACTCCCAAGCTCCAAGGGCCCTTCCTTTACTTCTATAACTTGTTTCCTAAGCTCATTTCTTCTAGGAATTACTTCTTCCACCTCTGTAATTTTACCAAATAAATGTTCTCTTATAGTTTGGGTCTTGGCTCTGAATTCTTTCCTAGCCAGAACCTAAGTACCGAGGTTGCTGAACCCAAGTCCAGTCTGACACCACCGGACTAACACCCAGTGCCATTCCAGGCACCTACAACAATAAGACTCGTGTAAGTACTGAAGGGTTGTAAGAAGAGCTCAGTGTCAGCCAGTCTGTAACTCACTAATGATCTTTTTGTTCATAGCAGAGCAATTGGTACTCATTTGAAAGCAGGATTTCTTAAAATGCAAAGGAACTTTTATACAACAAAGGAAACTCATTTTTGGAGCTCTTAAACATTTTCAAACAATCTTTTCAATTAAATGAAAAAACAAACAAATGAGATGTACCTTGATTTCTTAGTAAGAAATAAAACGAGACTTAAATTCAAATAATATTATGAGAAAAGTAACACTTACTGTTGGAGGATCCACCAACATTGAAATAAGATTCAGGTTTTCAGTGAAAGGAATTTTCCGTGATCTCAGCTCCAATTCCCATTGTTCTTTAAGCAAATAGTTCCTAAATATCTGATTGAAAGGACCAAGGTAGGAAAGGAATCCGGTGCACATCAGAATATCACCCACAAGCCTGTTAAGGGGAAAATACAGTCACCTACCACAGTGTACGCTCTCCCATGAAGGAGTTTGAAAGGCCACACTGCAGTTTTGTTTTGTTACTGGGTGAAACCCTTCTTTGCTCCCTGCACTTGGAAGCCATAGGTGGAGACACCGTGTGTAAAGCAGTAGTGGCCATGTGTGGAGAAGTTCAGGGAGCAAGACAGGAGGCTTTACCTGGAGCCCACAGGCCCAGGGCCTTGCCTCCCAGAGGAGGGAAGTATCCTGCTCCTATCCCCTGGCTGGGCCTGTTCAGAATCAGTCTTGAGTCAACTATTTTTCCTTTCTCATCCTCCTCTAAGCTTTCTTAGCACACCGATGGCAAAGATTAGACAAATGGAGCAAGCCTATAGATTGTTCTGGCACATCCAAACCATACCAGCAGCACTCTCGTACTGAAAACCCACAGTGCTGAACCAAAACTGAGATCAAAGGCATTTCACAAGTTTTTCTTCCCTCTCAGTTTTCCTGAGAGTGCGTAACTTTAGCTGTAAGCAGTTTCCTAGGTGGTGGGAATCAGAGGTGGGTATATGGAAACGCAGGGGAAGAGCTCTTCATGGGACGATGGATTCTATGTTCTCTAATGTCACAAAGAGGTGGCGTTTGGGGTGGTGACTAAGGAGAGCGAGTATAGCAAAGACCAAAATTTATACCTATTAATCTGAGCTCTGAACTCTTTACTTTGCTGAGTCCATCGGATTTTCTCTCCACTCAGTCCATCGATGAGCGTGGAAGCTGCCTGCATCTTTTTCCGGCACATGTCAGCATCATTGAGCAGATCCTACGTTCATAAAGGAAGGTCTCAAAGAACTTTTTAAATTGCTTATTAAATATCTATTATATTCACACATAAAAATACATGGAGCAATTTCTTAATGTGCAAAATAAACATAACCTGAAAATGCAGTGTAAGTGAAACTTTACATATTAAATTCTGGTACTTTATTCAGTATAGAGTTATTTTACATTAAAAAATTTCAAGAGAAGCAATTTTGTAAGATAGAATCCAAATCACATAAATTAAAATAGTATTTCTATTAAATATTTTCAAAATAGAATCAAATCAATAAAATATACCATTTTAAGTCTTGGATTTAATAATAATTCTGAGTTCTTTGCAGTTTACCAAGATTTTTCCCCCAGAAAAATTCTACACATTTGTGTGCTGCAGGTAGCTTGCATCAGCTCACAAGAGCCAATTGTTAGTTTCAAGAAATGTGCGTGCTGGTGTTAAACAACCATTATTAAAAATTAAATTATATAAACTTATAATTAAACAAATTATATTAAAAGAAAAGGTAATGCATAACCACAACCCCTCACCTCCTCATTACTTACTCAGTTTAGTGTTACCCGAGTGAGTTTATTAAGTCCACTGTGCCAGCACGGTGGAAATCACAGATGATAGGGTGCTGCTTCTGCACAAGTTTTCCCAAATCTGGGTTCAGTGTCGTTACACTGACAGCTTAAAACTGGCAGTGATGGGAGTACCTAGACCCCAGAAATCAGTAAACCCTGCAAACAGGGCTTTCTTCTCCCCCTGGCCCCTGCCCTCACAAGCCAACTGTTGAACCCTTACCAGACTATCACTGCTTACCTCCTACCTCAGAGGTCTGATTAGGATGCCCATTTGATGGACAATTGAGGTCAGCTGAAGCGTGACAGCACAATTAATAAGTGCATGAGCTGGACCTGAAACCCAGTTTTCTAACTCCAAAGTCAGTACTTTGGGTGTGACGTCACAGCTTCCTCTTTTAGAAAATGATGATTAAAAAACGAATTTGAAGTGTTAAAGATCCAAAATAAGTAATGTTGCTAGTGAGTAGGGGCCTTCAGGTAAATTTCTTTTGTCATAAACATTTACCTAATTTGTAAATACCACACACATTGGGTAACATTTCAGTACGTCGTTTCAGTAACTTTGGGTGTTTCATCTCACCATTTTTTCATTCATAGCTGCATCAAATTTTGCTTGTACTTTATCCAGCTCGGCTTGTTTATCATCAAGCAGTGCCTGTGCCTTCCCCAGCTCAGCATTGGCGACTGCTAAACGGCCCTCCTGCTTGGCCAGGTTAGCCTTAGGGGGAAGAGGAGGAGATTAGTGTGAGCTGTACTAGCACTGCAACACATTGGTGACTTTCATCGGTAACAACACATCACACGATTTTGCCCCAGATCGTTTGGAGGTCACTCATTTCAGTGTTTTCACCTGTTTCAGTGTTTTCAGCTGGGAAAGTAGAGGATCTTGAAGAGACTTCATTAAAGTTCTTTTTCTTTTAATCATTAATGTTACTCTGGAAAATGCAGCAATGTATAGGAAGGGGAACAAAAATTACCTGTGATTTTACCCACTGATAGTCTGAGTGTTGTGTTAAGAAGTTGATAACTGGCATTTTGATTTTTTTCCACCTAATGTAGTATAATCATTTTCCCCATCCTTAAAACCTTTCCATGAACATCAGTCATATGGCTGCACAGTATCCTGCAATTTGGATGTATCATCATTTACATAACATTTTCTGTACTTTTAGGCATTTCTTTTTTCATTTTTAATTACTATAAATAATGCTGTGATAAGTACTATTGGGTATGTAAACATTCTGGATGGTTTCCTTCGTATAGATTCTTTGAAGTGAAATCACTGCAGTTTTTCATCTTTTTCTAAGTCCTACAACATGTTAATTATATTTTCTTGTAAATATAAAGTAATTAATCAGCAGACTAAGACAGCCCCAGAGCCTCTGGTATAGAGCTTTTTTGAAAACTTTCTCACTTTCTTCCTCAGTATTTCATTTATTTGAATTTAGCCTTTGTCCCTAGGAATTTTCTTTTCATTTAGATTTTCTAATGTATTTGCATATAACTGTGTAAAATTTGCCTTTTAATTATTTAAATCTACACATGTGTGGTTATATGGATTTATCTTTCCATTCTCATTTGTTCTTCTATATTTTCCTCTTGATTAGATTTTTAAGAACATATCTCATATTTTGTTTTTGCACCAGTTCTTAGGTTTACTTATTAATTCTACTTTTCTATTTTCTAATTTTAAATGTTATTTTTATTAGCTCTATTCCACTTTCCTCAAATTTTGTGTATATGTGTGCTTATAAGTGAGTGTGTACTGGATTTAGTTTCTTTAATTAATTTAAGGAAAAAGAATGTATCATTTTACCACCTCAAAAAAGCTTTGGTAACCAGCTTTTTATCATTTTCTAAATAAAAGTGATTCACTTTTTAAAAATGTAAACTTTCTAATTTTATTACTTATTATCAAGGAACGAGGCCTCAGCAATTTTTGCTTCTGGGAATGAAATCAAGGTCTTCTTTTAGCATTGAACATGGTCAATTTTTGTAAATGTTTCTTGGACAATAGAAATGATTTCATATTCTGTTTATATTTTTAAAAGTTCTGTTAGCAATTCAAACTTAAAAATGATATAGGGTAAAATCTCTACATAATTATTAATTTACACCTACTCAGGATTGGCTACATAAATGGCAGGGCCCAGTGCAAAATGGAAATGTGGGTCCCTTGTTCTCGTATTAATAGCATCAAGAGGGTGACAGTAGAGCACTGAGCCAAGCACGAGCCCTTAGCATGGGACCCCGTGTGCACAGGTGGCACAGCCAGGAAGCCAGCCGAGGCCCACCAGCTCTGGGGTCGGCTGATATTGCGCACCAGTCTCAGCCAGTCTCAAATGACAATATTATTTTTATTAATCTCCACTTAAAATAGTAATAGACTTTAAAACAAAAAATATTAATAGATTTTGCTTTATGTAACTTAGTACTCTTTTATTTATAGCATAAGACATTCATACAATTAAGTCTCACCATGGACTTAATTGTTAGGAATAAAAATTTTATCAATAAAAAATAACGGCTCTTTTAAGTCCTTTTCTCTTGAATTCTAACATTTATAGCAACATTTCTCACTTGGTGTCCTTTTGTTTGGATGTGCTTGCTGTATATTCTCATTTCCCTTTAAAACTTTCCTATTTTTTATTTATTTTCTATTTGTCTCAAAGCACAGAGTTTAAAGAGGCAATCACTTCTATAGGACCTATTATGAGAACCAGTAACCCCCTGCCCATCTCCTGACCATTTTTCATTCCACAGAGTAACCACTTCCAACTTTTTTAGCTTGAGGGGGCTGGGATGGGCAGCGGGGGTTGTGTTTGTCTGGGTGGTATATTTTATGACTCCCTTGCGCCACTCTGGAAAATGTCTTTCTGTTCCTTCAGATATGAAGGACAGTCTGGCCCAGTAGAGATGTGTGTGTGTTGTGTCTACCCCTCAGTTACCCCTCAATACTGAAACTGCATCCTTGAGAATGTCTATTTGTTCCCTCATACACGAAGGGCAGCTTGGCCTGACACTGAGTTCCTGGGCACTGCAATCTCCTCCTTAATGCTCTGCATGTGTTTTTCATCGTTGTCTAGTATTTAGGGCTATGGGAAGTCTGTGACATCCTGAATTCTCTTCTTTTGTAATCAATCTTTTAAATTTTGTTTCATTGTTTCTTATATGCATAAAAGTTTCCCTTTCTGTCTTTGAAATTTAAAACATTTCTATCTGTTGAGACTGATTTTTATAAATTTTGTTTGGACTATAACAACCAAATTCAGTCTCCAAACCTCATTTCCAAACTTTAAAGAAATGGCAAGTTTTCTGTTATGACAGCTTGGTTATTATTCCTGATAAATTCATTCCCTGTTCAAGTTAACAAGTTGGTTTCAGCTCCTTGTCTGAGATGCCCAAGGCACATAACAGATGTAAAAGGAATGAGAAATGTGAGGGAACATAGAGAAAGAAAGAAAAATTTGCTACCAGAGACATCTAGCTTTATTAGTAAAAATTATGCTTTGTCTTTTAATAGCAGTAATACTAATGCTTGACTTTATGAAGCATTGATTTACTGGGAAATGGAGGGAAACTCACCTTCAGAGGCAACACTTCCTTATTGATGCCATAAAATGTTACCATAGCAAGTGTCCATGACAGCAGACCAGCCACATTCCCACAGACTTTTTTTGCACTTTCAAAAGTGTAATCATCCATATTAAAATACGGCTGCAGAAACTCAACAGTCTCTTCATTAATAGTGTCCTTGGGGAACTGCTGAAGGCTCGACAGGAATCCCGCGGCACTCATCAACTGAAAAACAGGACTCAGCCTGCAAGTTCTGGGAGAGAGATATACTTCCTCCCTGAGCTGGTGTGTGCTTCTAAATAAGTAACAGTTGATTTGCTCTAAACATACAAATCATGACTATGACAGTAGTCAACCTAAATCTGTAAATTGCAAACTGCCTTCTCATTTCCCTGGTAAAAGAGTAAAAAATAAAAGTTACCTGCATTTCCTGTCATGTAAGTACATTTAAATGGGCTGACATCAAGACTGCCAATATGAGCCACTGATTCTGAACAGATTTTACAGAAAGAAAGCATTCAGTCTAAAAACCCTTCTCTACTTATATTCTGGAAGATAAACTATTCAATACACACCAGTCAATTTTTACCTGCCAGCCTGTCTGGTCTGTATTGAGTGTCCCG